>NW_028288712.1:0-645719 GCF_059628265.1 Tinamus guttatus | reverse complement strand
GGGCAAGGGCACGCTGGAGATGTGGGGGACCCTGGACCCTTCCGCACGGCTTCACACACAGTCTATTTTTCTCCTGCTTTGGATATTCTCCCCACAGATTCATTTTCACTAGTACTCTTACACTTTGCCACTTCTTCCCACATTTTCCTCTGCTTTGATAATTTTCCCATGCTTTTTTTTTCCTTCTCTTTCACAAACATTCCCTTTTATGCTTGTGACCATTTTCCCACACTTGTGAAGATTTTCCTACCCTTTCGTCTTTTACCCAACCTCTCCTTCTTTTCCCATGTGTTCTCGATATTACCGAGCTCTTGGTGTTCTTTTTGCACTTTCCTTTTTTCCCCCATCACTTTATACTCTTTCCACTTCTGTAACCATTCCCACACTTTTGACCATATTCCTACGCTATTGTTCCTTACTCATGTTTTTTTCCTATTTTCCACGATCTTGACACTTCACCAATGCTTTTGCACTTCTTCCCGGCATTTCATTTTTTTCCAGTGCTTACATTTGCCATCTATTATTTTCCAACTCTTGCGCTCATTTGCCACACCTTTGAACTTTTCCCTATGCTTTTAGTAATTTTCCCATGCTTTACCTTTTTTCCCTTCCTTTAACTGTTCGCCAACACTTGCTGTATTCTTCCCACTCATTTCCACTTGTAGAACCTCATTAAAAGCCCTGTATATATCAATAAAAACTATAACGATTTCTTACATGTTAAGATGATAGCTCATGTCTCTTAGCTAGGCAGGGTGCCTAGATGGGGACAAGAACGATTTCTTTACATATTTATTTCAATTAATAAATGGTATTAACTCCCTTCTCCACTCTTGCCACTCAATGCTGCACCCACAGGGCAGGAAGTTCACCAGTGGTAAATGAGTGTGGGTGGAAACAAGCCCACGTCAGGAACCTAAGTGCAAGAGTCCCAAGTGTTTTGTGTTTTCGTGGTGGCCAGTTGGGGGTTGGCGCCACATGGAGCTGAGGGGGTGTAAAACGTGTCTGTTCCCATGTGCTGACCTGATGGTCGAGCAGGTGGCCACGCTGGTGAGGAGAGCCTCAAAGTGGGAGCAACTCGGGGAGGAGGAGGACTCCAAAAAGGGTGAGGAAGTGACGGCCTGGGATGGCAAGGAATAGCCACGAGGTGATGTGGGAAAGAGAAGCGCAGGGAGGGAGCAGTGGGATGCAGGGAGCTCTGCCTTGGGGTGAACCAAGAGGCAATTGAGAGCACAGGGGCGAGGATGGGGGGCAGAGCAACAGGGTGGCTTCATGGTGGGTGTCTCCTATGGAGCGCCTGATGAGGGGCAGGATCTTCAAGGCCTGTGGAGCGCAGAGCTGTGGAGGGGACAACTCGTCCTGTGCCCCAGGGACCTGCTCAGGGGTGGGGAGAGGAGGAAATGACGTGGTGCCTGGTGTCCCCATGGCGACTCCCAGGGCTTTGTGATGGGGGTGACATCGTGCCCACAGGTCACTGTGATGGGGCAGTCCCTAAGGTGACCGTGTCCCTGCTGGGGTCTTCACTCTGAGGAGAGCGGCGCAACCAGCAGGGAGCAACTCCTCTTGGTGCCCGTGTGAGAGATCCTCAGAGAAGTTCCTAGACATGGAGAAGGAACAGCAGGGTAAAGCCTGCTCCTCATTCACGGAAAGGAATTCCAGTGCACAAGAGAGCATGAGTGAGGTGAGTGGTGGAGGGGGAGGGGGAGGTGGGAGGCAGGGACAAGACCCGCATAGAGAGCATGCGGATGGTGAGGAAGGAGCCCTGGGTCATGATAGGGGGGCAGGAGCTCCTCCAGTGAGGGAGGGATATGTATTCCTGGGCTTGGGAAAAAGCAGCCTGGCTTGCGTTCTCCCCCTGTACTCGGTGCCAGTGAGGACGCACCTCAAATGCTGTATTCAGATTTGGGCATGGGAAAAGTGTGGAGATGCTGGAGTATTTCTAAAGAAGGGCAACGAAGCTAGTGTAGGGTCCGGAGCACAGACCTTATGAGGAGCGGCTGAGGGAGCTGGCGTTATTTAGTGTGGAGAAGAGAGGCTCACGGGTGTCCTTATGGCTCTCTACAACTACCTGAAAGGAGGGTGCAGTGAGGCAAGGCTGATCTCTAAAATACTGATAGGAAAAGAAGAAATGGCTTCAGGTTGCACCAGGAGAGGAACTGGTTAGATATTAGGAAAACTTTCCACATGGGAATAATTGTAAAGCATTGGAAGAGGCTGTCTAGGGAAGTCGTGGAATCAACGTTCCTGGCAGTGTCCAAGAAACGTGTAGATGAGGCACTTAGGGATACGTATAGTAGGCATGGTGCTGAAGGGTTTACAGTTGGCCTTGATGGTTTTGAAAATCTTTCCCAGATATAATGATTCCATGATCTGGATGCTCCAAGGCCCACATGAACCCCATGAGCTCTGTGCTGAGGGCAGAGAGCAGGTTTGGGCCAAGCACAGCCGGATCGTGCTCAGACAGGAGGTTGCCTTCGACACGAGGCTGGGGTTTCCTGTGCTTAGGAGTTGCTCGTACGAACACAAGTGCCCCCATCACGGGCGTCCTTCTCCCCATAGGTGGGCCAGCAGGAGCTGCCCACAGCAGTGCAGCGCAGACGGACCCCAGCTTCATCCCACCAAAGGGACCGGCTGCTGCCACTGCCCGGCCCTCAGGGCTCACGCTGCTCGCAACACGGCATTGCACAGGTACAGAGCTGAGCGGTGGTGACAGCCAAGCATCTGCCTGGGAAGCATGGAGGGAGGGAAAAGGACACCAGTAACCTGGTCTTTGTGGTGGGCTTCGATTGCAGGTCGTGGAGGACACGGCCAGTGATGTCTCCTGCACAGTGCAAGACCTGCATCCCTGCTCCAGCCTTGTAAAGAAGGCTACTTTGGGATACAGCAGGACACTGACTGGCAGGAGAAGATCGGGGACATCAGATGTGCCCAGCTTCCCACCTCTCCCAGCCAAGGCAGCTTGGCAGACAGAGGGAGGCCTGGAGGACTCTGCAGTAAAACCAGCAGGATCTGCAAGTCACACCAAGCTGCCTGCTCTGGAAACATCCTGCGGGTCTTCTCCCAAAGGCAGGGCCTTTGTCCTGGACAAGGAAGAGGTGGCCAGGAGAGTCCTGGAGAGAATGAACAAGGCATTGGAGACGGTGGCTGCAAATTCCAGCAAAGCTGCTGCCAGGGAACGCTTCCCATCTGTTCCTGGTGCTGGGATGGCTCTGGACTCAGGGAAGAGAAGGGAAGAGCAGAAGGTAAAGGCATCGTGTCTGGCCTTGCCTCCACTTCAAAGACCCAAGTGGGAGACCCATGCTCTCATCCGGGAAACTCAGGAGCATGTGCAGTTCCTGCCTCGATCTAGGCCTGAGTCCTCAGCATCATCAGTGGGAGAAGCCAGGATGTTGCAAGGGGGTCGTGAGAGGACAAATCTTTCCCTGAAAAGCCAGCAGCTCTCGGGAAGCTCCTCCTTTGTCCCGGGAACACAGACTATTCCTCCTGAACAGCAAATGCCTGCCATGGCAAATCCTGAAGATGAAGTGGCCTCTTCTGCCCCAGATGATCCTGAGCAGGGTGCAATGGCAGCTGAAGGTGTTTCGGAGGAGGCTGGACTCAGCAGCTCCTCCATTGCAGTGGTGCCACCCAGCTCTGCACAAGACATCACTGCCGGGTGCTGCAGTGAAATGGCCCCACTGGAATCCCCATGGCCCTTCTCACCTGAGCCTGTCAGCCTCATTCAGGACATTGATGGAGAAACTGGCATGGAGCTGAGGTGTGAGAGCCAGGGGCCTGTCCCACATGGCCCCACACCACCTGCTGTGGGTCTGGAGGACGCAGGCGTGGGGCTGGGGTCTGCCCCCTTGAGCCGTCCTGATGACGCGAGCCCTGGAGCCAGCCAGCAGCCAGCACAGCCTGATGCCTTGGCACACACCGTCGATCAAGGCACACAGGCAAGCTCGTGGCTGCTCCAGACCATGGAGTGTGACCAAAGCAGAGCCCCTGCAGCTGAGGAAGGGCCGGATCCCTGCGCTCAAGGGGGAGAAAGGGAGGTGAGCAGGGCTGGGACACCAGCTTCCCCAGGCAAGGATGGTGGTACAGGGACACCACAAGGAGCACCGGCACGGCAGGACCCGAAACAACAGCCTGTGGGCATCACCTGCCACGTGCAAGGAAGGCCGCTGCGTGTGCACGAAGACAACACCGCGCAGTACCTGGGGGTGCTCAGCATCAAGACGGAGACATTGGAGGAGCTCGACAGGAGCTGCCTGGCCCGCACGGGGCAGAGCTTGGCCCAGATCCGGGAAGTCACTTTCCTGAGGAAGGAGCAGAGCCTGCAGGAGAGCCATGGTGAGGAAGAGGAGGGCCATGGGGAGCGTTTCTCCCTGTCAGCATCAGGATCCCTCAATGTGAGACCCAAGGAGGTGAGTGCAAGGGAGGGCTGGGCCAGATTGGAGCCCTCCCGGTGCTGGGGCTGGCCCTGGTGCCACGCTGTGACAGCCGGGTTGTCCCAGCACTTGCCGAAAATCCCCCAAGAGACCTTTCCTGTTGAGAAAAGAAGTTCCCTTCACAAATTCTGCCTCTTTTCTCCTAGCTCCTTGCCAGAAACTCCTTCCACAACCTGTGGAAACCAGAGATCATGCAAGTGGAGCTCCTCAAGGATGCCAAGACCAAGTGGGAGGTGCTGGAGCGCCTCTATGCTCATGCCCCCAAGCAGAACATTGGAACATGCAGGAATGACCTGGATGAAATAGGAGAGCAGAGCTATGATGAGGAGGATGCTGAGGAAGAGCTTCTGCCAGAGGAGGAGTTGGAGGAAAGTAGCTCCTTGGCCTGGATTAGACCCAGCCTCCGCAGCCTGTTTGCGGAAAGGGAGATGGACCTGGAGAAGGTGCCCTGCTTGCCCGACACCAAACAAGCAGAGGCTACCAGTGAGGGACCTGGTGAGGTGGAGAGCCCCTCTGTTGAGCCAGCAGTGCCCAGAGGAGCTGAGGAATCTCTGCTGCAGGAAGCAACAACAGCAGCTTCTCTCCTGGCTGCAGGCCCTGCTCCCCAGGTAAGCATGGAGCGTGTCACCTGTCCCCACGATCCCAGGGAGCTCCTATGTGAGCTGTGTGAGAGGGTTGCAGAGGGCATGCCCAGAGCTGCCCTATCCTATTGATCCCCCTTGTCCATGGTGCCCAGATTTCCCCTCCAGCCATTTACCCTTGCTGATGTCTGGTGTGGAAGAGATGCTGGGTCCTCTCCATTTCCAAGTGCCAGAGGTGCAGCCTCCCCCAGCCCCAAACCCTTTCCCCTGTGCACCCCAGGGCACCGGTACCCTGAGCAGCTGCAGCCGACGGCCGATGGGTGCGTGTTCTTGCTCTGTCCATGCAGGAGGCCTCGGAGCCCCAAGAGGAGAAGTCATCATCCTCCTGCAGCCCCACGGCAGATGTTGAGCCAGGTATGTACTCGCGTGCAAAGCCCTTCTGGGGACAGCAGGTCTGTCTGGGACAGCGAGCAGCACCGAGGCTGGCAGCAGGAAGCCCTCGGGGGCTGCTGTGCTGAGGCCACAGCCCCTCGGGAAGCCCTTGGTGGCAGGGACAGGCAGGTTCAGCCCTGCGCCCGTGCAGCCCGTTGCCCACAGCTCTGCTTCCCACTGCAGGCATCGCTGCCCTCCCGGACGTCGCGGCTCCCCGGCAATGGCGCTCGCGGCTCAGGATGGCGCTTCGGGCTCTGCGCAGAGTGTTCTGCTGCCGCTGCATCGCGGGGCAGCGAGAGGAGCGGCGCAGGTGAAAGAGCCCAGCAGGGCCCCGAGAGCGGGGCTGGCGCAGAGCGACAGACACTGTGTCCTGGGGGCTACAGAGAGGCTGCTGCATCGTGCCCCATAGCAGCCATGTGCCCACACAAGCCCTAGGTGGAAACAGCCATCGCCGGCTCCAAATAAACCCCTCAGAAGGTTTTTCTCCCCTTGTCAGTTGTTGTCAGAAAATCTCCATGAAAAAACTAGTGGGTCTGTGGGGCCCTAAGGCCATGGGTGACTCCTGACTCCACACTGGCCTTGGTGGCTGGGGTGGGAAGCAGATCTAGCCAAACAGGGCTGCTCACAACTAACACGGCTGGCACGTGTCCAGGCTTTTGAATGGTTCTCAGAGTGACCCCTGGGCTCTTGCAAGAGCAGGAGATGTTTTCAGGTGTGCATTAGCGCTGGCCTGTGGTGTTTCACTGCGAGTGCATGAATCACTCTCCAGTTCTCCTTCCCTGCGCCTCCTGGGTCCCCGCTGCTTCTCCAGGGACTGCCGAGCCCTCCTTTCCCCAGGCGTGCCTGCATTTGCTGCATGGTCTTTGGGGGACTCTACCATGGACTGCCTCATGTTTGGTGAGACTGCACTCACTGCCACCCCTAGGCATCCCCGGGGTTCCCCTGAGCTCTCCTGGAGCCTCAGGTTCCCTTCCACAAGGATGGGCATCTGTCATCAGCACTGTCACCTGTGCGATAGCCCCAGGCGTTCAATTCAGAGTCCATTCTGCACCTCCAGTGGCAGTGCTCCCAGGGACATGAACCCCGAATGCAGCCCTTGGTCCCTGAAAGACCACGCTGGGCCTCTGACCTCCTCCCCTGGAGCCCACAGAGCGCACAGGCAGAGCAGAGGCCCTTTCCTGCCGCAATCCCTTGGGTGCATTGGTGTACTGTTGACCCCAGCTTCAGAAGAAAGACACAAACTTAATGTTTTTCTGGAGGCTAAGTCTGGCGTAAGGCTGCCCATTGCCTTGTCCTGCTTTACTTAGGAAACATATGGAAACACAACCCCACCACCACTCTGTCCCTTCTAAAGTCCAAAGGTGTCTGTGTGTGTCCAGCTGCCACCCTCTCTCCCTGTGGATTATGATGGCAGCTTAGACAGGAAGCTCCTATGCAGAGAGACATAAAATTTAGTCAAGGGGAAACCTCCTGTGAACTTGCGGAGCACAGAGGAGGGAACTGAATCGCGCTGCATCCCAGGAGCTTCTCCATGGGCATTTGGTGCATGGATTAACTCCCTGTGAAGAGTCCATGGAGCAGGAGGAAACGAACCAACTTCCTGCTCCTGGGCAGGTGTCCTGTCCTCTTACGTGGCAGGAGCAGAGGCTTCTGCAGTGGGACATTTCCAGCCCACAGAGGATGGTCCCCTGCTGGCACCAGCCGCAGCGCTGGGCTCCACTGTTACCGATGTTATCGAATATTCATTAATCCGCAGCCAATCAGGTGGCGGCGGCGGGGCCCAGGGGCGGGGCGGGTACTGAGCGCCGCTGGCAGGTGGGCGGGGCAGCGGCAGAAGCAGCCAATGAGCGCGCGGCGGGAGGCTGGGGGCGTGGCGGCGCGTGCCGTGGGCGGGGCCAGCGCGTGAGGCGGCCGTTGGGCAGCAGCGGCTGCAGGCGGCGGCGGCCCCGGGGTCGCAGCGAGGCGCGCGGCGGGCGGCGGCGGCTGCGGGCGGCGCGAGTCCCGCACGACCGATCCCTGCGCGATCCCTGTGCGGTCAGAGGCGCTCGGGGCTGCAGGAGGCGGCGGCTGGAGGCGGCCCGAGGCGCGAGGGGCCGGCCCGGGCCCTGCGGCCTCGCAGCCGGAGGCTGGGGCCGTTGCCGGCTGTTGTGGGCAGCGGCCGTTGGGCTGTGCGGGAGCGTGCGGCAGGCGGCGGGGCCCGGGAGCTGCGCGCAGCCACCATGGGGAAGCGGAGCTCGGCCGGCTGCGTGCCGAGGTGAGCGGCGGCGGGAGCCGCCCCGCGGGTGCCGGCCCCGCTGGGCCCCCCTGGGTGCTGCCGTCCCCCGTGGCACCCCCAGAGCCCCCCCCTTGGGGCCGGGTACCCCCCTGTGTTGAGTGCCAAACGCCCCGGGTGCCCCTTCCCCCCAGTGCCTCCTGTGACACGTGTGTGCTCATCAGCACACTCACGTCCTGCGTGTGCAGGACACGTGTTCTCATGCATATGGTCACGTCACCCGTGTGTGGGACACGTGGGTGCCTGTGATCACCGTCACGTCACCCGTGTGTGAGACACACTGGTGCTCGTGCACATGCCCATGACACCTGCTTGCAGCACACACGTGTGCTCGTGCGCACCCTGCCCGGGGTCGCCATGTCTCCTGCTGGGATTATGGGAATGGGCCCAGGCTTCGGGGCCCCCGCTCTGTCCTTGACTGCCCCCCCATCCTTCCCAGGTTCTTCAGAGCGTTCCTGAAGAGGCTGCGGATTGTGCGTGTAGTGGCCAAGAACCCCGACGCCACCACTGGCGAGCCCCAGGTGAGACCCAAGGGGGTCCCGTGGGTGGGAGAGCCAGGACCGAAGGGTTCCTTCCCCCGGGGGGGACACCAGGGGATCTGGGGGGCTCAAAGAGGTCTGTGGGGAAGGTGCCAAAGGGGCCCCTGGCTCCTGAGGTCTGGGGGGTCCCATCGCTGTCGCAGGACAGAGCTGGTGGGAGGGGGTACCAATGGGATGGATCATCGGGGCTTTTGGTGAGGGTCCCAGAGCACTGCGGGGTCCAAAGCGCACAAGGGTCCTGTCCCGGGGTGCAGGCAGGGGTTGGGAAATGGTTCCAGAGGCTTCCCAAGACGCCCTATGGTGCAAGAGGGGGATTCCGAGGGGCCTGGAGGGGCCCAGGGGTGCCCCAGGCTGCAGGCAGGAGGGTCCCAAGGGGATTCCAAGGGTGCAACATGGGCATCACAATGAGTTGGGGGGATGGTGTCCCGTGGGTGCCCCAGGGTACCACATGGGGGTTTAAATGTGTCTGGGGAGATCCCAGGGTGCAACAGGGGTGTCCCAAGTGGTCTGGGGTGGGAGTGGGGGTTCAGTGGTTCCCTATGGTGCAACGGGGGGGTCCCAAAGGGTCCGAAGGGACCACAGGTCCTCCAGGGTGCACACAGGGGGTCCCAACAGGTCTTGAGGGGCACAGTGGTACCCTAGAGCATGGGCAGGATGGACCCAAGGGGTCTGGGAGCCCCAAGGATGCCCCAGAGTGCAACAGGGGAGCCGCGAAGGGTCTGGGGGGCCCATGGGTGCCTCGGGGTGTAGGCTGGGGTGTCCCAAGGGGTCAGCAGTGTCCCGTGGGTACCCGGGTTTATAATACAGGGATTCCAAGGGATCTGGGGATCCCATGAGTGTCCCAGGGTCCAACATGGGGGTTCCAAGGGGCCTGGGGTTGCCATGGTGCAACATGGGGATCCCAATGGGTAATGGTGGCCCAGGATGCAGGCAGGGGGATGTCAGTGTGTCTGGGAGGTTCCAAGGGTGCCCAGGGTGCTAGAGTGGGTCCCAGTGGGTGTGTGTGGGGCAGGGGGGGCAGGTCAAGGGTGCCCAGGATGCAGGCAGGGGGTTACGAGGCATCTGTAGCAGGGGGAGGGTTCCAAAGGTGCCCTGTGGTGCAAGAGGGGAATCCCAAGGGGTTTGTTGTGGTCCCATGAGTGCCACAAGGTTCAGGCAGGGGGTTCTGATGAGTCTCTGGGGGTTTCATGGGTGCCCCAGGGTGCAGCAGGGGAGTCCCAAAGGGTCTGGGTGAGCAAGGGAGTCCCAGGGTACCTGGTGGGGGGTCCCAGTGGGTCTGGAGGGCAACAAGGGTGTCTCAGGGTGCAGGCCTGGGGGTGACAAGAGGGCTGCAGGGGGGCAAAGGTGCCTTGTGCTGCACAGGGGGTCCCGAAGGATCTGGTGGAGTCCCCTGGGTGCCCCAGGGTGCAGGCGGGTCCCAAGCCACCTGGGGCTCCAGTGGTTGCCCTGGGGTGCAGACATGGGTCTGGAGGGGATCCCATAAGTGCCCTGTGGTGCAGCTGGGGGTTCCAGTGGGTCTGGAGAGCTGCCAGGGGCTCCTGGGGCAGGAGGGAAACTCCGTGGAGTGGCTGGGGCTCCAAGGGGAAGGGGGCCCTGCCCCCCTGCACTGCTGGGTGCCTCCTGGTGACACCGAGCCCGGCACAGGGCTCCCCGCGGGTGCTGCGCTCCAAGGAGCTGGAGGGGGCCGTGGGGCCCAGCGCCCCCCTCACGCCGGAGCTGCAGCTGGAGACGGGGCCCGCGGCCCCGCGAGCCCCCGCACAGGTGCCCCCGCGCGCGGCGCCCCTCGCCCTGCGGCCCCCGGCACCCAGTGCCCCTGGGGCGCTGCCACCGGGACCTGCCACCCTGGGGGTCCCAGCACGAGGAGCCCTCGCTCTGGGGCCACCAGCACCAGGAGCCCTCCCTGCTGGGTCCCAACCAGCTGGACCCGTCACCTTCGGGCCCTCAGCACCAGGGCCCCCCACTCAGGGACACGTCCCACCTGGGCACCTCAACCTCGGGCTCCCAACCCCAGGCCCCTTCATCCCCAAAACTCCCGACTACATCTGTATCGTTATAGAACCCTCACCCACAAGACCCCCCACCCCAGGCCAAAGTCCCAGTGAACATTCACCCGTGGGAACACGTCCCCAGGATCCCTCAGCCGCCTGCTCGAAACATCAGGCTCCTTCAGTCCCACGGCTAGGCCCAGGGGACCCTTCATCCATGGGACGGCCCCCCCAGGACCACATCACACATGGACCCCCACTCCCAGGAGCCCATCGACCTATGCAACCCATCACCCGTGGGCCCTGGTACCCGGCACCCTTCATTTCTGGACCCCCACCTCCCGGCCCCTTCTCCCATGGGCTCCCAACTGTCACACCATTCACCCATGGGCCTTGCTTACCTGGGCCCTCCTTCCGTAGTGCCCGCTGCCCTGGACCCTTCACCCGTGGGCCCCCGCCCCCAGTAACCATCCCCCGTGGACCCCAGATCCCAGACCCCACAGCCAGTGTTCCCCAACCTGCAGGACCCAATTCTCACGGGTGCACAACTACAGCACCCATCACCAAGGGTCCTCCCCCATCAGCACCCTTACCCCGTGGGCCTCCACCTCCCAAACACTTCCCCCGTGGGCCCCGTTTCCCTGAACCCTTCACCCGTGGGCCCCCACCTCCCGGCCCCTTCCCCCATCAACCCCCACCACCAGAAAACATTCCCCATGGGACCTGGTCCCCTGCACCCTTCTCCTATAGGGCCCCATCACCCGGCTCTTTCCCCCATGGGTTCCCACCTCCACATCCCTTTATCCATCCACCCCCACCTATGGAACGCAACACCCGTGGTCCTCGGTTCCCTGACCCCTTCATTCGTAGACCCCCAACTCTCGAACCCGTCGTCCCTGGACCCTTCTTCCCGGCACCCGTCCTCGGAAGGGTCCCCTCCCCTGAACCCTTCACCCGAAGGCCCCAACCTGCAGGATGCTTTACCCGAAGACCCTGTTCCCCTCGACCATTCATTCGTGGACCCCCGCCTCCCGGCCCCTTTCCCCATGGGCCCCCAACTGTCCAACCCTTCTCCCGTGGGTCCTGCTTCCCTGGGTCCTCCTTCCGTAGTGCCCGCTGCCCTGGACCCTTCACCCGTGGGCCCCCGCCCCCAGTAACCATCCCCCGTGGACCCCAGATCCCAGAGGCCACAACTTGTATTCCCCAACGTACAGGACCCAATTCTCACGGGCGCAAAACTCCTGTACCCATCACTAAGGGTCCCCCCCCATCAGCACCCTTACCCCATGGGCCCCCACCTCCCAAATACTTCCCCCGTGGGCCCCGTTTCCCTGAACCCATGGTCCGTGGTCCCTGGTTCCCTGACCCCTTCATTCGTACACCCCCAACTCTCGAACCCGTTGTCCCTGGACCCTTCTTCCCTGCGCCCATCCTTGGAAGGGTCCCGTCCCCTGAACCCTTCACCCGTGGGCCTCCACCTCCCGGCCCCTTCCCCCGTCAGCCCCCACCTCCTGAGCACTTTCCCCATGGGCCCCGATCCCCTGCACGCTTCTCCCATAGGGCCCCATCACCTGGACTCTTCCACCATGGGCTCCCACCTCCACGTCCCTTTATCCATCGACCCCCGCCTATGGAACCCGTCACCCCTGGGCCCCAGTTCCCTGAACCCTTCATTCGTAGACCCCCGCCTCCTGAAGCCTTCACCCCTGGGCCCCGGTTCTCTGAACCCTTCCAAAGGGCCCAAACCTCTGGACCCTTCCCCCATGGGCCCCCACCTTGTGCATACAGCACAAGAAGACCCCAGGCCCCTCCACCTTTTATTCATAGGGCCCCAGGCCCTGAACACTTCATCCATGGGCCCGCATCCCCTGGGTCCTTCATCCGTAGGTCCCCCTACCCTGGGCCCTTCACTCACGGACCTCCACATCCCGAACACTTTGCCCGTGGACCCCCCTTCCCTGGACCCTTTATCCATGGACCCCGCTTCCCCGGACCCTTTATCCGTGGACCTCGCTTCCCTAGACCCTTTACCCGTGAACCCCGCTTCCCTGGACCCTTTACCCATGGACCTCGCTTCCCTAGACCCTTTACCCGTGAACCCCGCTTCCCTGGACCCTTTATCCATGGGCCCCGCTTCCCTAGACCCTTTACCCGTGAACCCCGCTTCCCTGGACCCTTTACCCATGGGCCCCGCTTCCCTGAACCCTTTAGCCATGGAGCCCAACCTCGCGGCCCCTTCCCCCATGGGCCCCCACCTCCTAACCACTTTCCCCGTGGGTCCCGGCTCCATGGACCCTTCTTCCGTAGGGCCCCGACCCCCTGAACACTTCAGCCAGGGGGTCCACATCTGCTCAGTTGATCCATAGGCCCTATGAGCCATCCCCCTTGTGCCCCCACCCCCAGGACCGTTGACCCTTGGGTTCCCTTTCCTAAGCCTGATCCTCCCCCCAGGAGCGGCAGGGCCCCGTTGCCAGGACCCCCCACCCCCAGGACACTTCCCTCCCAGCCCCCGTCCAGGACCCCTCCCCCTTGAGCTGCCCCCAGCCCCCTTCACCCACAGACTCCGGTGCCCAGGACCCTTCCCCGCCTGGCCCTCACCCCAGCACCCTTCACCCGCACAGCTCCTGCCCCCAGCGCCCCTCGCTCCCCGCAACAGCCCCCGATCCCTCCTGCCACAGGCGCCCGGGACCCTCCAGCCGCCCTTCCCCTGGCCCCTTCACCCACAACAGCCTCCCCCGTGCAGCCTGGATGCCCAGAGCTCGTGCCCGAGCCCCTGCAGCCTTCAGGGCAGGGGTGCCCACATTGTCCCTGCGGGGCCGTGTGTCCTGAGTGCCCTGCACCCCTGGGTGCCCACGTGCCGGCGGGTGCCTGCCGGCTGCCCCAGCACGTGCGTCCCTCGGGTGCCCTCAGGCAGGTGCCCCGGTGCCTGGGTGCTGGGGTGCGTGTGGGTGCCGGGGCACCTGGGTGCGTGGGGGTGCCTGTCCCTAATGTGCCTGCAGGCCGGTACCTGCAAGCCTGGGCCCTTGCGTTCATGCGGGCGCCTGGACGCCTGGGCCCTCGGGTGCGTGTGGGCGCCTGCTGGGGGGCACCCCGATGCCAGGGTCCTCGGGTGCCTGCGGGTGTCCAGAGCGAGCAGCGAGCTCGCAGACACCCAGGTCTGTGGTGCATGCGGGAGGCCGGAGGCGACCGTGGAGCTCCTGGGTGCCCAGCGCCCAAGGTTTGCAGGTGCTCGCGCAGAACGTGGCAGGGCCCCTCACCGAGCTTCGGATGAAGTGTCAAGCGGCGCATGGACAACAAGGACAAGAGCAGGATGCCAGGTGAGGCCCCCAAGGCACCCACGAGTGCCCCGAGTCCCTGCTGACACCACTGGAGTCAGAGGGGAAGAGCAAGGAATGGGGATGGCCAAGGGCACAGGGCAGCTCCCCCAGCAGGGGCAGCACCCGCCGAAAAGGGGCACGGGAGCATCCCCAGGGTGGGCAGCCCAGCCAGGTGCTCACCCTTGGGTGCCCCCAGATGACTCTGCTGACCTGGACAACTGTTCAGAGGAGGAGACCATCTACTTGGAGTAGGAGGGCAGCGACGATGCTCTGCACAGCAGGTGGGTGCTTGACGGGTGTCCCACTGCCTGCACGGCACCCACAGGTGCCCCTGATGGTGCCACCCTGTCACACTGTCCCCCAGGACCTTTTCTACAAGAAAGAGGAGCTGCAGAAAGTGAAGAAGAGGAGGAGGACGCTCCCAGGCTCTGCTTGGACCCTGGTGAGCAGGTGCCTCTCCAGGGTGGAGGTGACAGGGTGCCCGGGGGGGCCTGCTGCAGCCTTGGGTGTTGTGGGTGCCGCAGGAGGAGCTGGGGGCAGTACCCAGGATGCTCCCCCATGTGCCAGGGTGCCAGGTCCTAGAGTTGTCCCCAGGATGTCCCCAGCGGTGCTGGGTCCCCAGGCTGCCCCTGCCTCTGCCCTGACCTACCCCCTCTCCGCAACAGCAGCCCAACATCAAGCAGAAATTGTTGGCCTTGCTGAGACATTTGAAAGTGTTGGGTGAGGTAGGGTGTCCCCCCAGGCACCCATGGGTGGCCCTGGGCCCCCAGGCTCCTTGTGGAAAATGGGGCTCTGCAGATGGTCCCAAACACCACCCAGCTCCCTCTACTCCCAATATTGAGGTGTCCCCAACTTCTCCCAGATACCCCTGGTATTGGGGTGAATCCACCTCCCTTCACCCCCACAGTATTTGGCTCCCCCCAACCTTTCCCAGACCCTGCCCAGGATTGGGGTGCCCCAAGCTACATTTTCAGCCAATATTGGGGTGTCCCAGTTCCTCCCCAGGATTGCAGTGACCCCAAATCCCTTCGTCCCCAATACTGAGGTGCCCCAATCCCTTCACATCTAATATTGGGTGCCCTAGGACCCCCAGCACCTTTTAATATGGATATCGGGATGCTCATCTCCCCCCCAGTATGAGGTTCCCCTTTATCCAACATTCTGGCGTACCCCAGACTCCCCTCACTATTGAGGTGCCTCCCATCTGCCTCCCCCCAGTACTGGGGTGCCCCAGGATCTTCTAAGTGCTGGGCTGCCCTCTAATGCCTTCCTCCCATATTGGGGTAGCTCAGACTCCCCCAGTATCGGGGTTCCCCCAGCTCCCTTTAACCCAATAGAAGGGTGAGACCCTCCCATAACGGAGTTCCCCAGATTCCATCTCCTGATATGGGAGGGAATTGCTCCACTTCCCACTCAGGTTTGGGTTGCTCCCAAATCCCTTCATCCACAATTTTGGGCTACCCTGGGCCACCTCTGTAATGGGATGCCACCAGAAACCTTCATCCCTAATATTAGGAGTCCCCAGAGACCCCCATATTGTTGCCAGAGCCCCCTAGCCCTGGTGGTTCCCTCAACTCTTTTCAGCCCTGTCCTGGGTTACTGCAGAGCCCTGCAGTTTTGAGGGTGCCCCCCAGGTCCCTTTCCCCTCAGTTGTGGGGTGCCACAGACCCCCCCAGCATCGGTGATCCCCCCCAACTCAGTACACCCCTAGTGTTAGAGTGTCCCCAACTTCTGCCAGGCTCCTCCAAATATGGATCTGCCTCCTGCTCCATTTACACTGGATATTGGGGTGTCCCAGAGCCCTCCCCAGTATTGGGGGTGCCCCAGACTCCCTTCAGCCCAGGTATTGTTGGGCCCCAGCTACTTGCACGGCCAATACTGAGGTGCCCCCGACATCTCCCAGACCCCTCCCTGTAGTGCAGGTGCCCACAGCTCCCTTCACCCAAAATATTGGGGTGCCGCAGATCCCCCCAACATTGGGGTGCCCAAAGCACCTCTGGCTGCCAGTATTGGGGTCACCTGGAATCCCCCAGTATTGGGGATGCTCCCAGCTGCCTTCACTCAAAAGTTGGTGTGCCCTGACCCTTTTGCCAAGTATGTGGGTGCCCCAAATTTCCCCCCCCCCCCACATATTGGAGTCGCTCCTAGTGTTTTGAGACCCTACCCAGTATTTCTCCCTCAAAACAAACAAACAAACAATATTGGGGTGCCCTAGAGAATTTCACCCATAATATTGGGGTATTCTGGACTCACCACCCCAGGTTTGGGTGCCCCCAGCTCTCTTTTCTCCCCAAATGGGGATGCGTAATTTCCCCCCCCATATTGGGGTGTCCCAACTGACTGCCCTAACCCCCCCAATGACCTTTCCCTGCACAGGCTGCAGAAGAAGGACCATAAAAAGCTCATGGATTCTGGAGGAATCCCCGAAAAGTTGAAGACCCAAGTGAAAAGCAGCCAAGAGGAGCCAGGTAAGGGGCAAGCTGGGGTGGAGGGTGCCTGGCAACTGAGGCTGGGGTTTGGGGTAGAGGGGGGGATATGGGTTGAGTTGGGGTCCTTGGCTCCTGAGGTGTGAGGACATTGGGGTTGCAGGAGGAATTTGGGAGCCCTAAAGTGGGATTTGGGGTCCCCGAGTGGATGAGGGATTTTGGAGTGCGGGAGAAAGGGGGGAAACTGGGTTCCCAAGAGGGCTTGGGGGTCCCTGTTGAGGAAGCAAGAAGGGATCTGTGGGGTTGGGGGGATTTTGCATCTCAGGACAGGGGTCATCTCAGGCCCCTGCGTGTCCTGAGTGGTGCCCTCATTGCCCCAGAGCTGCCAGCGCAGGACAGAGGTGCTCCAGGCGGTGGAGGTGGTGGTGGTGGGTGCACAGGGGGGCACAGCCCCCTGTTGCCTTGTTTCCTGCGGCGGCTGCTGCTGGGCACCCGCCGTGCCGAGTGGCCGGGCTGTCTGCGCTGCCTCCTCGTGCTGCAGGTGCGTCACCTTGGTCGGGGACAGTGCAGGGACGCGGGGGGACACAAGGCATTGGGGGCCACGGGATATTGGGTGGACACCTGGGGGATGAGGGACACATGGGAGATTGGTAGCACATGGTCAGGGACACAGAGGGGACAGGGGACATGTGGGATCAGGGAGATAGAGGGCAGGGAGGGAAACCTAGAGAACTGGGGACATGCGTGGCATGAAGAGTGCAGGACATTAGGAACATAGCAGGACCTCGAGGGGACAAGGGCATAGAAGGCACACAAGCCTTTGGGGACACATACTGCATTGGAGAAACATGGGGAACAGGAGGAGACATAGGAGATCTGGGAACATGCAGAGCATTGAGAGACACAAGAGCTAGTGGAGAGTACGGGACATAAGAGGACACAAGACACGTGTGGACACATGGAGCATTGTCAGGACAGAGGCCATGATGGGATGTACAGAGCATTGGGGATATGGAGGACATGAGGCACAGAGCATATTAGGGATACATAGGAGATGGGGAGAATTTGGGTCATAAGGAACACATGAGACACTGGGTGCACAAGGATGATGTGAGGCAAATGGGCCATCAGGGGGAGAGAACATCAGGGGTTCACAGGATATTTGGGGCCAAACGGAGCTTGGGAAGACGTTTGCCACCAGGTACATAGCACATTAGGGACACCCAGAGCATGGACAGACACATGGGGAATCAGGGAGACACAGGACATCAGGGGACAGCCAGAGCATGAGGGACATGTGGAGCATTAGGGACACAGGACATTAGGGACACATGGGAGATAGGGGGGACATGGGGCACTGGGGACGCATGGAGTATCAGGGACATTTGGGACATTGGTGGGTCACAGAGAACATCGGGGGACCTATGAAGCTTTGGGTGGACATATGGTGCATCAAGGATACATGGCAAGTTAGAGACATGCAGGACATTCAGTAACTTGCCGGGGAAGGAGAAACGCCAGGGATGCAGGACGTCACAGCAGGGATCGGGGCAGTGGGTCGGTGACAAGACAGGGACAGCCCGAATTTCCCCTGTCCCAGCCATGGGCACTATGGTGGTCCCTGGGGTGGTGACACCGGTGTGGGCACAGTGTGGGGACACCCTGGGAGCCACCAGCACTGGCTTCCCGGTTGTCCCCACCTCCCTGGGTGCCCCTGCGGATGCTGAGCGTGTTGGGGCACCCACAGGGCTCCCGCCAGGTGCTCCCTGAGCAGCTCAATCCGCTCTGGGTGTGAGACAGCCCTTCCCGAGAGCATTGTTGTGGTAGAGACGGCCGAGCGGCAGGGCCAGGTGAGCGTCGGGGCACCCCCGGGTCCTGCTGGGGGTGGGGGGACATGGGGACCCTGCCGGGCACGTGCTGACCCCTCTGCACAACCACCCCTGTCTGTCCCCAGCTTGTTGGGGAACTGCTGCAGGAGCAGAAGAAGCCACTGGTGGCTGCTGTCAAGGTGCAGGCCGAGCTCTCGGACGTCCTCACCCGCATCCAGCACCAGTGAGTGTCACCGCTGGATCCCCAGGATTACTCCAGTCACCCTCAGTAGTTTCTGTGTCTCCTCTGTGCCAGGCCTGGCGTGCTCATATTGCCCATGTCCCCTCCATGTCATCGTTGGGGCGGTCGTGTTCCCCATGTCCCCCCTGTGCCATGTTTTGGGTGCCCATGGTCCCCATGACCCCATTGGGTGACCCCACCCACCCCAACATGCCCCAACGCTCCATGGGATCCCCAGTGGGTCCCCCCCAACCTGGTACCCCCCTGCACACAGTGGGAGCCACTTTGGGTGCCCACTCCCAACCCAACATGAGAACCGCTGGGTTCCCCGGTGACCCTGCTCTGGGCCCAAAGGGGACCCCAAGCGTCCCCTGCGTGTCCTGAGTGGTGCCCTCGTTGCCCCAGAGCTGCCAGCGCAGGACAGAGGTGCCCCAGGCGGTGGAGGTGGTGGTGGTGGGTGCACAGGGGGGCACAGCCCCCTGTTGCCTTGTTTCCTGCGGCGGCTGCTGCTGGGCACCCGCCGTGCCGAGTGGCCGGGCTGTCTGCGCTGCCTCCTCGTGCTGCAGGTGCGTCACCTTGGTCGGGGACAGTGCAGGGACGCGGGGGGACACAAGGCATTGGGGGCCACGGGATATTGGGTGGACACCTGGGGGATGAGGAATACATGGGAGATTGGGAGCACATGGTCAGGGACACAGAGGGGACTGGGGACATATGGGATCAGGGAGACAGAGGGCAGGGAGGGAAACCTAGAGAACTGGGGACATGCGTGGCATGAAGAGTGCAGGACATTAGGAACACATCAGGACCTCGAGGGGACAGGGGCATAGAATTCACATAAGACTTTGGGTGTGGGAATATATAGGATAAAAGGTTCATGAAGGGAACCTGTTGAAGATTGCAAAACTAGGACTGAGGAACTGCTGGTGAAGCAGAGGAGATCCAGGATTGGTCACTGGGATGCTGACGCTCCAGGATTGGTGGGTTAAGTTGTGTGAAGGTTATATAAATACTCAAACCTGGTTGGGTATTTATACCAACCCTTCAGCCTTTGGCTGAAGACCATTGGCCCATCAATTACTCTACAGTGCTTATAACCTACTTTCCAAAGGAACTTCGTAGCATACCCCTGGCTGCCAGTATTGGGGTCCCCTGGAATCCCCCAGTATTGGGGATGCTCCCAGCTGCCTTCTTTCAAAAGTTGGGGTGCCCTGACCCTTTTGCCAAGTATGTGGGTGCCCCAAATTCCCCCCCCCCCCACATATTGGAGTCGCTCCTAGTTTTTTGAGACCCTACCCAATATTTCTCCCTCAAAACAAACAAACAAACAATATTGGGGTGCCCTAGAGAATTTCACCCATAATATTTGGGTATTCTCGACTAACCACCCCAGCTTTGGGTGCCCCCAGCTCCCTTTTCTCCCCAAATGGGGATGCGTAATTTCCCCCCCATATTGGGGTGCCCCAACTGACTGCCCTAACCCCCCCAATGACCTTTCCCTGCACAGGCTGCAGGAGAAGGACCATAAAAAGCTCATGGATTCTGGAGGAATCCCCAAAAAGTTGAAGACCCAAGTGAAAAGCAGCCAAGAGGAGCCAGGTAAGGGGCAAGCTGGGGTGGAGGCTGCCAGGCAACCGAGGCTGGGGTTTGGGGTAGAGGGGGAGTTATGGGTTGAGTTGGGTCCTTGGCCCCTGAGGTGTGGGGACATTGGGGTTGCAGGAGAAATTTGGGGTCCCTAAAGTGGGATTTGAGGTCCCCGAATGGATGAGGGATTTTGGAGTGCAGGAGAAAGGGGGGAAACTGGGTTCCCAAGAGGGCTTGGGGGTCCCTGTCGAGGAAGCAAGAAGGGAACTGTGGAGTTGGAGGGATTTTGCATCTCAGGACAGGGGTCATCTCAGGCCCCTGCATGTCCTGAGTGGTGCCCTCATTGCCCCAGAGCTGCCAGCGCAGGACAGAGGTGCTCCAGGCGGTGGAGGTGGTGGTGGTGGGTGCACAGGGGGGCACAGCCCCCTGTTGCCTTGTTTCCTGCGGCGGCTGCTGCTGGGCACCCGCCGTGCCGAGTGGCCGGGCTGTCTGCGCTGCCTCCTCGTGCTGCAGGTGCGTCACCTTGGTCGGGGACAGTGCAGGGACGCGGGGGGACACAAGGCATTGGGGGCCACGGGATATTGGGTGGACATCTGGGGCATGAGGGACACATGGGAGATTGGGAGCACATGGTCAGGGACACAGAGGGGACTGGGGACATGTGGGATCAGGGAGACAGAGGGCAGGGAGGGAAACCTAGAGAACTGGGGACATGCGTGTCATGAAGAGTGCAGGACATTAGTAACACATCAGAACCTCGAGGGGACAAGGGCATAGAAGGCACACAAGCCTTTGGGGACACATAGGGCATTGGAGAAACATGGGGAACAGGAGGAGACATAGGAGATCTGGGAACATGCAGAGCATTGAGAGACACAAGAGCTAATGGAGAGTACGGGACATAAGAGGACACAAGACATGTGTGGACACATGGAGCATTGTCAGGACAGAGGCCATGATGGGATGTACAGAGCATTGGGGATATGGAGGACATGAGGCACAGACCATATTAGGGATACATAGGAGATGGGGAGAATTTGGGTCATAAGGAACACATGAGACACTGGGTGCACAAGGATGATGTGAGGCAAATGGGCCATCAGGGGGAGAGAACATCAGGGGTTCACAGGATATTTGGGGCCAAACGGAGCTTGGGAACACGTTTGCCACCAGGTACATAGCACATTAGGGACACCCAGAGCATGGGCAGACACATGGGGAATCAGGGAGACACAGGACATAAGGGGACAGCCAGAGCATGAGGGACATGTGGAGCATTAGGGACACAGGACATTAGGGACACATGGGAGATAGGGGGGACATGGGGCACTGGGGACGCATGCAGTATCAGGGACATTTGGGACATTGGTGGGTCACAGAGAACATCGGGGGACATATGAAGCGTTGGGTGGACATATGGTGCATCAAGGATACATGGCAAGTTAGAGACATGCAGGACATTCAGTAACTTGCCGGGGAAGGAGACACGCCAGGGATGCAGGACGTCACAGCAGGGATGGGGGCAGTGGGTCTGTAACAAGACAGGGACAGCCCGAATTTCCCCTGTCCCAGCCGTTGGCACTATGGTGGTCCCTGGGGTGGTGACACCGGTGTGGGCACAGTGTGGGGACACCCTGGGAGCCACCAGCGCTGGCTTCCCGGTTGTCCCCACCTCCCTGGGTGCCCCCACGGATGCTGAGCATGTTGGGGCCCCCACAGGGCTCCCGCCAGGTGCTCCCTGAGCAGCTCAAGCAGCTCTGGGTGTGAGACAGCCCTTCCCGAGAGCATCGTTGTGGTAGAGACGGCCGAGCGGCAGGGCCAGGTGAGCGTCGGGGCAGCCCCTGGTCCTGCTGGGAGCGGGGGGACACGGGGACCCTGCCGGGCACGTGCTGACCCCTCTGCACAACCACCCCTGTCTGTCCCCGGCTTGTTGGGGAACTGCTGCAGGAGCAGAAGAAGCCACTGGTGGCTGCTGTCAAGCTGCAGGCCGAGCTCTCGGACGTCCTCACCCACATCCAGCACCAGTGAGTGTCACCGCTGGGTCCTCAGGATTGCTCCAGTCACCCTCAGTAGTTTCTGTGTCTCCTCTGTGCCAGGCCTGGGGTGCCCATGTTGCCCATGTCCCCTCCATGTCATCGTTGGGGTGCTCATGGTCCCCAGGTCCCCCCTGTGCCATGTTTTGGGTGCCCATGGTCCCCATGACCCCATTGGGTGACCCCACCCACCCCAACATGCCCCAACACTCCATGGGATCCCCAGTGCGTCCCCCCCAACCTGGTAACCCCCTGCACACAGTGGGAGCCACTTTGGGTGCCCACTCCCAACCCAACATGAGAACCGCTGGGTTCCCCGGTGACCCTGCTCTGGGCCCAAAGGGGACCCCGAGCGTCCCCTGCATGTCCTGAGTGGTGCCCTCGTTGCCCCAGAGCTTCCAGCGCAGGACAGAGGTGCCCCAGGCGGTGGAGGTGGTGGTGGTGGGTGCACAGGGGGGCACAGCCCCCTGTTGCCTTGTTTCCTGCGGCGGCTGCTGCTGGGCACCCGCCGTGCAGAGTGGCCGGGCTGTCTGCGCTGCCTCCTCGTGCTGCAGGTGCGTCACCTTGGTCGGGGACAGTGCAGGGACGCGGGGGGACACAAGGCATTGGGGGCCACGGGATATTGGGTGGACACATGGGGCATGAGGGACACATGGGATATTGGGCACAGATGGGATCAGGGACACAGAGGGGACTGGGGACATGTGGGATCAGGGAGACAGAGGGCAGGGAGGGAAACCTAGAGAACTGGGGACATGCGTGGCATGAAGAACGCAGGACATTAGGAACACAGCAGGACCTCGAGGGGACAGGGGCATAGAATTCACATAAGACTTTGGGTGTGGGAATATATAAGATAAAAGGTTCATGAAGGTAACGTGTTGAACACTGCAAAGCTAGGACTGAGGAACTGCTGGTGAAGCAGAGGAGATCCAGCATTGGTCACTGGGATGCTGACGCTCCAGGATTGGTGGGTTAAGATGTGTGAAGGTTATATAAATACTCAACCCTGGTTGGGTATTTATACCAACCCTTCAGCCTTTGGCTGAAGACCATTGGCCCATCAATTACTCTACAGTGCTTATAACCTACTTTCCAAAGGAACTTCGTAGCATACCCCTGGCTGCCAGTATTGGGGTCCCCTGGAATCCCCCAGTATTGGGGATGCTCCCAGCTGCCTTCACTCAAAAGTTGGGGTGCCCTGACCCTTTTGCCAAGTATGTGGGTGCCTCAAATTCCCCCCCCCCACATATTGGAGTCGCTCCTAGTTTTTTGAGACCCTACCCAATATTTCTCCCTCAAAACAAACAAACAAACAATATTGGGGTGCCCTAGAGAATTTCACCCATAATATTGGGGTATTCTGGACTCACCACCCCAGGTTGGGTGCCCCCAGCTCCCTTTTCTCCCCAGATGGGGATGCGTAATTTCCCCCCCATATTGGGGTGTCCCAACTGACTGCCCTAACCCCCCCAGTGACCTTTCCCTGCACAGGCTGCAGGAGGAGGACCATAAAAAGCTCATGGATTCTGGAGGAATCCCCGAAAAGTTGAAGACCCAAGTGAAAAGCAGCCAAGAGGAGCTGACATCAGCCAGGTAAGGGGCAAGCTGGGGTGGAGGCTGCCTGGCAACCTAGGCTGGGGTTTGGGGTAGAGGGGGGGTTATGGGTTGAGTTGGGGTCCTTGGCTCCTGAGGTGTGGGGACATTGGGGTTACAGGAGAAATTTGTGGTCCCTGAAGTGGGATTTGGGGTCCCTGAGTGGATGAGGGATTTTGGAGTGCAGGAGAAAGGGAGGAAACTGGGTTCCCAAGAGGGCTTGGGGGTCCCTGTCGAGGAAGCAAGAAGGGATCTGTGGGGTTGGGGGGATTTTGCATCTCAGGACAGGGGTCATCTCAGGCCCCTGCGTGTCCTGAGTGGTGCCCTCGTTGCCCCAGAGCTGCCAGCGCAGGACAGAGGTGCTCCAGGCGGTGGAGGTGGTGGTGGTGGGTGCACAGGGGGGCACAGCCCCCTGTTGCCTTGTTTCCCGTGGCGGCAGCTGCTGCTGCCCACCCGCCGTGCCGAGTGGCCGGGCTGTCTGCGCTGCCTCCTCGTGCTGCAGGTGCGTCACCTTGGTCGGGGACAGTGCAGGGACGCGGGGGGACACAAGGCATTGGGGGCCACGGGGTATTGGGTGGACACCTGGGGCATGAGGGACACATGGGAGATTGGGAGCACATGGTCAGGGACACAGACGGGACTGGGGACATGTGGGATCAGGGAGACAGAGGGCAGGGAGGGAAACCTAGAGAACTGGGGACATGCGTGGCATGAAGAGTGCAGGACATTAGTAACACATCAGGACATCGAGGGGACAAGGGCATAGAAGGCACACAAGCCTTGGAGACACATAGGGCATTGGAGAAACATGGGGAACAGGAGGAGACATAGGAGATCTGGGAACATGCAGGGCATTGAGAGACACAAGAGCTAATGGAGAGTACGGGACATAAGAGGACACAAGACACGTGTGGACACATGGAGCATTGTCAGGACAGAGGCCATGATGGGATGTACAGAGCATTGGGGATATGGAGGACATGAGGCACAGAGCATATTAGGGATACATAGGAAATGGGGAGAATTTGGGTCATAAGGAACACATGAGACACTGGGTGCACAAGGATGATGTGGGGCAAATGGGCCATAAGGGGGAGAGAACATCAGGGGTTCACAGGATATTTGGGGCCAAACGGAGCTTGGGAACACGTTTGCCACCAGGTCCATAGCACATTAGGGACACCCAGAGCATGGGCAGACACATGGGGAATCAGGGGGACACAGGACATCAGGGGACAGCCAGAGCATGAGGGACATGTGGAGCATTAGGGACACAAGACATTAGGGACACATGGGAGACAGGGGGGACATGGGGCATTGGGGACGCATGGAGTATCAGGGACATGTGGGACATTGGTGGGTCACAGAGAACATCGGGGGACATATGAAGCGTTGGGTGGACATATGGTGCATCAAGGATACATGGCAAGTTAGAGACATGCAGGACATTCAGTAACTTGCCGGGGAAGGAGACACGCCAGGGATGCAGGACGTCACAGCAGGGATGGGGGCAGTGGGTCGGTGACAAGACAGGGACAGCCCGAATTTCCCCCGTCCCTGCCGTGGGCACTATGGTGGTCCCTGGGGTGGTGACACCAGTGTGGGCACAGTGTGGGGACACCCTGGGAGCCACCAGCGCTGGCTTCCCGGTTGTCCCCACCTCCCTGGGTGCCCCCACGGATGCTGAGCATGTTGGGGCCCCCACAGGGCTCCCACCAGGTGCTCCCTGAGCAGCTCAAGCCGCTCTGGGTGTGAGACAGCCCTTCCCGAGAGCATCGTTGTGGTAGAGACAGCCGAGCGGCAGGGCCAGGTGAGCGTCGGGGCAGCCCCTGGTCCTGCTGGGAGCGGGGGGACACGGGGACCCTGCCGGGCACGTGCTGACCCCTCTGCACAACCACCCCTGTCTGTCCCCGGCTTGTTGGGGAACTGCTGCAGGAGCAGAAGAAGCCACTGGTGGCTGCTGTCAAGCTGCAGGCCGAGCTCTCGGACGTCCTCACCTGCATCCAGCACCAGTGAGTGTCACCGCTGGGTCCTCAGGATTGCTCCAGTCACCCTCAGTAGTTTCTGTGTCTCCTCTGTGCCAGGCCTGGGGTGCCCATGTTGCCCATGTCCCCTCCATGTCATCGTTGGGGCGGTCGTGGTCCCCAGGTCCCCCCTGTGCCATGTTTTGGGTGCCCATGGTCCCCATGACCCCATTGGGTGACCCCACCCACCCCAACATGCTCCAACGCTCCATGGGATCCCCAGTGCGTCCCCCCCAACATGGTACCCCCCTGCACACAGTGGGAGCCACTTTGGGTGCCCACTCCCAACCCAACATGAGAACCGCTGGGTTCCCCCGTGACCCTGCTCTGGGCCCAAAGGGGACCCCAAGCGTCCCCTGCATGTCCTGAGTGGTGCCCTCGTTGCCCCAGAGCTTCCAGCGCAGGACAGAGGTGCCCCAGGCGGTGGAGGTGGTGGTGGTGGGTGCACAGGGGGGCACAGCCCCCTGTTGCCTTGTTTCCTGCGGCGGCTGCTGCTGGGCACCCGCCGTGCCGAGTGGCCGGACTGTCTGCGCTGCCTCCTCGTGCTGCAGGTGCGTCACCTTGGTCGGGGACAGTGCAGGGACGCGGGGGGACACAAGGCGTTGGAGGCCACTGGATATTGGGTGGACACATGGGGATGAGGGACACATGGGAGATTGGGCACAGATGGGATCAGGGACACAGGGGGCATGTGGGATTAGGGATACAGAGGGCAGGGGAGGGAAACATAGAGAACTGAGGACATGAGTGGCATGAAGAATGCAGGACATTAGGAACACAGCAGGACCTCGAGGGGACAGGGGCATAGAATTCACATAAGACTTAGGGTGTGGGAATATATAGGATAAAAGGTTCATGAAGGTAACGTGTTGAACACTGCAAAACTAGGAATGAGGAACTGCTGGTGAAGCAGAGGAGATCCAGCATTGGTCACTGGGATGCTGACGCTCCAGGATTGGTGGGTTAAGATGTGTGAAGGTTATATAAATACTAAACCCTGGTTGGGTATTTATACCAACCCTTCAGCCTTTGGTTGAAGAGCATTGGCCCATCAACTACTCTACAGTGCTTATAACCTACTTTCCAAAGGAACTTCGTAGCATACCCCTGGCTGCCAGTATTGGGGTCCCCTGGAATCCCCCAGTATTGGGGATGCTCCCAGCTGCCTTCACTCAAAAGTTGGGGTGCCCTGACCCTTTTGCCAAGTATGTGGGTGCCTCAAATTCCCCCCCCCCACATATTGGAGTCGCTCCTAGTTTTTTGAGACCCTACCCAATATTTCTCCCTCAAAACAAACAAACAAACAATATTGGGGTGCCCTAGAGAATTTCACTCATAATATTGGGGTATTCTGGACTCACCACCCCAGGTTTGGGTGCCCCCAGCTCCCTTTTCTCCCCAGATGGGGATGCGTAATTTCCCCCCCATATTGGGGTGCCCCAACTGACTGCCCTAACCCCCCCAGTGACCTTTCCCTGCACAGGCTGCAGGAGGAGGACGATAAAAAGCTCATGGATTCTGGAGGAATCCCCGAAAAGTTGAAGACCCAAGTGAAAAGCAGCCAAGAGGAGCTGACATCAGCCAGGTAAGGGGCAAGCTGGGGTGGAGGCTGCCTGGCAGCCAAGGCTGGGGTTTGGGATAGAGGGGGGGGTATGCGTTGAGTTGGGGTCCTTGGCTTCTGAGGTGTGGGGAAATTGGGGTTGCAGGAGGAATTTGGGAGCCCTAAAGTGGTATTTGGGGTCCCTGATTGGATGAGGGATTTTGGAGTGCAGGAGAAAGGGAGGAAACTGGGTTCCCAAGAGGGCTTGGGGGTCCCTGTCGAGGAAGCAAGAAGGGATCTGTGGAGTTGGGGGGATTTTGCATCTCAGGGCAGGGGTCATCTCAGGCCCCTGCATGTCCTGAGTGGTGCCCTCGTTGCCCCAGAGCTGCCAGCGCAGGACAGAGGTGCTCCAGGCGGTGGTGGTGGTGGTGGTGGGTGCACAGGGGGGCACAGCCCCCTGTTGCCTTGTTTCCTGCGGCGCCTGCTGCTGGGCACCCGCCGTGCCAAGTGGCCGGGCTGTCTGCGCTGCCTCCTCGTGCTGCAGGTGCGTCACCTTGGTCGGGGACAGTGCAGGGACGCGGGGGGGCACAAGGCATTGGGGGCCACAGGATATTGGGTGGACACCTGAGGGATGAGGGACACATGGGAGATTGGGCACAGATGGGATCAGGGACACAGGGGGCATGTGGGATTAGGGATACAGAGGGCAGGGGAGGGAAACATAGAGAACCGAGGTCATGTGTGGCATGAAGAACGCAGGACAGTAGGAACACAGCAGGACCTCGAGGGGACAGGGGCATAGAATTCACATAAGACTTTGGGTGTGGGAATATATAGGATAAAAGGTTCATGAAGGGAACCTGTTGAAGATTGCAAAACTAGGACTAAGGAACTGCTGGTGAAGCAGAGGAGATCCAGGATTGGTCACTGGGATGCTGACGCTCCAGGATTGGTGGGTTAAGTTGTGTGAAGGTTATATAAATACTCAGCCCTGGTTGGGTATTTATACCAACCCTTCTGCCTTTGGTTGAAGAGCATTGGCCCATCAACTACTCTACAGTGCTTATAACCTACTTTCCAAAGGAACTTCATAGCATACGACAGTTTTCCTCTGCCTGAATTCGTGACACTTCCGAGGATCCTCACCTCCCTCAGCCTAACAAACCTCAGCTTCTTCTGACGATGCTGATTCTGTAAAATGAAATAAAATGGCAGAAAGTGATGTTTCACCTGTTTATAACTCCAGAAAGCAGTTTCAAGTGTCTTTTCTCAATGCATAGTACAAGGGAAACACACACAGTAGGTTTTTTTAGGACACAAAGTGACAAGAGGGTAAGAGTACCATGTTGGGTTTATGACTTTTCTTTGAAGGATATGTACATATATCTTTTTATACTTCTCAGTGGAGATCTTTAAATTAAAATCAGTAAGTTTGGATATGGAAATAACAAAACTTAAAGGTTAAGTTTTTGATAAAACAGTGCAATGAAAGAAAGAAGTCATTATAAACTAAACTACAAGTAGAAACAGATTTATAAAAAGTAGACCTTCTGAAGTGACCTTTTAGCAGCCCTTTTGTAATGGGACATTGACAGAAATGGCAGTGAGCAACTGAAGTGGCAAAGAAATGCAATGTACACAGGTTACATGCATGCAATAAATGCAGCAAAATTCACTTGCAGAAGAAATTTAAATCAAAGTTGAGTGTGTGTGTGTATATAAAAATATTCAAGAAATTGTATCTCATTTATATGCAATAATTTAGCCCTGGAGAGTACCTGTGCACATAACCTACTTTCCAAAGGAGCTTGGTAGCATATGACAGTTTTCCTCTGCCTGAGGCCGGAACGCTTCCGAGGATCCTCACCTTCCTCAGCATCACGAACATCAGCTGCTTCTGACGATGATGATGATTCTGTAACTACAGCAGGAGGATACACTTCAGAGGAGCTCTCATGTACATCTCCCTTCCTGAAAATTCTTGCGTGCGGCACAAAACCAGGAAAACTGCCCCACTATTGCTGTAGCAAGAGCACTGTTTCCCATGCTGAGTAATACTGCCCATTTACTTGACTTCCCACCTGTCTGTGGCATCTGTTGCCTTTTATTTGTGTTTGGTTGTGAGCATGTTGTGAATGTGTTCCTTCATTTTTCTGAGCATCTGTCCTGAGCTCAGCCCAGCCCAGCCCTGACATCCATCCCTCTGGCTTGTAACCCCAATGGCAATAGAGAATTCTGCACACATGGAAATTATCCAGTAGTTAGCTCACTTCTGTGAGAAGTAAAGATAATTTAAAGCCAGAATTAACCTATCACCTGAGTTGCATACGCTTTTTCAGCAGCTTCATTCTTCTTGGAAGCATACATCAAGTTTCCCTGCTTAAAAGAACCAAGAAAATCAGTCACAAATATGCAGAGCACCTGACATGCACGTACTTTGTGCCTGTATAGAAACTTTATCAAGGCACTGCATATACACAAAAGATCCAATTTTTCTGCTCTACTTGAAAAAAAAGGAATTTGGACCTAAGCAGGAAGCTACAAAGGCAACTTTCTAGCCTGTTCACAAAATGAACTGTTCAGCATCCCAAACGAAGAATTCCAGTTACCAGCAAAAGGAGGCAATAAGGATTGCTGTGTGCTTCAACAGCAGCTCCTCCAGGGGCACAAGACTACTTAAGATGACGTGCAATGCAGGCACAGCAACAAATACACAGAAAGCAGCCACCAGGAAATGTGGTTTAGAAATTAGAAGGCTTCAAAACCCTAAAAAGGTAACTCTGGAAGTGGCTTTTAATCAGTGAATATTCTAAAATGGGCTTTAAGTCGACTTAAGAAAATGCTTACATGCTACATTTGCCTTTTGCAGCTGACTAAACTACACGATACAGGACATTCTTTGTAAAGTGAGGAGATTTTAAGAAAAAAATACAGGTCATGAGGAATCAAAGTTCGAGTCACGTCACACTGACAAACACACGGAGGCATTCTACAGTGCATTTTATAGGCTGTAACTTAACTGAGTTTCCAAACTTCCCCCCCCCGCCAATGATCAGAAACTTAACTTGGGAACGAAGGCTGAAAGGACAGACAGCTTGGCTGTGCCTATGTGATGAGAGGCATCGGGCAGTCTGTTTGCCTCTTTAATCTCCAGTCACAATTTTCAGTAAGTTTTGAAGTGAATACCCAAGTCCTAGTAAGTCTGTAAACAGTTTGTCCATTCAAAAATCACTAAAAAGCAATTCAGGAAGCATGGTGTAGGATGTATATGGTGGCATTTCAGTGCAGCTTCACATTTTCTAAAGATGAAAATTCCACCAGCCTTGGAGAATACTTGTGTTATGAATGAAGTTCTTATTCCACTGCTATAAAATTGATCTTACTAGTGTTTATTTACATAGGAAGGCTCTTATAACACATTCAGTTTTAATATGCTTCCCTTTCAGTTTTTGCATTGTAACAAAAATTTACTCAGCTCTGTAATTTCATTCCAAGTTAAACCACTGAAAATCAGTGAAACCTGCCAAACCCACATTTCATTTAACAATCTATTCTCACAACAGCTTCAGCTGACTTTGGCCAGTGAATTCCAAACTTTGGGGGCTAAGTGCAATAGAAGGGCAAGGGTTGACCAAGTGCGACCCTCATCTAGAAGCCAGCCTCAACGGAGATCCTGGAGATCCTTCCGGGTTGCTGCTACTCACCTTCTTCCGCTTCCTCATTGCTTTTGTCCTCATCTGCTGTCAGGTCTGGGGATTGCGTCCGTAAAGAAAGAGGATGGGGAGAGAAGGGAGAAAAGAATCTCTGCATTAGTTTGTCAAGAGTAGTTTATCACTGCAAATGCGCAAGTGTGCAGATAAGATCTCAGCAATCAATAGAAAGAGGGATCCCAAGACAGGTCGGGAAAGAGGTAGGATTTTTATAAGAGCAGAAGATCTTCTCTGGAAAAGTCAAGGTCATTCCACTTCTAGGGTGCTGACATGAAACTTAATGTAATCATGGTTCCTTTGTAGAGTTTTAGCTGCAGATTTAGCACAGCACCATTCACTGTATATGCTATTACACTTCCTTTTTAAAGGTATTAATTGACCAGACATAGGAAACATAGGAATATATTTCCTGGAAAAGTTAAATTCCCTGTCTAATGAAAAGGATGGAAGCACATCTGAGGACGATGACACATCTGAAGGCGGTGGAATCATTTCTCCAGCTGACATTGAATTGTCTTCACTGAACTGATGTCTTGAAGAAGGTTCCTAAGAAAAGAAGGAAATTCAAATTCTACCCGGAACTGCGGAGATCCGGGGTCTGAGCCGTCCAAAGCTGAGTGTCCAAGGCCAGAGCACAGGGACCCAGAGTGCACGTCTGTTTGATCTAGAGGTATATACACATATACACACATAGACACATTGTCTGGATGCATGAAAACCTGCTTGGCTTCAAAACAGAGCCAGGGAAAAAACTTCAACACCTCCATAGGGCCACCAGGTTCCACCACTCCTGACAAACTTCCAAACAAGGAGCAACATTTAAAGGAGGGGTTTATTTATCAACACACAGCCAATCTAAGCAACTAAAAACCCTCTAGTTCTGCTGTATGAACCACGCAAGCTGGTGATTGCCAAGGTTTTGCCCTTAGGTTGTTAAAGAAGAAGAAGAAAAAAAAAAACTTTAACCATTTTGGGCTATGCAAATGGGTGACATAATTAAGTACAAAGTAAACGATTTCTAAGCGCTGCTAGAACTAACAATTTATGTTCGATAGGTCTAGTACCCAGGGGTAGTCTTCATAAACTCCTGGACTCCCACAGACCCAGCAACCCAGCATTTATTCTCCGGACCCAGTCCCAGCCAGCGGCGGTACAGATCTGTGGAGAGTTAGCCGGGGCTTTCCATCCTCTTCCTTCAACCGAGATGTCCGGATTTCTGGGCTCCTGGAAATCTTAACTCTGGTATGATGAGTCCATCCATGCTCAGCTGTCTTGATTGATTTTTCTGTGGTTAGTAATACCTGATCAGGTCCACACCACTTTGCCAGCAGCAGTGCTTCTTTCCATGCTTTGAGCAAGACTCAATCCCCCGGTTGGATATCATGGACTGCAAAATCCAAGGGGAAGGTCTGTGCGAGCTGGCCTTCTGTCAGAGAGACTTCACAAGAGAAAGTATTCTGGCCACATATTGTTTTAAATATATATCACTTATCTCTACCTCCCTGCCAGGTTGGATGTTAGCAGTGTAGGAAATCCCAAACATGATTTCAAAGGGGGACAGTTGAATGTCTCCCCTAGGTTTTGCTCTTCTTTTTGCTAAAGCTAATGGTAGAAGTCGTGTCCACAGCATCTTAGTTTCTAACACCAATTTCAAAAGATGCTTTTTAATGTTTCCATTCATCCTTTCGACTCTACCCGAGCTCTGGGGATGCCAAGGGGTGTGCAAGTCCCACTGAATCCCCAGGGCAGTCATGACACCTTGAAGGACCTTTCCTGTAAAATGAGTGCCTCTGAATCTACTGCCTCTACCAACCCATATCTTGGCCTCTGTGGGCATTCCCTCCTCCAATGTCCTTCCTCTCTGCTGAGGGCAGGCTAAACTGCATTTTGGCCTCCCTGTGTGTGCTCATCCTCCCATAATTGACAAGCTTTTTGCAAGATTATCCTCTTTCCCTGGGATCCAAAAAGGATTCCTAAAAGAAAATCCCAAACCTGCCAAGTATAATCTGCATTTCTAAGATATTCAGTTTTCATTTCCCCAATTCCTATAGGATCATCTAAATAAGGGGGTCGTTCTTTCTTTAATCCCCTTCTATCTTGGGTGGTCAGTGGCACAATTACAAATCCAAATCCAAACCATGCCCCCGCCGATCCTGGCCTCGCAGTGGAACCTGCTATTTGGCTTTGGGGCTTTTGGCACCTTGTACTACTGGCTTCCTTTTCTTGTTTTGAAAGGGACAAAATGTCCCATTCCTCCTCCTCTTCACTGTCACTAGAAGCAGGAGGTGCAGAGGGGACAGGAGCTGTGGCTCCTCATGGATTTTGGTGATAAGATGGGGGAAGGTACTGGAGGACATCCCACACCTCCCTATCTGTCTTTTTCCTTTCTTCAGATTTCTGCTTCCTTTTTTCTCGTCTTTGTTACATAGATTCCTCTAGAGGGAGGGAGGGAGGGAGGGAGGGAGGGAGGGAGGGAAGGAAGGAAGGAAGGAAGGAAGGAAGGAAGGAAGGAAGGAAGGAAGGAAGGAAGGAAGGAAGGAAGGAAGGAAGGAAGGAAGGAAGGAAGGAAGGAAGGAAGGAAGGAAGGAAGGAAGGAAGGAAGGAAGGAAGGAAGGAGGGAGGGAGGGAGGGAGGGAGGGAGGGAGGGAAGGAAGGAAGGAAGGAAGGAAGGAAGGAAGGAAGGAAGGAAGGAAGGAAGGAAGGAAGGAAGGAAGGAAGGAAGGAAGGAAGGAAGGAAGGAAGGAAGGAAGGAAGGGCACAGAACACAGATTCTTAATGTCAGTTACTCTGGGGATGAGTAGATGCGCATGGTTGGTTATTGGTGCTAGCGTTGAACCCACTGAAACAATTTCCTCAGTGCAGCCTTGAGCTCCTTGTTCCTCATGCTGTAGATGAGGGGGTTCAGTGCTGGAGGCACCACGGAGTACAGAACAGCCAGGACCAGATTCAGAACTGGTGAGGAGAGGGATGGGGGCTTCAGATAGGCCAAAAATGAAGTAGTGACAAACAGGGAGACCACGGCCAGGTGTGGGAGGCACATGGAAAAGGCTTTGTGCTGGCCCTGCTCAGAGGGGATCCTCAGCACAGCAGCAAAGATCTGCATGTAGGACACCACAATGAAAATGAAACACCCAAACACTAAACAAAGACTAACCACAATAACTCCAACTTCTCTGAGATAGGAGTGTGAGCAGGAGAGCTTGAGGATCTGGGGGATCTCACAGAAGAACTGCTCCACCTCATTGCCTTAGCAGAGTGGAATGGAAAATGTGTTCCCGGTGTGCAGGAGAGCATTGAGAAAGCCACTGACCCAGGCAGCTGCTGCCATTTCCAGACAAGCTCTGCTGTCCAGGAGGGTCCCGAAGTGCATGGGGCTGGCGCAGAACAACAGAGTCTGTGTCCTGGGGGCTACAGAGATGCTGCTGCGTCGTGCCCCATAGCAGCCATGTGCCCACACAAGCCCTAGGTGGAAACAGCCATCGCCGGTTCCAAATAAACCCCTCAGAAGGTTTTTCTCCCCTTGTCAGTTGTTGTCAGAAAATCTCCATGGAAAGACTAGTGGGGCTGTGGGGCCCTAAGGCCATGGGTGACTCCTGACTCCGCACTGGCCTTGGTGGCTGGGGTGGGAAGCAGATCTAGCCAAACAGGGCTGCTCACGACTGGCACAGCTGGCACGTGTCCAGGCTTTTGAATGGTTCTCAGAGTGACCCCTGGGCTCTTGCAAGAGCAGGAGATGTTTTCAGGTGTGCATTAGTGCTGGCCTGTGGTGTTTCACTGCGAGTGCATGAATCACTCTCCAGTCCTCCTTCCCTGCTCCTCCTGGGCCCCCCCTGCTTCTCCAGGAACTGCCGAGCCCTCCTTTCCCCAGGCGTGCCTGCATTTGCTGCATGGTCTTTGGGGAACTCTACCATGGGCTGCCCCATGTTTGGTGAGACTGCACTCACTGCCACCCCTAGGCATCCCCGGGGTTCCCCTGAGCTCTCCTGGAGCCTTGGGTTCCCTTCCACAAGGATGGGCATCTGTCATCAGCACTGTCACCTGTGCGACAGCCCCAGGCATTCAATTCAGAGACCATTCTGCACCTCCAGTGGCAGTGCTCCCAGGGACATGAACCCCGAATGCAGCCCTTGGTCCCTGAAAGACCACGCTGGGCCTCTGACCTCCTCCCCTGGAGCCCACAGAGCGCACAGGCAGAGCAGAGGCCCTTTCATGCTGCAATCCCTTGGGTGCATTGGTGTACTGTTAACCCCAGCTTCAGGAGAAAGACACAAACTTAGTGTTTTTCTGGAGGCTAAGTCTGGCATAAGGCTGCCCATTGCCTTGTCCTGCTTTACTTAGGAAACACATGGAAACACAACCCCACCACCACTCTGTCCCTTCAAAAGTCCAAAGGTGTCTGTGAGTGTCCAGCTGCCACCCTCTCTCCATCCCTGTGGATTACGAGCTTAGACAGGAAGCTCCTATGCAGAGAGACATAAAATTTAGTCAAGGGGAAACCTCCTGTGAACTTGCGGAGCACAGAGGAGGGAACTGAATTGCGCTGCATCCCAGGAGCTTCTCCATGGGCATTTGGTGCATGGATTAACTCCCTGTGAAGAGCCCGTGGAGCAGGAGGAAACGAACCAACTTCCTGCTCCTGGGCAGGTGTCCTGTCCTCTTCCTCCATGGCGGGAGCAGAGGCTTCTGCAGTGGGACATTTCCAGCCCACAGATGATCGCCCCCTGCTGGCACCAGCCACAGCGCTGGGCTCCAGTGTTACCGATGTTACTGAATATTCATTAATCCGCAGCCAATCAGGTGGCGGCGGCGGGGCCCGGGGGCGGGGCAGGTACTGAGCGCCGCTGGCAGGTGGGCGGGGCAGCGGCAGAAGCAGCCAATGAGCGCGCAGCGGGAGACTGGGGGCGTGGCGGCGCGTGCCGTGGGCGGGGCCAGCGCGTGACGCGGCCGTTGGGCAGCAGCGGCTGCAGGCGGCGGCGGCCCCGGGGCCGCAGCGAGGCGCGCGGTGGGCGGCGGCGGCTGCGGGCGGTGCGAGTCCCGCACGACCGATCCCTGCGCGATCCCTGTGCGGCCAGAGGCGCTCGGGACCGCGGGAGGCGGCGGCTGGAGGCGGCCCGAGGCGCGAGGGGCGGCCGGGGCACCGCGGCCTCACAGCCGGAGGCTGGGGCCGTTGCTGCCTGTTGTGGGCAGCGGCCGTTGGGCTGTGCGGGAGCGCGCGGCAGGCGGCGGGGCCCGGGAGCTGCGCGCGGCCACCATGGGGAAGCGGAGCTCGGCCGGCTGCGTGCCGAGGTGAGCGGCGGCGGGAGCCGCCCCGTGGGTGCCGGCCCCGCTGGGCCCCCCTGGGTGCTGCCGTCCCCCGTGGCACCCCCAGAGCCGCCCCCTTGGGGCCGGGTACCCCCCTGCGTTGGGTGACAGACAGCCCGGGTGGCCCTTCCCCCCAGCGCCGCTTCCCGTGAGGGCCGTGTCCCTCTCTGCCCTTGGGTGCAGGGTCCCACCGGTCCCCATCTACCCCCACCCCTGGTCCCCGTCACTGCCCTCCCTCTGCCCTGGGGTGCAGGGACTTGGCACTTTTGTCCTCCCAGTGTCCCCTCCCCGTGTGACACGGCCCCACAAACACACTCGCCTGTGTGCAGACATGGAGAGATGCCTGCGCACAAGTGCGTGTGTGTAAGCGAGCACGGGGACGTGCGTGTGCTTGGGTGTGCACGTGCTCGGACGTGCCCGCGCCCGTGTGTGCGTGTGCGCTGTGCCCGCTCCTGCCTCCTCGTGGCAGGGGCCCGCGTGGCCCCGGGGCTGCGCGTGAGCCCGGCCATCCGTGCGCGCAGTGCGTGCGAGCTGGCGAGTGTGTGCGCTGCACATGGGAGATGCACGGCAGGCGTGCGAGTCTTCACGGCCACCCGTGCCTCCTGTGACACGTGTGTGCTCGTCAGCACACTCGCGTCCTGCGTGTGCAGGACACGTGTTCTCATGCATATGGTCACGTCACCCGTGTGTGGGACACGTGGGTGCCTGTGATCACCGTCACATCACCCGTGTGTGAGACACGCTGGTGCTCGTGCACATGCCCATGACACCTGCTTGCAGCACAAACGTGTGCTCGTGCGCACCCTGCCCGGGGTCCCCATGTCTCCTGCTGGGATTATGGGAATGGGCCCAGGCTTCCGGGCCCCCACTCTGTCCATTGACCCGCCTCCATCCTCCCCAGGTTCTTCAGAGCCTTCCTGAAGAGGCTGCGGATTGTGCGTGTAGTGGCCAAGAACCCCGACGCCACCACTGCCGAGCCCCAGGTGAGACCCAAGGGGGTCCCGTGGGTGGGAGAGCCGGGACCGAAGGGTTCCTTCCCCCGGGGGGGACACCAGGGTATCTGGGGGGCTCAAAGAGGTCTGTGGGGAAGGTGCCGAAGGGGCCCCTGGCACTTGAGGTCTGGGGGGTCCCATCGCTATCGCAGGGCAGAGCTGGTGGGAGGGGGTACCAATGGGATGGATCATCGGGGCTTTTGGTGAGGGTCCCAGAGCACTGCGGGGTCCAAAGGGCACAAGGGTCCTGTCCCGGGGTGCAGGCAGGGGTTGGGAAATGGTTCCAGGGGCTTCCCAAGACGCCCGATGGTGCAAGAGGGGGATTCCGAGGGGCCTGGAGGGGCCCAGGGGTGCCCCAGGCTGCAGGCAGGAGGGTCCCAAGGGGATTCCAAGGGTGCAACATGGGCATCACAATGAGTTGGGGGGATGGTGTCCCGTGGGTGCCCCAGGGTACCACATGGGGGTTTAAATGTGTCTGGGGAGATCCCAGGGTGCAACAGGGGTGTCCCAAGTGGTCTGGGGTGGGAGTGGGGGTTCAGTGGTTCCCTATGGTGCAACGGGGGGGTCCCAAAGGGTCCGAAGGGACCACGGGTCCTCCAGGGTGCACACAGGGGGTCCCAACAGGTCTTGAGGGGCACAGTGGTACCCCCGAGCATGGGCAGGATGGACCCAAGGGGTCTGGGAGCCCCAAGGATGCCCCAGAGTGCAACAGGGGAGTCCCAAAGGGTCTGGGGGGCCCATGGGTGCCTCGGGGTGTAGGCTGGGGTGTCCCAAGGGGTCAGCAGTGTCCCGTGGGTACCCGGGTTTATAATACAGGGAATCCAAGGGATCTGGGGATCCCATGAGTGTCCCAGGGTCCAACATGGGGGTTCCAAGGGGCCTGGGGTTGCCATGGTGCAACATGGGGATTCCAATGGGTAATGGTGGCCCAGGATGCAGTCTGGGGGTTTCAGTGTGTCTGGGAGGTTCCAAGGGTGCCCAGAGTGCAAGAGTGGGTCCCAGTGGGTGTGTGTGGGGCAGGGGGGGCAGGTCAAGGGTGCCCAGGATGCAGGCAGGGGGTTACGAGGCATCTGTAGCAGGGGGAGGGTTCCAAAGGTGCCCTGTGGTGCAAGAGGGGAATCCCAAGGGGTTTGTTGGGGTCCCATGAGTGTCCCAAGGTGCAAGCAGGGGGTTCTGATGAGTCTCTGGGCGTTCCATGGGTGCCCCAGGGTGCAGCAAGGGAGTCCCAAAGGGTCTGGGTGAGCAAGGGAGTCCCAGGGTACCTGGTGGGGGGTCCCAGTGGGTCTGGAGGGCAACAAGGGTGCCTCAGGGTGCAGGCCTGGGGGTGACAAGAGGGCTGCAGGGGGACAACGGTGCCTTGTGCTGCACAGGGGGTCCCGAAGGATCTGGTGGAGTCCCCTGGGTGCCCCAGGGTGCAGGCAGTAGGTTGCAAGGGACCGGGGATCCCCAGAGTGTCCTGTGGTGCCACAGGGGGTCTGAAGGGGCCTGGGGGTCCCATGGAGCCCCAGGGGCAGGTGGGGGTACCAAGAAGTCTGGGCAAGACCAAGGGTTCCCCAAGGTGCAACGGAGGGATCCCAGTGGGTCTGTGGGTTTCCCAGGCTGCCCCAGGGTGCAGGCGGGTCCCAAGCCACCTGGGGCTCCAGTGGTTGCCCTGGGGTGCAGACATGGGTCTGGAGGGGATCCCATAAGTGCCCTGTGGTGCAGCTGGGTGTTCCAGTGAGTCTGGAGAGCTGCCAGGGGCTCCTGGGGCAGGAGGGAAACTCCGTGGAGTGACTGGGGCTCCAGGGGGAAGGGGGCCCTGCCCCCCTGCACTGCTGGGTGCCTCCTGGTGACACCGAGCCCGGCACAGGGCTCCCCGCGGGTGCTGCGCTCCAAGGAGCTGGAGGGGGCCGTGGGGCCCAGCGCCCCCCTCACGCCGGAGCTGCAGCTGGAGACGGGGCCCGCGGCCCCGCGAGCCCCCGCACAGGTGCCCCCGCGCGCGGCGCCCCTCGCCCTGCGGCCCCCGGCACCCAGTGCCCCTGGGGCGCTGCCACCGGGACCTGCCACCCTGGGGGTCCCAGCACGAGGAGCCCTCGCTGTGGGGCCACCTGCACCAGGAGCCCTCCCTGCTGGGTCCCAACCAGCAGGACCCGTCACCTTCGGGCCCTCAACACCAGGGCCCCCCACTCAGGGACACGTCCCTCCTGGGCACCTCAACCTCGGGCTCCCAACCCCAGGCCCCTTCATCCCCAAAACTCCCGACTACATCTGTATTGTTATAGAACCCTCACCCACAAGACCCCCCACCCCAGGCCAAAGTCCCAGTGAACATTCACCCGTGGGAACACGTCCCCAGGATCCCTCAGCCGCCTGCTCGAAACATCAGGCTGCTTCAGTCCCACGGCTAGGCCCAGGGGACCGTTCATCCATGGGACGGCCCCCCCAGGACCACATCACACATGGACCCCCATTCCCAGGAGCCCATCCACCCCCACCTATGCAACACATCACCCGTGGGCCCTGGTACCCGGCACCCTTCCTTTCTGGACCCCCACCTCCCGGCCCCTTCCCCCATGGGCTCCCAACTGTCAAACCCTTCACCCATGGGCCTTGCTTCCCTGGGCCCTCCTTCCGTAATGCCCGCTGCCCTGGACCCTTCACCCGTGGGCCCCCGCCCCCAGTAACCATCCCCCGTGGACCCCAGATCTCAGACCCCACAGCCAGTGTTCCCCAACCTGCAGGACCCAATTCTCACGGGTGCACAACTACAGCACCCATCACCAAGGGTCCTCCCCCATCAGCACCCTTACCCCGTGGGCCTCCACCTCCCAAATACTTCCCCTGTGGGCCCCGTTTCCCTGAACCCTTCACCCGTGGGCCCCCACCTCCCGGCCCCTTCCCCCATCAACCCCCACCACCAGAAAACATTCCCCATGGGACCTGGTCCCCTGCACCCTTCTCCTATAGGGCCCCATCACCCGGCTCTTTCCCCCATGGGTTCCCACCTCCACATCCCTTTATCCATCCACCCCCACCTATGGAACGCAACACCCGTGGTCCTCGGTTCCCTGACCCCTTCATTCGTAGACCCCCAACTCTCGAACCCATCGTCCCTGGACCCTTCTTCCCTGCGCCCGTCCTCGGAAGGGTCCCCTCCCCTGAACCCTTCACCCGAAGGCCCCAACCTGCAGGATGCTTTACCCGAAGACCCTGTTCCCCTCGACCCTTCATTCGTGGACCCCTGCCTCCCGGCCCCTTTCCCCATGGACCCCCAACTGTCAAACCCTTCTCCCATGGGTCCTACTTCCCTGGGTCCTCCTTCCGTAGTGCCCGCTGCCCTGGACCCTTCACCTGTGGGCCCCCGCCCCCAGTAAGGATCCCCCGTGGACCCCAGACCCCAGGGCCCACAACTTGTATTCCCCAACCTGCAGGACCCAATTCTCACGGGTGCAAAACTACAGCACCCATCACCAAGGGTCCCCCAACATCAGCACCCTTATCCCGTGGGCCCCCACCTCCCAAATACTTCCCCCGTGGGCCCCGTTTCCCTGACCCCATGACCCGTGGTCCCTGGTTCCCTGACCCCTTCATTCATAGACCCCCAACTCTCGAACCCGTTGTCCCTGGACCCTTCTTCCCTGCACCCGTCCTTGGAAGGGTCCCCTCCCCTGAACCCTTCACCCGAAAGCCCCAACCTGCAGGATGCTTTACCCAAAGACTCTGTTCCCCTCGACCCTTCATTCGTGCACCCCCGCCTCCCGGCCCCTTTCCCCATGGGTCCCCAACTGTCAAACCCTTCACCCATGTGTCCTGCTTCCCTGGGTCCTCCTTCCGTAGTGCCCGCTGCCCTGGACCCTTCACCCGTGGGCCCCCGCCCCCAGTAACCATCCCCCGTGGACCCCAGGGCCCAGGGCCCACAACTTGTATTCCCCAACCTACAGGACCCAATTTTCACGGGCGCAAAACTCCTGTACCCATCACTAAGGGTCCCCCCCCATCAGCACCCTTACCCCATGGGCCCCCACCTCCCAAATACTTCCCCCGTGGGCCCCGTTTCCCTGAACCCATGGTCCGTGGTGCCTGGTTCCCTGACCCCTTCATTCGTAGACCCCCAACTCTTGAACCCGTTGTCCCTGGACCCTTCTTCCCTGCACCCGTCCTCGGAAGGATCCCCTCCCCTGAACCCTTCACCCGTGGGCCTCCACCTCCCGGCCCCTTCCCCCGTCAGCCCCCACCTCCTGAGCACTTTCCCCATGCGCCCCGATCCCCTGCACGCTTCTCCCATAGGGCCCCATCACCGGGACCCTTCCCCCATGGGCTCCCACCTCCACGTCCCTTTATCCATCGACCCCCGCCTATGGAACCCGTCACCCCTGGGCCCCAGTTCCCTGAACCCTTCATTCGTAGACCCCCGCCTCCTGAAGCCTTCACCCCTGGGCCCCGGTTCCCTGAACCCTTCCAAAGGGCCCAAACCTCTGGACCCTTCCCCCATGGGCCCCCACCTTGTGGATACAGCACAAGAAGACCCCAAGCCCCTCCACCTTTTATTCATAGGGCCCCAGGCCCTGAACACTTCATCCATGAGCCCCCATCCCCTGGGTCCTTCATCCGTAGGTCCCCCTACCCTTGACCCTTCACTCACGGACCTCCACATCCCGAACACTTTGCCCGTGGACCCCCCTTCCCTGGACCCATTACCCATGGACCCCGCTTCCCTAGACCCTTTACCCGTGAACCCCGCTTCCCTGGACCCTTTACCCATGGGCCCCACTTCCCTGGACCCTTTACCCATGGAGCCCAACCTCGCGGCCCCTTCCCCCATGGGCCCCCACCTCCTAAGCACTTTCCCCGTGGGTCCTGGCTCCCTAGACCCTTCTTCCGTAGGGCCCCGACCCCCTGAACGCTTCAGCCAGGGGGTCCCCATCTGCTCAGTTGATCCATAGGCCCTATGAGCCATCCCCCTTGTGCCCCCACCCCCAGGACCGTTGACCCTTGGGTTCCCTTCCCCCAGCCTGATCCTCCCCCCAGCAGCCGCAGGGCCCTGTTGCCAGGACCCCCCACCCCCAGGACACTTCCCTCCCAGCCCCCGTCCAGGACCCCTCCCCCTTAAGCTGCCCCCAGCACCCTTCACCCACAGACTCCGGTGCCCAGGACCCTTCCCCGCCTGGCCCTCACCCCAGCACCCTTCACCCGCACAGCTCCTGCCCCCAGCGCCCCTCGCTCCCCGCAACAGCCCCCGATCCCTCCTGCCACAGGCGCCCGGGACCCTCCAGCTGCCCTTCCCCTGGCCCCTTCACCCACAGCAGCCTCCCCCGTGCAGCCTGGATGCCCAGAGCTCGTGCCCGAGCCCCTGCAGCCTTCAGGGCAGGGGTGCCCACATTGTCCCTGCGGGGCCGTGTGTCCCGAGTGCCCTGCACCCCTGGGTGCCCACGTGCCGGCGGGTGCCTGCCGGCTGCCCCAGCGCGTGCGCCCCTCGGGTGCCCTCAGGCAGGTGCCTGGTTCCTGGGGTGCGTGTGGGTGCCGGGACACCTGGGTGCGTGGGGGTGCCTGTCCCCAGTGTGCCTGCAGGCCGGTACCTGCAAGCCTGGGCCCTTGGGTTCATGCGGACGCCCGGACGCCTGGGCCCTCGGGTGCGTGTGGGCGCCTGCTGGGGGGCACCCCGATGTCCTCGGGTGCCTGTGGTTGTCCAGAGCGAGCAGCGAGCTCACAGACACCCAGGTCTGTGGTGCATGCGGGAGGCCGGAGGCGAGCGTGGAGCTCCTGGGTGCCCAGCGCCCAAGGTTTGCAGGTGCTCGCGCAGAACGTGGCAGTGCCCCTCACCGAGCTTCAGATGAAGTGTCAAGCGGCGCATGGACAACAAGGACAAGAGGAGGATGCCAGGTGAGGTCCCCGAGGCACCCACGGGTGCCCCGAGTCTCCGCTGACACCGCTGGAGTCAGAGGGGAAGAGCAAGGAATGGGGACGGCCAAGGGCACAGGGCAGCTCCCCCAGCAGTGGCAGCACCTGCCGAAAAGGGGCACGGGAGCATCCCTAGGGTGGGTAGCCCAGCCAGATGTTCACCCATGGGTGCCCCCAGATGACTCTGCTGACATGGACAACTGTTCAGAGGAGGAGAGCATCTACTTGGAGCAGGAGGACAGCGACGATGCTCTGCACAGCAGGTGGGTGCTTGACGGGTGTCCCACTGCCTGCATGGCACCCACAGGTGCCCCCGATGGTGCCACCCTGTCACACTGTCCCCCAGGACCTTTTCTACAAGAAAGAGGAGCTGCAGAAAGTGAAGAAGAGGAGGAGGACGCTCCCAGGCTCTGCTTGGACCCAGGTGAGCAGGTGCCTCTCCAGGGTGGAGGTGACAGGGTGCCCGGAGGGTCCTGCTGCAGCCTTGGGTGTTGTGGGTGCCTCAGGAGGAGCTGGGGGCAGTACCCAGGATGCTCCCCCACGTGCCAGGGTGCCTGGTCCTAGAGTTGTCCCCAGGATGTCCCTAGTGTTGCTGGGTCCCCAGGCTGCCCCTGCCTCTGCCTATTGGGTGCCCTAGGACCCCCCAGCACCTTTTAATATGGATATTGGGATGCTCATCTCCCCCCCAATATGAGGTTCCCCTTTATCCAGCATTCTGGGGTACCCCAGACTCCCCTCACTATTGAGGTGCCTCCCATCTGCCTCCCCCCAGTACTGGGGTGCCCCAGGATCTTCTAAGTGCTGGGCTGCCCTCTAATGCCTTCCTCCCATATTGGGGTAGCTCAGACTCCCCCAGTATCGGGGTTCCCCCAGCTCCCTTTAACCCAATAGAAGGGTGAGACCCTCCCATAATGGAGTTCGTCAGGTTCCATCTCCTGATATGGGAGGGAATTGCCCCACTTCCCACTCAGTTTTGGGTTGCTCCCAAATCCCTTCATCCACAATTTTGGGCTACCCTGGGCCACCTCTGTAATGGGATGCCACCAGAAACCTTCATCCCTAATATTAGGAGTCCCCAGAGACCCCCCTATTGTTGCCAGACCGCCCCAGCCCTGGTGGTTCCCTCAACTCTTTTCACCCCTGCCCTGGGTTACCGCAGAGCCCTCCAGTGTTGAGGGTGCCCCCCAGGTCCCTTTCCCCTCACTTGTGGGGTGCGACAGACCCCCCCAGCATTGGTGATCCCCCCCACTCTGTACACCCCTAGTGTTAGGGTGTCCCCAACTTCTGCCAGGCTCCTCCTAATATGGATCTGCCCCCTGCTCCATTTACACTGGATATTGGGGTGTCCCAGAGCCCTCCCCAGTATTGGGGGTGCCCCAGACTCCCTTCAGCCCAGGTATTGTTGGGTCCCAGCTACTTGCACGGCCAATACTGAGGTGCCCCCGACATCTCCCAGACCCCTCCCTGTAGTGCAGGTGCCCACAGCTCCTTTCACCCAAAATACTGGGGTGCCCCAGATACCCCCAACATTGGGGTGCCCAAAGCACCCCTGGCTGCCAGTATTGGGGGTCCCCTGGAATCCCCCAGTATTGGGGATGCTCCCAGCTGCCTTCACTCAAAAGTTGTGGTGCCCTGACCCTTTTGCCAAGTATGTGGGTGCCACAAATTCCCCCCCCCACACACACATTGGAGTCGCTCCTAGTTTTTTGAGACCCTACCCAATATTTCTCCCTCAAAACAAACAGACAAACAATATTGGGGTGCCCTAGAGAATTTCACCTATAATATTATGGTATTCTGGACTCACCACCCCAGGTTTGGGTGCCCCCAGCTCCCTTTTCTCCCCAGATGGGGATGCGTAATTTCCCCCCCATATTGGGGTGTCCCAACTGACTGCCCTAACCCCCCCAGTGACCTTTCCCTGCACAGGCTGCAGGAGGAGGACCATAAAAAGCTCATGGATTCTGGAGGAATCCCCAAAAAGTTGAAGACCCAAGTGAAAAGCAGCCAAGAGGAGCTGACATCAGCCAGGTAAGGGGCAAGCTGGGGTGGAGGCTGCCAGGCAACCGAGGCTGGGGTTTGGGGTAGAGGGGGAGTTATGGGTTGAGTTGGGGTCCTTGGCTCCTGAGGTGTGGGGACATTGGGGTTGCAGGAGAAATTTGGGGTCCCTAAAGTGGGATTTGAGGTCCCCGAGTGGATGAGGGATTTTGGAGTGCAGGAGAAAGGGGGGAAACTGGGTTCCCAAGAGGGCTTGAGGGTCCCTGTCGAGGAAGCAAGAAGGGATCTGTGGAGTTGGAGGGATTTTGCATCTCAGGACAGGGGTCATCTCAGGCCCCTGCATGTCCTGAGTGGTGCCCTCGTTGCCCCAGAGCTGCCAGCGCAGGGCAGAGGTGCTCCAGGCGGTGGAGGTGGTGGTGGTGGGTGCACAGGGGGGCACAGCCCCCTGTTGCCTTGTTTCCTGCGGCGGCTGCTGCTGGGCACCCGCCGTGCCGAGTGGCCGGGCTGTCTGCGCTGCCTCCTCGTGCTGCAGGTGCGTCACCTTGGTTGGGGACAGTGCAGGGACGCGGGGGGACACAAGGCATTGGGGGCCACGGGATATTGGGTGGACACCTGGGGCATGAGGGACACATGGGAGATTGGGCACAGATGGCATCAGGGACACAGGGGGCATGTGGGATTAGGGATACAGAGGGCAGGGGAGGGAAACCTAGAGAACTGATGACATGTGTGGCATGAAGAACGCAGGACATTAGGAACACAGCAGGACCTCGAGGGGACAAGGGCATAGAAGGCACACAAGACTTTGGGGACACATGGGGCATTGGAGAAACATGAGGGGTTACAGGAGATCAGGGAACATGCAGGGCACTGGGAGATGCAGAAGGAAATGGAGATTACAGGACATTGGGGGACACAGGACATGCAGGGACACATTGTCAGGACCAGGACATCAGGGGACACAGAGAATTAAGGACATATGGACATGAGGCACAGAGCACATTAGGGACACACAGGAAAGAGGGGGAATTTGAGGCATAAAGGACACACAGGACACTGGAGAAACATGCAGAATGGGAGGAGATGCAGGAGATCAGGGAACACGCAGGGCATTGAGTGCAAAGAATTCTTTGGGGAGACATGGGGCACTGGAGACATATGGAGTATCAGAGCACACCACTGAAGGGTCACAGAGGACATCAGGGGGCATATGGAGCACTGGGTGGACATATGGTGCATAAGGGACACAGGATATTAAGGACACATAGGACATTGAGGGGCTTGCCAGGGGAAGGGGACACCCCAGGGATGCAGGACGTCACAGCAGGGTTGGGGGCATTGGGGCAGTGATAAGGCAGGGACAGGCAGAGCTTCCCCCATCCCTGCCGTAGGCACTGTGGTGGTCCATGGGGTGGTGACACCAGTGTGGGCACAGTGTGGGGACACCCTGGGAGCCACCAGCACTGGCTTCCTGGTTGTCCTCGTCCCCCTGGGTGCCCCCATGGTTGCTGAGCATGTTGGGGCCCCCACAGGGCTCCCGCCAGGTGCTCCCTGAGCAGCTCAAGCAGCTCTGGGTGTGAGACAGCCCTTCCCGAGAGCATCGTTGTGGTAGAGACGGCCGAGCGGCAGGGCCAGGTGAGCGTCGGGGCAGCCCCTGGTCCTGCTGGGGGTGGGGGGACACGGGGACCCTGCCGGGCACGTGCTGACCCCTCTGCACAACCACCCCTGTCTGTCCCCAGCTTGTTGGGGAACTGCTGCAGGAGCAGAAGAAGCCGCTGGTGGCTGCTGTCAAGCTGCAGGCCGAGCTCTCGGACGTCCTCACCTGCATCCAGCACCAGTGAGTGTCACCGCTGGGTCCTCAGGATTGCTCCAGTCACCCTCAGTAGTTTCTGTGTCTCCTCTGTGCCAGGCCTGGCGTGCCCATGTTTCCCATGTCCCCTCCATGTCATCGTTGGGGTGCTCGTGGTCCCCATGTCCCCCCTGTGCCATGTTTTGGGTGCCCATGGTCCTGATGACCCCATTGGGTGACTCCACCCACCCCAACATGCCCCAGCGCTCCATGGGATCCCCAGTGGGTCCCCCCCAACCTGGTACCCCCCCGCACACAGTGGGAGCCACTTTGGGTGCCCACTCCCAACCCAACATGAGAACCGCTGGGTTCCCCGGTGACCCTGCTCTGGGCCCAAAGGGGACCCCGAGCGTCCCCTGTGTGTCCTGAGTGGTGCCCTCATTGCCCCAGAGCTGCCAGCGCAGGACAGAGGTGCTCCAGGCGGTGGAGGTGGTGGTGGTGGGTGCACAGGGGGGCACAGCCCCCTGTTGCCTTGTTTCCTGCGGCAGCTGCTGCTGGGCACCCGCCGTGCCGAGTGGCCGGGCTGTCTGCGCTGCCTCCTCGTGCTGCAGGTGCGTCACCTTGGTCGGGGACAGTGCAGGGACGCGGGGGGACACAAGGCATTGGGGGCCACGGGATATTGGGTGGACACATGGGGCATGAGAGACACATGGGAGATTGGGCACAGATGGCATCAGGGACACAGGGGGCATGTGGGATTAGGGATACAGAGGACAGGAGGAGTGAAACATAGAGAACTGAGGACATGCGTGGCATGAAGAACGCAGGACATTAGGAACACAGCAGGACCTCGAGGGGACAGGGGCATAGAATTCACATAAGACTTTGGGTGTGGGAATATATAGGATAAAAGGTTCATGAAGGGAACCTGTTGAAGATTGCAAAACTAGGACTAAGGAACTGCTGGTGAAGCAGAGGAGATCCAGCATTGGTCACTGGGATGCTGACGCTCCAGGATTGGTGGGTTAAGATGTGTGAAGGTCATATAAATACCCAACCCTGGTTGGGTATTTATACCAATCCTTCAGCCTTTGGTTGAAGAGCATTGGCCCATCAACTACTCTACAGTGCTTATAACTTACTTTCCAAAGGAACTTCGTAGCATATGACAGTTTTCCTCTGCCTGAATTCGTGACACTTCCGAGGATCCTCACCTCCCTCAGCATCACAAACCTCAGCTTCTTCTGACGATGATGATTCTATAAAATGAAATAAAATGGCAGAAAGTGATGTTTCACCTGTTTATAACTCCAGAAAGCAGTTTCAAGTGTCTTTTCTCAATGCATAGTACAAGGGAAACACACACAGTATGTTTTTTCAGGATACAAAGTGACAAGAGGATAAGAGTACCATGTTGGGTTTATGACTTTTCTTTGAAGGATATGTACATATATCTTTTTATACTTCTCAGTGGAGATCTTTAAATTAAAATCAGTAAGTTTGGATATGGAAATAACAAAACTTAAAGGTTAAGTTTTTGATAAAACAGTGCAATGAAAGAAAGAAGTCATTATAAACTAAACTACAAGTAGAAACAGATTTATAAAAAGTAGACCTTCTGAAGTGACCCTTTAGCAGCCCATTTGTAATGGGGCATTGACAGAAATGGCAATGAGCAACTGAAGTGGCAAAGAAATGCAATGTACACAGGTTACATGCATGCAATAAATGCAGCAAAACGCACTTGAAGAAGAAACTTAAATCAAAGTTGAGTGTGTCTGTGTATATAAATATATTCAAGAAATTGTATCTCATTTATATGCAATCATTTAGCCCTGGAGAGTACCTGTGCACATAACCTACTTTCCAAAGGAGCTTGGTAGCATATGACAGTTTTCCTCTGCCTGAGGCCGGAACGCTTCCGAGGATCCTCACCTTCCTCAGCATCACGAACATCAGCTGCTTCTGACGATGATGATGATTCTGTAACTACAGCAGGAGGATACACTTCAGAGGAGCTCTCATGCACATCTCCCTTCCTGAAAATTCTTGCTGTGCTGCACAAAACCAGGAAAACTGCCCCACTATTGCTGTAGCAAGAGCACTGTTTCCCATGCTGAGTAATACTGCCCATTTACTTGACTTCCCACCTGTCTGTGGCATCTGTTGCCTTTTATTTGTGTTTGGTTGTGAGCATGTTGTGAATGTGTTCCTTCATTTTTCTGAGCATCTGTCCTGAGCTCAGCCCAGCCCAGCCCTGACATCCATCCCTCTGGCTTGTAACCCCGATGGCAATAGGGAATTATGCACACATGGAAATTATCCAGTAGTTAGCTCACTTCTGTGAGCAGTAAAGATAGTTTAAAGCCAGAATTAACCTATCACCTGAGTTGCATAAGCTTTTTCAGCAGCTTCATTCTTCTTGGAAGCATGCATCAAGTTTCCCTGCTTAAAAGAACCAAGAAAATCAGTCACAAATATGCAAAGCACCTGTCTTGCATGTACTTTGTGCCTGTATAGAAACTTTATCAAGGCACTGCATATACGCAAAAGATCCAATTTTTCTGCTCTACTTTGAAAAAAAACGGAATTTGGACCTAAGCAGGAAGCTACGAAGGCAACTTTCTAGCCTGCTCACAAAATGAAGTGTTCAGCATCCCAAACGAAGAATTCCAGTTACCAGCAAAAGGAGGCAATAAGGATTGCTGTGTGCTTCAACAGCAGCTCCTCCAGGGGCACAAGACTACTTAAGATGACATGCAATGCAGGCACAGCAACAAATACACAGAAAGCAGCCACCAGGAAATGTGGTTTAGAAATTAGAAGGCTTCAAAACCCTGAAAAGGTAACTCTGGAAGTGCCTTTTAATCAGTGAATATTCTAAAATGGGCTTTAAGTCGACTTAGGAAAATGCTTACATGCTACATTTGCCTTTCACAGCTGATTAAACTACACGATACAGGACATTCTTTGTAAAGTGAGGAGATTTTAAGAAAAAAAACACAGTTCACGAGGAATGAAAGTTTGAGTCACGTCACACTGACAAACACACGGAGGCATTCTACAGTGCATTTTATAGGCTGTATCTTAACTGAGCTTTCCAACCTTTTATTTTATTTTTATTTTTTATTTTTTCCCCCATGATCAGAAACTTAACTTAGGAACGAAGGCTGAAAGGACACACAGCTTGGTTGTGCCTGTGTGATGAGAGGCATTGGGCAGTCTGTTTGCCTCTCTAATCCTCAGTCACAATTTTCAGTAAGTTTTGAAGTGAATACCCAAGTCCTAGTAAGTCTGTAAACAGTTTGTCCATTCAAAAAATCGCTAAAAAGCAATTCAGGAAGCATGGTGTAAGATGCATATGGTGGCATTTCAGTGCAGCTTCACATTTTCTAAAGACGAAATTTCCACCACCCTTGGAGAATACTTGTGGGAATACTTGTGTTATGAACGAAGTTCTTATTCCACTGCTATAAAATTGATCTTACTAGTGTTTATTTACATAGGAAGGTTCTTATAACGCATTCAGTTTTAATATGCTTCCCTTTCAGTTTTTGCACTGTAACAAAAATTTACTCAGCACTGTAATTTCATTCCAAGTTAAACCACTGAAAATCAGTGAAACCTGCCAAACTTCCACGTTTCATTTAACAATCTATTCTCACAACAGCTTCAGCTGACTTCGGCCAGTGAATTCCAAACTTTGGGGGCTAAGTGCAATAGAAGGGCAAGGATTGACCAAGTGCAACCCTCATCTAGAAGCCAGCCTCAACGGAGATCCTGGAGATCCTTCCAGGTTGCTGTTACTCACCTTCTTCCGCTTCCTCATTGCTTTTGTCCTCATCTGCTGTCAGGTCTGGGGATTGCGTCCGTAAAGAAAGAGGATGGGGAGAGAAGGGAGAAAAGAATCTCTGCATTCGTTTGTCAAGAGTAGTTTATCACTGCAAATGCGCAAGCATGCAGATAAGATCTCAGCAATCAATAGAAAGAGAGATCCCAAGACAGTTTGGGAAAGAGGTAGGATTTTTATCAGAGCAGAAGATCTTCTCTGGAAAAGTCAAGGTCATTGCACTTCTAGGGTGCTGACATGAAACTTAATGTAATCATGGTTCCTTTGTAGAGTTTTAGCTGCAGATTTAGCACAGCACCATTCACTGTATATGCTATTACACTTCCTTTTTAAAGGTATTAATTGACCAGACATAGGAAACATAGGAATATATTTCCTGGTAAAGTTAAATTCCATGTCAAATGAAAGGGATGGAAGCACATCTGAGGACGATGACACATCTGAAGGTGGTGGAATCATTTCTCCAGCTGACATTGAACTGTCTTCAATGAACTAGTGTCTTGAAGAAGGTTCCTAAGAAAAGAAGGAAATTTAAATTCTACCCGGTAACTGCGGAGACCCGGGGTCTGAGCCGTCCAAAGCTGAGTGTCCAAGGCCAGAGCACAGGGACCCAGAGTGCACGTCTGTTTGATCTAGAGGTATATACACATGTACACACATAGACACGTTGTCTGGATGCATGAAAACCTGCTTGGCTTCAAAACAGAGCCAGGGAAAAAACTTCAGCACCTCCATATGGTGACCAGGTTCCACCGCTAGTGACAAACTTTCAAACAAGGAGCAACATTGAAAGGAGGGGTTTATTTATCAACACACAACCAATCTAAGCAACTAAAAACCCTCTAGTTCTGCTGTGTCAACCGCACAAGCTGGTGATTACCAAGGTTTTCCCGACAGCCACAGGAGCTGTGGCTCCTCATGGATTTTGATGGTAAGATGGGGGAAGGTACTGGAGGACATCCCACACCTCCCTATCTGTCTTTTTCCTTTCTTCAGATTTCTGCTTCCCTTTTTCTCCTCTCTCTTTTGTTACATAGATTCCTCTAGATGTTGCCCTTAACCATACAGACACACATTCTTTCTTGATGAGACCATTCTCAGTATCATGAGATACTGGCACAAAACCTGACAAAGACGAGGATCGTCGTCCGACCCTACAGGGGGGCCACCTAAATCCCCCTGGTAACTTATATTCTGGCCAAACAAAACAATAATTTTATCATTAGTTCCTTGGTTATTTCTGGGGGAATGCACAAGTTATCCCAAATCCTCAAAAGTCTCCCCAAGGGACTATATGGGGATAAGTCGAGGTCATCATTCCTTTTTCCCAGTATCCTCTTTTGGCTTCCCTCTGCTGCCCTCCCTGGATGTCCATATCAGGGTCGTCACCCCTTTTGTTCCCCACTGCCCCATAGTACTCACCAGTGAGATTTCAATGGTCCTTTCCGTCAAACCTGGTCCTTTCCGTCAGACTTAGCGCTACTTGGAGGTCCTTTCCATAAGACCTAGTCCTTTCCGTCAGACCACTTGAGGACCCCCTCCCGGTCCTACCTGCTTAACCCCCTGATCTGCTTCTCGTCTGTCTCCGGACAGTCTCTGGAACCCAATCAGTCGTCCAGAGCAGGCTGCCGTCGAAGGGAGTCGATCACCAAAAGCTATGGTGAGGTGCGCCGTCAACCCCGATCGCCATATGCCGTTCCCGGAAGGTGGACGGATCCCGGACGAGCCCCCAATTGTGTGGAAAATCATGCTGTGAAGAAATGAATGTCCAAAAAGGAGACAGAGGAGTCCTAAAACTTTATTCCAACAAAGGGAGAGTCGACCGGGCATATCCCTGTGGGGTCTCTCAAATTGCTGGGGGACGCAGCCCCCCTTTTATCCTAATTTCCCGACCGAGGGACACCCTCTCCTTTTCCCCCTTGGCCAAGGTACTCAGAAGTTACAGCCTTCCCGGCCCGCCTACACCAAACTCCGGCCTCCCGCCATCTGTTCCCACCTGAGCTCACCAACTCCTTTGTCCCCCTGCTGAAGAATGTGGGGGAATTCCCCTATTTCCCTCCTTTGTAAAGGCCCCCAACTCTTGGCAGATGGCTCTTTTTGTCCCACTCGCTCATGGCTCCACTTAGTCTCCCCTCCCTTTGTCCTGCTCTTCAGCCAAACTGGGGAGAAATCCCCTTATTGATGAATACACAAACTTGAGCATTCCGCTCAATACCACCCCACAAGTATTCTCCAAGGGTGGTGGAAATTTCGTCTTTAGAAAATGTGAAGCTGCACTGAAATGCCACCATATGCATTTTACATGCTTCATGCTTCCTGAATTGCTTTTTAGCAATTTTTGAATGGGCAAATTGTCTACAGACTTACTAGGACTTGGGTATTCACTTCAAAACTTACTGAAAATTGTGACTGGGGATTAAAGAGGCAAACAGACTGCCCGATCCCTCTCATCACACAGGCACAACCAAGCTGTCTGTCCTTTCAGCCTTCGTTCCTAAGTTAAGTTTCTGATCATGGGGAAAAAAAAAAAAAAAAAAAAAAAAAGGTTGGAAAGCTCAGTTAAGTTACAGCCTATAAAATGCACTGTAGAATGCCTCCGTGTGTTTGTCAGTGTGACGTGACTCGAACTTTCATTCCTCATGACCCGTATTTTTTTCTTAAAATCTCCTCACTTTACAAAGAATGTCCTGTATTGTGTAGTTTAGTCAGATGTGAAAGGCAAATGTAGCATGTAAGCATTTTCCTAAGTCGACTTAAAGCCCATTTTAGAATATTCACTGATTAAAAGGCACTTCCAGAGTTACCTTTTTAGGGTTTTGAAGCCTTCTAATTTCTAAACCACATTTCCTGGTGGCTGCTTTCTGTGTATTTGTTGCTGTGCCTGCATTGCACGTCATCTTAAGTAGTCTTGTGCCCCTGGAGGAGCTGCTGTTGAAGCATACAGCAATCCTTATTGCCTCCTTTTGCTGGTAACTGGAATTCTTCATTTGGGACGCTGAACACTTCATTTTGTGAACAGGCTAGAAAGTTGCCTTCGTAGCTTCCTGCTTAGGTCCAAATTCCGTTTTTTTTTTTCAAAGTAGAGCAGAAAAATTGGATCTTTTGTGTATATGCAGTGCCTTGATAAAGTTTCTATACAGGCACAAAGTACGTGCATGTCAGGTGCTTTGCATATTTGTGACTGATTTTCTTGGTTATTTTAAGCAGGGAAACTTGATGCATGCTTCCAAGAAGAATGAAGCTGCTGAAAAAGCTTATGCAACTCAGGTGATAGGTTAATTCTGGCTTTAAACTATCTTTACTGCTCACAGAAGTGAGCTAACTACTGGATAATTTCCATGTGTGCATAATTCCCTATTGCCATCGGGGTTACAAGCCAGAGGGATGGATGTCAGGGCTGGGCTGGGCTGAGCTCAGGACAGATGCTCAGAAAAATGAAGGAACACATTCACAACATGCTCACAACCAAACACAAATAAAAGGCAACAGATGCCACAGACAGGTGGGAAGTCAAGTAAATGGGCAGTATTACTCAGCATGGGAAACAGTGCTCTTGCTACAGCAATAGTGGGGCAGTTTTCCTGGTTTTGTGCAGCACAGCAAGAATTTTCAGGAAGGGAGATGTGCATGAGAGCTCCTCTGAAGTGTATCCTCCTGCTGTAGTTACAGAATCATCATCATCGTCAGAAGCAGCTGATGTTCATGATGCTGAGGAAGGTGAGGATCCTCAGAAGCGTTCCGGCCTCAGGCAGAGGAAAACTGTCATATGCTACCAAGCTCCTTTGGAAAGTAGGTTATGTGCACAGGTACTCTCCAGGGCTAAATGACTGCATATAAATGAGATACAATTTCTTGAATATATTTATATACACAGACACACTCAACTTTGATTTAAATTTCTTGTGCAAGTGAATTTTGCTGCATTTATTGCATGCATGTAACCTGTGTACATTGCATTTCTTTGCCACTTCAGTCGCTCACTGCCATTTCTGTCAATGTCCCATTACAAAAGGGCTGCTAAAAGGTCACTTCAGAAGGTCTACTTTTTATAAATCTGTTTCTACTTGTAGTTTAGTTTATAATGACTTCTTTTTTTCATTGCACTGTTTTATCAAAAACTTAACCTTTAAGTTTTGTTATTTCCATATCCAAACTTACTGATTTTAATTTAAAGATCTCCACTGAGAAGTATAAAAAGATATATGTACATATCCTTCAAAGAAAAGTCATAAACCCAACATGGTACTCTTACCCTCTTGTCACTTTGTGTCCTAAAAAAACCTACTGTGTGTGTTTCCCTTGTACTATGCATTGAGAAAAGACACTTGAAACTGCTTTCTGGAGTTATAAACAGGTGAAACATCACTTTCTGCCATTTTATTTCATTTTATAGAATCATCATCGTCAGAAGAAGCTGAGGTTTGTGATGCTGAGGGAGGTGAGGATCCTCGGAAGTGTCACGAATTCAGGCAGAGGAAAACTGTCGTATGCTACAAAGTTCCTTTGGAAATTAGGTTATAAGCACTGTAGAGTAGTTGATGGGCCAATGGTCTTCAGCCAAAGGCTGAAGGGTTGGTATAAATACCCAACCAGGGTTGAGTATTTATATAACCTTCACACATCTTAACCCACCAATCCTGGAGCGTCAGCATCCCAGTGACCAATCCTGGATCTCCTCTGCTTCACCAGCAGTTCCTTAGTCCTAGTTTTGCAATCTTCAACAGGTTCCCTTCATGAACCTTTTATCCTTTATATTCCCACACCCAAAGTCTTATGTGAATTCCATGCCCCTGTCCCCTCAAGGTCCTGCTGTGTTCCTAATGTCCTGCGTTCTTCATGCCACGCATGTCCTCGGTTCTCTATGTTTCACTTCTCCTGTCCTCTGTATCCCTAATCCCACATGCCCCCTGTGTCCCTGATCCCATCTGTGCCCAATCTCCCATGTGTCCCTCATGCCCCAGGTGTCCACCCAATATCCCATGGCCCCCAATGCCTTGTGTCCCGCCGCGTCCCTGCACTGTCCCCGACCAAGGTGACGCACCTGCAGCACGAGGAGGCAGCGCAGACAGCCCGGCCACTTGGCACGGCGGGTGCCCAGCAGCAGCCGCCGCAGGAAACAAGGCAACAGGGGGCTGTGCCCCCCTGTGCACCCACCACCACCACCTCCACCGCCTGGAGCACCTCTGTCCTGCGCTGGCAGCTCTGGGGCAACGAGGGCACCACTCAGGACACGCCGGGGCCTGAGATGACCCCTGTCCTGAGATGCAAAATCCCCCCAACTCCACAGATCCCTTCTTGCTTCCTCGACAGGGACCCCCAAGCCCTCTTGGGAACCCAGTTTCCTCCCTTTCTCCTGCACTCCAAAATCCCTCATCCACTCGGGGACCTCAAATCCCACTTTAGGGACCCCAAATGTCTCCTGCAACCCCAATGTCCCCACACCTCAGGGGCCAAGGACCCCAACTCAACCCATAACACCCCCTCTACCCCAAACCCCAGCCTCGGTTGCCTGGCACCCTACACCCCAGCTTGCCCCTTACCTGGCTGATGTCAGCTCCTCTTGGCTGCTTTTCACTTGGGTCTTCAACTTTTCGGGGATTCCTCCAGAATCCATGAGCTTTTTATGGTCCTCCTCCGGCAGCCTGTGCAGGAAAAGGTCATTGGGGGGGTTAGGGCAGTCAGCTGGGGCACCCCAATATGGGGGTGAAATTACGCATCCCCATTTGGGGAGAAAAGGGAGCTGGGGGCACCGAAACCTGGGGTGGTGAGTCCAGAATACCCCAATATTATGGGTGAAATTCTCTAGGGCACCCCAATATTGTTTGTTTGTTTGTTTGTTTTGAGGGAGAAATATTGGGTAGGGTCTCAAAAAACTAGGAGTGACTCCAATATGTGTGTGGGGGGGGAATTTGGGGCACCCACATACTTGGCAAAAGGGTCAGGGCACCCCAACTTTTGAGTGAAGGCAGCTGGGAGCATCCCCAATACTGGGGGATTCCAGGGGACCCCAATACTGGCAGCCAGGGGTATGCTACGAAGTTCCTTTGGAAAGTAGGTTATAAGCACTGTAGAGTAATTGATGGGCCAATGGTCTTCAGCCAAAGGCTGAAGGGTTGATATAAATACCCAACCAGCTTTGAGTATTTATATAACCTTCACACATCTTAACCCACCAATCCTGGAGCGTCAGCATCCCAGTGACCAATGCTGGATCTCCTCTGCTTCACCAGCAGTTCCTCAGTCCTAGTTTTGCAGTGTTCAACATATTACCTTCATGAACCTTTTATCCTATATATTCCCACACCCAAAGTCTTATGTGAATTCTATGCCCCTGTCCCCTCGAGGTCCTGCTGTGTTCCTAATGTCCTGCGTTCTTCATGCCACGCATGTCCCCAGTTCTCTAGGTTTCCCTCCCTGCCCTCTGTCTCCCTGATCCCATATGTCCCCAGTCCCCTCTGTGTCCCTGACCATGTGCTCCCAATCTCCCATGTATTCCTCATCCCCCAGGTGTCCACCCAATATCCCGTGGCCCCCAATGCCTTGTGTCCCCCCGCGTCCCTGCACTGTCCCCGACCAAGGTGACGCACCTGCAGCATGAGGAGGCAGCGCAGACAGCCCGGCCACTCTGCACGGCGGGTGCCCAGCAGCAGCCGCCGCAGGAAACAAGGCAACAGGGGGCTGTGCCCCCCTGTGCACCCACCACCACCACCTCCACCACCTGGAGCACCTCTGTCCTGCGCTGGCAGCTCTGGGGCAATGAGGGCCCCACTCAGGACACGCAGGGGACGCTTGGGGTCCCCTTTGGGCCCAGAGCAGGGTCACGGGGGAACCCAGCAGTTCTCATGTTGGGTTGGGAGTGGGCACCCAAAGTGGCTCCCACTGTGTGCAGGGGGGTACCAGGTTGGGGGGGACACACTGGGGATCCCATGGAGCGTTGGGGCATGTTGGGGTGGGTGGGGTCACCCAATGGGGTCATGGGGACCATGGGCACCCAAAACATGGCACAGGGGGGACCTGGGGACCACGACCGCCCCAACGATGACATGGAGGGGACATGGGCAACATGGGCACCCCAGGCCTGGCACAGAGGAGACACAGAAACTACTGAGGGTGACTGGAGCAATCCTGAGGACCCAGCGGTGACACTCACTGGTGCTGGATGCAGGTGAGGACGTCCGAGAGCTCGGCCTGCAGCTTGACAGCAGCCACCAGTGGCTTCTTCTGCTCCTGCAGCAGTTCCCCAACAAGCCGGGGACAGACAGGGGTGGTTGTGCAGAGGGGTCAGCACGTGCCCGGCAGGGTCCCCGTGTCCCCCCGCTCCCAGCAGGACCAGGGGCTGCCCCGACGCTCACCTGGTCCTGCCGCTCGGCCGTCTCTACCACAACGATGCTCTCGGGAAGGGCTGTCTCAACCCAGAGCTGCTTGAGCTGCTCAGGGAGCACCTGGTGGGAGCCCTGTGGGGGCCCCAACATGCTCAGCATCCGTGGGGGCACCCAGGGAGGTGGGGACAACCGGGAAGCCAGCGCTGGTGGCTCCCAGGGTGTCCCCACACTGTGCCCACACTGGTGTCACCACCCCAGGGACCACCATAGTGCCCACGGCTGGGACAGGGGAAATTCGGGCTGTCCCTGTCTTGTCACCGACCCACTGCCCCGATCCCTGCTGTGACGTCCTGCATCCCTGGCGTGTCTCCTTCCCCGGCAAGTTACTGAATGTCCTGCATGTCTCTAACTTGCCATGTATCCTTGATGCACCATATGTCCACCCAACGCTTCATATGTCCCCCGATGTTCTCTGTGACCCACCAATGTCCCACATGTCCCTGATACTGCATGCGTCCCCAGTGCCCCATGTCCCCCCTATCTCCCATGTGTCCCTAATGTCTTGTGTCCCTAATGCTCCACATGTCCCTCATGCTCTGGCTGTCCCCTGATGTCCTGTGTCCCCCTGATTCCCCATGTGTCTGCCCATGCTCTGGGTGTCCCTAATGTGCTATGGACCTGGTGGCAAACGTGTTCCCAAGCTCCGTTTGGCCCCAAATATCCTGTGAACCCCTGATGTTCTCTCCCCCTTATGGCCCATTTGCCCCACATCATCCTTGTGCACCCAGTGTCTCATGTGTTCCTTATGACCCAAATTCTCCCCTGCCGAGGCCCACCCCGCGAGACGGAATGAACGACACTTCAATGTGAAGCAGGTTCAATTCGTTTACTATTCTCTACGGTGTAGCTTTATACAATTCTATCACCTGTAAGCGTACACACGCGCTAAGCAACAGCATTCTCATTGGTTAAGCTATAGTGTCCATGCATAACTAGCTTGCAGCTGGCTGACATTCCTTTCCGATGCTCTATTGCTGGTCCTCCCGGATGCTTATCTGGCTATGGCCGGCCTAGTTCATTAAAAAGTTGCTAACGAGCGTTATCTTCTCCGGGTGGCCTTGGTTCCCATCGCTTCAGTTCCCGGTTCTCACCGCCTCAGCTCCTCGGTTCTCATCACTTCAGCTCCTCAGTTCTCATCACTTCAGCTCCTCGTATTCCTGTAAAAGTGCTAAGGCCCCAACATTTCCCCCTCTTTTTTCAAAAACAGAATTAGCGGTATTATGCATCAAGCGTTGCAAGTATTGGCAAAAGCAAGGTAACATAATCACAAGCACGAGTATAACCATCCCGATCACGCACAAGTGGTACAACGTTTCTGTAATCCATGGTCCTAAGCCTAACGATCTGAGCCAATCTTCTAATCCCCAACTTTCTTCCTTCAACTTGTGCAGCCCTTCTTTCAAGAGTGCAATCTTTTATGGATAGACTCTGAATGATCGGATAAGTTTAAACAACACATACCTTCAAAATCCTCACACCCATGCCCATGTGCTAAAAGCAGAAAATCTACTGCGGCTCTATTCTGCAATACTACATGATTTACACTAGCTACATCTTGCGATAGCTGATCTAAAATGTCTGATGTTAAATTTAATTCATTCCTTGTCCAGCATGCTAGCTGTTTCAAGGAAGTCATTGCTCGTGCGGCAGTGCTCCCTGGGATAAGCAGGGACACGAAGATAGTTTTGACCCTTGACCAAAATCTTGGATCCCCAACTTTTGTACAATCTAACTCATGTATCGATCGTTTCTTCCTTTTGGATACAAAGGTCATCACTTGAGATATATTAGGGTGAAACAAACTCAGTCTCCCCAGATAACACGGACCTCCTTGTGGACTGGACGGTACTCCGTTCCATGCCCGGTCTCCGCATATTAAAAACACTCCTGGTGGTAGCCGTTTTGCAGAGAAGCTCGTTAATTTACATTGGGTATATGTGTGAAGATAAACATCATTAATTTTCAGCCCCGAGTTAACTGTTGCCCATTGCGATGTACTTTCTTCAAGTGCACCTTTGCTATGCAGTTCAAAACTAACCCATCCACCGTTTCGGGTGGTATTTGTGGCATTCAGACTTCCCAACAAGTCTAATTCCTCCGGCGGGGAAGTCAGAGTGCCATTCAGACTTTTAATGATTTCACATTGCCAGCACCCGTCTAACTGTTCTGCCGTTCGCTTTGATCGGTAAGAGCACATAGTAGTATTTAATAGAGTATCATTAAGCACAGCAAAATTAGCTACGTATCCATTGAATTCTTGAGGTTGCCAAACAGGGACACCTATCAAGCAAGTACGAAAAGGGTCTCCTGGACGTTCCAAGCTAAGACAGAAGGCACTTTGGCCTGTCTGATTAGCTATGGTGACCCAAATGTTCTCCCTCTGCTGAATTTCTGTCTGCCATTTCCCCTGCACTATTCCTGTCACTGTTATCAAGATGATTACCAAACAGCTGAACCTGGTCCATTCTGACATCCTGGTCCATTGATTGTTCCTGTCTGTTCCGCAACCACGGTCGTACCCACTTGGCTGGTACCCAGGTCGCTCCATCTCCTGCAAGTACACAAGCATAACCCCGTCCCCACGTAATTAACTCGACTGGACCTTCCCAGATCTGTTTCTGCGGCCAGAAAACTTCTACCTGCACCTTCTTTCCTGAAAGATCAGCTGGGTTTTTAGAAAAATGGGTGAAAATAGGTATACTATCATCATTTCGAGGGTTAAGCCAATTTAAAACATAACATGCTTTACTGATTAACTCGTAGGGACTCTTCTCCCCCTCTTTTTTCAAAGCAAACAGTAATTGTTTTAAATTTTTATGATGACGCTCGATAATGGCCTGACCACCAGAATTATAAGGGATACCCGTCTGACGGATTATTCCCCATTGCTGGAAAAAGGTTGCACAGGTGTTACTCTTATACGCAGGTGCATTATCTGTCTTTATGATGTCAGGCTTTCCTAAAACAGCAATTGCCTGAGTCCAATGTTTACAGGCTGACTTGGCATTTGCAGAAGTGGCTGGGGTGGCCCATAAAGCCTTTGAACAGGTATCCACAGTAACATGTAAATACTTGAGGTGCCCAAAAGGTGCAAACTCCGTTACATCTGACTGCCATATCTGTCTTGGTTGTAATCCCCTCGGGTTAGTACCCATTTCCTGTAAAGGGGTCAAGCGTGCACAATCAGGACAAGCAGCAATAATAGCACGAGCTGTTGCTCGGGAAATTTTAAATTCGCGTTGTAACGCTCGAGCAGACTGATGAAAAAATGAATGAGAAGATGACGCCTGCTGTTCCACCGAACAAGGAATACCTGCTGCTGACACAGCACTATCTATGACTGCATTGCCTTCTGTTAAAGGACCAGGGAGTGCAGTGTGGCTACGGATATGTGATACCCAAAAAGCATGCTTCCTCTGTTGTATGATGTTCCAAAGCTGAACAAACAAGGCTTGAAGACTATGGTTGTTTACGTGCCCTATAATTGCCCTATTAATTCGTTGAACAATGCCTACCACATACAAGGAATCGATGACTATATTCATGGGCCGATCGTGAAAGGTTAAAAATGCCCAAACTACAGCTTTTAGTTCTAGGACCTGTACGGATGCAGTCTCTTTCCGAATTTGTGTTTTCCAGAGATCTGACTCCCGGAAAGCATACCCATACTTTCCAGTTTTGCTACTAGCATCCGTGAATACAGTAATCGCGTTTGACAATGGTCTTGAGCTCCGGATTTCTCGCTCTTCCAGCTCCAAAGAGGTGTGGAAGAGAGGATGCTTAGGATAGTGATTGTCCACTTTAATTCCCTGAATGGCTAAGGCAAATTCTACGCTGTTCAAGCACCATTCTTCGACTATCTCCAGAGCCTTTAGAGGCAGAATAATACTGTCAGGCTCCCTACCGGCAATTGTTCGTAAACGCTGCCGGGCTTTCAAAACTCCCATTCCAATTGCCTCATGCCTCTGAGTTAAGGTGCGTCGTAGGTGACTTGGAAGAAAAACCCATTCGAGTATAAACAAGATCCCCTTCTCATTTATCTGGGCAATGATTACCGCCACTTCCCTTTCTCGGTTGTAAACCACTAAAGATATTGGTAACCCTTCCTGGAATCTATAGGCAGCTGTTCCGGCTATCTTCCCCTCAATTCGTTCTAAGGCTGTGGCAGCCTGTGGAGTTAAGCTCCGCTTTTCCGCAGGCTCTTTAGCTCCTCTGAGCAGTTGAAACAACGGCTCCATTTCCTCATTGGTAATACCACAAAAATTTCTGATCCACTGAATGTCTCCCACTAATTTTTGCACACAGTTAACAGTGTCAATTTTTGTCTGCAATTTAAGCTTTTGGGGTCTAATTCTAGCCTCTGTGATAACCATACCCAAATAATTCCAAGGAGCTTGCCTTTGCACTTTCTCAGGGGCAACGACCAAACCAAATTCCTTTAAACAAGTAATTAATTCCTCTTCGTGCGTAGCTGGTAAAACTTCAGGGCTTGCTACTAGGATGTCATCCATATAATGATATGTAATTAAATCTGGGTGATTTTTCCTCCACGGTTTCAGGGCCAAATTCACAAACCATTGACAGATGGTTGGCGAATTTTTCATTCCCTGTGGAAGAACTACCCACTGATATCGCTCCGATGGGCCTTCCCTATTAATCGTAGGAACCGTAAAGGCAAATTTGTCACTGTCTTCCGGGTCGAGGGGTATGGTAAAGAAACAATCTTTCAGATCAATTACTAACAAATGCCATGCTTGTGGGAGCATAACAGGTGACGGCAACCCTGGCTGTAATGCTCCCATGTTTGCCATGCATGCGTTAACAGCTCGGAGATCATGTAACAATCTCCACTTTCCTGATTTTTTCTTAATGGTGAAAATAGGGGTGTTCCAAGGACTTGTTGACGGCTTAATATGACCTTGGTCTAATTGTTCTTTAACTAGTTCCTTTAGGTAATGCAGCTTCTCCTCTGGCAGCGGCCATTGGTCCACCCACACAGGGTCCTTCGTGGTCCATGTTAACTTTAAGGTGGGGCGGAAGCTGCCCCCAATGGCCGCTAGGGAAAAGGTGTCTGCAAGATGATTCCCCACTGGGCCAGAACATCCCTTCCCAACAGCCACAGTGATGTACACATCACATAAGGTTTTATCATGGCTCTGTTTCCCTCTTTATCCATGATGGTTACAAAGCATCGACTAACCTGCGTAGGAGATTGCCCTCCGATACCTGTCACAGGAGCATCAATTTCTTGCAGATCCCACTGAGGTGGCCATGCAAACTTGGGAACGATAGTGATATCTGAACCTGTATCAATCATCATGGCAACATCAGTAAGACGAATACCATCCGGTCCCACCATACTCACGAGTCTTGTCGGACGCTGAGTAGTTATTTTTTCACAAAAGGCAACCTGGGGGGGTCCAGAAGATCCAAAGCCTTTGTTTCCACGCTGGGCCTGTCCAGGATTAGGAACTAGAGCTCGAAAAGGTATCAATTGGGCTATCCTGCTCAGTGCTGGAATAGTAACAGGAGGATTGAAAATTTTAATCATTATGCCAATATTTCCAGAGTAATCAGCATCAATACACCCTGGTAGAACAAAAATACCCATTTTTGAAGCTGAGGAACGGCCAATCACCAAAGCGGATAGGCCCTTCCCCAGGGGACCAGTGCACGTAGATTCCAATATGTGCACATCAGAATCTCTAATTACTGTGGATTTTGCCACGGCCAAATCGACTCCTGCACTTCCGCAAGTTGCGGAGGAGAGCTCACAGAGGCAGCCATCATTTGGGGATATTTGTTCGCCGCGTCCCTCATAACGCGGCAGCTCCCGTTTCCCTGCAACTGTGTACCGTTCTTATAACATCGTGACCGACATTCTGCTGCCTTATGCCCAAACTTTTGACATTTAGCACAGTTCCCATTAAATCCTTTCGGGCCCACACCTTCAACTCTAAATTTGTTAGGACACCTTCTTTTCACATGTCCTGGTAGGCCACATTGAAAACACACTCCATGAAATCCTTTATCCCCCTTTCCAGATATTCTCCCCTCCTTGAGTGCTGTAGCCAAAGCCACGGCATGTATTTTAGCCTTCTGCTCTTCTTCGACCAGTGGTGCTCGGGAACATACTTCTATCATTTGAATAATCGAGGCCCCTGGTGGCAGAGTAGCCAACAGTTGTTTACAGGATTGATTTGCGTTTTGTGTTGCCAATTCCTTAGCCAATATTGCTTTCATCTCTGGAGGCACATTAGGTGCCATATCCAGGGCATCCTTCAGCCGGTCGACAAAACCGAAAAAAGGCTCGTCTGGCTTTTGCATTATTTTAGTATATGGCAATTGAGGTGTTCCAATCTGTGGCAGGGCAAGAAAGGTTGCTAAAGCTGCATTTTTTGATTGTTGTAATACTCTAGGGTGAAGCGCTGCTTGGGCCTCAACTGCCCGATAACGCCCATTTCCCATCAGTTGGTCGAGAGTGGCGACCCTTAACGGATCATCCATACTACGATTTAGATTTTCCAATTGCTTTTCTTCTAACCTTTCTTGCCACTTTGCTAGCCAGAGCATATAGGTAGTAGAGGAAAGCAGAAGTTCCATTATAGCCCTGCTGTCTGCAGGAACCATACTCGAATATTTAAACAAGGCAGAGACTTGGTTTCGAACAAGCTTATTATCATGTCCATATTGCATCACTGTTTTTTGTAAATCTCGCACCAATTTCCAATCTAAAGGCTCCCACTTGGGGCCCTGGGCTCCCACTACTACGGGGGCTGCTATTGGAGTTAATATAAAGTCCCCCTGTAACCGAGCATTCTCTATCAACCCCTTATACCGCGCTCCCGCGTTAAAAGTTGGATCAATAGGTGGCGCCACATCCTTACTTTTTCCCGCACTATCACTTCCACTTACAGTGGCTCGGAACCACGACAACAACCCTTCTTCATCTGGATCGCTCCCTCCAGCTGCTTCCCCTTTCTTTTGAGCCTTCCATAACTCCTCAATCTCTCCACCCAAAATGTAACCCTCCATACCAAATTTTGCCTGTAGATAATTTTTTGCTTCGTCAATTGTCATACTCCCTTCTTTAACCTTCTGCAGTACCCACTCCTTTTGTCGTTTCATAACCTCTTCATTCACCTTAGAGCTAGAAGTACCTTTTCGCGCCTCCCATTGCCCCAGTTGTTTATCCACATTCTCCAACCCCTCTACGATAGCCTTATGGGCAGCCTTATATGCTGCCTTCACATCCCTTGCCCTGGACCCACAATCTAAGCGCCGCATCTGTTCCAATAACTCCGTCATTCTCTCTGTTTGCTCCCGAAGTTCTCGTCGCATTCCTTGGATGGTACTGTCATCGTCATCCGACCCATTCGGGATCGGTACTTTAATCGGATCCACGTCCATTTCGGGCGCTGTGGGGAGTGGTCGTTCCGGGGGTGGTCGTTCCTCCCCCTCCCATGGTGGAAGATCCTCATCCACTCCCCCCCATACTTCACGTTCAGCTAGAGTTACTGGACACGCCTGTCGAGATGAAATCCCTTTTTCCTTATTGTCCATTTCCTCGTATGGATTCGGTTCAATAATTTCAGTCCACTCGGAGTCTCCTGAGCCACTCTCCTCCCCCTTTTCTCCGCCGAGTGCCTCTCGCAAAGCAGCAGCGACTTGAGCCTCCCCGTGCAATTGTTCAAGCATTAGCCGCACGGGACGATATATTTTCGCAAGTCGCCGAGCTTCCTTTGAACCTACTTGCACACCATCCCACAGTTCTTTTCCCACTCGCTCCCAGGACTCGAGCTTATATACCTGAGAAGTTTCTTCTATGAGTTTTTTCTGCTTACAAAACAGCAGCAAGTCAATTAAATCGTCTTTTGAGATCTCAGTTTCAGTCTTTTGAGCGAGCTTTAACAAACTTTCTATAATAGCGCGCTCCGTTGCTGATGCAGCAATTTCCATCCTAGTTGCTGATGCAGCAATCCCCATCCTGCCCCTGACTCACCAGGTCAGTCCTGACTCACTAGGTCAGCCGTGGCCACGATCCGCCTCTCCCGGGCGCCCAGCTACTTCTCCGCTGGCTGCAGGATCCCTCGCGTTCTCGGCTCCACTCTACCCACGGTCGTATCACGTCGGGGTCACCAGATGCCGAGGCCCACCCCGCGAGACGGAATGAACGACACTTCAATGTGAAGCAGGTTCAATTCGTTTACTATTCTCTACGGTGTAGCTTTATACAATTCTATCACCTGTAAGCGTACACACGCGCTAAGCAACAGCATTCTCATTGGTTAAGCTATAGTGTCCATGCATAACTAGCTTGCAGCTGGCTGACATTCCTTTCCGATGCTCTATTGCTGGTCCTCCCGGATGCTTATCTGGCTATGGCCGGCCTAGTTCATTAAAAAGTTGCTAACGAGCGTTATCTTCTCCGGGTGGCCTTGGTTCCCATCGCTTCAGTTCCCGGTTCTCACCGCCTCAGCTCCTCGGTTCTCATCACTTCAGCTCCTCAGTTCTCATCACTTCAGCTCCTCGTATTCCTGTAAAAGTGCTAAGGCCCCAACACTCCCCATTTCCTATGTATCCCTAATATGCTCTGTGCCTCATGTCCTCCATATCCCCAATGCTCTGTACATCCCATCATGGCCTCTGTCCTGACAATGATCCATGTGTCCACACATGTCTTGTGTCCTCTTATGTCCCGTACTCTCCATTAGCTCTTGTGTCTCTCAATGCCCTGCATGTTCCCAGATCTCCTATGTCTCCTCCTGTTCCCCATGTTTCTCCAATACCCTATGTGTCCCCAAGGCTTGTGTGCCTTCTATGCCCTTGTCCCCTCGAGGTCCTGATGTGTTACTAATGTCCTGCACTCTTCATGCCACGCATGTCCCCAGTTCTCTAGGTTTCCCTCCCTGCCCTCTATCTCCCTGATCCCACATGTCCCCAGTCCCCTCTGTGTCCCTGACCATGTGCTCCCAATCTCCCATGTGTCCCTCATGCCCCAGGTGTCCACCCAATACCCCATGGCCCCCAATGCCTTGTGTCCCCCCGCGTCCCTGCACTGTCCCCGACCAAGGTGACGCACCTGCAGCACGAGGAGGCAGCACAGACAGCCCGGCCACTCGGCACGGCGGGTGCCCAGCTGCAGCTGCCGCCACAGGAAACAAGGCAACAGGGGGCTGTGCCCCCCTGTGCACCCACCACCACCACCTCCACCGCCTGGAGCACATCTGTCCTGCGCTGGCAGCTCTGGGGCAACGAGGGCACCAGTCAGGACACGCAGGGGCCTGAGATGACCCCTGTCCTGAGATGCAAAATCCCCCCAACCCCACAGATCCCTTCTTTCTTCCTCGACAGGGACCCCCAAGCCCTCTTGGGAACCCAGTTTCCTCCCTTTCTCCTGCACTCCAAAATCCCTCATCCACTCGGGGACCTCAAATCCCACTTCAGGGACCACAAATTCCTCCTGCAACCCCAATGTCCCCACACCTCAGGAGCCAAGGACCCCAACTCAACCCATAACCCCCCTCTCTACCCCAAACCCCAGCCTCGGTTGCCAGGCAGCCTCCACCCCAGCTTGCCCCTTACCTGGCTAATGTCAGCTCCTCTTGGCTGCTTTTCACTTGGGTCTTCAAATTTTCGGGGATTCCTCCAGAATCCATGAGCTTTTTATGGTCCTCCTCCTGCAGCCTGTGCAGGAAAAGGTCACTGGGGGGGTTAGGACAGTCAGTTGGGACACCCCAATATGGGGGGGATATTACGCATCCCCATCTGGGGAGAAAAGGGAGCTGGGGGCACCCAACCTGGGGTGGTGAGTCCAGAATACCCCAATATTATGGGTGAAATTCTCTAGGGCACCCCAATATTGTTTGTTTGTTTGTTTTGAGGGAGAAATATTGGGTAGGGTCTCAAAAAACTAGGAGCGACTCCAATATGTGGGGGGGGGGGAATTTGGGGCACCCACATACTTGGCAAAAGGGTCAGGGCACCCCAACTTTTGAGTGAAGGCAGCTGGGAGCATCCCCAATACTGGGGGATTCCAGGGGACCCCAATACTGGCAGCCAGGGGTATGCTACGAAGTTCCTTTGGAAAGTAGGTTATAAGCACTGTAGAGTAATTGATGGGCCAATGGTCTTCAGCCAAAGGCTGAAGGGTTGGTATAAATACCCAACCAGGGTTGAGTATTTATATAACCTTCACACATCTTAACCCACCAATCCTGGAGCGTCAGCATCCCAGTGACCAATGCTGGATCTCCTCTGCTTCACCAGCAGTTCCTCAGTCCTAGCTTTGCAGTGTTCAACACGTTACGTTCATGAACCTTTTATCTTATATATTCCCACACCCAAAGTCTTATGTGAATTCTATGCCCCTGTCCCCTCGAGGTCCTGCTGTGTTCCTAATGTCCTGCGTTCTTCATGCCACGCATGTCCCCAGTTCTCTAGGTTTCCCTCCCTGCCCTCTGTCTCCCTGATCCCACATGTCCCCAGTCGCCTCTGTGTCCCTGACCATGTGCTCCCAATCTCCCATGTATTCCTCATCCCCCAGGTGTCCACCCAATATCCCGTGGCCCCCAATGCCTTGTGTCCCCCCGCGTCCCTGCACTGTCCCCGACCAAGGTGACGCACCTGCAGCACGAGGAGGCAGCGCAGACAGCCCGGCCACTCGGCACGGCGGGTGCCCAGCAGCAGCCGCCGCAGAAAACAAGGCAACAGGGGGCTGTGCCCCCCTGTGCACCCACCACCACCACCTCCACCGCCTGGAGCACCTCTGTCCTGCGCTGGCAGCTCTGGGGCAACGAGGGCACCACTCAGGACACGCAGGGGCCTGAGATGACCCCTGTCCTGAGATGCAAAATCCCCCCATCACCACAGATCCCTTCTTGCTTCCTCAACAGGGACCCCCAAGCCCTCTTGGGAACCCAGTTTCCCCCCTTTCTCCCGCACTCCAAAATCCCTCATCCACTCGAGGACCCCAAATCCCACTTTAGGGCTCCCAAATTCCTCCTGCAACCCCAATGTCCTCACATCTCAGGAGCCAAGGACCCCAACTCAACCCATATCCCCCCCTCTACCCCAAACCCCAGCCTCGGTTGCCTGGCACCCTCCACCCCAGCTTGCCCCTTACCTGGCTGATGTCAGCTCCTCTTGGCTGCTTTTCACTTGGGTCTTCAACTTTTTGGGGATTCCTCCAGAATCCATGAGCTTTTTATGGTCCTCCTCCTGCAGCCTGTGCAGGGAAAGGTCATTGGGGGGGTTAGGGCAGTCAGTTGGGACACCCCAATATGGGGGGGAAATTACGCATCCCCATCTGGGGAGAAAAGGGAGCTGGGGGCACCCAACCTGGGGTGGTGAGTCCAGAATACCCCAATATTATGGGTGAAATTCTCTAGGGCACCCCAATATTGTTTGTTTGTTTTGAGGGAGAAATATTCGGTAGGGTCTCAAAAAACTAGGAGCGACTCCAATATGTGGAGGGGGCGGAATTTGGGGCACCCACATACTTGGCAAAAGGGTCAGGGCACACCAACTTTTGAGTGAAGGCAGCTGGGAGCATCCCCAATACTGGGGGATTCCAGGGGACCCCAATACTGGCAGCCAGGGGTGCTTTGGGCACCCCAATGTTGGGGGGATCTGCGGCACCCCAGTATTTTGGGTGAAGGGAGCTGTGGGCACCTGCACTACAGGGAGAGGTCTGGGAGATGTCGGGGGCACCTCAGTATTGGCCGTGCAAGTAGCTGGGGCCCAACAATACCTGGGCCGAAGGGAGTCTGGGGCACCCCCAATACTGGGGAGGGCTCTGGGACACCCCAATATCCAGTGTAAATGGAGCAGGAGGCAGATCCATATTTGGAGGAGCCTGGCAGAAGTTGGGGACACCCTAACACTAGGGGTGTACTGAGTTGGGGGGATCACCGATGCTGGGGGGGTCTGTGGCACCCCACAACTGAGGGGAAAGGGACCTGGGGGGCACCCTCAAAACTGCAGGGCTCTGCGGTAACCCAGGACAGGGGTGAAAAGAGTTGAGGGAACCACCAGGGCTAGGGGGCTCTGGCAACAATATGGGGGTCTCTGGGGACTCCTAATATTAGGGATGAAGGTTTCTGGTGGCATCCCATTACAGAGGTGGCCCAGGGTAGCCCAAAATTGTGGATGAAGGGATTTGGGAGCAACCCAAAACTGAGTGGGAAGTGGGGCAATTCCCTCCCATATCAGGAGATGGAACCTGACGAACTCCATTATGGGAGGGTCTCACCCTTCTATTGGGTTAAAGGGAGCTGGGGGAACCCCAATACTGGGGGAGTCTGAGCTACCCCAATATGGGAGGAAGGCATTAGAGGGCAGCCCAGCACTTAGAAGATCCCGGGGCACCCCAGTACTGGGGGGAGGTAGATGGGAGGCACCTCAATAGTGAGGGGAGTCTGGGGTACCCCAGAATATTGGATAAAGGGGAACCTCATACTGGGGGGGAAATGAGCATCCCAATATCCATATTAAAAGGTGCTGGGGGGTCCAAGGGCACCCAATATTAGATGTGAAGGAATTGGGGCACCTCAGTATTGGGAGTGAAGGGATTTGGGGTCACTGCAATCCTGGGGAGGAACTGGGACACCCCAATATTTGCTGAAAATGTAGCTTGGGGCACCCCAATCCTGGGAAGGGTCTGGGAAAGGTTGGGGGGAACCAAATACTGTGGGGGTGAAGGGAGGTGGATTCACCCCAGTACCAGGGATGTCTGGGAGAGGTTGGGGACACCTCAATATTGGGAGTAGAGGGAGCTGGGGTGTGTTTGGGACCATCTGCAGAGCCCCATTTTCCACAGGGAGCCTGGGGGCCCAGGGCCACCCATGGGTGCCTGGGGGGACACCCTCCCTCACCCGACACTTTCAAGTGTCTCAGCAAGGCCAACAATTTCTGCTTGATGTTGGGCTGCTGTTGCGGAGGGCGGGTAGGTCAGGGCAGAGGCAGGGGCAGCCTGGGGACCCAGCACCGCTGGGGACATCCTGGGGACAACTCTAGGACCTGGCACCCTGGCACGTGGGGGAGCATCCTGGGTACTGTCCCCAGCTCCTCCTGTGGCACCCACAACACCCAAGGCTGCAGCAGGACCCCCCGGGCACCCTGTCACCTCCACCCTGGAGAGGCACCTGCTCACCAGGGTCCAAGCAGAGCCTGGGAGCGTCCTCCTCCTCTTCTTCACTTTCTGCAGCTCCTCTTTCTTGTAGAAAAGGTCCTGGGGGACAGTGTGACAGGGTGGCACCATCGGGGGCACCTGTGGGTGCCGTGCAGGCAGTGGGACACCCGTCAAGCACCCACCTGCTGTGCAGAGCATCGTCGCTGCCCTCCTGCTCCAAGTAGATGGTCTCCTCCTCTGAACAGTTGTCCATGTCAGCAGAGTCATCTGGGGGCACCCATGGGTGAGCACCTGGCTGGGCTGCCCACCCTGGGGATGCTCCCGTGCCCCTTTTCGGCGAGTGCTGCCGTGTGCCCTTGGCCGTCCCCATTCCTTGCCCTTCCCCTCTGACTCCAGTGGTGTCAGCAGGGACTCGGGGCACCCGTGGGTGCCTCGGGGGCCTCACCTGGCATCCTGCTCTTGTCCCTGTGGTCCATGCGCCGCTTGAGACTTCACCCGAAGCTCGGTGAGGGGCACTGCCACGTTCTGCGCGAGCACCTGCAAACCTTGGGCGCTGGGCACCCAGGAGCTCCACGCTCGCCTCCGGCCTCCCGCATGCACCACAGACCTGGGTGTCTGTGAGCTCGCTGCTCACTCTGGACACCCGCAGGCACCCGAGGACCCTGGCATGGGGGTGCCCCCCAGCAGGCGCCCACATGCACCCGAGGGCCCAGGCGTCCGGGCGCCCGCATGAACGCAAGGGCCCAGCCTTGCAGGTACCGCCCTGCAGGCACATTAGGGACAGGCACCCCCACGCACCCAGGTGTCCCGGCACCCACACGCACCCCAGCACCCAGGCACCGGGGCACCTGCCTGAGGGCACCCGAGGGGTGCACGCGCTGGGGCAGCCGGCAGGCACCCGCTGGCACGTGGGCACCCAGGGGTGCAGGGCACTCGGGACACACGGCCCCGCAGGGACAATGTGGGCACCCCTGCCCTGAAGGCTGCAGGGGCTCGGGCACCAGCTCTGGGCATCCAGGCTGCACGGGGGAGGCTGCTGTGGGTGAAGGGGCCAGGGGAAGGGCGGCTGGAGGGGCCCGGGCGCCTGTGGCAGGAGCGATCGGGGGCTGTTGCGGGGAGTGAGGGGCGCTGGGGGCAGGAGCTGTGCGGGTGAAGGGTGCTGGGGTGAGGGCCAGGCGGGGAAGGGTCCTGGGCACCGGAGTTTGTGGGTGAAGGGGGCTGGGGGCAGCTCAAGGGGGAGGGGTCCTGGACGGGGGCTGGTAGGGAAGTGTCCTGGGGGTGGGGGGTCCTGGCAACAGGGCCCTGCAGCTGCTGGGGGGAGGATCAGGCTGGGGAAAGGGAACCCAAGGGTCAACGGTCCTGGGGGTGGGGGCACAAGGGGGATGGCTCATAGGGCCTATGGATCAACTGAGCAGATGGGGACCCCCTGGCTGAAGTGTTCAGGGGGTCGGGGCCCTAGGGAAGAAGGGTCCAGGGAGCCGGGACCCACGGGGAAAGTGCTTAGGAGGTGGGGGCCCATGGGGGAAGGGGCCGCGAGGTTGGGCTCCATGGGTAAAGGGTTCAGGGAAGCGGGGCCCATGGGTAAAGGGTCCAGGGAAGCAGGGTTCACGGGTAAAGGGTCTAGGGAAGCGAGGTCCACAGATAAAGGGTCCGGGGAAGCGGGGTCCATGGATAAAGGGTCCAGGGAAGGGGGGTCCACGGGCAAAGTGTTCGGGATGTGGAGGTCCGTGAGTGAAGGGCCCAGGGTAGGGGGACCTAGGGATGAAGGACCCAGGGGATGGGGGCCCATGGATGAAGTGTTCAGGGCCTGGGGCCCTACGGATAAAAGGTGGAGGGGCTTGGGGTCTTCTTGTGCTGTATCCACAAGGTGGGGGCCCATGGGGGAAGGGTCCAGAGGTTTGGGCCCTTTGGAAGGGTTCAGGGAACCGGGGCCCAGGGGTGAAGGCTTCAGGAGGCGGGGGTCTACGAATGAAGCATTCAGGGAACCGGGGCCCAGGGGTGAAGGCTTCAGGAGGCGGGGGTCTACGAATGAAGCATTCAGGGAACCGGGGCCCAGGGGTGAAGGCTTCAGGAGGCGGGGGTCTACGAATGAAGGGTTCAGGGAACTGGGGCCCAGGGGTGACGGGTTCCATAGGTGGGGGTCGATGGATAAAGGGACGTGGAGGTGGGAGCCCATGGGGGAAGGGTCCAGGTGATGGGGCCCTATGGGAGAAGCGTGCAGGGGATCGGGGCGCATGGGGAAAGTGCTCAGGAGGTGGGGGCTGACGGGGGAAGGGGCCGGGAGATGGAGGCCCACGGGTGAAGGGTTCAGGGGAGGGGATCCTTCCGAGGACGGGTGCAGGGAAGAAGGGTCCAGGGACAACGGGTTCGAGAGTTGGGGGTCTACGAATGAAGGGGTCAGGGAACCAGGCACCACGGACCATGGGTTCAGGGAAACGGGGCCCACGGGGGAAGTATTTGGGAGGTGGGGGCCCACGGGGTAAGGGTGCTGATGGGGGGGGACCCTTGGTGATGGGTACAGGAGTTTTGCGCCCGTGAGAATTGGGTCCTGTAGGTTGGGGAATACAAGTTGTGGGGTCTGGGGTCTGGGGTCCACGGGGGATCCTTACTGGGGGCGGGGGCCCACGGGTGAAGGGTCCAGGGCCAGGGGCACTACGGAAGGAGGACCCAGGGAAGCAGGACCCACGGGAGAAGGGTTTGACAGTTGGGGACCCATGGGGAAAGGGGCCGGGAGGTGGGGGTCCACGAATGAAGGGTCGAGGGGAACAGGGTCTTCGGGTAAAGCATCCTGCAGGTTGGGGCCTTCGGGTGAAGGGTTCAGGGGAGGGGACCCTTCCGAGGACGGGCGCAGGGAAGAAGGGTCCAGGGACGACGGGTTCGAGAGTTGGGGGTCTACAAATTAAGGGGTCAGGGAACCGAGGACCACGGGTGTTGCGTTCCATAGGTGGGGGTGGATGGATAAAGGGATGTAGAGGTGGGAACCCATGGGGGAAAGAGCCGGGTGATGGGGCCCTATAGGAGAAGGGTGCAGGGGACCAGGTCCCATGGGGAATGTTTTCTGGTGGTGGGGGTTGATGGGGGAAGGGGCCGGGAGGTGGGGGACCACGGGTGAAGGGTTCAGGGAAACGGGGCCCACGGGGGAAGTATTTGGGAGGTGGAGGCCCACGGGGTAAGGGTGCTGATGGGGGAGGACCCTTGGTGATGGGTGCTGTAGTTGTGCACCCGTGAGAATTGGGTCCTGCAGGTTGGGGAACACTGGTTGTGGGGTCTGGGATCTGGGGTCCACGGGGGATGGTTACTGGGGGCGGGGGCCCACGGGTGAAGGGTCCAGGGCAGCGGGCACTACGGAAGGAGGGCCCAGGTAAGCAAGGCCCATGGGTGAATGGTGTGACAGTTGGGAGCCCATGGGAGAAGGGGCCGGGAGGTGGGGGTCCAGAAATGAAGGGTGCCGGGTACCAGGGCCCACGGGTGATGGGTTGCATAGGTCGATGGGCTCCTGGGAATGGGGGTCCATGTATGAAGTGGTCCTGGGGGGGCCGTCCCATGGATGAAGGGTCCCCTGGCCCTAGCCGTGGGACTGAAGGAGCCTGATATTTCGAGCAGGCGGCTGAGGGATTCTGGGGACGTGTTCCCACGGGTGAATGTTCACTGGGACTTTGGCCTGGGGTGGGGGGTCTTGTGGGTGAGGGTTCTATAACAATACAGACGTAGTCGGGAGTTTTGGGGATGAAGGGGCCTGGGGTTGGGAGCCCGAGGTTGAGGTGCCCAGGTGGGACGTGTCCCTGAGTGGGGGGCCCTGGTGCTGAGGGCCCGAAGGTGACAGGTCCAGCTGGTTGGGACCCAGCAGGGAGGGCTCCTGGTGCTGGTGGCCCCACAGCGAGGGCTCCTCGTGCTGGGACCCCCAGGGTGGCAGGTCCCGGTGTCAGCGCCCCAGGGGCACTGGGTGCCGGGGGCCGCAGGGCGAGGGGCGCCGCGCACGGGGGCACCTGTGCGGGGGCTCGCGGGGCCGCGGGCCCCGTCTGCAGCTGCAGCTCCGGCGTGAGGGGGGCGCTGGGCCCCACGGCCCCCTCCAGCTCCTTGGAGCGCAGCACCCGCGGGGAGCCCTGTGCCGGGCTCGGTGTCACCAGGAAGCACCCAGCAGTGCAGGGGGGCAGGGCCCCCTTCCCACTGGAGCCCCAGCCACTCCATGGAGTTTCCCTCCTGCCCCAGGAGCCCCTGGCAGCTCTCCAGACCCACTGGAACCCCCAGCTGCACCACAGGGCACTTATGGGATCCCCTCCAGACCCATGTCTGCACCCCAGGGCAACCACTGGAGCCCCAGGTGGCTTGGGACCCGCCTGCACCCTGGGGCACCCAGGGGACTCCACCAGATCCTTCGGGACCCCCTGTGCAGCACAAGGCACCTTTGCCCCACTGCAGCCCTCTTGTCACCCCCAGGCCTGCACCCTGAGACACCCTTGTTGCCCTCCAGACCCACTGGGACCCCCCACCAGGTACCCTGGGACTCCCTTGCTCACCCAGACCCTTTGGGACTCCCCTGCTGCACCCTGGGGCACCCATGAAACCCCCAGAGACTCATCAGAACCCCCTGCCTGAACCTTGTGGCACTCATGGGACCCCAACAAACCCCTTGGGATTCCCCTCTTGCACCACAGGGCACCTTTGGAACCCTCCCCCTGCTACAGATGCCTCGTAACCCCCTGCCTGCATCCTGGGCACCCTTGACCTGCCCCCCCTGCCCCACACACACCGACTGGGACCCACTCTAGCACCCTGGGCACCCTTGGAACCTCCCAGACACACTGAAACCCCCAGACTGCATCCTGGGCCACCATTACCCATTGGGATCCCCATGTTGCACCATGGCAACCCCAGGCCCCTTGGAACCCCCATGTTGGACCCTGGGACACTCATGGGATCCCCAGATCCCTTGGATTCCCTGTATTATAAACCCGGGTACCCACGGGACACTGCTGACCCCTTGGGACACCCCAGCCTACACCCCGAGGCACCCATGGGCCCCCCAGACCCTTCGCGGCTCCCCTGTTGCACTCTGGGGCATCCTTGGGGCTCCCAGACCCCTTGGGTCCATCCTGCCCATGCTCTAGGGTACCACTGTGCCCCTCAAGACCTGTTGGGACCCCCTGTGTGCACCCTGGAGGACCCGTGGTCCCTTCGGACCCTTTGGGACCCCCCCGTTGCACCATAGGGAACCACTGAACCCCCACTCCCACCCCAGACCACTTGGGACACCCCTGTTGCACCCTGGGATCTCCCCAGACACATTTAAACCCCCATGTGGTACCCTGGGGCACCCACGGGACACCATCCCCCCAACTCATTGTGATGCCCATGTTGCACCCTTGGAATCCCCTTGGGACCCTCCTGCCTGCAGCCTGGGGCACCCCTGGGCCCCTCCAGGCCCCTCGGAATCCCCCTCTTGCACCATAGGGCGTCTTGGGAAGCCTCTGGAACCATTTCCCAACCCCTGCCTGCACCCCGGGACAGGACCCTTGTGCACTTTGGACCCCGCAGTGCTCTGGGACCCTCACCAAAAGCCCCGATGATCCATCCCATTGGTACCCCCTCCCACCAGCTCTGTCCTGCGACAGCGATGGGACCCCCCAGACCTCAGGAGCCAGGGGCCCCTTCGGCACCTTCCCCACAGACCTCTTTGAGCCCCCCAGATCCCCTGGTGTCCCCCCTAGGGGAAGGAACCCTTCGGTCCCGGCTCTCCCACCCACGGGACCCCCTTGGGTCTCACCTGGGGCTCGGCAGTGGTGGCGTCGGGGTTCTTAGCCACTACACGCACAATCCGCAGCCTCTTCAGGAAGGCTCTGAAGAACCTGGGAAGGATGGGGGGGCAGTCAAGGACAGAGTGGGGGCCCCGAAACCTGGGCCCATTCCCATAATCCCAGCAGGAGACATGGCGACCCCGGGCAGGGTGCGCACGAGCACACGTGTGTGCTGCAAGCAGGTGTCATGGGCATGTGCACGAGCACCAGCGTGTCTCACACACGGGTGACGTGACGGTGATCACAGGCACCCACGTGTCCCACACACGGGTGACGTGACCATATGCATGAGAACACGTGTCCTGCACACGCAGGACGTGAGTGTGCTGATGAGCACACACGTGTCACAGGAGGCACTGGGGGGAAGGGGCACCCGGGGCGTTTGGCACTCAACACAGGGGGGTACCCGGCCCCAAGGGGGCGGCTCTGGGGGTGCCACGGGGGACGGCAGCACCCAGGGGGGCCCAGCGGGGCCGGCACCCGCGCGGCGGCTCCCGCCGCCGCTCACCTCGGCACGCAGCCGGCCGAGCTCCGCTTCCCCATGGTGGCTACGCGCAGCTCCCGGGCCCCGCCGCCTGCCGCGCGCTCCCGCACAGCCCAACGGCCGCTGTCCACAACAGGCAGCAACGGCCCCAGCCTCCGGCTGCGAGGCCGCAGGGCCCGGGCCGGCCCCTCGCGCCTCGGGCCGCCTCCAGCCGCCGCCTCCCGTGGCCCCGAGCGCCTCTGGCCGCACAGGGATCGCGCAGGGATCGGTCGTGCGGGACTCGCGCCGCCCGCAGCCGCCGCCGCCCGCCGCGCGCCTCGCTGCAGCCCCGGGGCCGCTGCCGCCTGCAGCCGCTGCTGCCCAACGGCCGCGTCACGCGCTGGCCCCGCCCACGGCACGCGCCGCCACGCCCCCAGCCTCCCGCCGCGCGCTCATTGGCTGCTTCTGCCGCTGCCCCGCCCACCTGCCAGCGGCGCTCAGTACCCGCCCCGCCCCTGGGCCCCGCCATCACCTGATTGGCTGTGGATTAATGAATATTCGATAACATCGGTAACATTGGAGCCCAGCGCTGCGGCTGGTGCCAGCAGGGGACGATCATCTGTGGGCTGGAAATGTCCCACTGCAGAAGCCTCTGCTCCCGCCACATAAGAGGACAGGACACCTGCCCAGGAGCAGGAAGTTGGTTCGTTTCCTCCTGCTCCATGGACTCTTCACGGGGAGTTAATCCACACACCAAATGCCCATGGAGAAGCTCCTGGGATGCAGCGGGGTTCAGTTCCCTCCTCTGTGCTCCGCAAGTTCACAGGTTTCCCCTTGACTAAATTTTATGTCTCTCTGCATAGGAGCTTCCTGTCTAAGCTCGTAATCCATAGGGATGGAGAGAGGGTGGCAGCTGGACACACACAGACACCTTTGGACTTTTGAAGGGACAGAGTGGTGGTGGGGTTGTGTTTCCATGTGTTTCCTAAGTAAAGCAGGACAAGGCAATGGGCAGCCTTATGCCAGACTTACCCTCCAGAAAAACACTAAGTTTGTGTCTTTCTTCTGAAGCTGGGGTCAACAGCACACCAATGCACCCAAGGGATTGCAGCATGAAAGGGCCTCTGCTCTGCCTGTGCGCTCTGTGGGCTCCAGGGGAGGAGGTCAGAGGCCCAGCGTGGTCTTTCAGGGACCAAGGGCTGCATTCGGGGTTCATGTCCCTGGGAGCACTGCCACTGGAGGTGCAGAATGGTCTCTGAATTGCATGCCTGGGACTGTGGCACAGGTGACAGTGCTGATGACAGATGCCCATCCTTGTGGAAGGGAACCTGAGGCTCCAGGAGAGCTCAGGGGAACCCCGGGGATGCCTAGGGGTGGCAGTGAGTGCAGTCTCACCAAACATGAGGCAGTCCATGGTAGAGTCCCCCAAAGACCATGCAGCAAATGCAGGCACGCCTGGGGAAAGGAGGGCTCGGCAGTTCCTGGAGAAGCAGGGGGGACCCAGGAGGAGCAGGGAAGGAGAACTGGAGAGTGATTCATGCACTCGCAGTGAAGCAGCACAGGCCGCAGCTAGTGCACCCCTGAAAATACCTCCTGGTCTTGCAAGAGCCCAGGGGTCACTCTGAGAACCATTCAAGAGCCTGGACACGTGCCAGCCGTGCCAGTCGTGAGCAGCCCTGTTTGGCTAGATCTGCTTCCCACCCCAGCCACCAAGGCCAGTGCGGAGTCAGGAGTCACCCATGGCCTTAGGGTCCCACAGCCCCCCTAGTCTTTTCATGGAGATTTTCTGACAACAACTGACAAGGGGAGAAAAACCTTCTGAGGGGTTTATTTGGAGCTGACAATGGCTGTTGCCACCCAGGGCTTGTGTGGGCACATGGCTGCTATGGGGCACGATGCAGCAGCCTCTCTGTAGCCCCCAGGGCACGGTGTCTGTTGCTCTGCGCCAGCCCCGCTCTCAGGATCCTGCTGGGCTGTTTCACCTGCGCCGCTCCTCTCGCTGCCCCGTGATGCAGCGGCAGCAGAACGCTCTGCGCAGAGCCCGAAGCGCCATCCTGAGCCGCAAGCGCCATTGCCGGGGAGCCGCGACATCTGGAAGGGCAGCGGTGCCTGCGGTGGGAAGCAGAGCTGTGGGCAATGGGCTGCACGGGCGCAGGGCTGCGCCTGCCTGTCCCTGCCACCAAGGGCTTCCCGAGGGGCTGTGGCCTCAGCACAGCAGCCCCCGAGGGCTTCCTGCTGCCGGCCCCGGTGCCGCTCGCTGTCCCAGACAGACCTGCTGTCCCCAGAAGGGCTCTGCACGCGGGTACATACCTGGCTCAACATCTGCTGTGGGGCTGCAGGAGGATGATGACTTCTCCTCTTGGGACTCCGAGGCCTCCTGCATGGACAGAGCAAGAACACGCACCCGTCGGCCATCGGCTGCAGCTGCTCAGGGTACCGGTGCCCTGGGGTGCACGGGGGAAAGGGTTTGGGGCTGGGGGAGGCTGCCCACGGCTGTGCGTCCCAAGGGAAGGGACCTGCGGCTGGCAGGGCAATGGGACACGGCTCGTTGTGGGGCCGTAGCAGCAGGGCTGGGCTGGGGCCGTGATGCACAGGGGCAGGGAGGCAGCCACTGCGTGGCACAAGGGGGCTCGTGCACTGGGTGAGGAGGGGGCTGCTGCTGGGGCTGCCCCTTCCCTCCTCGCTGGGCATCCAGGCCCCAGGGCTGAACATGGCGCAGGGGTGGAGGGGACATCAGCCCTGCACCTTTGGCACTTGGAAATGGAGAGGACCCAGCATCTCTTCCACACCAGACATCAGCAAGGGTAAATGGCTGGAGGGGAAATCTGGGCACCATGGACAAGGGGGATCAATAGGATAGGGCAGCTCTGGGCACCCCCTCTGCACACCCGCCCACACAGCTCACATAGCAACTCCCTTGGGTCGTGGGGACAGGTGACATGCTCCATGCTTACCTGGGGAGCAGGGCCTGCAGCCAGGGGAGAAACTGCTGCTTTTGCTTCCTGCAGCAGAGATTCCTCAGCTCCTCTGGGCACTGCTGGCTCAACAGAGGGGCTCTCCACCTCACCAGGTCCCTCACTGGCAGCCTCTGCTTGTTTGGTGTCGGGCAAGTAGGGCACCTTCTCGAGGTCCATCTCCCTTTCTGCAAACAGGCTGCGGAGACTGGGTCTAATCCAGGTCAAGGAGCTACTTTCCTCCAACTCCTCCTCTGGCAGAAGCTCTTCCTCAGCATCCTCCTCCTCATAGCTCTGCTCTCCTATTTCATCCAGGTCATTCCTGCATGTTCCAATGTTCTGCTTGGGGGCATGAGCATAGAGGCGCTCCAGCACCTCCCATTTGCCCTTGGCATCCTTGAGGAGCTCCACTTGTGTGATCTCTGGTTTCCACAGGTTGTGGAAGGAGTTTCTGGCAAGGAGCTAGGAGAAAAGAGGCAGAATTTGTGAAGGGAGCTTCTTTTCCCAACAGGAAAGGTCTCCTGGGCCTCCTTCCACCACTGCTGGGACAACCCGGCTGTCACAGCGTGGCACCGGGGCCAGCCCCAGCACCGGGAGGGCTCCAATCTGGCCCAGCCCTCCCTTGCACTCACCTCCTTGGGTCTCACATTGAGGGATCCTGACACTGACAGGGAGGAACGCTCCACATGGCCCTCCTCTTCCTCGCCCTGGCTCTCCTGCAGGCTCTGCTCCTTCCTCAGGAAAGTGACTTCCCGGATCTGGGCCAAGCTCTGCCCCGTGCGGGCCAGGCAGCTCCTGTCGAGCTCCTCCAGTGTCTCCGTCTTGATGCTGAGCACCCCCAGGTACCGCACGGTGTTGTCTTCGTGCACACGCAGCGGCCTTCCTTGCACGTGGCAGGTGATGCCCACAGGCTGTTGTTTCGGGTCCTGTCCTGCCGGTGCTCGTTGTGGTGTCCCTGTCCCACCATCCTTGCCTGGGGAAGCTGGTGTCCCAGCCCTGCTGACCTCCCTTTCTCCCCCTCGAGAGCAGAGATCCGGCCCTTCCTCAGCTGCAGGGGCTCTGCTTTGGTCACACTCCATGGTCTGGAGCAGCCACAAGCTTGCCTGTGTGCCTTGATCGACGGTGTGTGCCAAGGCATCAGGCTGTGCTGGCTGCTGGCTGGCTCCAGGGCTCGCATCATCAGGACGGCTCAAGGGGGCAGACCCCAGCCCCACGCCTGCATCCTCCAGACCCACAGCAGGTGATGTGGGGCCATGCGGGACAGGCCCCTGGCTCTCACACCTCAGCTCCATGACAGCTTCTCCATCAATGCTCTGAATGAGGCTGACAAGCTCAGGTGAGAAGGGCGATGGGGATTCCAGTGGGGCCATTTCACTGCAGCACCCGGCAGTGACGTCTTGTGCAGAACTGGGTGGCACCACTGCAATGGAGGAGCTGCTGAGTCCAGCCTCCTCCGAAACACCTTCAGCTGCCATCGCACCGTGCTCAGGATCATCTGGGGCAGAAGAGGCCACTTCATCTTCAGGATTTGCCATGGCAGGCATTTGCCGCTCAGGAGGAATAGTCTGTGTTCCCGGGACAAAGGAGGAGCTTTCTGAGAGATGCTGGCTTTTCCGGGAAAGATTTGTCCTCTCACCACCCCCTTGCAGCATCCTGGCTTCTCCCACTGATGATGCTGAAGACTCAGGCCTAGATCCAGGCAAGAACTGCACATGCTCTTGAGTTTCCTGGATGAGAGCATGGGTCTCCCACTTGGGTCTTTGAAGTGGAGGCAAGGCCAGACACGATGCCTTTAGCTTCTGCTCTTCCCTTCTCTTCCCTGAGTCCAGAGCCATTCCAGCAGCAGGAACAGGTGGGAAGTGTTCCCTGGCAGCAGCTTTGCTGGAATCTGTAGCCACCATCTCCAATGTCTTGTTCATTCTCTCCAGGACTCTCCTGGCCACCTCTTCCTTGTCCAGGGCAAAGGCCCTGCCTTGGGGAGAAGACCTGCAGGACGTTTCCAGAGCAGGCAGCTTGGTTCGACTTGCAGATCCTGCTGGTTTCACTGCAGAGTCCTCCAGGCCTCCCTGTGCCTGCCAAGCTGCCTTGGCTGGGAGAGGTGGGAAGCTGGGCACATCTGATGTCCCCGATCTTGTCCTGCCAGTCAGTGTCCTGCTGTATCCCAAAGTAGCCTTCTTTACAAGGCTGGAGGAGGGATGCAGATCTTGCACTGTGCAGGAGACATCACTGGCCGTGTCCTCCATGACCTGCAACCGAAGCCCACCACAAAGACCAGGTTACTGGTGTCCTTTTCCCTCCCTCCATGCTTCCCAGATGGACGCTTGGCTGTCACCGCCGCTCAGCTCTGTACCTGTGCGATGCCGTGTTGGGAGCAGCGTGAGCCCTGAGGGCCGGGCAGTGACAGCAGCCGGTCCCTTTGGTGGGACGAAGCTGGGGTCCGTCTGCGCTGCACTGCTGCGGGCAGCTCCTGCTGGCCCACCTGTGGGGAGAAGGACGCCCGTGATGGGGGCACTGGTGTTGGTACAAGCAGCTCCTAAGCACAGGAAACCCCAGCGTCGTGTCGAAGGGAACCTCCTGGCTGAGCACGATCCGGCTGTGCTTGGCCCAAACCTGCTCTCTGCCCTCAGCACAGAGCTCATGGGGTTCATGTGGGCCTCGGGGCATCCAGATCATGGAATCATTACATTTGGGAAAGATTTTCAAAACCACCAAGGCCAACTGTAAACCCTTCAGCACCATGCCTGCTAAACATCCCTAAGTGCCTCATCTACACGTTTCTTGGACACTGCCAGGAACGGTGATTCCACGACTTCCCTGGACAGCCTCTTCCAATGCTTTACAATTCTTCCCATGTGGAAAGTTTTCCTAATATCTAACCAGTTCCTCTCCTGGTGCAACCTGAAGCCATTTCTTCTTTTCCTATCAGTATTTTAGAGATCAGCCTCTCCTCACTGCACCCTCCTTTCACGTAGTTGTAGAGAGCCATAAGGACACCCCTGAGCCTCTCTTCTCCACACTAAATAACCCCAGCTCCCTCAGCCGCTCCTCATAAGGTCTGTGCTCCAGACCCTTCACCAGCTTCATTGCCCTTTGGAAATATTCCAGCACCTCAACGTTTTTCCCATGCCCAAATCTGAATACAGTATTCAAGGTGCGTCCTCACTGGCACCGAGTATAGTGGGAGAGTGTAGGTCAGGCTGCTTTTCCCACGCCCAGGAATACAAGTCCCCTCACTGGAGGAGCTCCTGCCCCACTATCGTGACCCAGGGCTCCTTCCTCGCCATCCTTGTGCTCTCACCTCCCCCTCCAGCCCCACCACTCACCTCACTCATGCTCTCTTGTGCACTGGAATTCCTTTCCGTGGATGAGGAGCAGGCTTTACCCTGCTGTTCCTTCTCCATGTCTAGGAACTTCTCTGAGGATCTCTCACACGGGCACCAAGGGGAGTTTTTCCCTGCTGGTTGCGCCGCTCTCCTCAGAGTGAAGACCCCAGCAGGGACACGGTCACCTTAGGGACTGCCCCATCACAGTGACCTGTGGGCACGATGTCACCCCCATCACAAAGCCCTGGGAGTCACCATGGGGACACCAGGCATCACGTCGTTTCCTCCTCTCCCTACTCCTGAGCAGGTCCCTGGGGCACAGGATGAGTTGTCCTCTCCACAGCTCTGCGCTCCCCAGGGCTGCCCCTCGTCAGGCGCTCCATAGGAGACACCCACCATGAGGCCACCCTGTTGCTCTGCCCCCCATCCTCGCCCCTGCGCTCTCAATTGCCTCTTGGTTCACCCCAAGGCAGAGCTCCCTGCAACCCACTGCTCCCTCCCTGCGCTTCTCTTTCCCACATCACCTCGTGACTATTCCTTGCCATCCCAGGCCATCACTTCCTCACTCTTTTTGGAGTCCCCCTCCTCCCTGATTTGCTCCCACTTTGAGGCTCTCCTCACCAGGGTGGCCGCCTGCTCGACCATCAGGTCAGCACATGGGAACAGACGTGTTTTACACCCCTTCAGCTCCATGTGGTGCCAACCCCCAACCGGCCACCACGAAAACACAAAACACTTGGGACTCTTGTGCTTAGGTTCCTGACATGTGCTTGTTTCCGCCCACACTCATTGACCACTGCTGAACTTCCTGCCCTGTGGGTGCAGCATTGAGTGGCAAGAGTGGAGAAGGGAGTTAATACCATTTATTAATTGCAATCAATATGTAAAGAAATCATAGAATCATAGAATCATAGAATGCTTAGGGTTGGAAGGGACCTCTAGAGATCATCTAGTCCAACCCCCCTGCATACGCAGGGACACCTAGAGCACGTGGCACAGGATTGCATCCAAGCGGGTTTTGAAGATCTCCAGAGAAGGAGACTCCACAACCTCTCTGGGCAGCCTGTTCCAGTGCTCTGTCACCCTCACTGTCAAGAAATTTTTCCTTAAGTTCCTATGGAATTTTTGGTGTTTCAGTTTCCGGCCATTTCCTCTAGTCCTATCAGTGACCAGCACTGAAAAGAGACCATCGCCGTCCTCTGCACTCCCTCCCTTGAGGTACTTATAGACACTGATTAGATCCCCTCTCAGCCTTCTCTTCTCCAGGCTGAACAGGCCCAGCTCCCTCAGCCTCTCCTCATAGGGCAGATGTTCCAGGCCCCTGATCATCCTTGTGGCCCTGCGCTGGACTCTCTCCAGAAGCTCCACATCCCTCTTGTACTGTGGAGCCCAGAACTGGACACAATACTCCAGATGCGGCCTCACCAGGGCTGAGTAGAGGGGCACGATCACCTCCCTCGACTTGCTGGAGATGCTCTTCTTAATGCAGCCCAGGATTCCATTGGCCTTCTTGGCCACGAGGGCACACTGCTGCCTCATGGTCAAGAAGAAGTGCCTCATGGTCAAGGGAAGTGTTCTGCTGTGCCAAGACTCGTGCTGCGCACACTTTGTGGTTGGAGTGAGAAACAGGTTCCTTGGTGTTTTCTGCGAAATGCTTCAGCAGCCCGTTGGTGCTAGTATGGAGTTAGAGGATGGATGAAGCGGAGAGCCCCGTTTGGAGTGAGGCTGCAAAGGGCATGCCAAGGGAAGTGTTCTGGTGTGCCAAGACTCGTGCTGCGCACGCTTTGTGGTTGAAGTGAGAAACAGGTTCCTTGGTGTTTTCTGCGAAATCATTCTTGTCTCCATCTAGGTGCCCTGCCTTGCTAGGAGACATTAGCTATCAACTTAATATGTAAGAAATCGTTATAGTTTTTATTGATATATACAGGGTTTTTAATGAGGTTCTACAAGTGGAAATGAGTGGGAAGAATACAGCAAGGGTTGGCGAACAGTTAAAGGAAGGGAAAGAAGGGAAAGCATGGGAAAATCACTAAAAGCATAGGGAAAAGTTCAAAGGTGTGGCAAATGAGCGCTAGAGTTGGAAAATAATAGATGGCAAATGTAAGCATTGGAAAAAATTGAAATGGTGGGAAGAAGTGCAAAAACACTGGTGAAGTGTCAAGATCGTGGAAAATAGGGAAAAACATGGGTAAGGAACGATAGTGTAGGAATATGGTCAAAAGTGTGGGAATGGTTACAAAAGTGGAAAGAGTATGAAGTGATGCGGAAAAAAACGAAAGTGCAAAAAGAACACCGAGAGCTCAATAATATCGAGAAAGCATGGGAAAAGAAGGAGAGGTTGGGTAAAAGACAAAAGGGTAGGAAAATCCTCACAAGTGTGGGAAAATGGTCACAAGCATAAGAGGGAATGTTTGTGAAAGAGAAGGAAAAAAAGTCAAAGCATGGGAAAATTATCAAAGTAGAGGAAAATGTGGGAAGCAGTGGCAAAGTGTAAGAGTACTAGTGAAAATGAATCTGTGGGGAGAACATCCAAAGCAGGAGAAAAATAGACTGTGTGTGAAGCCTTGTGGAAGGGTCCAGGGTCCCCCACATCTCCAGCGTGCCCTTGCCCTCAGAAGGGGTCTGCCCCCAGGGAGGAGGGACGCTCTTGCCTTCTTGTCACCGCCAGGTGCCTGCAATGTGCCCCTGCTCTGCTGCCTGTTGCTGAGGGTCCCCAAGGCAGCCCCACTGTCTGCAGATCCCTCTCCTACCATGGAGCAGGCCTGCCTGCGCGGTGCCTGGAGACCCCAGCAAGGCTGCGCTTAGAGGTGAAGGTGTGACTGTCCTCGGTGAAAGTCTGATTGGGGCCAAGGGCAGGAAAGGACTAGAGACAACAAGGACAAGCAGCAGCAAAGGGAATTTCAAGAGAGTATAAAGAAAAACTAATAATAATTTTTGTAGCTGAGCAGCACTGGGACAGGAGCCAGGAGATTTTCCTGATGAAACCACCTACCAACCTGATAGAAGAGTAAAGTTAGCCCTTCCCAGAGCAACCTGGTTTCCTTCCGCCTCAAGAGGAATGCCTGTGTGCAGAAGGACAAAGCAGGGGATTTTGTGAACTCTCGCTTTAGCAAGGGCATTGAAAAGGTTTCTCATAGTCTCCTAGTCAAATTGTGAACTGATCTGCAGAGGATCAGGCTCACTGAAAACAGGGATCAGCAGTACAGTGCTGCCAAGCAGCAACTGGCTGTTAGTGGCATCCCTCAGTGAGCTGCATGTGGGACAGGATGGCTTCATCATAACATCATAACATCAAGTTAGTGAAGAAGTCGCTGGATGTGGGCAGCCTGTGATTGGGCAGCCTGAGGTCACCCTTAGCCCATTTCCTCTTCATATCCTCTAGGGGTGTGAAAAGTTTCTGGAGAGGGAGTGATAGAAGGTGTTAAGGGTGCAGCGCCTAGAGCAGAGACCTTGGGGTGATGTGCCTCTCCCATTTCTGAAGCATGCTTGCCTGTAGATAAGGAGGACTTGGCCTAAGGCAGTGGTGGCATCCATTTGTCTGGGCACTGTCAGGAAACCACTCCAAAGGGTCCTGGTTTTCCTATAGGTGCCCTGCTGTATCTGCTAGAGACATGGGATTGTCCTGGACACCCCAGGCAGCCCACCTGTCCCTGTGGGCCTATGTTGGTGTCACTGAGTCAAGTGGCTGCACTGATTGACATCAAGTGCTTGCAGTGTCTGCATGTGCCTCAGCTGCCTAGTCGAGGAGCTCTGGTGGCAGTGGGCATGTGGTGTCCTTTCAGGTCACCAACTCCCTACCTGGTCCCCAGTTCATGCTCTTGACGGAAGTAGGTGCATGGCTTCAAGCACCTCGCTCGCTTTCAGTATCACCATGTGCTTGTGTGTGAGCTGCTGGCTTTCCCCCTCCAGCCCCAGTGATTTTAAAGGGAGCATAGAGCAGGATCTTGCTTGCACACAGTCTTCTTGTGCTCCCTTTTGCCTGCACAGGGGGAATCCCACCTCCTGGGTGCTTTTGTAGAGCACATGGGAAGGATCTGAATTCCCCTGCAGCCCAGGGCCTCCTAGGCCAGCCTGAGAAGCTCATCCTGGCTCATCTGAGTCAATACCTGAAGTCTGGGAAAATGAGCCCACTTCTTGTCCCCATCTAGGTGTCCTGCTCAGCTAAGAGATGGCAATCCGGTCTTCCAGAGTGGGACGTTTCCACCTCTTGCAAATAACCATCCTCTGATGAGACCAGTTGCAATGCTGGCTTCAATCTTCCTTCATTGCTTAGACAAGGACCACTGTTGATTATTTCAGTCTATTCCAGTGAACATTCCCCAGGAGGAAGGAGCACGAGGGATGGAGAAATTCATGCGTTCAGCTGGGCCTCTGCTCCTGAGCAGTTGTGCCGCATGGGCTTGGGATTCAGCAATAAAAACACATCTGATGAGACAGACTTGCTGACACTGACACCTTTAATCAAAACAACACAGGTACAAGTACAAAGGAATAGGAAACGGTTACTTACTGAATAATACTTGCCAGGAGAACTATGAGACCACACATTTCTCAAAGAGAGCGGAGTGGAGAGAATGGCAGGCTCTCAATCGTAGCGGGCATCCCTGCAGGGGACAACGTTCACCTCAATGTTGGGAGTCTCCGTCCCTCCGGATTCTGCCCTCATGTTTTATTCCTGGGGTGTCCTGACACGTAAAGTCAGTACCTGCCAGGAGGCTGCCCAGGGGTGGGCAAATCTCCATCTTCCTGTCATAGAATCCTTCTAAGACGGTGCATGCGCACATTCCAGAAGGAGGTCTCATTCCTCATGTGGTGGTCCCGCTTTCCTTATCCTTCTCATTCTCACATTCTCAAACATCCTTAGACAGCATTTTATAGTTAGGCTGGCAGCAAAGCAGCCTGAACAGCAGTTCTTGTTTCCTTAGAGATCTGGGTGTTACAATCTCCCTTTGTTGGTGGCCTCTGCTGAGCATTATCAAAGTTGAGTATTTTTCCTCCAGCCCCAGCACCATCATTCTCACCCAGGCCAGGAGGAGGGGAGGCCTCGAGAGAAACAGAGCTGGGCTGTGCAGAAAGAATGGCAGGAGCAGGCTTTACCTTGACAGAGGTGAACCAATCTACAGGAAGGACAAGATGACAGCGAATAAGTCCTTTGGCCTGAGTTCACAGCCTGAGGTCATCATTGGCCCAAGCCCTGTTCATGCCATCTAGGGGTGTGGAGAGTTTCAAGAGAGGGAGAGCTAGAAGGTTTTAAGGGTGCGGAGACCTTGGTGTGATGTGCCTCTCCCATTGATGAAGTAAGCTTGGCTTAGACTGTTAGGAGTTGACTGAAGGACAGCGGTGGGATCCAGACATGTGGGCACTGTTGAGAAACCTGAGTGCCCAAAACCACTTGAAAGGGACACGTTTACCCCATAGGTCACAGGGTGTATCTGTTAGAGACATGGGGCTGTGCTGGACGCACCAGGCATCCAGCATGGCCTATTTTTTGTCAGTGAATCAAATGCCTGAGCAGACTGAGATGAACTATTTCAATGTCAGCATCTGCTCGTGTGTCAGCTTCCTAGTGAGCAGAGCTCTGGTAGCAGTGGGCATCTGATAACATTTGGGGGGACCAAAGCAATTCCCTACCCGGTCCCTGGTCCTTTCTCTAGAAGAATGTAGATATAGTGACCACGGCAATCAGACACTGGCACATGCCTTCAACCACCTCTGGCCCTTCCAGTGTCACCAAGGGTTTGTGTGTGTGCAGCTGACACCCACCCTGAACGACCAGTGATTGGGAGCATAGAGCAAGACCTCACATCCAGGCATCCCTGCTGTGCTCACTTCAGCTTGGGCAAGAGGAATCCCACCTGCTGTGTGTTTCTGTGGAGCTCACCACAGAATACCATGGCAGCCCAGGGTCTTCTAAACCACCCTGAGGATCCCAAACTGGGTGACATCAACCAATACCTGAACACTGGGAAAGTGAGCTCTATTCTTGTATTTATTTATCTTGCCTAGCTAAGACTTGGGAAGGGGGGCTTCCTGAGTGGGACATTTTCAGCTCTTCCAAGTAACCATGCTCTGATGACACAAACCACAGTGCTGACACCAGTCTTTCCTAGTGTTTAGGAAGAGGGGATTATTTTAGTAGACTACAGTGCACATTTCCCAGGAGGAGGGAGCACGAGGGACAGAGCAATTGGTGAGTTCAGCTGGGCCTCTGCTCCTGAGCGGGGCCAGGCTCCTGGGACGGAGGCAGCTCGTGGCAGCCTGGCAGCACTGCCCAGAGACAGCCGAGTGCAGGAGCAGCTCCTGTGCCAAGAGCAGCAGGGCTGCGGGCACTGCCTGCTGCTGCGGACAGCAGAGGAGAGAAGGCAGCGAGAGGGGAACGGCAATGTGGATTGGGAACACAAAGGAGAACCGGTGGAGAAATCATCACTCCCCCGACACGGTCAGTCTCTGACTACGGGGCAATGCTACTGAGGTTCCTGGAGCAGTCTTCTGACCCCAATCCGTGCCATTACAGACCAACATGGATTCTCCTGCTTTCTCCTGTGCAGAGAACAGGGAAATGCTGCAGAGCAGCGTTCCTGCCACTCCAGCACAGTGACAGGACATGCTGCTCTCTTCTCCTGGGGATGGCTGCAGGGTGTGAAGCCGGGGTGTGCACAGCAGTGTCCCTGTGCTCCATGGTGCTGTGTGCCTGGGGCAGTGACTCTGTCACCTGTAAGTGTCAGCGCTCAGCCTGCTTGGGGAGCTCCCCATGGCACTGTGGGGAGAAGCTCTGGGTTAGAAGAGAAACCCCCAGCTTGAGCCTCCCATGAACAGGATGCTGTATTTTCTGCCTTGGGGACATATCAGAGGTGACTTTTCATGAAGAACACCGAGGCAGGAATCACCTGATAGAGAGGGAATTGTCACGACTCTGTCCTCTCACTTTTATTCTCTTTGGGTGGGGTGAAACAGGCATGGATTTGTCAGGTTTATACCGAGGTTGGAAGCTCATAAACGGTGACAGGGAGAGAAGAGCAGTAGTGGGACGACCTGAGCAAATGCCTTCACCCACCCCTCAGCCTGCAGACAGAGCCAGCATCCCCTTTCCAGCCTCAGCAAGGTTTGTCTCACCTGCAAACACGGAGGTGCCCTTGGCAGGATCCTGCCTCCAGGAGGTGTCTGCAGGGCAGAACTGAGGACCCAGAGGGTGGGATAGGGTCTGTGAGAGTCTCTGGCCATTTGAGGGCAGACACGCAGATGGAGGAACAGCTCCCACAGGGGATGGCTCGCCAGGCAGCAGGGTCATGGCCAGAGGGTTTGAGGAAACTGTCGTTTCCAGGACCTCCTCCCTTCTCCCCACCAGCACAACCCTCTGCTCTACAAGCTGCAGCATCCAGACCACATTTCCTTGGCAGATGGACGTGAAGGAGACACCCCTGAGAGCTCCCTTCCCCCAGGCCTGCCTGGCCCTGCCTCTCTTGGCACAAATCAGGGTGTTGCTCTGTGTTTCACCATGTGCTTCCCTTGGACTCTCTGGGCAAGGGGTTTCTGCTGCAGTCCAGACACCGACCCTGTGGGTCCTGCCATGCAGATGTGTCCTTGAGTGGGAGGTGCCCAGTGCCCCTCTGCCCTGTGCTGCTTGGAGCCCTGTACAGTGAGGGTTTGGGAATGAACCAACTCTCTCTTCAGGACACCCCATCCTTAAAACATTAGACCTTTTCTCTTTATTTTTGTTGGTTGGGCTGCGAGCTGCCTCTCCAGAGGGGCACAGCTCCCCCATTATGGATGAGTCTTATGGAGGGGCTCCATGGAGAAGCTCTCTAGGTACTGAGGCCACAGCACTGCTGCTGGGCAGGTGCACGGGAACAGCTGGAATAATCCCAATGTGCTTCTGGCTTGAAGAGGAGGGCTGAGAACTCCCACAGGGACTCCCAGATAGGGCGCTGGGTTGGGCGATCGGTGCTTTGAACCTGGATTCCTCTGCACTCCGTGGAGTGATTACTTTCTATGGTAAAATCAGGGAAATTGTCCTATATCAGAGGTGCGAACACAGGCCAGCTGGGAAGAGGTCAGCTCTTCTCATTCTGCATTAATGCTATAGTGATCCCGTTTGCCCCTCTATAACCAAAGCCATTTACTCAGAGTGCAGTAGCAGTGCTGAGGATTTCTGTCTCCTCATGGCAAACTCACCCAGCACCAACCACAGCTCAAGACATGGACCTCAATGATGGTTTGACTGAGATGGGAGTTAAAAAAATTTGTGTGTTAGAGGAGGGTTTATGGGAAAGAACTGGACATGGAAATCTGTTCTAATTTCTCCACAACTCTTTTTACTCAGACAGTCCTGCAGTGGCCTGAAGGAGCTAATGCCCAACAGAAGCTCATTCAACGAGTTCCTCCTCCTGCCTTTTGCATACAAGCGGGAACTGCAGCACTTCGCGCTCTTCCTGGCCATCTACCTGGCTGCCCTCCTGGCCAACGGCCTCATCATCACAGCCGTAGCCTGCGACCACCGCCTCCACACCCCCATGTACTTCTTCCTCCTCAACCTCTCCCTCCTTGATATTGGTTGCATCTCCACCACTGTCCCCAAATCCATGCACAATTCTCTGTGGAACACCAGGGTCATTTCATACATGGAATGTGCTGGGCAGGTCTTTTTCTTCCTTTTTTTCATATCAGCGGAGTATTATCTCCTCACAGTCATGGCCTATGATCGCTATGTGGCCATCTGCAGACCCCTGCACTACGGGACCCTCCTGGGCAGCAGAGCTTGTGTCAAAATGGCAGCAGCTGCCTGGGCCAGTGGTTTCCTCAATGCTCTCCTGTACACTGGGAACACATTTTCCCTACCCCTCTGCCAAGGCAATGTGGTGGAGCAGTTCTTCTGTGAGATCCCCCAGATCCTCAAGCTCTCCTGCTCACACTCCTACCTCAGGGAAGTTGGGCTTCTTGTTGTTAGTACCTGTTTAGTCTTTGGGTGTTTCATTTTCATTGTGGTGTCCTATGTGCAGATCTTCAGAGCTGTGCTGAGGATCCCCTCTGAGCAGGGCCGGCACAAAGCCTTTTCCATGTGCCTTCCACACCTGGCTGTGGTCTCCCTCTTTGTCAGCACTGGCCTGTTTGCCTACCTGTAGCCCCCCTCCATCTCCTCCCCAGCTCTGGATCTGGTCCTGGCTGTTCTATACTCAGTGGTGCCTCCAGCAGTGAATCCTCTCATCTACAGCATGAGGAACAAGGAGCTCAAGGATGCCCTGAAGAAACTCATCCAATTGTTATAATGTCAGCAATATCTGTACTGAGGGTTTTGACATGAAATATATGTGTTGTTTTTCAATTTATTTCTTACTTTTGTTTTGTTACATTCCTGTAAACAAAATTAAATATTTTGTTTCATGCTATTTGTCCTCAAGAATCTCTCACATGAATCTTAGGTATGTGCAATTCCTACTGAGTCAGTTTCCCACCATGACAAGCAGACAAGCATGACAAGCATGTCCCACCAAGACAAGTTGCTGGAGGGGCTGCAGGCCCAGGGCTCTGGGGACATGCTGGGCAGCAGGGTGGGTATGGAGGGATTGCAGGCAGACAGGGAGGGGACCTGCTGGGCACAAGAGCTAGGGAGACAGGGAGTCATCGACCTCATTATGGGGCCTCCTGCCTCTTGTCAGGGAGCTTCTGCCTTGTCCTTGCACTTGCCCTGACTGATGCTGTGCACATGGCTGAGCTGGGTCCTGAACTGGTGTTGTCACCATTCTGCGGAGATGACTTCCCATCTCCAGCTCGACTCAGCTCTCCTAATAGTTTGGAAGGTCTTGGCAAGGGAAGCTGGAACTGAGCAGGTCCCAGAGAGGGCTCTAGATACCAAAGCTGTCTGTATGTACAGGGCAGAAAATTTCCTGACAAACAATTTAAAAGGCATGAGGAGAGCTTCAGATTAAGGCAGCCTTCCCAGGAAGGCTGGACACTGAGTCTTATGTGCATGAAGAAGCAAGAGCAGCCTTATTGTTCTGAGCTTACAATGCCGCGGATGCAGGCAGGGCCAGTAGTGCTGAGATCTACGGACAAAAGATGCCATCCTCCAGTGCTCAAACAAGAGGAGCAGAGCAGGTTTGTGGATGGTAACGGGGGTCAGGTGGAGTCCAGCACTGGCCAGGTAACACTGGAGGGCTCCAACCAGCCTGGCTCTGGTTGGACGGGAAAACTCCAGGGGTCCCTACCCATAGCAACTTCTCTGCAACTCCGTGATTTCTTATTCCTTAGCCACAGATCCAGAAGCACTGGAAGCTCACTCTGTGTTGGAAGCCCAAGAAGGTCCTGCTGCTCCTACCCTTGAGCAGGTATTCACCCAACACAGAGCCCATCTGGCCACAGAGGCATCACCCGTCCAGTGCCCTGGCCAACACAGGCGATTGCAGGGTCTGTTCCTCTCATCACTGCCGCTGCCGTGCCCACATCAAATCCTCCTGGATGAGAATCCAGAATCCAGCTGGATGAGAACTCTGGTGTGAGAGAGTGAAAATGGGATTCCCATTAACCGATCTTTACAACATGCTCGTTGCCATCACACTGAGCATCCCCAGCTGCCAGAAAGGAATACTTGGAAAACAGCTCCAGACCCCTTTTTTATTTCTTTGTTATACTTTGTTTTTATACCCTGCGTTGAGCTGAGCCTTGTCCACACTCCCCCTACCCAACACACGCTGGTCTGGCTCACTCAGGGAAACATTCACTCTCTTGTGGTTAACATGGTCAAAGGCATTTGTGCAACCACTTGATCCGCTCAGCTGCAAGATGGTCAGCTGCTCCACTCAAGTGGTCTTGCAGCTTATCTGAAACAAGAGCCACAATAAAATCCCACCCTTCAACTTTCCTTGCAAGAACTGTGGTCCATCACACCCTATGTTCTTCCCGGAACCTCCTTCCACTGCAGGAATTTATTGCTCAGTTGTGAAGGAAATTTATTTCATACTCTAGTTTTACAGGAAACAACATGCAAGGCTGTGGCGCCGTGTGAGCAGAGCATCCGATGTGACCTTCTGCAGGCCCGCTCTTCTTATAAAATTGAAGTGCTGCAAAGAAAGCAGTCTAATCCAGCCAGAAGTACAAAGGTTGTTCAAAGGTTCCACTAGAGGTGCAAAAATCAGCCCCAATGGCCCATTTCAGGGCCACACAGAACTAACTCATTCTGTAACACAGCAAAGGGATTGGCAGAACCAAGAATCGTGGATGGATCTGGTTCATCATGTAAAATAATGTATATATAAAAACTTACTCCTGCTTAAAAGTTAGAGAGAAAAATGCTCAGGATCCTTCTTGTGCTCCAAGAGGCACCTTCCTCCTAGTAATCATATGTAGCAACTAAGAAATATGATTCACGCTGCTTAAAACTGCTCTGGTGCCTAAGGAAGGAAACCTCTGACCTGTCCCATATTGTCCTGTGTCCCCGCAGACTATAGACACCCAATCTGCTTCCCCAACAAGTTCTCACAAGAGGTTCTCCTTCCCTTCCTTGATGGCTTTTCCATCCTCAGTGGCTGTTTCTTGAAACACAAAGCCATGGATGGTGACAGACTCGCTCTGGGTGCCCTGCAGCACCACTGCTCTACCCTTCAAGTGATATTTCTTCATCCTGTTCCCCAATCTGAGATTCCCAAGGTGTATTTTGATCATGTTTCCTCTTTTCATGCTGCTTCCCATGACCAAGGAAATCTCTTGGCAGCCCCACAATGTGGGGATGAATATAACCTTGTGTATCACGACAAAGTGGAACGTGAGGAACTGAAGTGCCAGGGCCTGAACGACAGGCCCGAGTCGGGGTTAATTTACAGATGAATACTGCACTGCCTTTGCAGTACACAACACTCGCCTGTAGGACTGCTCATGCCAGCTTGCACGGAGGCTTATTAAACTGTAGCTTTTTTAAGCTCTCGTGCGGCTGTTTTTGACCTTGAAGGGAACCATCCCATCCGAGGCCTGGGCTCTGACCAGATCCCCATCCCATATGATAGGGAAAGTATGCCACATCAGATGTTACTGCTCACAAACAAAATGCAAGCTATCATCATTTGCTGATTTGGCTCTATAAAAGATGGACACTCTTGACGCGTTGTTGGAGACCTCACGGGTGGATGCACCACATAAGACCTCCCATTTGCCGGGAAGGTTCTCCAAATCCTCGCCACAACAGGGACTCCCCAGTGGCTGCGGATCTGGATGACAGTAACATATTTAGGCAATTGGTGATGTATCTTTTAATGACTATTCCCTTTCTCATTTAGTAATGGTTAGGTGCATTACCTTGCCTGTTTTGTCTGTTGCTAAAACTGAGCGCATAGTAAGCTTATTTTGTTAAATGTATCATTCTGTACTGCCTTAATATTAATAGTGAAATAAGACCATTCTTTCCAGTGGTGTCTGGTTCTTTCCGTCATCCCGTCCGCCCCAGTCAATTGGCAAAACACCATGCTCTTTGCAGATGCCCATTGCAGCTCTCAGGATGCAAGGTTGGCCTCTGATTTTCAGCCTTGCAGGCCACAGTGTTTCTGAAGGCAGCTGTACTTCTGGTCTGGTGCTGCTTCCTGCAGGTTGTCACCCTCAAATCAAGACCAGTTGGAGGGGGCCACAAGTGTTTTGAGCCAGCAGAAGAGGTAACCAAGGAGAAAAGTTGCACCTGGAGTTCTCCCAGGCAGCAGTTGCCTGTTCAAGGATAGTGAGCAGGGAAGTGTTAGTGTACTCTTCATTTGGTAAACGGGTGTCCTGGTTTTCATGCGATGTTTGTTAATCGGGTCACAGATTCCTCCTCCCTACATCCTGTGGTGTAAAGAACAAAGCAGGACAACTCTCCAGTGCAAAGGTGGTCTTTTCTATGTCCTCTCTCACCAGGGCTCTTGGCCCATTTAGCAGCAGGCCTGTATTTTCCCTAGTCTGCCTTTTGTTCCTGCCGTATTGTTGTATTGTATTTTAAATAATTATTTATTACTATTTTATCAGGAAGGTAAGAGTAAAAATTCAGAAAGAAATTAATGAAGAGCACATGTTTCATGCCAAGTACATGGGAATGACAAGTGACTGCACACAGGACAGGTTTTGGCACTGACATTGTACCGATTGAGGAAGTTTCCTCAGTGCGTCCTTGAGCTCATTGTTCCTCGTGCTGTAGACAAGGGGGTTCAGTGCTGGAGGCACCACTCAGTACAGAATGGCCAGTATAGAGAGATCCAGAGCTGGAAAGGGTATGGAGGAGGGAGAAAGGGGAATAAAGTGGCTAGGGGTGACTAAGGGTGACATTTCACTGCTCCTGTGACTAGGAGTAGGAGTCAGAGCCAACAAAATTGGTATCATGACCTCTAATCCCTCCGGGGGAGTGCAGATGACTGCACAGTCCAGGGCACCTGGACTGCAGAGCATTTCCAAGGGTGCTCGTTGTGTCCACTTGTGCCTATACATCCTGCCCCTAGTATTTGATAGATGGTGACCCAGAGGTCTCTCCGTTCTCCCTTCTTCCTAACAGTTGAGTCCTCACTGTCTCTCCTGAGACTGCAGAGTCCTCTTTTGCCTGTGAATACCCAGTGCTTTACCTCTAAGAAACTCCGTCTTCGAGGACCTCTCCCTTTATGAGGCTCTACTCACAGTCCATCCCAGGCATATGCTGTCCCAGGAGGATCTCTGTGCTCTCCTGACACCACCAGCTTCCCCTCCATGAGAACAGCCGTCTGACACTGTGCCTTAATACGTAGGAGAGCTGTGCATGTGTAAATCCATGACCATTCAGCGTCTCCACTATCCTTGGACTCTGAGAGGTGAATTCCCAAACCAGCCCTTGGTCTCTGAAAGATCATTACATGATTCTGAGCTCTGTGTTGCTGAACCCATGCAGAATCCTGTGCAGCAGGCCCTTGAGGGGTGCAAGTCCTTGGACCTATTCTTGACACCAGCTTTGGAGGAAAAGCCCAGCTTTCACGCACTGTACTGATAGAAATTTCTTTATTACAGAGATACTGTTAGGGAGCCAGTCCTTGTCCAGCATTTGACAGAATTTAGGCTATCAGGTGAGACAAAGCAGGGGAATGAATACAAGTAGTTGTGTAGCAACACGATAACAATTATTATCACTAGTAAAAGTCATAATAAAAACAACATGAAGAAACAATGCTCAATCCACTTATGGAATACAGAAAGGGTGTAGAGATGTGGAAAAATTACAACTGCTTAAAAAGGCCCATGAAATCACTTTCCTAATGGCATCCTTGAGCAAATTGTTCCTCATGCTGTAGATGAGGGGGTTCACTGTTGGAGGCACCACCGAGTAGAGAACAGCCAGCACCAGATCCAGAAATGGGAAGGAAATGGAGGGGGGCTTTAGGTAGGCAAACAGTACAGTGCTGAGAAACAGGGAGACCACAGCCAGGTGTGGGAGGCACATGGAAAAGGCTTTGTGCCGGCCTTGCTCAGAAGGGATCCTCAGCACAGCAGTGAAGATCTGCATGTAGGACATCACAATGAAAGCGAAACACCCAAAGCCTAAACAGGTACTAACAACAAGAAGCCCAACTTCCCTAAGGTAGGAATCGGAGCAGGAGAGCTTGAGGATCTGGGGTATCTCACAGAAGAACTGCTCTACCACATTGCCTTGGCAGAGCGGCAGGGAAAATGTGTTCCCAGTGTGCAGGAGAGCATAGAGAAAGCCACTGGCCCAGGCAGCTGCTGCCATTCTGGCACAAGCTCTGCTGTCCATGAGGGTCCCATAGTGCAGGGGTCTGCAGATGGCAAGGTAGCGGTCATAAGCCATGACTGTGAGGAGATAAAGCTCTGCTGAAAACAAGAAGAAGAAGAAAAATATCTGGGCAGCACATTCCAAATAGGAAATGGCCCTGGTGTTCCACAGGGAATTGGCCATGGCTTTGGGAACAGTTGTGGAGATGGAGCCCAGGTCGAGGAGGGAGAGGTTGAGGAGGAAGAAGTACATGGGGGTGTGGAGGCGGTGGTCGCAGGCTACGGCTGTGATGATGAGGCCGTTGGCCAGGAGGGCAGTCAGGTAGATGGCCAGGAAGAGCGAGAAGTGCAAGAGCTGCAGCTCCCGCGTGTCTGCGAATGGCAGGAGCAGGAATTCTTTCAGGGTGCTGCTGTTGGACATTTCACTCTCTCCAGGCTTTGTGGATTGTTCAGAAAAGAAAAGATGTTGAGCAGTTATCACAGATTTTTAAAGTTAAATATCTCCCAACTTGTTCCAGTTCTAATACACTGCCCATATGGCCTCTCTTCATGGAGATCTTTGTGCAGCTCCCTTCCTTGAGCCTCAGGGTGGGGTGGCTGAATGTGCTGTGAGGAGCAGGGGCATCTCCCCACGGGCTCCAGAGAAGTCTGTTCAGCTCTACAGTAATGGGAAGGGGACAAGAGGAGTGATGAGCTCTGAGATTCACAATTTTTCAGGTGAAATCCCCCTGGTTTGTAAAAGGGCTTTTCAGTATCTACAGCACCACTGCTAATGAACGTGTACTGAGAGCACAATTTTGGGATTTTTAACATTTATTTTGACATGTATTTTCTTTGGGATGCCCCTCTCACCTCTGCAGAGTGTTCCTCAGAGGCAGAAATTTTCAGCATTTCTACTGGGAATCGTGAGAAAATGGATTTATAGTCACGTTATGCAGAGTGAAGAGAGCTCCTCTGCCTATTAGCCTTGATTGCAGCTGCTGTGTGCCCAAAACTCTTTGAAGTGCATGATGATCACCCTAATCAGTTGCCCTAGAAAGAACCCAGCCCCTCCTAAGAGCAGACAAGGCCAGTTTCAAAACCTCCGATCTCCAACATCTCTCCCTTTCTCAGGGCACCTGAGGGAGGTCTCCAAGCTTCACTTCTAGCCAAGAATATGCAGGGCTCTTTTCAGCTGCTCATATGCAGTTTCCAAAATGTTTTTTCATACTCTCAGTCTCAGTAACAGATTCTTCAGAGGTCTCCTGGACATCACAGAGATGGCAGGAGGCAGCAATGTCCCTCCTGAGGGCACCTCCAAGTCTGTTAAAACATTACAGGCAAAAGGGTCAAATGAAGGTGCCTTGAAGATGGGCTCTGCTAAAGGGAGAGTTAGCTCAGTTCCTAAACCCATGGGCTGCATTTCCTGGAGTTGCACAGGTTAGAGGGGACTGGAAGCACCTCACTCCCATGCATATTCCTCTCTTCCACAGCTTGCAGGGTAGGTGTCTGAACTGCATCTGAAAACTCTGCAACCCCAGGGAGCCCAAGATAAGAACAGGAGGGGAAACAAGGAGCAATCCTGCAATCCTTCTGCCAAGGGGCAAAAGGGAAGACAGTCAGAGGGGCACTCAGGAACACCCTTACCTCACCTATGTGGGCATGCTACCTCACAGATGGTGACACTGCAGGCCATGCATCTGAAGCCGCTATACTGGGCAGCAGGAAATGTGCCCATAGCAGGAGGGATGCCCTTGTCCTTTGCCAGGGATCTGGCTGTAGTGGAGTGGGCTGATACCCTGGACCCCAAGGCTGTCAGGGCACAGAGGCTGCTGGGTGGCAGAGGAGACGTGGCAGGGCTTGCTCAGAGGAAGGTGTCTGCATTGGAAGGACTGAGCATGACTTCCCCAAATCCATCCTCCCATCATGGTGGGCACTTCCCTCTCCTTCCCTGACCATCTCTGCTGTCCACAGCAGTCTCTGATGGCACCTTACTCTGTCCCAACAAATTTTGTCAGTCTGTGCTCACAGAGACATCACTTTTGTGTGCTCAGTTCTGCCCTACACAAGCCTCTGGGGACAGGGCACTGTCCAGGGGCATCGCTATGCAGGCACTTGACAGAGCAAGTAAAATAAATTGTACAAAGGTGATGCTGATGCTTAATGCAGACTAAGGTGGGTGGAAGAGGCTCTATAAAGTTTCTCACAGACCTATTGATTTCTGAGAGGGAAGGCTTGAGTCCCACTTCCTTGGCAAAACAGAATACACTCCTCTTTTCTCCTTGCAGCAGTTAGGGAGATAACGGAAAGTGCAGACAGGAAGAGGAAAGTTCCTGCCCTTGGAAGCAGCCCTTCTCTTGATCTTCCTGTTGAAAAGACTCTTGGGACATGTCCTGTACATGAACAAGGTGAGCAGACTTGATCGAGGCAGCACAGTCTCAACAGGAAGATGATCCTGACTGATTGGGAGCCAGCCCTGTCAGAGCTTCTCTGTGCAGCACTGACCCTTGCAGGCAGCAGAGTCACTGCCCAGGGTGCTCCCTCAGGTGCAGGGATGCTGCTCTGATTCAGAAACCTGGAGAGACCTATGTGCACACCCAGCACTTGACACCCCTGCAGCGATACCTGGAAGAAAGGAGTAGCATGCCCTGTCCTGTGAAGATGCATCAGGGAATCCCTGAGCTGAATCAGCTCCTTCTCCTGCCATAACCTGGATACTCCAGGAGAGACAAGTCCTATCAGTCATGGGGTGGGATGTGTTCAGAAGATCCCTCCAGGAACATCAGCAGCATTGCTCTGAAGCCAGAGACTCACCACACAAGGGCTTGTGAAGATTTCTTCCTTCAGCGAGCTCTGCTCTAGCCTCCCACTCCACACTGCCATTCCCCTCTCGCTGCCTTCTCTCCTCTGCTGTCCGCAGCAGCAGGCAGTGCCCGCAGCCCTGCTGCTCTTGGCACAGGAGCTGCTCCTGCACTCGGCTGTCTCTGGGCAGTGCTGCCAGGCTGCCACGAGTTGCCTCCGTCCCAGGAGCCTGGCCCCGCTCAGGAGCAGAGGAACAGCTGAACTCACCAATTTCTCTGTCCCTCGTGCTCCCTCCTCCTGGGGAATGTTCCCTCAAGCAAACTAAAATAATCATCTGTTTTCCTTTTCTTGTGAGTAGAGAGAAGTTCCAACATTGCAATTTGTTTCATCAGAGGATGAGGAGCTATGAAAGTCGTGAATGTCCCACTCTGGATGAATGATTTTCATCTCTCAACCAGACAGGGACGCCTAGATGGGACAAAAGCGAACTCACTGAGACATGGTTCAGGTTTTGATTAGGATTAATCAATCTGGGCATTGCAGAATGCAGACCCCCAGGCCTGGGTCTGAAGTGATATTCAGATTATTCCTGTAAATTCCACAGACTCCATCGGTGAGATTCCCCTTGCCAAAAACACAGTGAGCACAACACGGAGCTCTGCATGTATGCTCTGCCTAAGCTCCCACTATAATCGTTGGAGATGGGAAGAGTCAGTTGCTAACACACAGATATCTGGTGACAGTTGAAGAGACAGATGTGGTCCAAGGCAGATGTGCCACACACAGATGTGGTGTCAGTGTCTGCTTGCTGTGATGCAGGAACTGGGGGACTGGCATCATCCTAGAGGATGAGATGAGGATCAGGTGGGGAATTGTCTTGGCTATCTGAAATGACCTCCTGCTGCCAAATACAACTAGAGTCCCACTCACTCCAGCTGAGGCATAGGAAGATTTCAGTATTAACCAGCAGCTCTTGTAATTCAGCACGGACACTTGATTTGATGGAGTTGAAAAGTGCTGGAAGAGCCTTGTCAGTTGCCTGGGTTGTCCAGCTCAACTTTATGTCTCCAGCAGATTGGACCTACAGGGACACTATCCCCTTTGGAGCGCTTGCTGGGCAAGTGCTCCAGAGAATCCTAGGGTTCCATCCTGAACCCAAACAAATGAAATCCAGCACTGTCTGTAGGGAGAGTCCATCCCGTCTACATCCATGTGTGCTGCATGAATGAGAGGCACATCACACCAAGGTATCTTGAGATTCTTTACACTGTCAAGCCCTTTTTGCTCTCCTCCCCTCAACGTCTGCTCACTCCATCATATTATATGAAGAGGGACTGGCCTAATGAGGACCTCAGCGTGACTGGATCACAGGCTGTCCAGGTCCACGGACATATTCAGGGGCACCTTGTCCTTTCTGGAGATTTGTGCAAGAAGTCTGTCATAGGTCCAGTATAGCCACAGAGTCACCTCAGGCAGAACCCCCTTTCCTGCTGTTTCTCAATGGCCCAGCTCTGTGTCTTCCTGGCCTCAGACACTGCTGGATTCACTTTCTTAGTAGGAAGCTGCTTCCACCATTGCATTGTTCCTGCTATATATGACGGCATGGCTCTGCTCTGAACTGGGCCATTGCACACCCAGTGTCTTTGCCTCTTGGTAACAGGTTTCTCTGTGACCATTCTGTTCTCTGTGCCACAGCTGAAGCTCTATAGCCCAAATATATGCAAGTGTAGGCTGCCTGAAGTAGAGGCAGGAGCACGTGAAGACGTGCAAGCTGTCACAGGCCAGAAATATCATTGGAATGATGATCAATGGAAGATGAGGGAGGATACCTTTTGTGTGAAGGAGCAGATTGGATGTGTGGAGTTCTTCATTGGAAGAGTCAAGGTTTGAAGTGAGAGCTTGTGGGTGAGCGTCTCAGGAGGGAGATCTCCTATTTCGCAGTGTAAAAAAGGTCTGTGGATCACTGGCCCTGGTTCTTGTTGGGTGGACGTTAAACCCCCTAGCACAACCTGGAAAGGCAAACTGCAGGGTGCAAGCAGTCTGGGAGGCTTCTGGAGGACATCCAGGAGAACTTTTTTGCACAGCTGCCAGATGGGCTGATAAGGATGATGCTTTCTGGTATCTGGACATTTCAAACAAGGACAAACTGATCAGGGATGGGATAGTCAGTGTCTGCCTTGCCTACTGTGACCATGGGAATCTGGAGTGCCTAATGCTGAGGGGAGTGCAGAAGGACAGCAGCAGAATAGAGACTGGGCCTCAGAAGAGCCAACTCCCTGGCCTGTTCAGAGGACTGGTGAGGGATTCTGGGGGAGGCAGCTCTCAAGGACATCAGAGCTCAGGAAAGCCAGCAGGTCTTTAAGGACAGACCTGCCAAGCATAAGGATGGGTCATTCCGATACTCACTAAAACTATCGGATACCTCAGGGCACTCAAACTAGCAGATACCCCTTGGGTAGATTGGGATCTCGTTACTTAGCTCCAGGCTAATGGGGCAATTTAGAGGAGAAAAAAAGGCAGAGGTGAAGGCAGAGGCATCTAGAAATATTGCCCAGCATCACATTACAAGGACAAGTGCAGGGTCCTGCACCTGGGGAGGAGTAACCCCAGAAACCAGTATAGATTAGAGGTTGACCTGCTGGAAAGCAGCTCCGCAGAGAGGGATTTGGGAATCCTGATTGACAAGTAGTTAACCATGAGTCAGCAATGTGCCCTCGTGGCCAAGAAGGTCAATGGCATCCTGGCCTGCATCAGGAGGAGTGTTGCCAGCAGATGTTGTCCCCTCTCCTCAGTTCTGGTGAGGTCTCACCTGGAGTATTGTGTGCAGTTCTGGGCTCTGCAGTACAGGACGGACACTGAGGTTCTAGAGAGGGTGCAGCATAAAGTGACCAAGATGATTAAGGGACTGGAGCATCTATCATATGAGCAAAGACTAAGCGAGCTGGGCCTCTTTAGTCTGGAGAAGAGAAGACCGAGAGGAGATCTGATCAACATGTAGAAATAATACCCTGGGGGTGAATGTAGGGAGGATGGGGCCAAACTCTTCTTGATGGTGTCCAGTGAGAGGACAAGGGGTAATGGGTGCAAGCTGAAACACAGGAAGTTCCATCTCCATGTGAGGAAGAACTTTACTGTGAGGCTGACAGAGCCCTGGTACAGGCTGCCCAGAGAGGTTGTGGAGTCTCCTTCTCTGGAGATCTTCAAAACTCACCTGGATGCCACCCTGTGCCACATGCTCTAGGTGTCCCTGCTTGAGCAGGGGAGTTTGACTAGATGATCTGTAGAGGTCCTTTCCAATGTTAACCACTCTGTGATTCTGTGAATTTGCTGCTGGGGACAGTGCCCATCATTTCCCTTACCACATCTTCAGAGTGCAATTCAGCCAAGTCTACATTAACTCTCCACTCACCCATCAGACAGGGAGGGGAATTACTGCAGCACAAAGAGCCTGGCAATCATAAATTATTAATGCCACTGCCCTTGTTACACCATGCTCACTCAGGCACTGGGTTCATTTAGCAGCCTAAAAGATCTTGCTGGACTCCATGGTCCACTGGTAGCTCACTGCAAGTCTCTACTCCTTGTCCACGTTCAACGGAGAAGATCATACTCACAGTGGCACAAATTCACAATGCTAAATGCTCCCTCTCCCTCTTCTTGATTAAAAGCTGCCTTTCTCCAGGGCTGCAGAGCTCCGCAGGTGTCAGCCCCTCCACGGGGCACCCTCAGCAAACCCTCTCGTCCCCGCCGCTGCTGCTGGCCCCTCACTGCTCTGGCAGCAGCGACCTCAGTGCCAGCACCCGCCATGAGCCTCCTGCTGGCCCAGCAGCTCCTCGGGCAGGGGGACCTCGCTCGCGCACAGCCCAGCGTGGGCTGCTGCCACCGCGGGCTGCAGGGACACCAGGTTCCTCGGCAGAGCCGCCCCGGCCAGGAAGGGGCTGCTGACGTCACAACCAGCTGTGCGGCCTGGCCTATCAGGGGCTGCGGCAGCAGTGACGTCACCAGCCGACGCCCACGCGTCAGCACAGAGCCAGCCCTGCAGAGAGCAGGGGCCTCCCAGCAGCGTCCCCGCAATGGCCTCCGTGTCCCTGCCCGCTGCTGAGACACCCCTGGCCTCACAGGCAGCGCCTGCTGCTGCCCCGGCAGCTCCGCGCACACAAGGGACCTCCCCGCGTGTCTGCACCAGACCCCGCTGCCGGCCGCGCTGCTGCTGGGACAGGAGCGGCCTCAGAGTCCGTCCCCAGCCATGGGCCAGTGCTGGCCTCGCAGGTGCTCTGCCAGCAGGGACCTCCCAAGGAACTGCCCAGCCAGGCGCCTCTTGCTGGCCTGCCCGGGACTCAGCAAAGAGCAGAGCTCACGGTCACCCTCACAGACATGGATGGACCTGCTAATGCCTGGTGCTGTCCAGTCAGGAGCACAGACAATGTGACCCCCCTCCCAAGCAGTAGCAGTGCCATGTGCCTGCTGCTGGCCTCCCAGGTGCTTACAAACATTGACTTGACCAGCATCTGACTAGATGATCTCCAAATGTCCCCTGCAGCCAGAGAAAGGTGTCTGCTCTCACTCAAGCCCCCTTGAAGCTTGCTTATGAGCCAGCAATGTCCCCTTGCTGCCAAGAAGGTCAGTGGCCTTCTGGGCTGTAGTAGGAAGACTGTTGCCAGGAGGACAAGGGAGCTGATCCTGCCTCTCTACTAAGTCCTGGGGAGGCCACCCCTTGAGTCCTGTGCCCAGTGCTGGGCTCCCCACTACAAAAGGGACATGAAGCTACTGGAGAGAGCCCAGCATAGGTCTACAAAGTTGATCAGGGAGCTGGAGCATCTCTACTATGAGAAGAAGGTGAGAGAACTGAGCCTGTTTTACCCTAGAGAAGAGAAGGCTGAGAGGGGATCTTATCAGGGTGTGCAAATACCTGAAGGGAGGATGCCAAGAGCTGAAGAGGATGGCTCAGACTCTTTTCAGTGGTGACTAGTGATGGCACAAGAGGCAACAGACACAAATTGAAGCACAGGAAGTTCTGCCTGAATTTAAGCAAAAGCATCTTGACTGTGAAGGTGATAGAGCACTGGCATGGGTTGCCCAGAAACATTGTGGAGTCACCTTCTCTGCAGATATTCCAGACCTGCCTGGACGGGATCCTGTGCAACGTGCTGTAGGTGACACTGCTTTATCAAGGGGATTAAACTAGATCATCTGCGAAGGGCCTTCCAAACTCAACCATTCTGTGATTCTACAAATGGTCTCCATTTGAATATATCAGCTTTGTGAGCTGTCGGGGTCTGCCTGTCCCTCAGCTTTATTTTGAGTGGTGCTCTAGCAGGATAGAAGGCATCCAGGGTCATTAGAGATGACCAAGGAAATTCCTGACCTGGCCTCCCACTGAAGCTCTATCTCCAGTGATTCCATTAGGACCTTTAGGCCAGGAGCTTGCAAGCAGACCATGTGCATGCTTAGCCTGGTAAAGGGGAATCCCACCTGCCATGTATTTGTGGAGTTCATGAGTTAGCTGAATGCTTTTCCAAACCTGGCATTTCTGAGCAGACATGTGGAGCCCCAATAAGTCATCTGAATAAATCATCTGAATCATATATGCACCATGTATCAACAAGCTCCCTTCTTATCCCTGTCTGGGTGTCCTGCCTAGTTAAGAGAAGTGAATCAGGACTTCCTGTGGGACATTTCTAACTTTGGTAGATAATCATTATCTGATGAAATAAACTGCAATGTTGGAATCTGTATCCCTGTACTCTTTAGAGAAGGAAAACAGGTTACTCTACTTGATGGAACATATCCCAGAGGGAGGAATCCCAAGGGACAGAGCAATTCATGAATTCAGCTGGGCTGCAGCTCATGGCAACCTGTCAGCACTGCCAGAGACAGCCGTGTGTAGGAGCAGCTCCTGTGCCAAGAGCAGGAGGGCTCTGCCTGCTGCTGCAAACAGGAGAGGAGAGAGGAAGGCAACGTGGAGTGGGAGGACAGAGGAGAGCTCATGGTGGGAGCAAACTTCGACATGGTAAGTCACCGGCTGCAGGGTAATGCTGCTGAGGTTTCTGGAGGGGTCTGCAGCATCCCTCCCAGCTGATGACTTTTTTTTTGAGGATTGTTCTCCCTGCTTCTACTTTGCATATGAGGAGATGCTTCAGAACAGAAATTCCCTGTCCCAGCATCACAAGGTCAGGGCATCACGGCTGCTTCTTCTAGAGCTGGTGCAAGACAGTGAAGGCGATGTGGGCACATAGGTTCTTCAGAGCACTGTTCTTCAGAGCAGTGTCCATGTGCCCCAGGGTGCTGTGTGCCCGGTGCAGTGATTCTGTTGAGGACCAGCACTCAGCCTGTCAGGGTGCTGCAGGGAGAAGCTCTGGGTGGGAGGAGAGATCCCCCCTGGGCAGGTTCATTCTCCTGCTGAGAGGCTGTAGTGTGGGGTCAGGGCTGCTCACAGCTCAGCCTCACCCACACAACATATCTGGAAGGGGCTTTTCAAGAGGACACTCTTGGGAAGCTTCTATGAAAGGGAAGGCAATATTCAGGGGCTAGGATTTTGTTTTGTATCCTTGACAAGGCAGCAAATGAATGGGATATTTTAGGTTTAGACGCCTGAAGGAGAGTTCTGCAGTGCTGCTCTGAGGGATCAATAGGTCTGCGAGGACCCCAGAATATTCCTCCAACTGCCTTTTCACCTGTGGGCAGCAGCAATATCCCCTTCGCACCTCTCCTCATTCTCATTGTGCTTAGTCTCACTCTGCTCTCAAGGGGAAGGGCTCCAGGGCATTTCTGACCTCCTCTGCAGTCAGATTTCCAGAACAGCAGGGCTGCCTCTCTCCTGCCATGTACCCATTTCCCATTGCAAGGCACAGGGTTTGAGAACCACTGCCCCGGAAGTCCACACTGTCTAGGAGGTGGAACCTGGCCACGGTGTCCCTCTGTCTCTCTGTCCTCCCTTGGCAGAAGAGTCACAGTATTTCCCCTCATTTCCCTGCCTCTCTTTTCTGCTCTTGTCCTGGCAGTCAGCTGGGGCTGCAGCTACAAATTCAGATACTCACTCTGAGGTCCTGCCATGGAGGTGTCTGAAGAGGGTCAATGTGCCCAGGGTGCTGGGCAGCGTCATTGGAAGGGCTGCAAAGGGCTTGACTCTCCCTTTAGGAGACCCGGTGACTGTCAGGACACGTGACTGTTTCTGTTGTCCTGCTGGGTTTGTGAGGTGCCCTCCAGAAGAGGATTCAGTGCACAGAGTCCTTGCCATGTCAGGAGCAGTGTCCTGTTCTCTCCATCATGTATCCACCTTAACCTTAGAGGGAGAGCAAAGCTAAATGAGTGCTTTGAAACAGTCTTCTAAGATCTCAAGAGAGTCCAGGTTTTTCTGCAGGAACAAGGCACATGGACTCAACAGCACTCCACACTGTTCCCTAAGCAGCAGAGAGCTCTCTCTCCAGTCTGCTTGATGTTCATGCTTGCAGCAATAAAGACAGCTGTTTGTATTTGCATGTCAAGAAAGACTTGTAAAGAACTTGACCAGATATGGTGACAGAATCTAAAAATTTCCAACATAAGTAATTCTAAAGCAAAATGCTAAAACCCCCTGCTGCACCCCAAACTCCTTGTAAGTGTGTGTGGGAATATGAAAAGACCCTTTATATTAAAGGTGGATGTCCTGTGACATCAACTCCGAAAAGAACAGATATCAAGAACCAGTCCTTTATACACATGGACATAGAGTAACTCAGGCTCCGGCTCCTCCCAGAACATTCAGGTGGAGCAGAGACTGAGGAGCTGACTGAAGGTGATAGTGAGAAGAAGAAATTGCTGAGAGTTGGGACAGGGATCGAGAAGCATTTCTATGAAAATGGAAAGTTTATTTCAGAGAAAATTCTTCTAAGCTATTATTGCCTTTTTTCCCTACACAGTTTTCCTGAGCCCAATAGAACAGATGTCCAACAGCAGCTCCCTAAACGAGTTCCTGCTCCTGCCATTCTCAGACAGGCGAGAGCTGCAGCTCTTGCATTTCTCGCTCTTCCTGGCCATCTACCTGGCTGCCCTCCTGGCCAACAGCCTCATCATCACAGCCGTAACCTGCGACCACCGCCTCCACACCCCCATGTACTTCTTCCTCCTCAACCTCTCCCTCCTTGATATTGGTTGCATCTCCACCACTGTCCCCAAATCCATGCACAATTCTCTGTGGAACACCAGGGTCATTTCATACATGGCATGTGCTGGGCAGGTCTTTTTCTTCCTTTTTTTCATATCAGCGGAGTATTATCTCCTCACAGTCATGGCCTATGATCGCTATGTGGCCATCTGCAGACCCCTGCACTACGGGACCCTCCTGGGCAGCAGAGCTTGTGTCAAAATGGCAGCAGCTGCCTGGGCCAGTGGTTTCCTCAATGCTCTCCTGTACACTGGGAACACATTTTCTCTACCACTCTGCCAAGGCAATGTGGTGGAGCAGTTCTTCTGTGAAATGCCCCAGATCCTCAAGCTCTCCTGCTCGCACTCCTACCTCAATGAAGTTGGGTTTCCTGTGGTTAGTGCCTGTTTAGTTTTGGGGTGTTTCATTTTCATTGTGGTGTCCTACGTGCAGATCTTGGCTGCTGTGCTGAGGATCCCCTCAGAGCAGGGCCGGCACAAAGCCTTTTCCATGTGCCTCCCGCACCTGGCCGTGGTCTCCCTGTTTCTCAGCACTGCAGTGTTTGCCTACCTGAAGCCCCGCTCCATCTCCTCCCCAGCTCTGGATCTGGTGCTGGCTGTTCTGTACTCGTTGGTGCCTCCAGCAGTGAACCCCCTCATCTACAGCATGAGAAATAAGGAGCTCAAGGATGCCCCAAGGAAACTAATCCAATTGTTGTAACATCAGCAATATCTGTACTGGGAGATTTGGCATCCAGGATATGTGTTGTTTTTTTGATTTATTTCTTACTTTTGTTCTGTTACATTCCTGCAAAGGAAAATAAATTTTCTGTTTCGTGCCATTTGTCCTGAAGAATCTCTCATGTAAATCTGACTCTTAGCCATGTTCAATTCTAACTGAGTCTGTCTCCCACCATGACAAGCAGCAGTTGTTGGAGGAACTGAAGGGTCAGGTCACATGCAGTGCTGGGCAGCAAGGTGGGTATGGAGGGACTGCAGGCAGACAGGGAGGGGACCTGCTGGGCACAAGAGCTAGGGAGACAGGGAGTCATCGACGTCATTATGGGGCCTCCTGCCTCTTGTCAGGGAGCTTCTGCCTTGCCCTTGTGCTTGCCCTGACTGATGCTGTGGACATGGCTGAGCTGGGTCCTGACCTGGTCTTGTCACCATTCTGCAGAGATGACTTCCCATTTCCATCTCGACTCGGCCCTCCTAATACCATGGCATGTCTTGGCAAGGGAAGCTGGAACTGAGCAGGTCCCAGAGAGGGCTCTAGATACCAAAGCTGTCTGTATGTACAGGGCAGAAAATTTCCTGACAAACAATTTAAAAGGCATGAGGAGAGCTTCACATTTAGGCAGCCTACCCAGGAAGGCTGGACACTGAGTCTTATGTGCATGAAGAAGCAAGAGCAGCCTTATTGTTCTGAGCTTACAATGCCCCGGATGCAGGCAGGGCCAGTAGTGCTGAGATCTACGGACAAAAGATGCCATCCTCCAGTGCTCAAACAAGAGGAGCAGAGCAGGTTTGTGGATGGTAACGGGGGTCAGGTGGAGTCCAGCAGTGGCCAGGTAACACTGGAGGGCTCCAACCAGCCCGGCTCTGGTTGAACTGGAAAACTCCAGGGGTCCCTACCCACAGCAACTTCTCTGCAACTCCGTGATTTCTTATTCCTTAGCCCCAGATACAGAAGCACTGGAAGCTCACTCTGCGATGGAAGCCCAAGAAGGTCCTGCTGCTCCTACCCTTGAGCAGGTATCCACCCAACATAGGGTCCATCTGGCCACAGAGGCATCACCCGTCCAGCGCCCTGGCCAACACAGGCGATGGCAGGGTCTGTTCCTCTCACCGCCGCTGCTGCTGTGCCCACATCAAATCCTCCTGGATGAGAATCCAGAATCCAGCTGGATGAGAACTCTGGTGTGAGAGAGTAAAAATGGGATTCCCATTAACCGATCTTTACAACATGCTCGTTGCCACCACACTGAGCATCCCCAGCTGCCAGAAAGGAATACTTGGAAAACAGCTCCAGACCCCTTTTTTATTTCTTTGTTATACTTTGTTTTTATACCCTGCGTTGAGCTGAGCCTTGTCCACACTCCCCCTACCCAACACACGCTGGTCTGGCTCACTCAGGGAAACATTCACTCTCTTGTGGTTAACATGGTCAAAGGCATTTGTGCAACCACTTGATCCGCTCAGCTGCAAGATGGTCAGCTGCTCCACTCAAGTGGTCTTGCAGCTTATCTGAAACAAGGGCCACAATAAAATCCCACCCTTCAACTTTCCTTGCAAGAACTGTGGTCCATCACACCCTATGTTCTTCCCGGAACCTCCTTCCACTGCAGGAATTTATTGCTCAGTTGTGAAGGAAATTTATTTCATACTCTAGTTTTACAGGAAACAACATGCAAGGCTGTGGCGCCGTGTGAGCAGAGCATCCGATGTGACCTTCTGCAGGCCCGCTCTTCTTATAAAATTGAAGTGCTGCAAAGAAAGCAGTCTAATCCAGCCAGAAGTACAAAGGTTGTTCAAAGGTTCCACTAGAGGTGCAAAAATCAGCCCCAATGGCCCATTTCAGGGCCACACAGACCTAACGCACACTGTAACACAGCAAAGGGATTGGCAGAACCAAGAATCGTGGATGGATCTGATTCATCATGTAAAATAATGTATATATAAAAACTTACTCCTGCTTAAAAGTTAGACAGAAAAATACTCAGGATCCTTCTTGTGCTCCAAGAGGCACCTTCCTCCTAGTAATCATATGTAGCAACTAAGAAATATGATTCATGCTGCTTAAAAACTGCTCTGGTGCCTAAGGAAAGAAACTTCTGACCTGTCCCATATTGTCCTACATCTGACTTGCACAAAAAAAGGAGAAACCCGGATTGAGGTTCACCAAAGCATCTACTCAAATGGCTACGCTTGGTGCTGTTTCATCCCACATGATTTGGATCCTGGCTTTGAAAAATGCCTAACCTGAAACTAGCCCTGAAGCCCTTGTTCCCTCACAAAACACCAAACCCCAAAGCCCTGCCTTCCTGCACAGCTGTGCCCAGTGCACAGGCCTGTTTGTGCAGGGAATAGCAGGGACTTCTGTGCAGCAGTGCCCCACTGGAAATACTGCACATCCTTTGGTACCATCTGGAGACATTCCTGAAGGATTTATCAGCAAGTTCTGGACAACAACAGGGGTGAGTGGAGGGCACTGCTTTCCAGGACTGTTCTCTGCCTCGCTGGGCCATCTCCATAGCAGTGACCTACAGAGCTGCTGATGACACAACTGCCCCCCTCCTTTGGACAATCTCCCTTAAGGAATTTATAAACACTGATAAGATCCCTTCTGAGCGCAGGATGCCATCGGCCTTCTTTGCCACAGGCCATCACTGCTGGCTCACGGTCAACTTCTTGCCCCCAAGGACGCCCACGTCCTCCTCTGCACTCCTGCTCTCCACCTGTCCTGGGCCATGCAGTTATTCCTCCCCACATGCTGGTCTTGACTGTCTTGAACTTCGTGAGGTTCCTCTACTGCCAACTCTCCAGCCTCTCCAGGTCCCTCTGAATGGCTGCACTGCCCTCCAACGGATCAGACACTGCTCCCAGTTTTATACCCTCAGCAAACTTGCTGCACTCTGTCCCTTCATGCAGGGCATTAATGACTAAATGGAGCAGGACTGGAGCCCTGGGGAACACTGCTAGCTACAGGCCTCCAACTAGGCGCTGCACCCCTGATCACAACCCTAAAGCCTAGAACCAGCTGCTCAGGTGGAGGTGACCTCACAGGTGCAAACCCCACCACTCCCCGGCTGATGCCCTATGGGCTGCAGAGGCAGCAGCTTCCTCAAACCCCTTCCCCACACAGGAACCACTGCTGCCCTCTCAGCTCCTCTCACCACAGAGACCCCCCACCCACCGCCCACGCCTGCCTGCCTGCTGCCGGCCAATCAGGCACTCACAAAGACATGACGTCACAGCGCCGTCCCGCCCAGCTCTCTGGCCCTGCCCTCCAGGGCAGCAATGGCCTCCCCAGCCCTTCCCCGCCAGGAGCCCAGCCCGGGCTCAGCAGCTGCTCCGCGGAGATGATCTCAGCAGCGCAGAGCCCCGCAGGGCCCGGCTGCTGCCCAATGAGGCGCTGCGGGAGCGGTGACCTCACAGTCACCAGGCAGAGCCAGCCCTGCTGCTGCCCAATCAGCTCTGCCCACAGTGGGGACCTCCCAAGCAGCAGCCACGCCCTCTCCCTGCAGCTGGCCTATCAGGGGCTGCGGCAGCAGTGACCTCCTCGTGCCCAGCGCAGCCATTGGCTGTGAGGCCCCGCGGGGCTCCTGGCTGTGCTGGGGGCTGTGCGGGGCTGGGGCAGGGAGGGAAGCCCAGCTCGGGGCTGCGGGTGCTGGGGGTGCTGGTGTGGGGGTCTGGGGGGCTGTGTGAGCTGCTGTGTTGGGCTCAGCCAGCACTGCCCACCCCGGCGTGGGGGAGAAGAGGGGCAGCCAGTGCCAGGGAAACCTGCCCTGGATTCTCTCCTTCTGCCCCCAGCTCCCACACAAGGGTTGGAGCTGCCCCATGGGAGCCTTGGGGCTCGGAGAAGCCCCAGCCCCAGGAGTCCTGGCTGCCACATTGTCCCCTGGGCAAGGTGGGACCCTCAGGCAGGACCCTTGCAGCAGCCTCCAGCCCTGAGCAGCTGCTGCCACCGCCTGGGATCCACAGGTGTCTTTGCAGTGACAGTTTCTGTGTGACACCTCGGGAAGGAGCTCCCGAAGCTCGGAGCCTTGGTGGAGAGCAGCAGAATCACTGGGAGCAAGAACTGAGGTCCAGGCTGTGGGTGTTGATCCAGCAGTCCTCATCTCACTCATCAGTCCCCATCTCATTTGACTCAATCAGCAGTTTGTGAGGTGACCAGCTCCCTGCTCTGCAGCTGATGAAGCTGGCGAAATATCCCTGCAGCCTCGCCTCATGATCCTCCTCATCTCTGCATAGTCCCGGGGACCATCTTATGGAAGGGAAACTCCATCTCCCTGGAGTTCTGTCAGAGATGTAGCTTTCCAAGTCACTGCCAAAGGAAGGACTTCTTTGGGTTGCTTATTCAGTCTGTGGCAGCTCATCAGTGATGCTGTGAGCCCAGCTCTTCATGCTGGGGATCTTGGCCCATTCTCTCCCCTGTCTCCTGTGCATCTACCTAAGTCTCCCATTCCCACATATCCTGTTTAAAGTGAAAATTTCTAACGTCCCCTTTTGGGCACTATCTGGACACATTGTGACTCCTCCCGATACTCTGTTCACTCAGAGACCCAGAGGCTGGTTTGCCCCTTAGGGAGGTTAAAGCTTGCTCTGTCTTTCTGCTGTCTGTCCCATTATCCAAGTCCTTACTATATGTACAGATTGTATGAATTTAGCATACATTCAAAGAGTGTCATTATTTTCCATGACACTATACTCTGCTTTACTTTTTTGTTTCTTTGTAACTATAACAAGATCCCCCTGTGCCTGTTTGCAGCCAGGTGTCTTAGTAAAGCAAGTAGGAACTGGAGCAGGTGAGCTATAACATTCAATGCAGACCCAACCAAATGTGTATCACGACCTCTAATCCCTCCGGGGGACTGCAGATGACTGCACAGTCCAGGGCACCTGGACTGCAGAGCATTTCCAAGGGTGCTCGTTGTGTCCAGTTGTGCCTATACATCCTGCCCCTGGTATTTCATAGATGGTGACCCAGAGGGCTCTCCGTTCTCCCTTCTTCCTGACAGTTGAGTCCTCACTGCCCCTCCTGAGACTGCAGAGTCCTCTTTTGCCTACCCAGTGCTTTACCTCTAAGAAACTCCATCTTTGAGGACCTCTCCCTTTATGAGGCTCTACTCACAGTCCATCCCAGGCATATGCTGTCCCAGGAGGATCTCTGTGCTCTCCTGACACCACCAGCTTCCCCTCCATGAGAACAGCTGTCTGACACTGTGCCTTAATATGTAGGAGAGATGTGCAGGTGTAAATCCATGACCACTGAGCGTCTCTACTATCTTTGGACTCTGATAGGTGAATTCTCAAACCAGCCCTTGGTCTCTAAAAGCTCATTACATGATTCTGAGCTCTGTGTTGCTGAACCCATGGAGAATCCTGTGCAGCAGGCCCTTCAGGGGTGCAAGTCCCTGGGCCTATTCTTGACACCAGCTTTGGAGGAAAAGCCCAGCTTTCATGCACTGTACTGATAGAAATTACTTTATTACAGAGATACTGCTAGGGAGCCAGTCCTTGTCCAGCATTCGACACAATTGAGGGTAACAGGTGAGACAGAGCAGACACTGTAAAAAGGGGCACGAATACAAGTAGTTGTGTAGCAGCATGATAACAATTATTATCACTAATAAAAGTCATAATAACAATAACATGAAGAAACAATACTCACTCAGTTACGGGATACAGAAAGAGTCATTTGTGGAGAGATGTGGAAAAATAACCGCTGCTTAAAAAGGTCCATGAAATCACTTTCCAAATGGCATCCTTGAGCTCCTTGTTTCTCATGCTGTAGATGAGGGGGTTCACTGCTGGAGGCACTACCGAGTACAGAACAGCCAACACCAGATCCAGAGATGGGGATGAGATGGAGGGGGGCTTCAGGTAGGCAAATGCACATGTGCCGAGAAACAGGGAGACCACGACCACGTGCGGGAGGCACATGGAAAAGGCTTTGTGCCGGCCCTGCTCTGACGGGATCCTCAGCACAGCTTTGAAGATCTGCACATAGGACACCACAATGAAAATGAAACAGCCAAAGACTAAACAGGCACTAACCACAAGAAGTCCAGTTTCCCTGAGGTAGGAATCTGAGCAGGAGAGCTTAAGGATCTGGGGGATCTCACAGAAGAACTGTTCCACCACATTTCCTTGGCAGAGGAGTAGGGAAAATGTGTTCCCAGTTTGCATGAGACCATTGAGAAAGCCACTGGCCCAGGCAGCTGCTGCCATTCTGACACAAGCTCTGCTGCCCAGCAGGGTTGCGTAGTGCAGGGGTCTGCACATGGCAACGTAGCGGTCATAGGCCATGACTGTGAGGAGAGAAAACTCTGCTGACATGAAAACAGTAATACTTAAGACCTGTCCAACACATCCAAAGTATGAAATGGCTGTGGTGTCCATCAGGGAATTGTGCATGGATTTGGGGAGAGTGGTGGAGATGGAACCAAGGTCGAGGAGGGAGAGGTTGAGGAGGAAGAAGTACATGGGGGTGTGGAGGCGGTGGTCGCAGGCTACGGCTGTGATGATGAGGCCGTTGGCCAGAAGGGCAGCCAGGTAGATGGCCAGGAAGAGTGAGAAGTGCAAGAGTTGCAGCTCCCGCCTGTCTGAGAATGGCAGGAACAGGAATTCTTTGAGGGAGCTGCTGTTGGACATTTCCTCCCTATACATATGAGGGACTCACCAAGGAAAAAACAGACAGAGAGAAGTTAGGAGGACACTCTTAAAAGGAAAATCAACAAATTAATTAAGTTTTTTACCTATCTATTTGTCTCATTCCCACATCTCTGAGGCTCATGCCTCTTCTAACTAGAAAATGATGTTACTCTAAAAAGAGAGCAGCCCCTGCTGAGAGCAGAGTCTGGTTTCAAAGTGCCCATCTCTGACCTTCTCACCCTTTCTACAGGCACCTGAGGGAGGTCTCCACACTCCCCTTGAAGAAAACAACACATATGACCCTTTTGTGCTGCCCATTTACAGCCTGCCACCATCACTTCCATACTATCAGTATTTCCATAGGTTCCCCATGGGTCGCTGAGATACCAGATATGCCATGAGACAGCAGAGGCTTTCTGGAGAGCAGGTGGCAGCCTGCAGGACACCACAGGATAACAGCCAGATGATTGTGAGGATTTAAGATGGACTTTCCTTAAGGGAGAGTCAACTCATTTCCCTGTACTGCATTTCCTAGAGCTCCACAGGACAGAATGGGGCTGTGGAGACCTCATTCCCTTGGAAATTCCTCTTTTCCACTACTCATAGCTTTGGTCACTGAACTGCAGCTGAATCCTCCCAACGACAGGAAGCAGAGAGCAAGAACAGGAGCAGCATGGACAGGAGAAGGATTAAGGAGCAACACCATGACCCTGATGCCAAGGGAGGCAAGGAGAGGGACAGAGAGGCATTCTGGAAAACCTTATCGTTACCTGCAGGGTATGGCACCTTGCAGAGGGGGACATTGCAGCACTGCCCCTCTCAGCCCTTTGGTGGGGAGGCACCAAAGAGATGCCCCTCTCCTCTGCCACAGCTCTGGCTGCAGAGTTCAGCCAGAGTCTCATGCCCTGCAGTTCCTTCTCCTTCCCTGCACATCTCTGCTGCCTGGAGCTCTCCCTGCTAGCAGCTCTTTCTCTGTCGCAGTGTCTTGCCCCGTCACTGCTCAAAGATCCCATGTCACCCTCTGGGTGCTCAGTTCTGCCCTACAGAAACCTCTGGGCAATGTCCAGGGGCAGCTCTGTGGTTGCAGGTTGGAATGAGGTCACATAAAGTCCTAGGATGCTGCAAAGAAGATGCTGATGCTGCCTTTAGACTAAAGTGGGGATGAGGCAGCTCACTGATGTTTCTCACAGACTTATTAATCTCTCAGAGTGAAGGTTTACGACTCTGAGTTCATTGCCAAAACAGAAAACTTGTTCCTTCATTCTCCCTGTCAAAATGAGGAAAGTGAAAGTGCAGAGGCCTGAAGGAAAGCTCCTTCTCCTTCAAGCAGCTCTCCTCTTGATTTTCCTCTTGAAAGGACCCCTCAGACATGTCCTGTGCATGTGCTGGAGCTGTGAGCAGAACCTGACCCCTGCAGCACCTCTCAAAGGCAGAAAGAACCTGCCCTGCCAGGGATCTCTCTTCCCACCCAAAGCTTCTCCCCACAGCACCACAGGGAGCTCCCTGGAGAGGCTGTGTGCTGACCCTCACGGGTGGCAGAGTCACTGCCCTGGGCAAACAGCACCATGAGGTACAGGGACACTGCTCTGAATCACAGCCCCAGGCAGACCTTGGTGCACTCCCTGCCTTCACAGCCCTACAGCCCTGTGTTCAAGTGGCATACCCAAGAGAAGCATACCCTGATCCTCTGACCATGTGTCAGGGAATCCCTGCTCTGAAGCATCTCCTCCTCCTGTTATGTCCTGCTTACTGCAGGAGAGAGACCATTAAAAATCCTATGAGCCATGGTTTGGGTGGGATGCAGACACCCCCTCCAGGAACCTCAGCAGCATTGCCCTGCAGACAGAGACTCACTGTTTCAAGGGCTGGGAAGGTTGTTCCCACAATGAGCTCTGCTCCCGCTCCACACTGCCGTTCCCCTCTCGCTGCCTTCTCTCCTCTGCTGTCCGCAGCAGCAGGCAGTGCCCGCAGCCCTGCTGCTCTTGGCACAGCAGCTGCTCCTGCACTCGGCTGTCTCTGGGCAGTGCTGACAGGCTGCCACGAGCTGCCTCCGTCCCAGGAGCCTGGCCCTGCTCAGGAGCAGAGGCCCAGCTGAACTCACTAATTTCTCTGTCCCTTGTGTCCCCTCCTCCTGGGGAATGTTCCCTCAAGCAAACTAAAATAATCATCTGTTTTCCTTTTCTTGTGAGTGGAGAGAGGTTCCAACATTGCAATTTATTTCATCAGAGGATGAGGAGCTATGAAAGTTGTGAATGTCCCACTCTGGAAAAATGATTTTCATATCTCAACCAGACAGGGATGCCTAGATGGGACAAAACTAAATCACTGAGATGTGGTTCAGGTTTTAATTAGGATTAATCAATGTGGGCATTACAGAATGCAGACCCTCAGACCTGGGTCTGAAGTGATATTCACATTATTCCCGTAAATTCCACAGACGCCAACGGTGGGATTCCCCTTGCCAAAAACTAAGTGAGCATAACACAGGTGAGCACACTGAAGTGTGCATGTGTGCTCTGTCTAAGATCCCACTATAATCATTGGGATAATCAGTGGAGATGGATAATCATTGATAATCATTGACAATCATTGGAGATGGAAGGGTCAGTTGCTTACACACAGATATCTGGTTACAGTCGAAGAGACAGATGTGGTCTGAGGAATATGTGCCACAGACAGGTGTGGTGTCAGTGTCTGCTTGCTCTGATGCAGGAACTGGGGGACCTGCATCATCCTAGAGGATGAGATGAGGATCAGGTGAGGAATTGTCTTGGCTATATGAAATGACTCCTAGTGCCAAACACAACTAGAGCCCCACTCACTCCAGCTGAGGCGTAGGAAGATTCCAGTATTAACCAGCAGCTCGTGTAATTCAGTGCAGGCACTTGATTTGATGGTGTTGAAAAGTGCTGGAAGAGCCTTGTCAGTTGCCTGGGTTGTCCAGCTCAACTATATGTCTCGTGCAGATTGGACCTACAGGGAAACTATCCCCTTTGGAGCGCTTGCTGGGCAAGTGCTCCAGAGAATCCTAGGGTTCCATCCTGAACACAAACAAATGAAATCCAGCACTGTCTGTAGGGAAAGTCCATCCCATCTACATCCATGTGTGCTGCATAAATGAGAGGCACATCCATCACACCAAGGTGTCTTGAGATTCTTTGCAATCTCCAGCCCTTTTTGCTCTCCTCCCCCCAACTTCTGCTTATTCCATCATATTATATGAACATGGACTGGGCTAATTAAGACCTCAGTGTTGCTGGATCACAGTCTGGCAAGGTCCATGGACATCGTCAGGGGCACCTTGTTCTTCCTGGAGATTTGTGCAAGAAGTCTGTCATAGGTCCAGTATAGCCACAGAATCACCCCAGGCAGAACCCTCTTTCCTGCTGTTTCTCAATGGGCCAGCTCTGTGTCTTCCTGGCCTCGAACACTGCTAGATTCATTTTCTTAGTAGGAAGCTGCTTCCACCATTGCATTGTTCCTGCTATATATGACGGCATGGCTCTGCTCTGAACTGGGCCATTGCACACGCAGTGTTTTTGCCTCTTGGTAACAGGTTTCTCTGTGACCATTCTGTTCTCTGTGCCACAGCTGAAGCTCTATAGCCCAAATATATGCAAGTGTAGGCTGCCTGAAGTAGAGGCAGGAGCACATGAAGATGTGCAAGCTGTCACAGGCCTGAAATATCATTGGTATGATGATCAAGGGAAGATGAGGGAGAATGCTTTTTGTGTGAAGGAGCAGATTGGATGTGTGGAGCTCTTCCTTGGAAGAGGCAAGGTTTGAAGTGAGAGCTTGTGGGTGAGCATCTCAGGAGGGAGCTCTCCTATTTCTCGGCAGTATAAAAAAAGTCTGTGGATCACTGGCCCTGGTTCTTGTTGGGCGGACTTTAATCCCCCTATCATGACCTGGAAAGGCAAACTGCAGGGTGCAAGCAGTCTGGGAGGCTTCTGGAGGACATTAAGGAGAACTTTTTTGCACAGCTGCCAGATGGCCTGATAAGGATGATGCTTTCTGGTATCTGGACATTTCAAACAAGGACAAACTGATCAGGGACGGGATAGTCAGTGTCTGCCTTGCCTACTGTGACCATGAGAATCTGGAGTGCCTAATGCTGAGGGGAGTGCAGAAGGACAGTAGCAGAATAGAGACTGGGCTTCAGAAGAGCCAACTTCCTGGCCGGTTTAGGGGACTGGTGGGGGATCCCAGGGGAGGCAGCTCTCAAGGACATCAGAGCTCAGGAAAGCCAGCAGGTCTTCAAGGACAGACCTGCCAAGCATAAGGATGGGCCATTCTGATACTCACTAAAACTATCAGATACCTCAGGGCACTCAAACCAGCAGATACCCCTTGGGTAGACTGGGATCTCGTTACTTAGCTCCAGACTAATAGGGCAATGTAGAGCAGAAAAAAGGCAGAGGCAAAGGCAGAGGCAGAGGCATTTAGAAATATTGCCCAGCATCGCATTACAAGGACAAGTGCAGGGTCCTGCACCTGGGGAGGAATAATCCCAGGCACCAGTATAGATTAGAGGTTGACCTGCTGGAAGGCAGCTCCACAGAGAGGGATTTGGGAATCCTGATTGACAAGTAGTTAACCATGAGTCAGCAGTGTGCCCTCATGGCCAAGAAGGTCAATGGCATCCTGGCCTGCATCAGGAGGAGTGTTGCCAGCAGATGTTGTCCCCTCTCCTCAGCTCTGGTGAGGCCTCACCTGGAGTACTGTGTGCAGTTTTGGGCTCTGCAGTACAGGAGGGACACTGAGCTTCTAGAGAGGATGCCGCATAAAGCGACCAAGATGCTTAAGGGACTGGAGCATCTATCGTATGAGGAAAGACTAAGCGAGCTGGGCCTGTTTAGTCTGGAGAAGAGAAGACTGAGAGGAGATCTGATCAACAAGCAGAAGTAAGTATCTTAGGGGTGAATGTAGGGAGACGAATGGGGCCAAACTCTTCTTGGTGGTGGCCAGTGACAGGACAAGGGGTAATGGGTGCAACATGAAACACAGGAAGTTCCATCTCCATGTGAGGAAGAACTTTACTGTGAGGGTGACAGAGCCCTGGTACAGGCTGCCCAGAGAGGTTGTGGAGTCTCCTTCTCTGGAGATCTTCATAATTCACCTGGATGCCACCCTGTGCCACATGCTCTAGGTGTCCCTGCTTGAGCAGGGGCGTTAGACTAGATGATCTCTAGAGGTCCCTTCCAATGTTAACCACTCTGTGATTCTGTGAACTTGCTGCTGGAGACAGTGCCCATCATTTCCCTTACCACATCTTCAGAGTGCAATTCAGCCAAGTCTACATGAACGCTACACTCACCCATCAGACAGGGAGGGGAATTACTGCAGCACAAAGAGCCTGGCAATCATAAATTAATAATGCCACTGCTCTTGTTACACCATGCTCACTCAGGCACTGGGTTAATTTAGCAGCATAAAGATCTTGCTGGACTCCATGGTCCACTGGTAGCTCACTGCAAGTCTCTCCTCCTGGTCCACGTTCAACGGAGAAGATCATGCTCACAGCAGCACAAATTCATGATGCTAAATGCTCCCTCTCCCTCCTCTTGATTAAAAGCTGCCTTTCTCCAGGGCTGCAGAGCTCCACAGGTGTCAGCCCCTCCACGGGGCACCCTCAGCAAACCCTCTCGTCCCCGCCGCTGCTGCTGGCCCCTCACTGCTCTGGCAGCAGCGACCTCAGCGCCAGCACCCGCCGTGAGCCTCCTGCTGGCCCAGCAGCTCCTCGGGCAGGGGGACCTCGCTCGCGCACAGCCCAGCGTGGGCTGCTGCCGCCACGGGTTGCAGGGACACCAGGTTCCTCGGCAGAGCCGCCCCGGCCAGGAAGGGGCTGCTGACGTCACAACCAGATACGCGGCCTGGCCTATCAGGGGCTGTGGCAGCAGTGACGTCACCAGCCAACGCCCACGCGTCAGCACAGAGCCAGCCCTGCAGAGAGCAGGGGCCTCCCGGCAGCGTCCCCGCAATGGCCTCCGTGTCCCTGCCCGCTGCTGAGACACCCCTGGCCTCACAGGCAGCGCCTGCTGCTGCCCCGGCAGCTCCGCTCACACAAGGGACCTCCCCGCGTGTCTGCACCAGACCCCGCTGCCGGCGGCGCTGCTGCTGGGACAGGAGCGGCCTCAGAGCCCGTCCCCAGCCATGGGCCAGCGCTGGCCTCGCAGCTGCTCTGCCAGCAGGGACCTCCCAAGGAACTGCCCAGCCAGGCGCCTCTTGCTGGCCTGCCCGGGACTCAGCAAAGAGCAGAGCTCACGGTCACCCTCACAGACATGGATGGACCTGCTAATGCCTGGTGCTGTCCAGTCAGGAGCACAGACAAGGTGACCCCCCTCCCAAGCAGGAGCAGTGCCATGTGCCTGCTGCTGGCCTCCCAGGAGCTTACAAACATTGACTTGACCAGCATCTGACTAGATGATCTCCAAACGTCCCTTGCAACCAGAGAAAGGTGTCTGCTCTCACTCAAGCCCCCTTGGAGCTTGCTTATGAGCCATCAATGTCCCCTTGCTGCCAAGAAGGCCAGTGGTCTTCTGGGGTGTAGTAGGAAGACTGTTGCCAGGAGGACAAGGGAGGTCATCCTGCCTCTCTACTAGGTCCTGGGGAGGCCACCCCTTGAGTCCTGTGTCCAGTGCTGGGCTCCCCACTACAAGAAGCTGTAGTGAAGCTACTGGAGAGAGCCCAGCACAGGTCTACAAAGTTGATCAGGGAGCTTGAGCATCTCTCCTATGAGGAGAAGGTGAGAGAACGGGGCCTATTTTAGCCTGGGGAAGAGAAGGCTGAGAGGGAATCTTATCAGGGTGTGCAAATACCTGAAGGGAGGATGCCAAGAGCAGAAGAGGATGGCCCAGACTCTTTTCAGTGGTGACTAGTGATGGCACAAGACGCAACAGGCACAAATTGAAGCACAGGAAGTTCTGCCTGAATTTGGGGAAAAGCATCTTGACTGTGAATGTGACAGAGCACTGGCATGGGTTGCCCAGAAAGGTTGTGGAGTCACCTTCTCTGCAGATATTCCAGACCTGCCTGGACGGGATCCTGTGCAATGTGCTGCAGGTGACACTGCTTTATCAAGGGGATTGAACTAGATCATCTGCGAAGGTCCTTCCAACCTCAACCCTTCTGTGATTCTATAAATGGTCTCCACTGGAATATATCAGCTTTATGAGCTGTAGGGATCTGCCTGTCCCTCAGCTTTATTGTGAGTGCTGCTCTAGCAGGATAGAAGGCATCCAGGGTCATTAGAGATGACCAAGGAAATTCCTGACCTGGCCTCCCACTGAAGCTCTATCTCCAGTGATTCCATTAGGACCTTTAGGCCAGGAGCTTGCAAGCAGACCATGTGCATGCCTAGCCTGGTAAGGGGAATCCCACCTGCCATGTATTTGTGGAGTTCATGAGTTAGCTGAATCCTTCTCCAAACCTGGCACTTCTGAACAGACATGTGGAGCCCCAATAAGTCACCTGAATAAGTCATCTGAATCATATATGCACCATGTATCAACAAGCTCCCTTCTTATCTCTGTCTGGGTGTCCTGCCTAGTTAAGAGATGTGAATCAGGACTTCCCGTGGGACATTTCTGACTTTGGTAGATAATCATTATCTGAAATAAATTGCAATGTTGGAATCTGTATCCCTGTACTCTTTAGCGAAGGAAAACAGGTTACTCTACTTGATGGAGCATATCCCAGAAGGAGGAATCCCAAGGGACAGAGCAATTCATGAATTCAGCTGGGCTGCAGCTCGTGGCAGCCTGGCAGCACTGCCCAGAGACAGCCGTGTGCAGGAGCAGCTCCTGTGCCAAGAGCAGCAGGGCTCTGCCTGCTGCTGCGGACAGGAGAGGACAGAGAGGTGAAAGGCAGCGTGGAGTGGGAGGACAGAGGAGAGCTCATGGTGGGAGCAAACTTTGACATGGTAAGTCACCGGCTGCAGGGTAATGCTGCGGAGATTTCTGGAGGGGTCTGCAGCATCCCTCCCAGCTGATGACTTTTATTTTTGAGGATTGTTCTCCCTGCTTCTACTTTGCATACGAGGCGATGCTTCAGAACAGAAATTCCCTGTCCCAGCATCACAAGGTCAGGGCATCATGGCTACTTTTTCTGGAGCTGGTGCAAGACAGTGAAGGCAATGCGGGCACACAGGTTCTTCAGAGCACTGTTCTTCAGAGCAGTGTCCATGCGCCCCAGGGTGCTGTGTGCCCGGTGCAGTGATTCTGTGAGGATCAGCACTCAACCTGCCAGGGCGCTGCAGGGAGAAGCTCTGGGTGGGTGGAGAGATCCCCCACCCTGGGCAGGTTCATTCTCCTGCTGAGAGGCTGCTGTGTGGGGTCAGGGCTGCTCACAGCTCAGCCTCACCCACACAACATATCTGGAAGGGGCTTTTCAAGAGGACACTCTTGGAAAGCTTCTATGAAAGGGATAGCAATATCCAGAGGCTAGGATTTTGTTTTGTATCCTTGACAAGGCAGCAAATGAATGGGACATTTTAGCTTTAGATGCCTGAAGGAGAGTTCTGCAGTGCTGCTCTGAGGGATCAATAGGTCTGCGAGGACCCCAGAATATTCCTCCAACTGCCTTTTCACCTGTGGGCAGCAACAATATCCCCTTTGCAGCTCTCCTCATTCTCGTTGTGCTTAGTCTCACTCTGGTCTCAAGGGAAAGGGCTCCAGGGCATTTCTGACCTCCTCTGCAGTCAGATTTCCAAAAACAGCAGAGCTGCCTCTCTCCTGCCATATGCCCATTTCCTATTGCAAGGCACAGGGTCTGAGAACCACTGCCCTGGAAGTCCACACTCTCTGGGAGGTGTAACCTGGGGACGGTGCTGCTCTGTCTCTCTGTCCTCCCTTGGCAGCAGTCACAGTGTTTCTCCTAATTTCCCTGCCTCTCCTTTCTGCTCTTGTCCTGGCAGTCAGTTGGGGCTTCAGCTACAAATTCAGAAACTCACCCTGAGGTCCTGCCATGGAGGTGTCTGAAGAGGGACAATGTGCCCAGGGTGCTGGGCAGCGTCATTGGAAGGGCTGCAAAGGGGTTGACTCTCCCTTTAGGAGACCCTGTGACTGTCAGGACACGTGACTGTCTCTGTTATCCTGCTGGGTTTGTGAGCTGCCCTCCAGAAGAGGATTCAGTGCACAGAGTCTCTGCCATGTCAGGAGCAGTGTGCTGTTCTCTCCATCATGTATCCACCTTAACCTTAGAGGGAGAGCAAAGTTAAATTAGTGCTTTGAAACAGTCTTCTATGATCTCAACAGAGTACAGGTTTGTTAGGAGGAACAAGGCAGACGGACTCAACAACACTCCACACTGTTCCCTAAGCAGCAGAGAGCTCTCTCTCCTGTCTGCTTTATGTTCATGCTTGCAGCAGTAAAGTCAGCTGTCTGTATTTGCATGTCAAGAAAGACATGTGAAAAATCTGACCAGATATGGTGACAGAATCTAAAAATTTCCAACATAAGTAATTCTAAAGCAAAATTCTAAAACCCCCTGCTGCACCCCAAACTCCTTGGAAGTGTGTGTGGGAGTATGAAAAGACGCTTTAGATTAAAGGTGGATGTCCTGTGACATCAATTCCAAAAAGAACAGATATCAAGAACCAGTCCTTTATACACATGGACGCAGAGTAACTCAGGCTCCAGCTCCTCCCAGAACATTCAGGTGGAGCAGAGACTGAGGAGCTGACTGAAGGTGATAGTGAGAAGAAGAAATTACTGAGAGTTGGGACAGGGGTAGAGAAGCATTTCAATGAAAAATGGAAAGTTTATTTCAGAGAAAAATCTTCTAAACTATTATTGCCTTTTCTTCCCTACACAGTTTTCCTGAGCCCAATAAAACAGATGTCCAACAGCAGCTCCCTCAACGAGTTCCTCCTCCTGGCATTCGCAGACAGGCGGGAGTTGCAGCTCTTGCACTTCTCGCTCTTCCTGGCCATCTACCTGGCTGCCCTCCTGGCCAATGGCCTCATCATCACAGCCGTAGCCTGCGACCACCACCTCCACACTCCCATGTACTTCTTCCTCCTCAATCTCTCCCTCCTCGACCTTGGCTGCATCTCCGCCACTGTCCCCAAATCCATGCACAATTCTCTGTGGAACATGAGGGTCATTTCATATTCGGAATGTGCTGGGCAGGCCTTTTTCTTCCTTTTTTTCGTATCAGCAGACTATTATGTCCTCACCATCATGGCCTATGACCGCTACGTTGCCATCTGCAGACCCCTGCACTATGGGACCCTGCTGGGGATCAGGGCTTGTGTCAAAATGGCAGCAGCTGCCTGGGCCTGTGGCTTTCTCTATGCTTTCTTGCACACGGGGAACACATTTTCCCTACCCCTCTGCCAAGGCAATGTGGTGGAGCAGTTCTTCTGTGAGATCCCCCAGATCCTCAAGCTCTCCTGCTCAGACTCCTACCTCAGGGAAGTTGGGCTTCTTGTTGTTAGTACCTCTTTAGTCTTTGGGTGTTTCGTTTTCATTGTGGTGTCCTACGTGCAGATCTTCAGAGCTGTGCTGAGGATCCCTTCTGAGCAGGGCCGCCACAAAGCCTTTTCCATGTGCCTCCCGCACTTGGCCGTGGTCTCCCTGTTTGTCAGCACAGGTGCATTTGCCTACCTGAAGCCCCCCTCCATTTCCTCCCCAGCTCTGGATCTGGCACTGGCTGTTCTGTACTCGGTGGTGCCTCCAGCAGTGAACCCCCTCATCTACAGCATGAGAAATAAGGAGCTCAAGGAAGCCATTAGGAAAGTGATTTCATGGACCTTTTTAAGCAGTGGTAATTTTTCCACATCTCTCCACAAATGACTCTTTCTGTATCCCGTAACTCTATTGAGAATTGTTTCTTCATGTTATTTTTATTATGAGTTTTACTAGTGATAATAATTGTTATCATGTTCCTACACAAATACTTCTATTCATTCCCCTTTTTACGGTGTCTACTCGGTCTCACCTGATGCCCTAAACTGTGTTGAATGCTGGTCAAGGACTGGCTCCCTAACAGTATCTCTGTAATAAAGTAATTTCTATCAGTACGGTGCATGAAAGCTGGGCTTTTCCTCCAAAGCTAGTGTCAAGAATAGGCCCAAGGACTTGCACCCCTGAAGGGCCTGCTGCACAGGATTCTCCATGGCTTCAGCAACACAGAGCTCAGAATCATGTAATGAGCTTTTAAAGACCAAGGGCTGGTTTGAGAATTCACCTATCAGAGTCCAAGGATAGTAGAGACGCTCAGTGGTCATGGATTTACACCTGCACATCTCTCCTACATATTAAGGCACAGTGTCAGACAGCTGTTCTCATGGAGGGGAAGCTGGTGGTGTCAGGAGAGCACAGAGATCCTCCTGGGACAGCATATGCCTGGGATGGACTGTGAGTAGAGCCTCATAAAGGGAGAGGTCCTCAAAGATGGAGTTTCTTAGAGGTAAAGCACTGGGGATTTGCAGGCAAAAGAGGACTCTGCAGTTTCAGGAGAGGCAGTGAGGACTCAACTGTTAGGAAGAAGGGAGAACGGAGAGCCCTCTGGGTCACCATCTATCAAATACCAGGGGCAGGATGTATAGGCACAATGGACACAACGAGCACCCTTGGAAATGCTCTGCAGTCCAGGTGCCCTGGACTGTGCAGTCATCTGCAGTCCCCCGGAGGGATTAGAGGTCGCGATACACATTTGGTTGGGTCTGACTCCTACCCCCGGTCACCCTTAGCCACTTTATTCCCCACGTCTCCCCGCTCCATATTCTTCCCAGCTCTGGATCTCTCTGTACTGGCCATTCGGTACTCAGTGGTGCCTCTAGCACTGAACCCCCTTGTCTACAGCATGAGGAACAAGGAGCTCAAGGAGGCACTGAGGAAACTTCCTCAATGGGTACAATGTTAATGCCAAAAACTGTCCTGTGTGCAGTCACTTGTCATTCCCATGTACTTGGCATGAAACTTGTGCTCTTCAGTTATTTCATTCTCAATGTTTACTCTTACCTTCCTGATAAAATAATCATAAATAATTATTTAAAATACAATACAACAATACAGTAGGAAGAAAAGGCTGACTAGGGAAAATACAGGCCTGCTGTTAAATGGGCCAAGAGCCCTGGTGAGAGAGGACACAGAAAAGGCCACCTTTGCCTCAGGCTTTAGTGCTAAGAGTGACCCTCAGGAATCCTAGGCCCTGGAGACCATGGAGAAATGGAGAAAGGAAGACTTTCCCTTGCTGGAGGAGGATCTGAGTAGGGCTCACTTCAGCAAACTGGACACCCACAAAACCATGGGCTCTGAGGGGACTCTCTTGCACTGTTCAGTGCCCATGTCTGACAGAGCTCCATGAGCTTGAAGAAATCGAGTCGCTCCAGTCACACTGCTTGTGCCTCTGGCCCTTGGCAAGGGACCTTCACACATCAGAGACTCTCTGAGCACCGCCTGATACATGCAAAAAGGGGCTCACATTGGAATGCTGCATTTATGACATTGCATCCTGCACTGCTTTCATGCCTCCTGATGGTTAGCTTGCTTCCCTTTATCCCTTCTCTGTTTGTCACACTGCACCATTGCATGTGTCACGATCACATCTCAAAGTGCACAAGTGGCAGTTTCTCCTCTGGTGTTATTCCTGTGCTTCGCACCTCAGACAACTTCACCTGCCACCTGCATGGTCAAAGTGACAACTGGGAATAGAAGAAGCTGAGCGCAAGGAAGGACGTAGCTCTACCTTGCTTGGTCTTGTTACGGGCATTGCCTGGTTCAGGCTGGGCTGCTTTTTCTTGGAGAGCAGCAAGAGAAGAGGCATCTTTCCCTTCTTTTAAAAGTCATCAGGCAATAATTTGCATCCTTGCTACTCAGGGCCATAATGGCCAGGGGCTTGGGGCATGCAAAGGAGCATGATGAGAAAGAAGAGCACCGGCACAGCTCTGGGGCAGAGAGCAGACGGGGCGACGGAAAGAACCAGCCACCACTGGAAAGAATGGTCTTATTTCACTATTAATATTAAGGTCTTATTTCACTATTAATATTAAGGCAGTACAGAATGATACATTTAACAAAATAAGCTTATTACACACTGGTTTTAGCATCAGACAAAATAAGCAAGGTAATGCACCTAGCCATTAGTATACCAGAAAGAGAATAGTGATTAAAAGATACATCACCAATTGTCTAAATATGCCATCATATATCATCATCATCCAGATCTGCGGTCGCTGGTGAGTCCCTGTTTTGGCAAGGATTTGGAGACCCTTCCCGGGAACTGGGAGGTCTTACGTGGTGCATCCACCCATGAGGTCTCCAAAATCGTGGCAAGAGTGTCCATCTTTTATAGAGCCAAATCAGCAAATCATGATAACTTGCATTTTGTTCGTGAATGGTGACATCTGATGTGGCATACTTTCCGTATCTTTGGGATGGGGATCTGGTCAGAGCCCAGGCCTCGGGTGGGAGGGTTCCCTTCAAGGTCAAAAACAGCCGCACGAGAGCTTAAAAAAGCTACAGTTTAATAAGCCTCTGTGGAAGCTGGCATGAGCAGTTCTACAGGCGAGCGTTGTGCGCTGCAAATGCAGTGCCATATTAATCTCTAAGTCAACCCCGACTCGGGCCTGTCGTTCAGGCCCTGGCACTTCAGTTCCTCAGGTTCCACTCTGTCGTGCCACACAAGGTTATATTCGTCCCCACATTGTGGGGCTGCCAAGAGATTTCGCTGGTAGTGGGAAGCAGCACGAAAAGAGGAAACAGGACCAAAATACAGCCTGGGAAGCTCAAATTGGGCAAGAGGATGAAGAAATATCACTTGAAGGGCAGAGCAGTGGTGCTACAGGGCACCCAGAGTGAGTCCGTCACCACCCATGGCTTTGTGTTTCAAGAAACAGTCACTGAGGATGGAAAAGCCATCAAGGAAGGGAAGAAGAATCTCTTGTGAGAACTTGCTGGGGAAGCAGATTGGGTGTCCATAGTCTGCAGGGACACAGGAGCAGGTCTAGGATGACCTGTGGTAGAGATGACCAAGGGCGTTGCTAAGGCCCCAACAGAATGGAGGTCTTTATCCTCTTGACTATGGCTGTTGTGTCTGTCACCAAGGCCTATCAGGAATCATCAGGACTTCTTTACGCCCTTTATCCTTCTGGGGACCCTGGGAGGTGTCGTGTGTTTGTCCTGCACTCAGCATTGCACACCCCTACCCAAACACTGATGCCAGGGAAAATGTGGGCAACACATGGAGGAAAGGATCTCCCTTCCCAGGGTTTCTCTGCCTGTGCTTGGCCAAAGTGTGTTGACAAAACATATAAAGGGTGTATTCAGCACATGTAGGAAAAGCAGTGTCCCAGAGATCAGGCACTGTATGCACAGTCTTTCTCCCATCTCCCCAGCCGTGCCATTTCTCTCATCAACCTCTCAGGAATTTAAATCACTCATGTTGAAAGCCAACCTTAGTCCACCTAAGGCTGTACTCAGTGTTATAGTTCACTTGCCCCAATTCTCACCTGCTTTACTTAGACAACTGGCTGCCAACAGGCACAGGGGGATCTTCTTTCAGTTACAAAGAAACAAAAAAATAAGGCAGAGTATAGTTTCACAGAAAATAATGACACTCTTTGAATGTATGCTAAGTCCATACAATCCATACATATAGTAAGGACTTGGCTAAGGGGGCAGACTGCAGAAAGACAGAGCAAGCTTTAACCTCCCTAAAGGGCAAACCAGCCGCTGGGTCTCTGAGCGAACAGAATATCGGGAGGAGTCACAATGTGTCCAAATAGTGCCCTAAAGGGGATGTTAGAAATTGTCACTTTAAACAGGACACGTGGGAATGGGAGACTTAGGTAGATGCACAGGCGACAGAGGAGGGAATGGGCCAAGAACTCCGGCATGAAGAGCTGGGCTCACAGCATCACCGATGAGCTGTCACAGACTGAATAAGGAGGTGGAGGAATGTCATGAAGTTCAACACAGTCAAGAGCAGGACGTGGGAAGGAATAACTCCATGCCCCTGGACAGGTGGAGGTTGACCTGCTGGAGAGAAGCTCTGTGGAGAAGGACCTGGGCATCCTTGTGGGCAAGAAGTTGACCCTGAGCCAGTAATGTGCCTGTGTAGCTGAGAAGGCCAATGGCATCCTGGGTGGAGAGGGGATCTTATCAGTGTTTATAAATACCTTAAGGGAGGGTGTCCAAAGGAGGAATGTACTTTGTGTCCTAGGGGACTGTGTAGGTCACTGCCATGGAGATGGCCCAGCCAGGCAGAGCACAGTCCTGGAAAGCAGTGCCCTCCACTCACCCCTGTTGTTGCCCAGGACTTGCTGATAAATCCTTCAAGAATGTCTCCAGATGGTACCAAAGGATGTGAAATGTCTTCAGTGGGGCACTGGAGAAGTCCCTTCTACTCCCCTGCTCCAACAGGCCTCTGCACTGGGCACAGCTGTGCAGGAAGCCGGGATGTTGGGGTTGTTTGGGAATTTGGCGTTTTGTGAGGGGAACCAGGGTTTCAGGGTACTTTCAGGCTGGGCATTTTTCAAAGCTAAAATGGAAGTCATGTGGGATGAAACAGCACAAAACATGGCCATGGGACGAGATGCTTTGATGAACCTCAATACGAGTTTCTCCTGGGAGTTGCTCTTTTTGTGCAAGTCAGATTGTAGGACAATATGGGACAGGTCAGAGATTTCCTTCTTTAGGCACCAGAGCAGTTTTTAAGCAGCAGGAATCCTATTTCTTAGTTGCCAGATATGATTACTAAGAAGAAGGTTTTTAAGCAAGAGTAAATTTTTACATAGACATTAGTTTACATGATGAATCAGATATATCCACCATTCTTGATCCTACCTATTCCCTTTGCTGTGTTACAGTGTGAGTTAGTTCTGTGCGATCTGAAATGGGTCATTGGGGCTGATTTTGTACTTCTAGTGTAACCTTTGCACAACCTTTGTACCTCTGGCTGGATTAGACTGCTTTCTTTGCAGCACTTCTATTTTATAGGAAGAGCGGGGCTGTGGAAGGTAAGGTGAGATGTCCTGCTCACGGGGTACACAGGCTTGCATGTTGTTTCCTCTAAAACTAGAGTATAATATAAATTTCCTTCACAACTGGCCAATAAATTTCTGCAAATGAAGGAGATTCTGGGTGTGAAGATAGGGTGTGATGGACCACAGTTCTTGCAAGGAAAGTTGAAGGGTGGGACTGTAGGGTGGCCCTTGTTTTAGATAAGCTGCAAGACCACTTGAGTGGAGCAGATGACCATCTTGCAGCTGAGCAGATCCAGTGGTTGCACAAATGCCTTTGACCATGTTAATCAAAAGAGAGTGAATGTCTCCCTGTGTGAGCCAGACCAGCGTGTGTTGGGTAGGGGGAGTGTGGACAAGGCTCAGCTCAACACAGGGTATAAAAACAAAGTATAAAAAAATAAAAAAAAGGAGTCTGGAGCTGTTTTCATCGTATTCCTTTCTGGCAGCTGGTGATGCTGAGTGTGGTGGCAACGAGCGTGTTGTAAAGACAGGTTAATGGGAATCCCATTTGTACTGTCCCACACCTGAGTTCTCATCCAGCTGTGGGGCGGTCCGTGGCCAGCTCCATCCTCCTGCAGGTCCCCATATCCCAAGGGAGAGGAACAGGCCAGGCTTGCACGACCTCTCTTGTGCAGCAGAGCCCAGCAGGTCCTGCAGCCCAGCTGCCTGCAGAGCCCTGTGTGGGGCACAGCCTGGGGTGGGCAGGGACCGGCTCCTCGGCTGCCCCAGACCTGACCCCGCTGAGCAGCAGCCCCCATTTCCCTCCCTCCTTCCTTGTGCTGTGGATGTGCTGGCAGGAGGCCTCCGCGTTGCTCTTCTCTTCCCTCGCTCTTTCCAGCTCCAGCCGAGCTCTGCATTTCCTCTCTCCATCCCTGCATGCACAGAGCAGGTCTCGATGCTCCCCCGGGGCAGCCTGTCCCCTCCTGCCCTCTGTGCACTCCCACCCCGGCACCCTGAGCGCTGGTGCTGCTGCCAGGGCAGAGGTGGAGGATCCCCTGGAGCGGCTCCGCAGGGAGCTCCCAGGAAAAAGCTGTGCCCAGACCCAGCACCAGCCCCAGTGTGGCAGAGGGGGCTGCCCTCTCCCACCCACTGTGGTGGTGCCAGACCCACCTCAGCCCAATCCTGAATGGCTCCAGCGCAGCCCTGGAGGAGCTGGAGCTGCCTCAGGCCCTGAGGTCATCTGGCAGCAGGAGGGTTTGACATTGGCACAGCATTTGTGGTTTCGGGTGCAACAGACCCTGCAATCGCTTGTATTGGCCAGGGCACTGGACGGGTGATGCCTCTGTAGCCAGATGGACCCTGTGTGTTGGGTGGATACCTGCTCAAGGGTAGGAGCAGCAGGACCTTCTGGGGCTTCCATCGCAGAGTGAGCTTCCAGTGCTTCTGGATCTGTGGATAAGGAATAAGAAACCGTGGAGCTGCAGAGAAGATGGCGGCGGGTAGGGAACCGTGGAGTTTTCCAGCCCAGCCTCCTACACAGAGCAGGACTAGTTGGAGCCCTCCAGTGTTACCTGGCCATTGTTGGACTCCACCTGACCCCTGTTACCATCCACAAATCTGCTCTGCTCTGCTTGTTTGGGCACTGGATAGTGGCATCTTCTGTCCATAGATCCCAGCACTATTGGCCCTGCCTGCATCCAGGGCATTATAAGCTCAGACCAAAGTGGCTGCTCTTGCTTCTTCATGCACGTAAGACTCTGCATGCAGCCTTCCTGGGTAGGCTGCCTGAATCTGAAGCTCTCCTCACGCCTTTAAATTGTTTGTCAGGAAATTTTCTGCCCTGTACATACAGACAGCTTTGGTATCTAGAGCCCTCTCTGGGACCTGCTCAGTTCCAGCTTCCCTTGCCAAGACTTTCCAACTATTAGGAGGGCCGAGTCGAGCTGGAGATGGCAAGTCATCTCTGCAGAATGGTGACAAGACCAGGTCAGGACCCAGCTCAGCCATGTCCACAGCATCAGTCAGGGCAAGTGCAAGGACAAGGCAGAAGCTCCCTGACAAGGGGCAGGAGGCCCCATAATGAGGTCGATGACTCCCTGTCTCCCTAGCTCTTGTGCCCAGCAGATCCCCTCCCTGTCTGCCTGCAGTCCCTCCGTACCCACACTGCTGCCCAGCACGTCCCCAGAGCCCTGGGCCTGCAGCCCCTCCAGCAACTTGTCTTGGCGGGACATGCTTGTCATGCTTGTCTGCTTGTCATGGTGGGAAACTGACTAAGATTCATGTGAGAGATTCTTGAGGACAAATAGCATGAAACAGAATATTTATTTTCCTTTACAGGAATGTAACACAACAAAAGTAAGAAATAAATTAAAAAACAACACATATCCTTGATGCCAAAACCTCCAGTACAGATATTGCTGACATTATTACAATTGGATGAGTTTCCTCAGGGCATCCTTGAGATCCTTGTTCCTCATGCTGTAGATGAGAGGATTCACAGCTGGAGGCACGACTGAGTACAGAACAGCCAACACCAGATCCAGAGCTGGGGAGGAGATGGAGGAGGGCTTCAAGTAGGCAAACAGACCAGTGCTGACAAACAGGGAGACCACAGCCAGGTGCGGGAGGCACATGGAAAAGGCTTTGTGCCGGCCCTGCTCAGAGGGGATCCTCAGCACAGCTCTGAAGATCTGCACGTAGGACACCACAATGAAAACGAAACACCCAAAGACTAAAGAGGTACTAACAACAAGAAACCCAACTTCCCTTAGGTAGGAGTCTGAGCAGGAGAGCTTGAGGATCTGGGGGATCTCACAGAAGAACTGCTCCACTACATTGCCTTGGCAGCGAGGTAGGGAAAATGTGTTCCCAGTGTGCAAGAGAGCATTGAGGAAACCACTGGCCCAGGCAGTTGCTGCCATTCTGACACAAGCTCTGCTGCCCAGGAGGGTCCCATAGTGCAGGGGTCTGCAGATGGCAACATAGCGGTCATAGGCCATGACTGTGAGAAGGGAACACTCTGCTGACATGAAAAAGGAAAAAAATAAGGTCTGTGCAGCACACCCCAATTGGGAAATGGTCCTGGTGCCCCGTAGGGAACTGGCCATGGATTTGGGGACAGTCGTGGAGATGGAGCCCAGGTCGAGGACAGAGAGGTTGAAGAAGAAGAAGTACATGGGGGTGTGGAGGTGGTAGTCGCAGGCTACGGCTGTGATGATGAGGCCGTTGGCCAGGAGGGCAGCCAGGTAGATGGTCAGGAAGAGCGAGAAGTGCAAGAGCTGCAGCTCCCGCGTGTCTGTGAACAGCAGGAGCAGGAACTCACTGAGGGAGCTGCTGTTGGACATTAGCTCCCTCCAGTCATGGGGGATTGTCTAAAGAATAGAAGATATGGAGAAGTTAAGATAAACTTTTGAAGAAAAAAACCCTGAAGTCATTCAGTTGTCTGACAGTCCTCCATTACCTCCCTTTAGTAAGAATATCTTAGTGCAGTTGCTTTCCTTGAGCTCCATTTTGCACCGTTTGTTGTGAGGAGCAGGGACATCAACACGAGAACTCCAGGGAGTCTGTCATGCCGAGTAATAGCAGGAACTGAGGCACGCTTGGACATTCACCTTCTACGTCAGGTGAAATCCGCTCAAGATGTAGACAGGATTTTCATCATCTTTACTCTCAAGACTACACAAATAGGTTTGAGGAACATAGTTTTATGGAATTGTTCAATATTTGTAGTTTCTTTGAGATGTCTTTGCTGAATGTTCAGCAAAGGACAATTCCTTGGAATTTCAGCCCTGAATCCTTAGAGAAATGCATCCACAGTCACTATGTGCAGAGTGGGGACATCTTGTTTATCTATTAGTCTTGGTCTGTCCTGTACTCATGTCTCCTTGAGCTACAGGATCATCGTGTTCATTATGCTGCCCTCAAAGGAGGCCAGGCTCTGCTGAGAGCAGAGCTGTGCAGTTTCCAAGTGCCCATCTCCAAATTTCTCACCCTTTCTCCACACACCTAAGGGAGGTTTCCACACTCCCCTTCTAGCCAAAGACACACAGGGCTCATTTCAGCTGCTCATGGACAGCCTCTCACCACCACCTCCATACCCTCAGCATCTCGGCAGCTTCCTCACACGTCACTCAGATATCACAGATAGGCCATGAGACGGCAGAGCCTTTCTGGAGGGCAGGTGGCAGCCTGGCGGGACACCACAGGGAAACAGCCAAAGGAGCGTTAGCACTGAAGATGGGCTCTCCTTAAGGGAGAGCCAGTGCAATGCCTAGGCTCACAGGCTGCATTTCCAGGAGCTCCACAGGACAAAAGGTGGCTTGGGAAATCTCACTCCCATGCAGACCCCTCTGTTCCACAACTTGTAGCATCAGTGTCTGAACTGCAGCTGAAAACATCCAGCTGCAGAAAGCTGAGGGCAAGAACAGAAAAAGCATGGGCGGGGGGAGAAACAAGGAGCAACACCATAAATCTGCTGCCAAGGGAGGCAAGGAGAAGGACAGAGAGGCCTTCTGGAAAACTTTCACTTTACCATTTGGGTATGTCACCTCTCCGAGGGGGACGTCGCAGGGCAGTCCCTCTTAGCCCTTTGGTGGGGCAGCAGGCAATGGGCCTGTGGCAGGAGAGCTGCCCCTCTCCTCTGCTGCAGGTCTGGCTGCAGAGGAGGAGGCTGCTGCCCTGCACCTCCTGCCCCTTCCCTGCCCATCTCTGCTGCCTGCAGCTGTCCCTGCCACCAGCTCTTCCTCTATCCCAGTGTCCTGTCCCTGCCATTGCTCACAGATCCCATATCGTATCACCCTCTGTGTGCTCAGTTCTGCCCTACAGAAACATCTGGGCCATGTCCAGGGGCAGCTGTGCAGTTGCAGATCCTAACTAGCTTGTCACATGGGGTCCTATGAGTCCACAAAGACGATATGGATGCTACCTGTAGGTTATGGTGGGCATGAAGCAGCTTGCTGAGGCTTCTCACAGACCTATTAATCTCTAGGCATGAAGATCTAGGATTCCCAGTTCCCTGCCAAAACAGAAAACTTGTTCCTTCATTCCCCCTGCAATATTAAGGAGGCTGAAAGAGCAGAGAGAGGAAGGAAAGCTCCTTCCCTTTCAAGTGGCCCTTCTGATCTTGCTCCTGTAAAGGACCCCTCGCACATGCCCTGTGTATGAGCTGGAGCTGTGAGCAGACTTCACTCTGCAGCAGCCTCTTAGCAGCAGAATGAACCTGCCCTGACGGGTGTCTGTCTCCCCACGCAGCGCTTCCCCGCAGCGCTGTGGGGAGCACCCTGGGCAGTGCTGCCCCTCGCAGGCTGCAGAGTCACTGTCCCGGGCACACAGCACCCTGGGCCTGGGGGATGCTGCTCTGAATCACAGCCCATGCAGAGCTGGGTGCAGAGCGCAGCTTCACACCCCTGTGTCTTCCCTGCGAGAAGGGAGCAGGATGCCCTGTCCCTGTGAGTGTGTGGCAGGGAATCCCTGCTCTGAAACGTCTCCTCCTCCTGCTAAACCCTGCATTCTCCAGGAGAGAGACCTTTACAATCTCAATCCGTGATTACATGCATTGAGTTCAGAAGAGCCCTCCAGGAACCTCAGCAGCATTGCCCTGCAGCTAGAAACTCACCGTGTCGAGGTCTGGGAAGGTTGCTCCCACAACAGCGCTGCTCTGTCCTCCCGCTCCACACTGCTGTTCCCCTCTCGCTGCCTTCTCTCCTCTGCTGTCCGCAGCAGCAGGCAGTGCCCGCAGCCCTGCTGCTCTTGGCACAGGAGCTGCTCCTGCACTGGGCTGTCTCTGGGCAGTGCTGCCACAAACTGCATCTGTCTCCAGATGCTGCTCCTGAGCAAGGGGTCGGAAGTAGAGTCCCAGCTGAATTCAACAATTTCTCTATCCCTTGTGCTCATTACTCCTGGGAAATTATCACTGGAATAGACTTCAACACTCCCTAATGTTCCCTCTCTAAGTACTGAAGGAAGACTGATGCTAGAAGGGCAATTGCTCTCATCAGAAATTTTCCCCCTCATATTTGCCAGAGTTGGAAATATCCTGCTCTGAAAGCCCTCATACACATCTCTCAGCTAGACAGGACACCTAGGTAGGGACAAGAAGGGAGTTCATTTAACCATGGTTCAGGTATGGATTCCAATCTGTCAATATGGACATGTCATGCTGGTTTAGAAGCCCCTGGCATGCAGTGGGATTCAGCTCCCTGCCCAGAACTCCACGAACATAAAGGTTGTGGGATTCCCCTTTCCCAAGCTGAAGGATGATCTCCAATGATGACTGCATGGGAGGTCCTCGTCTAAGCTTCTGCTGTAACCACATCAGATGCAGGGTGGGAGTCAATTGCCTGGTGACACCAGGTGACATCTGAAGAGACAGGGTTGTCCCAGGCACGGGCTAGTGTCTATTGCTCTGATAGAGCAAATGTGATACTCACATCTTTCTAGAATGCCTGGTCAGGGCCCGGTGGGCATCTTCCTTGGCCATCTGAAATAGCACTAGATGCTCACTAGTGTTAGAGCCACACTCACTAGGAAGCTGAGACACATGGAGATGTTGACAATGTAAACTGTGACTGTAATTCATTTCGGACACTTGATTCAGTGGCACTGAAGTAGGCCTGCAAGGCCATGATACATGCCTGGGATTTCTAGCACATCTGCATGTGCAGGAGCTATGAGGAAACTCTGCAATTCTTTAGTAGCTGCTAGGAAAAGACCCCAGGTTCTCTCAGGTTTTCCTACTTGTGCCCAGACATTTGTACAGAGTCTATTGGGGGCCTGGAGCCAGCTGTGTCCCCCAGGGAGTAGTATTGGGTCCAATCCTATTCATCTTCACCATCAGTAACCTGGAAGAAGGAACAGAGTACACTCCCAGCAAATTTTGTGATGATACAAATGTGGGAGGCTTGGCTGATGCACCAGAGGGCTGTGCAGCCATGTTCCTGTGTTAGGGAAAGGGGACTGGATTCAGCTGCCGCTTATTGGTGCCCAGGCCCCTGGAGAGGGTGAGTGCTCAGGAGGGATCTGCTGAGGACAGTCCCACTCATTACAGAGCTGGGACAGATGCCCATCCTCCTGGAAGGGGCTATGGAGCCACCATGGAGCACAGGAGACCTCCAGGGGCAGAACATGCCTGGAGTGGGGGTGAGTGCTGTGCTGGGAGAGGGGCTGCCCAGAGGGGCTGCCGGAATGATTAATGTATTCAAGACATAGAAAATACGGGGGTGATCACAGAGATTTCCTCTACAGTCCAGTGGAGAGAGCAGTGGACACTAAAAGGCAAGGGCAAATAAATAGTTCTTCACAGCAGATTGAGAAACTTCCTGAAGATTTCCACTCTTTTATCACTGGAAGACATTGAAAACAGCCATTCAACTTTGCAGGCAGAGCTCAAGTGTCTGAGTACCAGCACCCAGTGGGACTTGGAGATTTCCCAGTGTCTCTGAGTGACCTGCGTGGGCCTGAGAGCTCTCGCAGGGACCTGCAGGAGAGCAGAGCCCCTCAGAGCTGCAGAGGGAGGCTGGGGACAGGGGACCACAACACCTGGAATGGCACCAGCTGTGCAGGACTCTGGGACTGCAGCCCACCCACTTCTGAAAATCACTTTCCTTTTGAAGAAAAAATGATGATGCCGAAGTCTAGTGTACTAAAACACAACAATGAATAATGGCGGGAAGTATAACAAATCTTTTTTTTCTTTAATTCTTTTTCTTAATTTCTGTCTAGATCTGTTTTTTATCAAATTTTCTAAACTTTTCTGTTACTATCAGGTCTATACCTGTAAGGTTTCTTTGTCCCACTCAGAGCCCTGCGCTCAGAAAAGCCCCCCTGCCCACAGCTGTCCCTGCCACCTCTCACTGCACAGAGCACGTCGCACTCGGAGGTATCGTCCTCTCTCAACTGGTGCAGAAAGTCAGGGACCAGCTTCAAGGAAATGCACTCTTTTCATGTGGCTGACTTTGCACAAACTAAATCTATCCCAAGCAAAGGCCATGGCCAGGAAGAAATGAGCCCTCCACAGAAGAGCTCCTAACTCTCGTTTCATCCTGACTCCCCTTCGACACCATCCTTGTGCTCTCCGTGTTGGTGCCATCCCCGCTGCCTCTCCCTTCAGCCCCACTGCTCACCTCGCTCCCGCTCTCCTGCAAGCCGAGAGCCCGTCTGTGGGCTGGGAACAGGCGTTCGTCTGCTGCTCCTTGTCCATATTCAGGATCCTCTCGTGGGGACCTGACAGCGGCACCAAGGGGAGCTGCTCCCTCCTGATGGAGCTGCTCTCCTCAGAGTGGGGAGCCTGGGGTCTCTGTCCCCAGCAAGGGCATGGTCACCATGGGGCCCGTCCCCTCACAGCGGCCTTATGGACATGACGCCACTGCCATCACAAAGCCCTGGTGGTTTCCATGGGGACGTTATTCCGATACCCTGGTGGAGACCACCGAGACCCTATCACGATGCCTTTGTGGATACTGTGGAGATCCCATCATGATTCCTTGGGGGAGACCATGGAGAATGACGCCATCACAATGTCTTGGTGAAGACCATGGGGACCTCATCATTATCGCTTGTTTTGAGATCTATAGCAGAGATCTTCACAAGGCCATAGCTGTTGCTCTGCCCACTAATCCTCATAACAACACTCCCGACTGGCTCTCTTTCCATCCCTAAGCCTAGCTCCCTGCATCCCACTGCTCTCTCACCTGCACCTTTCCTTATCATTTCAGGCCATCACCTTCTCTCTCTTGCTGGAGTCTTCTTCTCCCCTGACTCACTCCCAATTTAAGGCTCTCCTCACCAGCTTGGACAGCTGGTTGATGACCTTTATGTGGGCAGATGGGAAGAGTCTCCTTCCAAATGAAATGTGACACCTGGTACCTTTGCTGCCTTGCTGTGTGCTCAGCTCCAGGTCCTCCTCCGAATCCTGCTAAAAAAAAAAAAAGTAAAGCAAAAAAAAATCTTTGCTCATTGTCCTCTCCATTTTCAGCTTGTAATAAGCTGGGATGATTGTACAATAAAGCAATATGAATTATGATATCTGAAATGCAGAATTAAACCATGAATCCTTAGGACACATTTCCCCTTGTTGCATGAGTGCATGCCCAGATGTGCAGGGATGCTGCTGCTGGAGGCATGTTCTGTGCATCACTGTGCCAGAGCAAAGGCCACCCCAAGGACACTGACTGAAGACTCCGAAGACCATGGAGAGACCAGCAGGTTGTGAGGAAGCTCCAAAAGTGCCTTTGCCCACTCTGCCTCTTGACAGCACCAGTAGCACCTTTGCTGGGCCTATCTGGCCAATAACCACAAGAATGGAGATACCCAAAGACCATGCGAGTGCCATAGGGACCATGGGTGTATGTGTGCAGGTGCTGTAGGTGGGCACATGGAGCACTTGTGACTGTCACAGCTGCCTAGCCTGAGGGACAGGGCAGGATGGCAGATTTCTTGAAGCAATCTCTAGAAAAGTGAAGGTGCTACTGAAGAACTCCCTGTTCATACAATCTAGCGGGGTGAGCAGGAATTCAGGGGAGGGGATTAAGAAGGGTTTGAGAGTTCAGAGACCAGAGCACAGAGCTTGGAGTGATGTGCCTCCTCTTTTAGCAGCATTCTGCATGTAGGTGGGACAGTTCTGCATGCAGGTGGGACAATTTCCCTGCAGTCAGTGCTGGAATTCATTGATTAGGGTAGAGGTAGGAAACTCAGCATAGCCTGAGGCACTTGCCCAGCAAGCACTGCAATGGGGCATGCTTTTCCTGCAGGTGCCCTACTGTATCTGCTAGAGACATTTGGTTGTGCTGGACACCCCAGGCATCTGGCAAGGCTCTGCCAGCATTTTTCTATGCCATCAGATCAAATAGCTGCATTCAATTACCAAAACTGCTGCTTTATGCCAGAATCTTTCTATGCCTGGTCTTCATAGTTAATGGGGCTTGTATTTAGGATCTGGGGTCATTTCAGATGGGCAATGCAATTCTCCTGAGGCCCCCACCCTGATGCTCTGGGATGATGCAGGTCTCCGAGGAGCTGCATCAGAGCAAGTAGGCCCTGGCACATGCCTTGGACCTCCTCAGTCTTTTCAACTGTCCCCAGGTGTTTGTGTGGGAGCAACTGATTCCCATTCTCCATCTCCAGTGATTGCAATTGCAGCTTAGACAAGGAGCTCTCTTGCAGACCTCTATGTTGTGCTCAATTCAGTTTTGAAAGGGGAATCACTTGAGCTGCCCGTGGAGTTTGCAGGATTTTTCTGAATCCCACTTCATGCCAGGGACTGTTAGACCAGCATGAGATGGGCAGAGTGACTCATTCCCTGAACCTACTGTGAGGGTGACAGAGCACTGGAACAGGCTGCCCAGAGAGGCTGTGGAGTCTCCTTCTCTGGAGATCTTCAAAATCCTGCCTGGATGCCACCCTGTGCCCTGTGCTCTGGGTGTCCCTGCTGGAGCAGGGGGGTTGGACTAGATGATCTCTAGAGATTCCTTCCACCTTAACCATTCCGTGATTCTCTGAAGAGATGAGCATCAAAGGTTCCACAGGAGCACATTTCCATTTCTCATAGGTAGTCATACTCTGATGAAAGGACTTGCAATGTTGGAAATAGTCGCTCTCCACTCAATGGGAAGAGACAACAGGTGATTACTTCACTCTATTCCAGTGAACATTTCCCAGGAGGAGGGAGCACGAGGGACAGAGAAATTGATGAGTTCAGCTGGGCCTCTGCTCCTGAGCGGGGCCAGGCTCCTGGGACGGAGGCAGCTCGTGGCAGCCTGGCAGCACTGCCCAGAGACAGCCGAGTGCAGGAGCAGCTCCTGTGCCAAGAGCAGCAGGGCTGCGGGCACTGCCTGCTGCTGCGGACAGCAGAGGAGAGAAGGCAGCGAGAGGGGAACGGCAGTGTGGAGCGGGAGGACAGAGGAGACCTCCACAGCTCTTAAAACAGTGAGTGTGTGCTTACAGGACAATGCTATGGAGCTTCTTGAAGGGGACATAAGAAGCCATCACATCCCATGGCTGGCAGTATTTTTCTCTTCTTTCTTCTGGCTTTTGCAGTGCAGAGGAAGAGGAGCTGCTTCAGAGCAGGGATTCTCTAACATACCACCTAAGAGCAGGGCATCCTGCTGCCTTCCCCAACAGAAACAGCAGTGATGTGAAGCCGGGTCATCACCTTCCCAGATGGGTGAGAGGTCCCAGACAGGGTGAGAAGTCTGCAATTCAGAGCAGGGTCCCTGCAACCAAAGGTGCTGTGTGCCCGCAGCAGTGACTGTGTCGCCTGTGAAGGTCAGCGCTCAGCTTGCCCAGGGAGCTCTCCACAGCACTGAGGGGAGAAGTTCTGGGTGGGAGGATTATCCTCCACCAGGTCAGGCTCCTTCTCCTGCTTGTGAGTGTCGTTGTCCTTCATGTGAGTGACGTGCAAGTACACGACACTAAGGGGTAAGGCTCGGTGATGAAGCAGGTCCCATGACAAAGTCTTTTTTCTCCTGAGAGTGATTGAAATGCCAAGGATTTCTGTTCTATCAAAGAATGTTCCCAAATTGAGGAGGCACCTTTGTATGTTTCTGTGTGCACCATCATATATATATATGCACATTTCTATACCAACAGACTCCTGCAGTGACCCTTTTGCAGTGGACACTAGATTTCTGCATATTGAAGAGCCCTGCCATAGAAGGGGAGGCCCTCGACTCCTGCAGATTTTGTGCACCAAAGCTACTCCTTCTCTCTGAAGTTTCTGGAAGTTTCTGAAGTTTCTGGCTTCCCCCAGTCCTACCTGGGCTGATGCAGGCAGCATCTTCAAGGGCGGCTCCAAGAACAAGGCTGCCTCCCGCTCAACCTGCTGTTTGCAGGAGCTTCCCATGCCGTGCGCCACCCTCGAGGAGCTGTCAGAGCGGCCGCGCTCCTGCCCCCTCCGCTCACAGTTCTGCTTTCTAGATGTACCAGAGCAGCAGCGCTGATTTGTGGGCACGCGAGGGCAGCGCTGAGGACTGAGTTATGCCAATTTGTCTATGTACTTTCATCTAGTGCTCCTCCTTTTTGCAAGAGCCTCTCATTTGACAATCAAGTTCCCTGCCAGTAGGGTCTCCCTGGTTGTATATTCCTATTCTCAGCAGTGTATCCCTCTCTCTTAGTGGGTGAGCTAGAGAATCCTGCAGGTTCTCCTTTTCTTTTCCTGGAATGAACCCTGCCTACTCTACCAGCAGAACTCCCTCTACCATCTTGCAGTTGCTTTCTTCCTCCTGTTCTTGTTCTTCTTGCTTGAACCTGCTGTGGGTGAAATGGAAAGTATCAGAGGATGTGCGTACTAAAAACTTGTGGTTCTTTTTCATATGAACTACTGAAGGCCCCTATCTACAGGGCAGCTAATAACATCAAGCATTTCATTTTTTTTAAAAAAAACCCTATATGAAAGAAAAATAAATACCACTAGAAGAACTGTTCATAGAGTAGCTAGAATGTAAGCAATACCTCTTTCTTAATGCAGCAACTCTGTTCACAATTAGAAGTTTCACCTGAAAAAGGAAGCTTTGTGCAGTACAACGCTGACCCCAGCATAAAAAGCAGGGTTGGGTAGATTTGCTATAATGCAGGACTCTTCCCATTTACACACAGTCTTGACCTAAGATCAGCTTAGGAAGCGGCTAGATAAAGAGATATTAGAGATATAAATAATAGATAGAGATAAAGATAATAGATAAAGATAGAGATAAAGAGATGCTAGAGATAACGATGGCATGACGACTAAAACTTACATGCAAAGATTGCACAGTTGGACATTGAGCATTGCTAGGTGTTATGTCCCATACCATGTGCGATAGCAGCATGATACATGTTCTTTATTGTGCTTTTATATAATTCCGTTTTCAAAAAATGGCTGTCCCGTCACGAGTCAGAGATTGCAGCAGTTCCCCCGCGTATGTCAGCAGGGAGGGGAGTTTGGGAGGGCCCAGGCCCACCACCCATGGCCTTTAACGAACTGGCCCAGAATTAAAGATTTAGGGTGGGAAAAGCCATACAGATCCAAAAAACATTTCTGTATATACCTGTTGAGAGCTGAGAGGACCTCTTCCGTCAATACGCACTCACAGGGTGAGTTTTAGGATTTGGTTTAGGGTTTAGTTTTAGCTCTTGCCCCACGCTCTTCCTGCAGTGATGTGCTTCTCCTTGCTGTTTTTAACAGGGTTATGCGGTTTTGAGGTCAGACACCCAACTCTGGGAACAGCAGCAGAGGTAGGAAGAAACAGAGAGTGACTTTTAGGAAGGATCACCCCCACAGCATCACATGAGGGAAGACCACCGCTATTTGCCCATTTATACACATACACTTCTAAAACACCATAGCAACAGTTTCCTGCTGAGAGCAGCAGTACAAAAAAAGTTGAACCAAAAGTTTGAAGTGCAAAAGCTTTATCAGAAGATTGTTTCTGGGTCTGCCTTTCCCGCCCTGTCCCTTCTTTTTCAGTGTAAGAAGTTTCCCTGTTACCACAGAATGAACCAACAGCGACTCCCTGGTGAAAGGTGCATTTAAGATGTCAGGATTTCAACACCATCTTCAAGGGCTAAGAAACAGATTTTTGCTTCTGTAATTTTTTCCCTCTCCTCTCCCTGGAGATGCAAGGAAACCTTCCTGGTGCCCAGTGGTGCAAGCATGTGCAGGCCCGTGGCTTTCACACAAAGCACTAATAGACAAGAATTGCCTTCACTTAACTTACAGGCATCCACCTTAGAAATCTGGACATTTTATTTTCCACGCTTAAGTGAAGCCTGGACAAAGCCTGCATCTGTAAACCATCCAAGAAAACAACTGAGATATAAAACACAGAGCTTACCTGGCACATGCTTTGCCCTGATTTACCCAGAATATATGAGACAAGTAGCTCTAGTAATGGTTAAGAAGTGAATTTGTACACTCTGCAGGTGAGGCCTCGTGGCTCAGGGGTGGGAGAAGCTCCTTAGCTCGGCCTGGGAAGCAGAGCCAACTCTTGCTTGCTCTTGTGGGCCATTTAGCATCCCAGCAATGCAGCCTGCAGAGCCCAGCTAGAGGAGAAACACGAGGACACAGAAAAAGCAAACGAGGAGGGAAGCAAAACTGGACGTTTTCAGTGTGTACTCTCTCGGGCTTCTCAGAAGCTACTTTCAGGCATCATTCTCGTAATTTCTCAGCTTCACCCCTACTGCACAGTTTGTCTTTTGTTTTTTTTTAAAAAATGGAAAGCCATCCTATTCTCTAAGATCCATACAGACCCACCTTGTCAATCGAAGGCAGCAGCCAGCTAAGTTGGAGATCAAGACAAGGCAAGACGGGAGCTTCCTGTTTTCTTCACTATGCATTTTTCTTGTTTGCCTCAGTTATATAACTGATAAACCAAAAAGAAGGTAAACTTTCCCATGATCTACTTAATATACCAGGAACAAGGAAGATTTCTAATGCTGAAATTATTCTACAATTAAAACAGACAAACTCGAATGCTATTTTACTTAAAATAGGTTTTTATTAAAACAATTTTTTTTTATTGTTTGATATGTATATTTGCTTTATAAATATGGAGGTGTAAAAGACATATCTTAAAACTTATTTTAATAGATATAAATATATAAAATACATATAAAATATGTAATATATATAATTATAGTACAACTATTAAATATATCTTATTTGTTTTATATATATCTTATATACGTATATGCCTTATACATCCATATCTGTTTGTATGTAATAAATATATTTACAAGTACTCTTTACTGAACCATACACAGCTAACGAGAATGCAATTATACTTTATTTAAAATAAAATTTTAAGTGAAGTGTTCTGAAGATCACATTATGAAGCACATTAGAAGTTCCTAATGATTTTCTTCATTTCCTGATAATAAAGAAAAGACAAATTATCAATAAGCACAAATAATAGTTTAAGAACCTGATAGATTCTTTCTTCACACAAAGTTAAAGCATCTGTAAACACATTCCCCTGTTGGTGATATTTAGCTATATCATGTGCTAAAAGCATCACAATGCTTTTTTTTTTTAAAGAAAAATGGAGGAAACAAAGAAATCCAGGCACATTTAATTTGAGCATTCCAATGTTAAGTTCCAGAAGCCCACAAGTGCTGGGATAACATCAATATTTTCCCTTCTCAAGCTAGTACGTGGCATTATACCAGGTGAGAAGGGAACGTCTGTCAGGCGTGACCTCCCTGAATCCAAAATATCCCCATTTTTGCACAGTGAGAACAGAGCATCCGTTCTACCTCTCAATCAGATGCGAGGGAAGAGATGGAGATACCAGTGCCTAAACAAAGAGGCTCCTTTTCAAGGTAAACTGCAGAGGGACCAAGAATTTTATCTATTCTCACACACAAGCGCCTCAGGGACGAGTGGGCTCATGGCTTCTTTGGACCCGAACACTCCATTTCCAGCATATCTAAACCAAATGAACACTGGGATTGCCCGGCTTGGGCGGTGGATGCCTCCTGAAGACATTTGCAAATGTTTGGCTGCTTGTAGGAGGGGGAGAAAGAGGAAGTAACAGACTGAGAAGAGCACCCTCCTTTCATGGTCCCCCTACACCTTGGATACACTTGTGGATAGCAAGACCAGCTATCCACAGTCTCCAAGGTTAATTGCTTTGAAGGAGCTGGGTGGGTGGAACCGTTGTCTTCAAGTCCAATCTCTTTTTCCTGCTGAAACTGAAAAGAGTTATGCCAAATATAACAATGGTTTTGCAATATGGGTAAATGTCTTCCAAATGGAAATGGGTAAGTCTTATAACATGACAGCTAAGCACTAAAGCAATGAATATGAAATAAGCATGTTATCCAGAGGGCATGCAGACTGTGTAACCATGACAGAATACTATATATAACCATTAGAAAACATATATAAAATTTAGCATAATGAGTTTAGTTTTGTCATAATCATTCCTTGTAAATGTACTGGCTGAGGAGAGCGTATATTTTTTTCTAGGTAAAAGATATTGAAGGTCCTTGTCCTCTTAGTGACAGAATCCAGAAGATGCTGAAAACAAAATGGAGACAACACGAGTTGAAAATAGCACAAGACCTTCTGCAAAAGCTCTTGAAGGCTTCAGGAGCTAAACAGTCCCATCACAGCACAACTGACTGCCAACACTGTCCAGGAGCTGTGCGTGGAGTGAGGATGTCGGAGTGGACCCACACACAGCAACCAGGCGAGTGGAAATACTGCCTCAGGGAGTCAGCAAAATAAAATACAAAACACTTTTTGCTCCTCCAAAAAGAAATCCTTCTAGTGCAGTGCTAAAGATAAGCCTTTCGCTAGAGCACACCAACACTGGGCACTTAAAAATACAGCCAGACAGTACAGTATTACAGACCCAGGGCAGTTTACCTCATCTGCATCAACAGGGTTTGTGAGGAACTTGAAATGTCCGTCAGTAGCAAGTCTGAGAGCAACATCCCTTAAGAAAACGCTAAGTGCACCAAGGGCCTCCTCCTCCTGCTCCTCTGCCCCTTGCGTTTCTCCCCGTGGTGGTTCCCGAGGTTCAGGCGGCGGCGCCACCGGCAGCACTTCCAGGGCCTGCCGAGCTTAAGGGAACCAGAAAAGTTTATTCCATCGGCAGCACTCAAATAGGAGCACACACAGAGTTACTGATAGGAAACCCACTACCAAAACAAATACTGTAAGGCTGTTAACATACAGTTAGCAAATTTTTATCTATAGAATAGGCTCACCTGCTTTCTTTCTAGATGCAGGAGGTTTAGCAGCTTGACTTAAAATTAAGTCCTCAAAAAAGTTGCTTCTCTCTTCCTTAGCAGGCAACGGGATATCGAAAACTTCTCCATAATCTTCAATAAACAACTCCTGTATCTATGGCATGAGAAGGAAAGACATTTCAGGAACAAGATCACTACGTCAAAAAGAGGATTTTTTAAATTAAGCTTAATAATGATCTGAATAATAATAATAATAATAATAATAATAATGATGATGTTATCTTCCTGGTGATCAAAGGCTAGGTTTCTTTAGGTCAGGATGGCAAATAAAATATCTTCTTTGAGGAAAAGCTCTAGAATTTAAGCTCAGGGAATGGACGAGCACACGATGCACTGACAGAGTGATGACATCCCCCACCTTTGAGGTCTCCTGCTGAAGTGGAAGCGAGTCCCTTGACTCACAAAACAACCGAGACAAACGTTCTCAGCGCTGCTTCGTGTCTAAGCAAATCTACATGATTTAGAAGGGTGCCCTAGTAATAAAAGGATCCATTTGCTTGAGGGAGGACAGTATTTGTATACTTAAGGGATTCATAAAACTAAACTGAATAGAAGAATTGGGAAAAGTGTTGATAGAAATACCTCACCTTGGAGATCCATGTACGATACGTTTGCTGTTGCAAGCAACAAATCCGGAGCAAATGCTGGAATGTTCTCTAGGAACGTTGTAAAGGTAGTTTTCAACGTAATGCCAGCCGTTTCCCACCATACATTGATACGTGGAATATAAATTATACTTGGTGCTGTTCTCTGAGCTTCTCGTATAAACAAGTAAAATGAAAGCTTTGGTAAGAGCAATGAACCAGCAGCACAGGCTGCTCATAAATACACATCAAATCATAAACTACACATCAAACTGGCCTAATAAAATAGAAGTGCATTAAAAAAAGTCCAAAACAAACAAACAAAAAGAAAAAACACAAAGCCTCACCATGCAAAGCTTATTAATAGTAGAGCAAAATTTCTGATTTGACTCAAAAATTGATAGAGCTACACAGACAGAGATCCAGAATGCTGGCTCTAATGTGAGGCCTCTAATGACCTCACAATGGACAACATCACAATAGACGACCTCACAATGGACGACCTCACAATGGGCCTCTAATGACATCACAATGGATGACCTAACAATGGACGACATCACAATAGATGACCGCACAATCGGACTCTTGTGACCTCACAATGGAAGACGTCACAATGGACGACATCACAATGGACGACCTCACAATGGGACTCTCTTGCCCTCAGAATGGGTGACCTCACAATGGACGACCTCACAATGCGCCTCTAATGACATCACAATGGATGACCTCACAATGGATGACGTCACAAAGGATGACGTCACAATGGGACTCTTGTGACCTCACAATGGACAACCTCACAATGGGCCTCTAATGACATCGCAATGGAAGCCCTCACAATGGAAGCCCTCACAATGGACGACCTCACAATGGATGACCCCACAACGGACGACCTCACTATGGATGACCTCCCAAAGGACGACATCACAATGGATGACCTCACAATGGGAAGCTTGTGACCTCACAATGGAAGACCTGACAATGTATGACCTCACAATGGACGACCTCACAATGGGCCTCTAATGACATCACAATGGATGACCTCACAATGGATGACATCACAAAGGATGACATCACAATGGATGACCTCACAATGGGACTCTTGTCACCTCACAATGGACGACCTCACAATGGACGACCTCAGAATGGACGACCTCAGAATGGACGACCTCAGAATGGACGACCTCAGAATGGGACTCTTGTGACGTCACAATGGAAGAACTGACAATGGATGACCTCACAATGGACGACCTCACAATGGGACTCTTTCGACCTCACAATGGACGACCTCACAATGGGACTCTTTCGACCTCACAATGGAAGAGCTCACAATGAATGACCTCACAATGGACGACATCACAATGGATGACCTCACAATGGACGACATCACAATGGATGACCTCACAATGGATCTCTTTTGACCTCACAACGGAAGATGTCACAATGGATGACCCCACAACGGACGACCTCACTATGGATGACCTCCCAAAGGACGACATCACAATGGATGACCTCACAATGGGAAGCTTGTGACCTCACAATGGAAAACCTCACCATGGATGACCTCACAATGGATGACCTCACCATGGGCCTTTCATAACCTCACAATGGATGACATCACAATGGACGACCTCACAATGGGCCTCGAATGACATCACAATGGATGACGTCACAACGGACGACCTCACAATGGATGACCTCCCAAAGGATGACATCACAATGGATGACCTCACAATGGGAAGCTTGTGACCTCACAATGGAAAACCTCACCATGGATGACCTCACAATGGATGACCTCACCATGGGCCTTTCATGACCTCACAATGGACGACCTCACAATGGACGACCTCACAATGGACGACCTCACAATGGGCCTCTAATGACATCACAAAGGAGGACATCACAATGGATGACGTCACAATGGAACTCTTGTGACCTCACAATGAAGGCCCTCACAATGGAAGACCTCACAATGGGCCTCTAATGACCTCACAATGGATGACCTCACAATGGATGACCTCACAATGGGAAGCTTGTGACCTCACAATGGAAAACCTCACCATGGATGACCTCACAATGGATGACCTCACCATGGGCCTTTCATGACCTCACAATGGACGACATCACAATGGACGACCTCACAATGGGCCTCTAATGACATCACAATGGATGACGTCACAATGGGACTCTTGTCACCTCACAATGGAAGACCTCACAATGGATGACCTCACAATGGGACTCTTGTCACCTCACAATGGACGACCTCACAATGGACGACCTCACAATGGACGACCTCACAATGGGCCTCTATTGACATCACAATGGATGACGTCACAATGGGACTCTTGTCACTTCACAATGGAAGACCTCACAATGGATGACCTCACAATGGGACTCTTGTCACCTCACAATGGAAGACCTCACAATGGATGACCTCACAATGGACGACCTCACAATGGGCCTCTAATGACCTCACAATGGATGACCTCACAATGGATGACCTCACAATGGGAAGCTTGTGACCTCACAATGGAAAACCTCACCATGGATGACCTCACAATGGATGACCTCACCATGGGCCTTTCATGACCTCACAATGGACGACATCACAATGGACGACCTCACAATGGGCCTCTAATGACATCACAATGGATGACGTCACAATGGGACTCTTGTCACCTCACAATGGAAGACCTCACAATGGATGACCTCACAATGGGACTCTTGTCACCTCACAATGGACGACCTCACAATGGACGACCTCACAATGGGCCTCTATTGACATCACAATGGATGACGTCACAATGGGACTCTTGTCACTTCACAATGGAAGACCTCACAATGGATGACCTCACAATGGGACTCTTGTCACCTCACAATGGAAGACCTCACAATGGATGACCTCACAATGGACGACCTCACAATGGGCCTCTAATGACATCACAATGGATGACGTCACAATGGGACTCTTGTCACTTCACCATGGATGACCTCACCATGGATGACCTCACCATGGATGACCTCACCATGGGACTCTTGTGACATCACAATGCATGACCTCACCATGGACGACCTCACAATGGACGACCTCACAATGGAACTCTTGTGACTTCATAATGGAGGCCCTCACAATGGAAGACCTCACAATGGACGACCTCACAATGGGCCTCTAATGACATCAAAATGGATGATCTCACAATGGACGACCTCACAATGGGCCTCTAATGACATCGCAATGGAAGCCCTCACAAAGGACGCCCTCACAATGGACGACCTCACAATGGGCCTCTAATTACATCGCAATGGATGATGTCACAATGGACGACATCACAATGGAGGACCTCACAATGGGACTCTTGTCACCTCACAATGGAAGACCTGACAATGGATGACCTCACAATGGACGACCTCACAATGGGCCTCTAATGACATCACAATGGACGACCTTCACAATGGGACTCTTGTAACCTCACAGTGGAAGACCTCACAGTGGAAGACCTCACAGTGGAAGACCTCACAGTGGAAGACCTCACAGTGGAAGACCTCACAGTGGAAGACCTCACAGTGGAAGACCTCACAGTGGAAGACCTCACAGTGGAAGACCTCACAGTGGAAGACCTCACAGTGGAAGACCTCACAGTGGGACTCTTGTGACCTCACAAAAAAGACCTCACCATGGATGACCTCACCATGGATGACCTCACCATGGATGACCTCACCATGGATGACCTCACCATGGATGACCTCACCATGGATGACCTCACCATGGGATTCTTGTGACGTCACCACGGACGACCTCACCACGGGACTCTTGTGACGTCACCACGGACGACCTCATCACGGACGACCTCACCATGGAACTCTTGTGACGTCACCACGGACGACCTCACCACGGACGACCTCACCAAGGGACTCTTGTGACCTCACCACGGACGACCTCACCCTGGGCCTTTCATCACCTCACAACGGGCCACCTCACAACGGGCCACCTCACAACGGGCCACCTCACAACGGGCCACCTCACAACGGGCCACCTGTGACCTCACAGTGGGCATTTCCTGACCTCAAAATATAGATTGAAACCAAAAGCATGAAAAGAATATGGAAGAGAACAACAAGAATACAAATAAGAACCATCTCCTTAACAATTAGAAGAACATTAACAAGAACATAAGCAACAAAAAACACTACTTGAAAAATCAAAAAAGAAACATTTCCATACCACGGTCATGACGGCGTCTGCGGGCCCAGCGCTTGCTGGCAGCAGCCAGGGTGAAGGGGCCCGTGGCCTGCAAGGGCCAAGGAGCCGTTGGCATTCGCAGCCCCGAGCGCAGGGCTCTCTGTGCCAGGGGTCTCTCTGTGCCGAGCGCTGGGGCCCGGAGCAGGCAGTGCCGGGCCTGCCCGCAGCAGCCTCCTTCCCCCGGCAGCCCCTCTGGCAGGGACGCGGGGAGCCCAGGGCCAAGCGGAGCAGAGAACAGGGCAAGGGCAGCGGTGCGAGCGCCGAGGGGGGTGCGGGGCTTTGGGGCCTCCCTTGGGAGGCGTCGCGCAGGCTGCCCCGGAGCCCCGCAGCTGCCCCGCACCCTGTGGGCACCACGAGTGGCCCTGGTGCTGCGCAGACCTGCTGCTCACCTGGCCTTGCTGCTGCGTGGCCAGCGCTGGGGCCACTGCTCCACGGAGCCCTGGGGAGCATCGGTGTTCCCGTGGCGATAACTGCCCCTCTGGAATGTTCCGTACTTGCCGGGGGGTGACAGCAGCGGCAGGGGCCAGGGGGCCGCCGTGAGGAAGGCTGCTGCTGTGCTGGGCTCCTCCTGGCACGGATGAGCCCGGTGGCAGAGAGCAACGTGCGGCCTCGGCCTTGCTGGCTGCCAAGGAGGGCTCCTCAGGCAGCGCCCTGGCACGGCTGCCGCCTGCCTGCCCACAGGCCGGGCTCCGCTCGGGGCTCTGCTTTGAGCCCTGCGTCGTGGTGGGCTCCACGTTGTTGCTCTACCCTTTAGGACTTCTTGACCCAGGCCTCCCATCGATCAGCTCCACGTGTCTTATCTCTAGACACTTGACATCCCGTCTCTGCAAGGACTGGGATAGCTCCATACAATTTACGACTCCTTGGCCTCCGCGTTCCGTCTCCGGGAAGACCGGGATCTCTTATCCCCATACGATTTACGACTTTTTCACCTTGGGATCCTGCTTCTGGGAGGGCTGTGGCATCAGCTCCAGGTGTTCTATCTCCTTCAGCACCAGGCCCAAATGATGCTCTGCAGCGTCTACGGAGCAGCGCTGGCACTGGAGCTGGAGGAAGAGGAGCACCAGAGCACGCACAAAGGGGCAGACTCTGCAAGAACGGAGACATAAAAGGAGCACGGATTTCCCCCTCCGCCGCTGTGTGCTATTTCCCACCCAGGTGTGTGGTTCATCCCCTGCACCCACTCGCACGCTTTCTGGCCCTCAACATCCCTTGCACCGAGGGCTGCGGGACAGCGCCTGCACCCAGGCACCTGTGTCTGCACCCAAGCGCAGCCAGCGACACTCAGCTGCACTGGGGTGGTGGCAACCACAATCCTGCTGCATCTCTCCCGCTTGCTTCTCTTTTCCTTCCTTTTCCCTTCTTTTCCACCCTGGCCTATTGTGCGTATGAGAATAAAACTTAAAAGCTTTTTTGACATTTGACCCAGTTTGTGTTTTAATCTCGCTCTTGGGCTTGTATCGAAACTTCCCCTGACACCGCGGCTTCCATCTCTGCAGACACACGCACTCCCTCGCCCCCACGTTAGTCGTCCCACTGCTTTTCCCACCGGCCCGGCCCTGGCTCCCGCACCGCCCCCCCCCGCCCACACCACCACTTTACTGGGTCGGGATGGTTCTTTTCCGCCAAAATGCCGCGGCGGGGGTGCTCGTCCGCTGACGGGGCCTCCTCAGCTTTCCTTATCCTCGTGCTTTTCGCTCTCTTTTGGCCGTTTTTCGCGGCCGCTTCTCGGCTCGCGGCTGCGCCGGCGGTGCCTCATGGCGGAAGGGCACTGCGCGTGCGCGGGGGCGGGGATTGCGGCTCCTGCCCACTGCGCACGCGCCCTCTCGGTAGCCGCGGGCGGGCGGGGGAAGGAGGGAGTCCTCCCGGGGTGGGGGGGCGGGCACACGGCACCGGGAGGCGGTTGCCCGCCCCCTACGGTCGCCATGGAAACAGCGGGGCCGGTTGCGCAATGGCCTTTATGGTCGCCCTGGAAACACGGGCGGGGCGAAGGGGAGAGGGGGAGCGGGAGGGATTCGGGGTGGGTAGAAAAAGGAAAATAATAAAAATAATAAGAATAATTAGAGTAAGAAGAAGAAGAAGAAGATGAAGAAGAAATAATAATAATAATAATAATAATAATACTATGACAAGGAAAACTAAGGCGCGGTTGGAACGCAATCTGGCAAGGGACGTTAAAAAAAAAACAACAAAAAACATCTTCAAATACATTAACAGCAAAAGGAAGATCAGGGAAAACGTGGGTCCGCTGGCGGACGAAATGGGCACCCTGGTTACAAATAACACAGAAAAAGCAGAGTTCTGAATGCCTTCTTTGCTTCGGTGTTTACCAAGGGCAGCCCTTTAGAGCCCCAGGCCCTAGGGACAAGAGAAGAAGCCGGGGAAGACTTGCCCTGGGTAGAGGAAGATTGGGTCAGAGAGCACCTAAGGAAACTCGATACCCACAAATCCATGGGCCCTGATGGGATGCACCCCAGAGTGCTGCGGGAGCTGGCAGATGCCATAGCTAAGCCGCCCTCCATCATCTTTGAAAGATCCTGGAGAACCGGGGAGGTGCCAGAAGACTGGAAGAAGGCCAATGTCACGCCAGTCTTCAAAAAAGGCAAGAAGGAGGACCCAGGTAACTACAGGCCAGTGAGCCTCACCTCCGTCCCTGGAAAAGTGATGGAACGGCTCATACTGGCTGTTGTCTCCAGGCACGTGGAGGACAAGAAGGTGCTCAAGAGTAGTCAGCATGGATTCACCAAGGGGAAATCTTGCTTGACTAATCTGATAGCCTTCTGTGATGAAATGACCAGCGGGATAGATGAGGGGAGAGCGGTGGATGTCGTCTATCTCGACTTCAGCAAGGCTTTTGACACCGTCCCTCACAACATCCTCCTGGGCAAGCTCCAGAAGTGTGGGATAGATGAGTGCACAGTGAGGTGGATTAGGAACTGGCTGAATGGCAGAGCTGTCACGGAACGAGTGGTGGTGGTGGGGGGGTGAGTGACACAATGCACTTCACTCGTGGGAAAGAAATAGGAATAGGTTTTATTGGTAATGACAATGGTTTCACGAGATTCTATGGCAAGGTCACTTATTAGTTACTGCATGGAGGTTCAAGATATACACAGAATTATCAAGGACACCCTCCCGTTGGGTCACGAGGTTCAGACTGGACCCCCTTGCTTTCCAAACTCCTTCTGAGCGGAATCTGGGTGCGGCTGGATCCAGTCCTAGTCCCAGACCTGGTCAACGGTTTATGTCTAAGGGATTTGTGCACAGTTACAAAGTAAGGTTTACAAATTCAGAAAGAGAAAGGCGCGCTATAGTCACTTACCACGAATCTGTAGTGGAAAGGATCTCTTAACCTCGAGGAGTATCCTTGAGAGGCATCCCTGCTCAAGAGGAGATCCCAGCGTGCAGCCCGCTGCCATGCAAGGAGAGCTCAATGGGCTCTTGGGCTGTTTCCGTATTTGTGGGATAAGATGATTGACTGATAGTCATTCTTTCAATTCAGAAATGACTGTTGGCTGATATACTCACAGTTAGCCTTATCTCTCCATCAGGATAGGGCCATCAGGACTGTTATTGATGGTTGATGTCTGGGTGGGGGAAGAAATCAGGGAAGCAACTACCAGGATCAAATAATGTGGTAGTTAACACCTGAACAGGGCTACCTGTGAGAAGTCAGGATGAGCTGGGGAAGGAGCATATCCGTCACAAGAGCTCAGAGGGTGGTGATCAGTGGTGCAGAGTCTGGTTGGAGGCCTGTAGCTAGCGGGGTCCCCCAGGGGTCAGTCCTTGGTCCTGTCCTGTTCAATTTATTCCATCCAATGACCTGGATGAAGGCACGGAGTGCTCCCTCAGAAAGTTTGCTGATGATACCAAACTGGGAGGAGTAGCCGATACCCCAGAGGACTGCACTGCCATCCAGAAGGACCTGGACAGACTGGACAACTGGACAGTGAAAAACCTCATGAAATTCAACAAGGCCAAGTGCAAGGTTCTGCACCTGGGGAGGAATAACCCTAGACACCAGTACAGGCTGGGGACTGACCTTCTGGAGAGCAACTCTGCAGAGAAAGACCTGGGTGTCGTGGTGGACGACAAGTTGACCATGAGGCAGCAGTGTGCTCTTGTGGCCAAGAAGGCCAATGGGATCCTGGGGTGCATTAAGAAGAGCATCTCCAGCAGGTCGAGGGAGGGGATCCTGCCCCTCTACTCAGCCCTGGTGAGGCCACATCTGGAGTACTGTGTCCAGTTCTGGGCCCCACAGTATAAGAGGGATGTGGAGCTGCTGGAGAGAGTCCGGCGCAGGGCCACAAGGATGATGAGGGGCCTGGAACATCTGCCCTATGAGGAGAGGCTGAGGGAGCTGGGCCTGTTCAGCCTGGAGAAGAGAAGGCTGAGAGGGGATCTAATCGGTGTATAAAAGTACCTCAAGGGAGGGAGTAAAGAGGATGGTGCTGGTCTCTTTTCAGTGGTGGCCACCGACAGAACTAGAGCTAATGGCCACAAACTGAAGCACCAAAAGTTCCACAGGAACTTAAGGAAAAGTTTTTTAACAGTGAGGGTGACAGAGTGCTGGAACAGACCGCCCGGAGAGGTTGTGGAGTCTCCTTCTCTGGAGATCTTCCAAACCCGCTTGGATGCAGTCCTGTGCCACGTGCTCTAGGTGACCCTGCGTGTGCAGGGGGGTTGGACTAGATGACCTCCAGAGGTCCCTTCCAACCTTAAGCATTCTATGATTCTATGAAACAGCAGAAGTCAGATTCTGCAATTCTGCAATAAAAGGCACGGCCAAACACTGCCACGCACACGCACAGTGTGCATTCATGCACCAAGTTGATGACAGAGGGATTGCCACATTGTTATTCTGACATATTTCTACTTCAGCATTTTTAAGTTATAAGTCTTCTGCAAGAAATAGTCTTGCAGATGAAATGAGAATGACACGACTTTGCGGGTCGCCAGTGAGAATGACACAGAAGGGTGGTCACCATGGGAATGACACGGTGCAGGGGTTGCCATGGGAATGACATGACAGTGGGATCACAATGGGAATGACATGCCGGGGGCGGATCACAATGGTATTTACATGGCAGGGTGGTCGCCAATGGGAATGACACAGTGGACTGGGCTGTCTACGTACCAGGCTAGAGGCTGGGGCTGGGCTGAGGGGCCGGCGGAGAGGAGGCCAGAGGGGAGCCCAGCGCAGGCCGGCACGCTGGTAGAGAGGGCAGAGCAGAGCAGCGGGTGGAGGGCCGGGCTGGGGGAGGAAGCTCCGGGCAGGCTTCGGTGAGGGCAGGAGCAGGGCATCATCGGCCCAGGGCTGATGACCTGGAGGAAGGAATGGAGTGCTCCCTCAGCAAGTTTGCTGATGCTACCAAACTGGGAGGAGTAGCTGATACCCTAGAGGGCTGCGCTGCCATGCAGAGGGACCTGGACAGACTAGGTGGTGAGAAAACTTATGAAATTCAGCAAGGGCAAGTGCAAGGTCCTGCACCTGGGGAGGATTAACCCCAGTCACCAGTACAGGCTGGGGACTGACCTTCTGGAGAGCAGCTCTGCAGAGAAGGACCTGAGTGACAAGTCGACCATGAGGCAGCAATGTGTCCGTGGCCAAGAAGGCCAATGGGACGCTGGGGTGCGTTAAGAAGAGCATCTCCAGTAGGTCGAGGGAGGTGATTCTGCCCCTCTACTCAGCCCTGGGGAGGCCATCCGGAGAACCGTGTCCAGTTCTGGGCTCCGCAGTCCAGAACTCCCTCCGCAGAGGGATGTGGAGCTACTGGAGAGAGTCCAGCACAGAGCTACAAGGATGATGAGGGGCCTGGAGCATCTGCCCTATGAGGAGAGACTGAGAGAGCTGGGCCTGTTCAGCCTGAAGAAGAGAAGGCTGAGAGGGGAACGGATCACTGTATAGAAATACCTCAAGAGAGGCAGTGAGGAGGAACGGGCGGCCTCTTTTCAGTGGTGGCCACTGGCAGAACTAGAGGAAAGGGCCACAAACTGAAACATGAGAAGTTCCACAGGAACTTAAGGAAAATTTTCTTGACAGTGAGGGTGACAGAGCACTGGAACAGGTTGCCAAGAGACATTTTGGAGTCTCCTTCCTTGGAGATCTTCAAAACCAACTTGGACTCAATCCTGTGCCACATGCTCTGCATGACCCTGCGTGTGCAGGGGGGTTGGACTGGATGATCTCTAGAGGACCCTTCCAACCTTCAGGATTCGATGATTCTATGATAGGTAGGCTTAGGCTAGGTGAGGCTGGGCTTCAGGCTGCCAAAAGTCCTTGGAACGAGCGGAAGGTACCACCTGCTGATTGTTACAACCCTGTGACTTACAGGCAAAGAGACTTTCCCTTTGTGCTTCTTTTGGTGACCTCTTCCTTTCATAGAGCTGGTCAGCACCAGTGGGAGAATCTTGCGTGGGGGTCAACCTACATCGCTGAGATAGTAACATGCTTCTGGTTGTTGCTAGCGCTGCTGCTGCGACGCTAGTTTCAATCGTGCGGCTGTTCAAGTTGGAATGGACAGGACGCCATTGTGAAGGGCCCAAAGGAAAATCATGGTGTCACATCAGGTTCCATTGGATCTGAAATTCGTCGCGTATGATGAGCTCTCTTCAGGGAAAGTACTTAGTTTTTCTAGGTTAGAGTTACAGGTCTCTCTGAAATGAATTCAACTGGAAGGAGCCACCTTTCATGCCTTGAATTCATCTCAGCTTGGAGCCAGAAAGAGCTCAGGTCAAGTACGTAGCACAAAGGGCTGACATGCTCCAAGCTGATCTTTGTGCACAGCCAAAACTGCAGAGAAGCTACTTCTTCTCAGACATAAATATGTAAATTCAACAAAGTTCATCCCACGCGCTAATATTTTAAGGAATTTCTGTTTCCAAAGCTAGACTTTATTGCAGCCCTTTTGCCCAAGTATCAAGTGATTCTTCCCCTGCAAAACAAAATTGATAGGACAGAGACCCTAGCAGCAAGTTTCTCAGCTCAGAGCGAGGAGGCTCTCTGCAATGTGGCAGCTCTAGCAAGCCGGCACAGTGGCAGCTCCTGACAAAAGACTTGCTGCAGCGCCGAGCCCCTAAAGGGCTCCTCGAGCATCCTCAGCAGCTCTGAGCGCCGGCACCTCCTCTGCACTCGCAGCACGTGCAAGCCGCAGTCCTGCTCACCACGGCCTGGAGACCCTGTCCTGCGCCCACTGCTCAGCTCCCCGGAGGCTCTCGCTGGGATTACAAATTCCGAGCCAGCAGCACCACTTTGCACTTCAGGGAGCGCTTGGGATTTTGTATTTCCTTCCTTCCTTCCTTCCTTGCTTCCTCCCTTCCTTCCTTTTTTCTCAGCTGCCAAACATTCACTTCTAAATGCAGCTCTCGTCACAGAATTGATAGGGAATATTGCATTTCTTTAGCCCTTAGACTTTGGGTGGTATTTACAGACTCTATGGCCAACTGATTCTCTCACATTTAGCTCGTTACAAAACAGGAGACAAGAGCACTGAGAACGGCACAGGGTTTTGAATAAGAGGGCTGCTAAACAGCAACTGTAAGGTAAAGTCCATAACTGTTTGTTATGGACTAGAAGTCTTGGACTGGGAATCTTTGCCAGTTTTTGAATTCTTTGCAGCTTTTCTTTTGTGCCTTCTTAGAACTGCACGAGAGGTTTTAAATTGACATGGGACAGTAGAGCTTGCAAATTTCTTGCAAGCTTCAGGCAAGGAAGAGCTTCAAAGCAGGAGAAATGCATGAGCTGAAAATGATGGTGAAATAAAATATCGGAAATGGCTGGAATTGTTCGACATTGAGAATGGGGAGGTTCAGCACAAAACCACGAAGAAACTTAAGGGAATGAAGAAGAGATGAAGTGAAGCAACATACAGATTTACTAGAGAAGAAAACAGAAGAAATGCAGAATTTGAAAACGATTGTGAAATGCAATGCCAGGAATAGTTGGAATTGTCCCACATCTGACAACAGGGAGGCTCAGCACAAATCCATGAAGAAGAGAGGACCTGAAGCAACATTCAGTTTTAATAAGCAGGAAAGACAAAGAAATGCAGATTTTGAAAACGATTGTGAAATACAATGCCAGGATTAGTGGGAATTGTCCCACAGCTGAGAATGGCAAGTTTCAGCACAAAGTCCCGAAGAAACTCAACGGAATGAAGAAGAGATTAACTGAGGCAACATACAGATTTACTAGAGAAGAAAAGAGAAGAAATAGAGAATTTGAAAACGATTGTGAAATACAATACGAGGAAGGATTGGAATTGTCCAACACCTGACAACAGACAGGTTCAGCACAAAGCCACGAAGAAGAGACGACCTGAAGCAACATTCAGTTTTAATAAACAGGAAAGCCAAGGAAATGCAGATTTTGAAAACAGATGTCAAATACAATAGCAGTAAGGGTTGGAATTGTCCAACAATTGAGAATGGGGAGGTTCAGCACAAAGCCCCGAAGAAACTCAACGCACTGAAGACGAGATTAATTGAGGCAACATACAGATTTACTAGGGAAGAAAAGCGTAGAAATAGAGAATTTGAAAGCAATTGTGATATACAATGTCAGGAAGGGTTGGAATTGTCCAACACCTGACAACAGACAGGTTCAGCACAAAGCCACGAAGAAAGTGAACGGAATGAAGAAGAGATTAGCTGATGAAACATTCAGATTTACTGAAGAAGAAAGCAGAAGAAATAGAGAATGTGAAAACAATTGTGATATACCATACCAGGAATGGTTGGAATTGTCCAACACCTAAAAATGGGGAGGTTCAGCACAAAGCCACGTAGAAGAGATGAACTGAAACAACGTTCTGATTTACTAAACAAGGAAGCAGAAAAAATGGAAAATATTAAAGCTATTGGGAAATACAATACCAGTAATAGTTGGAATTGTCCAACACCTGACAACAGGGAGGTTCAACACAAAACCACGAAGAAACTCATTGGAGTGAAGAAGTGATTAACTGAGGCAACATTCCGATTTACTAGAGAAGAAAACAGAAGAAATGCAGAATTTGAAAACAATGTCAAATACAATAGTGGTAAAGGTTGTAATTGTCCAACACCTAACAACAGACAGGTTCAGCAAAAAACCACGAAGAAAGTGAACGGAATGAAGAAGAGATTAGCTGATGAAACATTCAGATTTACTGAGGAAAAAAGCAGAAGAAATAGTGACTTTGAAAACAGTTGTGATATACAATACCAGGAAGGTTTGGAATTGTCCAACACCTGACAACAGAGAGGTTCATCACAAAGTCACGAAAAAGAGACGACCTGAAGCAACATTCAGTTTTAATAAGCAGGAAAGCCAAGGAAATGCAGATTGTGAAAACAATTGTCAAATACAATAGTAGTAAAGGTTGGAATTGTCCAACACCTGACAACAGACAGGTTCAGCACAAAACCACGAAGAAACTCATTGGAGTGAAGAAGAGATTAACTGAGGCAACATTCCGATTTACTAGAGAAGAAAACAGAAGAAATGTGGAATTTGAAAATAATTGTCAAATTATTGTCAAATTGTCAATACCAGGAAGGGTTGGAATTGTCCAACACCTGACAAGAGAGAGGTTCAGCACAAAGCCACGAAGAAGAGACGACCTGAAGCAACATTCTGTTTTAAGAAACCGAAAAGCCAAGGAAATGCAGATTTTGAAAACGATTGTGAAATAAAATACCAGTAAGGGTTGGAATTGTCCAACACTTGACAACAGAGAGGTTTATCACAAAGCTACGAAGAAGAGACAACCTGAACCAACATTCAGTTTTAATAAACCGAAAAGCCATGGAAATGGAGATTTTGAAAACGATTGTGAAATACAATGCCAGGAATAGTTAGAATTGTCCAACTATTGAGAATAGGGATGTTCAGCACGAAGCCACGAAGAAACTCATTGGAGTGAAGAAGAGATTAACTGAGACAACACTCCGATTTACTAGAGAAGAAAACAGAAGAAATGCAGAATTTGAAAACAATTGTCAAATACGATACCAGGAAGGGTTGGAATTGTCCAACATCTGCCACAGGGATGTTCAGCACAAAGCCATGAAGAAGAGATGAACTGAAGCAGCATTTAGATTTACTAAAGAGAGCAGAGTAAATGCAGAATTTGAACATGATATTTTCTATGTTTTCTTTCATGGTAGTATGCTGACCTATTAAAGGAAACTCTTAAAGAACTCTGAAAGCGGTCCAATCTTAAAATGTCTTTATTACCTTTTGCTTAATTACAGTTGCTGAGACAGGGGCTTTAGTAATTCGAGGACAAGGATAGGGAACTTCTTTCAGTAACTCCTGAGGTTGAAAATATCATCTACTTACCTACTGTAGCAATTCTGCCCCACAGTCCTCATTTCAGTTTATCACACATTTGAGTCTCTTCCTCAATGTCACTGCCTTGACACTCATTCCCACTGGGATTTTAGCAAGAACATCATGCTACTTTACTACGGCAAGAAAGAATCACAGTAAGTTGTTTTTTTTTTTTTTTTTTCCCTTTCATCTGGGCCAGAAGAAAAAGAACAGAAGTTACTGGTTTCTATTCCACAAATTTGATGTCAAAGGGAAAAAAGAAAATCCACAAATTCAGATATTTCTCTAGTACATACCAACAACTTTTAAGGAGAGTTATGTATTTCTCCAAAATTATTTTGCTACATTCACTTAAGTGGAGCCTGCTTTAGATGCTGGGAATAGCAGGTAGCCAAAGAAAATATAATCTCTAAAAGAATAATTTCTTTCAAGAATAACTTATTATTCATATAGCTTATATTATTTATATTGCCTATATACAGACAATCATCAGGAGGTTTTTTCTTAAACCTAATTCTCAAAAGAAAAAAAAATCCCCACCAAAATTCTTCCCTCAAATAACTTCCCCCTCAAAATAATTCCCTTTCAACACCCCCCAAGAAAATTCCTAACAAATAATTTTCCATAAAGAAACACTAAAAAAAAAATCCGTTCCAAAAAACTATGCCTGACCAAATATTTCCTTCTGATTTTTTTTCCCATCCAGATCATTTTATCCTCTGAAAAAATCACACAAAACACACACACAACTTTTATTTTTTGACAAAACCCTTTCCCTTCCAATAAGGTTTTCCCCTCCAAAGGCTGTTGCAGATGGCTCGGGATTGGGCAATAATCACACAAAATCAGGTGGCTACGTCAAGCATTATTTCAGGTGAAAGCACATAAACAGAGGAGGAAAATACGGATAGCTGCTCACAACTTAGTACTTGCTAGCAGGATACTGAGCCTGAACATCCTCTCAAGCTGGTGGATTGGAGGGTTGCTGACAGGCTCCCAACTTGGCGGGCGTCCCTGCGGAGACAACGTAGACCTCGGTGTTCGGTGTCTCCCCGTTCCCCTCCCCGCACTGTCTTCTTACGCACGGTGCCTCCTGCCCCGTAGGGCCAGTACGTGCCAGGAGGCAGGCGGGGGGGCGGACAAACTCCACCCTCAGCCACATAACCTTCCCTCCCGGGTGCGCAAGCGCGCGTACCGGTAGGGGGTCCCAGCCCTCAGTCTGAGGGTGCAGCCACCTTCAACTGGTTTTGGACGGAGTCGGCTGTGAACATGGCTGAGCAGCCGCCTCCGTGTTCCTTATCGTTCCGCCCAAATGGGCAAACATCTTATTTCTCAAGGTCTGGATTCTGTTTCGCACAATAGTCTTATGACCTTACAGAGCATAAATAATCATAAAAATATCTACCTCCTATACATGCCGCCCCGTGATCTGTAGAGGTCAACCTATTGTAGCGAAGCACCCAAAGAGGTAACATTTTCATAGCAGTTTCAACCATACCTCGTGTCAGCATCATTACACAAGGGATACAGTACATAACACAGACAAATACAGCAAATAGAAATAATAGCCCCAATAGCAGTTTCTGTAGCCATGGCCAACCCCACTTCCACTGTCCGAATGCATTCCAGTCATCAGCATCTCTTAGTTATGAGTCAGATCCTGTAAGGCCTGGATCTGGCAATGTATAGACTTGGAGTGGTCGCTTGGATTCATATAGCACATGCCTCCTACCTCTTCACACCCATGGCCATGCATAAGCAATAACATATCTATGGCAGTGTGGTCTTGTACAGTTGCGTGCTGAATAGAGTCCACTTCTACTCACAATGAGGACAAAGCTCTCGTTGTAGCACTGCTGGACTTTGCTAGCCAGCATCCCAGTCTGCACAACGTGGCCAATGCTTGCTCGGCAGCGATCCCCGGAGCCAATGGCAACGCTATAATATTTTTCTCTGTTGTCCCAAAGTCATTTAGGTTGGTAGAGGCGATAGACACAGACAGATGCAACCATTTTAAGGGAAAGTTCCTTCAAGGTGTCATGATTGCCCTGGGGATTCAAGGGGACTTGCATACTCCTTGGCATCTCCAGAGCTCTGGTACAGTGCAAAGGATGAATGGGAACATTAAAAGGCATCTTCTAAAATTGGTATAAGAAGCTAAGATGCCATGGAGACAACTTCTACCATTCAAGAATGAGAACAAAACCTAGGGGAGACATTTAACTGTTCTCCTTTGAAAGAATATTCGAGATTCCCCACCCTACTAACACCCAAGCTGCCGGGAAGGTAGAGATGAGTGATCAATATGTGGGCAGAATACTTTCCCGTGTAAAGTCTCTCCAACAGGAAGTCCAGCTCGCACAGATCCTGCCCTTGGATTTTGCATGACCAGGACATGGGTTCTTGGTCAAAAACCGGAAAAAGCACCACTGGCAGCGAAGTGGAGTCGACCTTAAAACCACAGAAACATCAGTCAAGACAGCTGAGCATGGATGGCCATGATGCCTGAAATCTGGACTTCTCAGTTGAAGGAAAAGGATGGAAAGCCCTGGATAACTCTCCTTAGAGCTGTAACGCTGTCTGCGGTTGGGTCAGGAGAATAAATGCTGGGTCTGTGGGAGTCCAGGAGGATAGGAAGACTAGCCATGGCTGCCAGCCCTATGGAACCCAGGTGCTTACTTAATAACTTATGCAGAGTTCACTATGCTTCTAAAGATGGGTGTAGAGGTTTGTAAAAACAAATATTGAAAAAAAAGAAGAGAGGGAGGGATTGAGCAGAATACACAAGTTTCTGTATTCACAAATAAGGGGACTTGCCCACAGTCTTTGGCTGATGAGTGGGACAAAGGAATATATGCAGGAGAGGAGACTGAGCGGAGCCGTGAGTGAGTGGGACAGGAGAGCATATGTCAAAAGGAGGGTGAGCTCAGGTGAGAGCAGATGGAAGGAGGCAGGAGTTTGGTGTAGGCAGGCCGGGAAGGATGTAACTTCTGAGCACCTTGGCCAACGGGGAAAGGGAGAGGGCGTCCCTCACTCGAGAAATTAGGATAAAAGGGGGCTGCATCCTCCAGCAGTTGGAGAGACCCCACAGGAATATGCCCGGTGGACTCTTCCTTTATTCAAATAAAGTTTTAAGATTCCTCTGTCTCCTTTTTGGACATGCAGCTCTTGACAGTGAGATTTTCCGCACACAAGTTACTTACACTGTTGTTTTGCAGAATTAAATTAGCCTGTTAGTAGCCACTGTTAATAAAGGGAACATTAAATCCACTCACATTCTCAATATTGAACAATGCTGACCATAATAGAACGGGAATGTAAAAGATCTTTGTGCAAGTATTCTGAGAGACCAAATTATCAAGTGGATATAGAACTGTATGTAACAACCATACTTAGAAAAGCATTTATAGAGTCTAGTGAAAAATGAGCTTCAAGCTGAACAAATTCTGCAAGGCATTGCAATATCAAAGAAAAAGACAGCTTTCAAGCCATGAATTTGAAGGAAAACTAACATTTTGCAGAGGCCTTTTCTGATACTTCTATGCCTCTTTTTCATCATAGTTCTTCTTGATAACATTCAGATCTATTTTTAAAATAAACTCTTTTTTTCTTTTTTTTTTCTTGATAATGTGCCAATATTTTGTGAGAGAATTAATTATTCCTGAAGTGATTTAAAAGACTCAAATACTTTGTCATCTTTTTCCCCCCAAAATCCTTCCCATTCTGGCATGATGCATGTCACGTGCCTAAAAGTGTGGAGAACTACAGCATAAATCCAAAAATTATCTTCATTTCCTGATATACAGAAATAACATCAAGCTAGAAGAACGCTTCTGCATTAACAGGATAACTGAAAAAACACTGTAATGATATCCATCTAAAAGGAATTCTAGAACAGCAGTTACTGAATTCCATTCATTACAAATGGAATAATGGCTATAAAGCCACGAATTGGAATCAATTTACACGCTGACACCTGAGAAATGTATTGTTTGTATTTTTCCATCCTGTGCCAAGTGCATAGAGGTATTGTCTTTCATTCATTTCTCAAAAATACAAACATCTCTTCCTTGAAATTCTGTAAATTTGATGGCTTCACAAGTATACGCAAAATAATTTTCACAAGCTTGTTATGCACTGTTATCAATGTTCTTCATATGTAGATTTTATTGAGTATTTCATTGTTAAATTCCTACAAGCAGTAAAAAAGAGACCTGATTTACAGTGTTTCCATATCTGTTGCAGAAGAACAAATACTGGCATTGTGTCATTAATACAGAACTTCAATACAGAACTGCTACTTGTTAAAAAAAAAACTAACATTGCCCTATATAAATAACAAAATACATAAAAAAATACATGAAGAACAAAATACTTTACCCAGACAACAGGTTCATTTCTATGTCCACATTTCTGTTTCCATGGGGGAATCTGAAAGTCATAAGTAATTTTAAATAAAGATTAACACAAGTGGTTCTTTGCCAGGCGACACATCGCACCCGCTTATACCTGTGCTGCAGAAAAACAAAACAAAACAAAACAAAAAAAACCACAGCATCAGTTTTGACATTTCCAGAGCACTCAGCGGCCAACAGCACCGCCTAAATATACCATTCTGCTACACTGGCAGGTTACAGGAAAGATGTGTTGTCTTACAAGCAGCTCCGAAAGCATGAGATAAGTAGGGATCATCAATATGGATCAGTACGGGGTGATCCATAGGCCTCCTGTCTGGGCCAGCTGCCAGGCCCCAGAAGCCCAGGCACCCCAAGGCCTTTGAGGCAGCCCCAAGTGCTTCTAGGGCTGCCTTTAACCACAACCCACCGGCCTCCTCTCACTGGAGGTGAAAACTGCACAGAATTCTTCCAGGGGGTACTGATCCCAGCTTCGGGTGTAGCCACACAGCTTCCAAACACCTTCCTCACCCCGCCGCCCCATTTCATGACCTCGCTGCCATTTCATGTCCCCGCCGCTCTGCGCAGGGGCAGATGCTCCTGAAGTTGTCTTCATGTGAAAATCTTTTATTCTGAGGAGAAAACAGGAGCTAAAAATGTTTTCAGATCTGAAAGCCTGTTGTCATCTCGGGACTCACTGATTTAGAAAGAAAATGCATGGGTGCATCACAGGGTAAATGAATAGAAGAAATTACTTGCTGGGAGGCTGCTTGAACACTGGCTCGTGTTGCCAGGAAAGACTGTGGTGGGGTCTCAGTCCCTGGATATCTGAGAATGGCTGAGGTCGGAAGGGACCTCTAGGGATCGTCTAGTCCAACCCCGCTGCTCAAGCAGGGTCAAAGCTGACAGGACCTGGCCCCGGTGACGTGGGCAGGGGGCTCCAGCCCTGTTTAATACTTGCCTTGTGTCCTTTTTTTTTTTTTTCAATAGAGAGAGGAAAGCAAAATGGTGTTTTCCCCACTAAGGGCAACTTTTCCACTGGCGGTGTGGAATAGCACTGTTTCTGGGTATGGGGCAGGCCGCATAGTGTTGGCCCATCCCATTTACAACCCGTCTCCGCGGGTGCTCAAGGCCGGAGCTCTCCATACCGGGAAGCTGCAGCCATCCCACGGCTATTCCAGGGAACTGCGAAGGACCCGGAGCGCAGGGGCGGCGCCTTTAAGGGGTGGTTCTGGGAGAGCCCCGCCTCCCAGCAAAAAAGGGCAGGGTCGGCGCCCCCCTCAGCCAATCAGACGCCGGCAGAACAGGCGGCCCCAATTTGGAGACGCGCTAAGCAGTGAGTGTGGCGCTGCGCTGTGTCCCTCCGCCCGCGGGCCGGGACTAGCGGCCGCGGAGAAAAGAGTCCGCGGGGGGAGGCGGCCGGCGGCGCTCGGCGGGGGCAGGCGGGAGCCGCGCGGGCTGGCGGCGCGGCGGGGAGCGGCGGGAGCGGCGGGCAGGAGGCGGCGCGGCCGCGAGTGGAGCGGAGCGGGGCACGGCGCGGCGGAGGGATCCGTGGGGAGGGCCACGGCTGCGGCGGAGCGGAGAGCACCGCACCAGAACTCGCGGTGTCGCCGCGTGCTGTCCTGCGCCATGGCGGTGCCGCCGTCCCGCCGGGCAGGGACGGCAGTGACCAGTTTACCCCGCTGCGCGGTGGCCCTCGCGCCCGGGCCCGTCGCCGCTGCGGATGGCGCCAGGGATGCGGCTGCAGCGGAGGAACCAGAGCCGAGAGCGCAGGAGCAGGGGGTGAGCGCGGCGGGAGGGCGCAGGCGGCTGCAGGAGGGCGGCCCGGAGCGCGGGAAGGGGCCGGCAGCAGCCCCAGGGCAACCCCTCGCCCCCCCGCCTCCAGCTGTGGGACCCCTGGGACAGGGCCGCCCGCAAGGGAAACCTGTGACACAGTCCAGGGAAATGTGTAGAGTTACCCCCTGGGGTGCTTTTAAAACAAAGCAGTGTTTAGAAATCATCTTTACTTTGTACTTAATTATGTCAGTCATTTGCATAGCCCAAAATGGTTAAAGTTATTATTTTTTTTTAAACATCCTAAGGGCAAAACCTTGGAAATCACCAGCTTGCATGGTTCTCAAGGGGGTTACATATCCGTGCTGTCTACATCCCAGTGTTGTTACCACTTGTAAGCGAACAATTTCAGGTGGAAAAGATCATTGTATTTTAATGCATCTTTCCAAATCTGCCAGCCCGCCGTGTTCCTCACAGGCGAGGCTCTTCCCACTGGGATGTTCCACATCGCCGTGGTGACGGAGGGCCCCAACGGATCCAGACGCAAACCGTGCTCTTCCGCGGAGCCCTGCCCTGGAGCCCTGCGTGTCTGCCCATTAATTTTCGGAAAGACAACTTAAAGGGGATTGACACGGATCCAGTGAACATGAGTGCAACTGTGGCTGACATCAGCGCAATGCAGATAGATAGTGTGGTAAGCGATTTAAGTTGTTGTGTTAGAGGGATTTTTCCAGGGTTTCTGATGGAACCTTTTGTAGGCTGCAGCTTTCTTTAATGTGTGAAATTATTCTGTTGAATTGATCTTTAGGTGCGATTTGATGGGGTGGGTGGTCTTTCCGACCACATTGCAGCCCTAAAAGAGATGGTGCTTTTTCCAGTGCTTTACCCAAAAGTCTTTGGGAAACTCCAAATTCAGCCGCCAAGGTAACACAGCTTTACAAAATGCTAATTCCGCTGTTTTGGGGAGGATATTACACTGAGGCATCAATATATTTGTTTGTGCTTCAAACATTTGGGCATTTTTTTTTAGTAGTGAAAATAAATTATTTAATATGTAACACTGAGAACACTGGTGTTCTCTTTCCCAGTGCCTCTGTACTTTGGATTGGAGAGTTGAAATCTTGGAGATGTGTTGGGGAAGATTTAAAAAAACAAACGAACAAAACCCCCAAAATCCTCAAACCACTATCTTTTTCCCCACCAAAACCACAGAGGAGGTTGCACAAGATAATGGCTCAGGTTCAGAGGGAAACAGATGCAGGGGGAGAACACGTCACTCCGTCAGCTCAGTTGTTAGAGATCTCTGTTGCTCTAAAAATCTGCTCCAGTGATGTTGCAACCACAGCGCGTTTCACGCGTTTCCTCTTAGGGTAGCACCGTTTTACTCACGTCATACTCCTGCATCCCTGTTCTATTCCAGGCCCATAAATTTCGTCCTTCCATCATTTTCTACACATAATGTGCTTTATCTTTGTGGAAAGAAGACCAAAACCTGTTTATATATGAAATATTATCCTGCAAACCTGTAGCTCAATTATACTAAATTTCATGTGACTTTAAGCAATAGTTTAAAGGCATTCACTAAGCTTGATATCAGCATAACGTTTAAGTGACCTTCTCTATTTTTGAGAGCCTTAAAATGAGTCCTCTCGCTCATCAGCATCTTAATGAGCAAAAGCTTGTCCTTTCTCAGGGATCACTAGAGAAAATAATGCATAATTTAACAAAATTTACTAGTGCAGCAAAATAGTTTTTTTTTTTTTTTTTTTTTTTTTTTTTTTTCTGCTAGCTCAGTTGTATCAACACTGCTGGCCCTTATGGATGGGTTGGATACCAGAGGAGAAGTCGTCGTCATTGGAGCCACCAACAGGCTGGATTGGATAGATCCTGCGCGATGCAGAGCCGGGCGCTTTGAGCGAGAATTCCTTTTTAAACTGCCAGATAAAGAGGTAGGAACTTGTATTCAATCCTGGTGCTCATCCAGCAAATCCTTCTTGCTGACAAAGCTGTGTCACAACACGGTGTCGTGGAGCAGGTAAGCGGGAATGCAGCCCCGTGCAGCTCACACACAGGAGCAATATCGTGAGAGACCGTCCTGGTGTGGAGGGTGGACGTGGTGTGAAAGAAGAGGTACAAGCCCTAGGGAACTCCGTTATCTCAAATAAAACCAAGTTTAAAATCAGCTTTTCACTAAGATCACCGTTTCTCAGCAATGAAAAAATGTGTGTATATAGCAACCCAAATTATTAAAAAAGGAAAAGAAATTCCACATGAAGCTGTTTTTGTTCTTTTGTTCTGGCTATCGCTACTTAGTCAGCATATCTAGACTATTGTTAGGTTTTGTTTGTTTGTTTTAATTAGCACTTTTTGGGGAAAAGGATAAAGTGGAGTATGACTGGAAGCAAGTAAAAATGCACAAAACAGTATATTTAAGGAAACTGTATATTTAACATAAACATTTTTCTCCTGTTTCCATCCGTTTTCTGGATCAGTGATACTAGCTGGAATCACAGCTGCTCTTTGTGGCAATTGTAGCAGTTTGAAACAATGCTAAGACTATTTTGTGTGAACGAACTGACAGAATAGCAAGCTAATGAATCTGTCATCATGATATCTTGCTACATTTGAGATAATTTTCTTTGAGGAAATACCTTTCTTTTCCAGTTAAGTTTTCTGTTGTTCTTTTTCCCAAAGATCGTTAGGTCTCATACTTGTCAAAACTTAATAATCACTTGCCTTAATCTGTTAATGCCACAGATTCTGCCTCTGCCTTTTGACTCAAGATAAGCTATAATGCAAGCTCTCTATTTCTAGGCTAGAAAAAAGATTTTCAAGATTCACACACGAAACTGGACCCCTAAATCATGTGACATGTTCCTTGATGAGCTGGCTGAAAAATCTGCCGGTAAGTTCAAAAATCAAGCGAGTTCCTGCATGTTACTAAGTCTGCAGGAGTTGCAGCTTGTGGCACATGGCAGGTGGGAACCAGGGTGTTGCACCTTGCTGCAGAACTAGCCAGGGAGCCAGCTGTGTGTCCTCAAAGCCATCGGAGTGAGATGATTCCAACCACTTACTGTTTTATTTTCTGTCTCTCCAAACAGCGAGTGGCTTTTGGGGCATCCTCCTTGGGAGAAAAGTTTGGCTTAGAAGGTTCAGGAGAAAAGTCTGGCTGATTTGTAACCATGCAAACCAGCTAACAAAACCTCTGTACTGCAGCAACACTTTTCACGTTTCCTATTAGACTGTTCTTAACCTGCATGCAAAGTCTTCGCGTGTTGCACTTTGGCACCTTGACCTTTCTGTGTTGCCACAGCCTGACAAAATGCTCCATTTGATGTTCTGTTTTATTAGGATACTGTGGTGCTGATATCAAGTCCGCATGTGCTGAAGCCGCCCTCCGTGCTTTGCGACGCCGCTACCCTCAGATATACAGAAGCCCTGAGAAACTGCAGCTAGATGTCTTTTCAATTAAAATAACAGCAAATGGCTATGGAAAGAATTGTACCAGCTTCACAGAGGTCTGCGGCTTTGCTCAGACAAGCATTATCACCCATTTTTAAACCACTGCTTAATAAGACTTTTCAGAGAATTTTACGAGTCCTGCAGAGAGTATTTCCCCACGCAGAACTTGTCCTAAAGAAGGACCAGCAGCAAGACAGGACCATAACATGTACAGCTGGTTAAAACTACTTGTTGTTTTAGCTATCATCATTTCACCTCATATGAATTGAAGTATTTGTGGATCACACTGGGCGATGTGTGAGATCACATGCATCAGATTTCCTGGCAACATCCTGCTAGCTTTTCTACCTGGAGAGTTGCTAGGTTCATTTTTATTGGTAGAGCAGGCAGAAAGCCACAAGTGCAAGCAGAGACGCTAGGTGACCCATAATTGCTTCCCCTCTCTGTTCTCCGCTTCTACCTTCTCCTCCCTGAGTGATCTTGGAGGATCTTTATGCAGAAGATGTGTTGATCTACACACCCTGGCTTAGGAGTCTTGAGACAAAGGCCAGTTGGTGGCCATCACATTCACTTAATTCCCATACTTTTACTGTGGGACACAGATTCCAGACACACAGCCTCGTGGGTTGTGTGGGTGTCTAGCAAGTACAGGAGTTGTTGCTGATAATCACATTTCTTTGTTCTTGGGGCAAAAAAGGGACTTTTTGCCAATAAAGAAATATAACTTTTGGAAAACATAAGACTTAGGCGAGGTTTGTAGAGCCTTGTGCAATCTCTTTAGACCTGTGGTAGGATCAAGTCTTCAAAAATAGCATTTAGTGTGAGCCCATCCAAGGGAGAAAGAGAGATAAGTGGGTTTGGGGGCTGCTTTGGAAGCTGTATTAGAGTGAGAGACATGCAGACTATCCAGGCAAGTTAACAAACCATTCTTGTCTTCCAGATGATATGAACGCTACTTTACAAAGCGATTTCATCTGGAGTGATGAAGAGTCACTTTCAGCCTTTGAAGATGAGGAGACTTTTCCTGAAAAGACTTGTCGAAAGAAGAAAAACTTCCTTGACTTCAAGAGGTAAATGCCTGTCCCCTTTTAGGTTCAGAATCTTCAGCTTGTTGTGTCTTTGGAAAGAGATTATGCTGCTTGTGTCTTCTCTCAAGAGAAACTTGAAACAGAGCAAATTAACATTTATGTCTTTAATCATCACTATGTGTTTTAAACTTCCTATTTTCTAATTTTGTTCCAGAAATGCTTCTCACCAGCCAAGGTGTCACAGGCCAAGGCTCTTGCTCTCTGGAGAGCCAGACCGTGGGCAAAGCTCCCACTTGGCCCCCGCAGTCATACACGCCCTGGAAAAGTTTCCAGTTTCTACCCTGGACCTGCCAGTTCTGTTTGCTAGTGCCTCATCACCAGAGGAAATATGTGCACAGGTATCTTTTTTTTTTTTTTTTTTTTTTTTCCTTCTTTCTTTAATCTCATGAGATTCACTGTCTGTCTGTAAACTGCTCAAGTGAGGTAAGTGAAATTGTTAATGGAGGTGGTCTGCTTTTACTGTCCTTTGCTACTATATTATAACATTTTGACCTTTGATGAGAGATGGACACGTAAGCACAGATGTTCTATTGAGTCGTGCGGCTCTTTAAAAGTTAACTTACATGTACGCAGTCTTGCAATCAGGCAGCAATCTGGATCTCTGTCTGTGTAGCTCTCTCAATTTTTGAGTCAAATCAGAAATTTTACTCTACTATTAATAAGTTTTGCATGGTGAGGTTTTGTTTGTTTGTTTATTTGTTTATTGGTACGTTGCCTTTATGCACTTCTATTTTATTAGGCCAGTTTGATGTGTAGTTATTTATGAGCAGCCTGTGCTCCTGGTTCATTGCTCTTTGATCTCTAGAGGTCCCTTCCAACCGTAAGCATTCTATGATTCTATGATTCTCTTACCAAAGCTTTCATTTTACTAGTTTATCCGAGAAGCTCAGAGCACAGCACCAAGTATAATTTATATTCCACGGATCAATGTATGGTGGGAAACAGCTGGCGTTGTGTTGAAAACTACTTTTACAACGTTATTAGAGAACATTCCAGCATTTGCTCCGGTTTTGTTGCTTGCAACAGCAAACGTATCGTACATGGATCTCCAAGATGAGGTATTTCTGTCAACAGTTTCCCCTATTCTTTTATTCACTTTAATTTTATGAATCTTTTAAGTATACGAATACTGTCCTCCCTCAAGCAAATGGATCCTTTTATTACTAGGGCACCCTTCTGAATCGTGTAGATTTGCTTAGACACAAAGCAGCGCTGAGAACGTTTGTCTCGGTTGTTTTGTGAGTCAAGGGACTCGCTTCCACTTCAGCAGGAAACCTCAAAGGTGGGGGGATGTCATCACTCTGTCAGTGCATCGTGTGCTTGTCCATTCCCTGAGCTTAAATTCTAGAGCTTTTCCTCAAAGAAGATATTTTATTTGCCATCCTGACCTAAAGAAACCTAGCCTTTGATCACCAGGAAGATTATTATTATTATTATTATTATTATTATTATTATTATTATTATTATTATTCAGATCATTATTAAGCTTAATTTAAAAAATCCTCTTTTTGACGTAGTGATCTTTTACCTGAAATGTCTTTCCTTCTCATGCCATAGATACAGGAGTTGTTTATTGAAGATTATGGAGAAGTTTTCGATATCCCGTTGCCTGCTAAGGAAGAGAGAAGCAACTTTTTTGAGGACTTAATTTTAAGTCAAGCTGCTAAACCTCCTGCATCTAGAAAGAAAGCAGGTGAGCCTATTCTATAGATAAAAATTTGCTAACTGTATGTTAACAGCCTTACAGTATTTGTTTTGGTAGTGGGTTTCCTATCAGTAACTCTGTGTGTGCTCCTATGTGAGTGCTGCGGATGGAATAAACTTTTATGGTTCCCTTAAGCTCGGCAGGCCCTGGAAGTGCTGCCGGTGGCGCCGCCGCCTGAACCTCGGGAACCACCACAGGTTGAAACGCAAGGGGCAGAGGAGCAGGAGGAGGAGTCCCTTGGTGCACTTAGCGTTTTCTTAAGGGATGTTACTCTCAGAATTGCTACTGACGGACGTTTCAAGGCCTTCACAAACCCTGTTGATGCAGATGAGGTAAACTGCTCTGGGTCTGTAATACTGTACTGTCTGGGTGTATTTTTAAGTGCCCAGTGTTGGTGTGCTCTAGCGAAAGGCTTATCTTTAGCACTGCACTAAAAGGATTTCTTTTTGAGGAGCAAAAAGTGTTTTGTATTTTATTTTGCTGACTCCCTGAGGCTCTTCAATGTCCTTTTTTTGAGTAGTCACTGAAAGCCCTGGTTTCCTCCTAGAAAGTCAGAGCAGCTACCACCAGAGTTTGCCTGAGGAAAGACTTTGAGATGTAGGTATGCTACAACTCTGAAATAAACAGTCAGCTTTCTTTGGGGCTGTTGGAATAAAGCCTAAAGCTCTTGCTACGTGTTTGTTGGCTGTCAGTGGTTCCTCTGGGAACAGGAGAAGAGCAGATGTTTGAAAAAAAAATTCAAGATTCCGCCTGCCATTTTGTCTCTGGCTCCCCAGTACAGGATCAGCCATAAATGATATGTGGTTTCATCTTCCCCCAAAACTTTGAAGTCCCCCTTTTACTCATTTAATTTACTGACTGTGCCCCCATCTTAACAGACTTATACTTCAGAGTTAGTTGCAATTTTAATACAGCTGTGTATCAGCAAGGGCCCTGTTCCTCTGGGCATCCCTCGTCTTTCCCTTCCAGGCTCTTGACATGTGAATAGTCTAAACAAATAGAGGTGTCCTCACCTAAACTAGCCTTGAGGCTCCTCTCACGCTCCCAGTAAAGACATAATTAGCTCTGCTCCAGGTATCTCCTCCTAAGGGAGATGCCTAGAGCAGCTACTTCCAAAGGGCAATTCCGGCAGCGGATTTCCTGCTGCCCAGAGCAGAGCCTGGCTCGGGTGGCTCAATCCAGTGTATTTACTGTGATGTTCTGAAGCTGAAGGAAGCAAATCCTGCTCTGCATGTCTGTTCCCTTCGCTGTCCCACACACACTCCCCAGCTTCCTGCTGCCTTTCTTCTTCCTTCCAGTGTGTCTCTTCAAAGCCCTTTGAAAGAGCCCTTCCTTTTTCAAGCAGCTAAGTGGTTAATTCCACTATCTGCTCATAATGTCACAAATATTCAGGGTTTGTAAGAAGTCATTTATTTGAATTTATTAAAATAATGTGGGTAGATACTGTGTAAGTCTAATAAAACCTCTGAAACCAACTATTTAATTGGTAAGTACCTGATTATATCACAGTTATTAAACAGCCAATGGACCTTTCAACAATTCTCTCTAAAATTGACTTGCACCAATATCTAACTGCAGGAGATTTTCTGAAAGATCTTGATCTAATCTGTAGCAGTGCCTTAGAATACAAGCCAGATAGAGAAGCTGGAGGTGAGGATAGCTCTTTATCCCTCATTTAGACAACCTTTAAAATGTATAGATTGAGAAGAGTTGTCTCTTTACAATGGCCTTGGGATTAGCTCCCTTGAAACATCCACAGAGAGCATTTCTTGCCACTTTAAAAATTGGTGTAGTGTTGAATTATTTAGAGATGAAATTATGTGCAGTCAGTGCTAATGAAGATGTAGTGCCTCTGCCTTCATTATTAACTTTTATGTTCTTCTGCCAAAACTATTCACTGAAATAGCTTGCAAAATCTCTTTGGGAAAAGAGTTCATCTTTTCCATATGATCCAAATCAAGGATTTCACTTAGCTAGTGGCAAACACTCACTTCTGACTGTCAAATTTCAGATCGTCTCCTTAGAGACAAAGCTTGTGCTCTGAGAGATGTTTCCCATGCCATAGTGAAGGAAGAAATGGATAAAGACTTGGAACAACTTTGTGAAGAAATGAAAGAGTCTCGTGAGAAAAGAGGTATGTATTCCAACCCTAGGGATTTGAAGACTTGCCTCAGTATTTGTAAGTAGAAACGTGAGACCAACTTTTTTGCTGTCTGTTCTTCATTGCAAGGCTGCAGCTCTTCACAGGATGTGCCATCTCACTACGAGGTGATGCCACAGCAGCCCTCTGTTTCTGGATGTAATAAACAAGATAACAAGTGTAACGAAAGAATAGAGATGCCAGTGACGCCTGGAGCCTGCCCTACAGCACTGCCTCATGGCAAGTTGCTTTTTCTTTTTAGATTTTTTTTTCTTTTTTTCTCCCCACCAACAGGCTTTCTGGGTGATATTGCTAATGCCATTGATATCCTTCTTGTGACAAGGTTTTTGCCAGTGGAAACTTTGCCAAGGATTTCACCCATATGTTTTGTGCAATATTCTGTAAATAGAAAGAAGGGTGGGGTTTTTTGTTTTCCTTTGTGGAAGGCATAAGGACGAAGACTGCTTTAAACAGGTTATCTGAATCATAAAACTTTACTGAGAATTTTCTTTATCCTTCAGTTACTTTCTTGAAATGGTCTCTTTTTAACTCTTCCCAGCATTCACTCTGCTTTTGATCTTTACTGGTTTTATAAGAGATTTGAAGAAGAGCTTTTCTCCAAAGGCTTTTTTGCTATTCATCTCTATTAGTTCATGTAATGAGACAGTAAGCAATTTTACCCAATAGGCAGACAATAGGACTGCAAAGCAAGGCTAAAGTAGGAATTTTCTGGGCTTAAAAGCTTCAAATCTTGTTTAAAGTCTTGAATAAATTTAAAACTCTAACAGCAAATGGACCACATGAACTTGCAACCTTTTCTTTAGACCTACATGTGTAGTGAGATTTGTCAGTACTTTCAGTTCTTTGATTGTTTTACTTGACATATGAGGAAGATAAGAAGAGCCAATTTTAAAGGAGGAGCTGCTTTGCTTATATTTTGGGTTGTTTTTTTCTAATATCTTATTGCAGTTCCGTCCAAAAGAAAACGCAAAAGGAACAATTGCACTTCCAGTGGTGAAACAAAGAGGAGAAAGATTTTGCAGTGGAGTAAAGTGAACAGAAGTGGAGAAGACCAAGAGGAAGTAGACAGTGATGGAGAAGAGTTCCTGGAAAACGGTGCTTCTAGCATGTACCAGACTGAAGGTGAGTTCATAGGAGGTTCTCGTGTGGAAGAAAGCCACAATAGTCTTCCACGGCGACAGACAAATGTCTATGAAAATAAACATGAAACAGAAAACAAGAGATTTTTCCTCTGTGACTAAATCTGGCTCTGAAAAGAAAAGAGCCCAGTTTTCTCCCAATTCAGGGCTAAGAAATTGAAATGACACTTTGGATTCCCAAAAGACAGCAAGTTTCCGAGAGGGTGATTCGAAAGGTAAGTGAAAGGTCCAGCAGACCAGTTAGCTCCATTTTGTTGTTGAGGGGTTTACATTAGCCTCCTTTAATTTCATTCTATTATTTCTTTACAAATCACTGCACTGTGTTGCTTCCGTTAAGATTCTGTCCCTCTGATTATGCAACCAAACTAATTTTCTTAAGCTGCTGCTCTTCTAATTCTGAAATCAGTTTTGTAATTCTATCTCCTCGCAAACCAACAATCATTTGCTTTCTTTTAAGGCACGTGCATCTTTCTGATAAGGAGCAGCTTGGGATAAAGAGCTGTAACTCGGCCTGTGTAGATTTAGTCACGATGTGGCAGAGATGACTCACATCCTAATGCTTGCTTCAAATGGGAGATGGGTTTTCTTAACATTCAACTTCCTTAAGTAGGCAGTGCTGTAATGGTAACGTTTGACTATTGCTTTTTTCTCCTCTCAACCCTGGGCTTTTCACTCCCACTGCTTTTTGATCTTGGTTCCTATTTTTTATGGAGGAGAAAGTAGAAGGCAAGTATTTCTCAGTGAACAAATATCAGGGAACGGTAGAGAAAGATTGGATGCCACTTGTGGGATAGCTGATGGATAGCCATGTTTTGGAGAAAGAGAAATCATGACTTAAGAAAATGTTTTCATTCCAAAAACTTACATGCGTCATGAGAGTCTGGTGGGAATTCCTGAATTACCTAGAAAAAATATACGCTCTCCTCAGCCAGTGCATTTACAAGCACCAGAATTATTATGGCAGAACTAAACTCATTATGGTAAATTTTATATATGTTTTCTAATGGTTATATATAGTATTCTGTCATGGTTACACAGTCTGCATGCCCTCTGGATATCATGCTTATTTCATATTCATTGCTTTAGTGCTTAGCTGTCATGTTATAAGACTTACTCATTTCCGTTTGGAAGACATTTACCCATATTGCAAAACCATTGTTATATTTGGCATAACTCTTTTCAGTTTCAGCAGGAAAAAGAGATTGGACTTGAAGAACTTCTTTACTGTGAGGGTGACAGAGCACTGCAACAGGTTGCCAAGAGAGGTTTTGGAGTCTCCTTCTGTGGAGATCTTCAAAACTTGCTTGGATGCAGTCCTGTGCCACGTGCCCTAGGTGTCCCTGCTGGAGCAGGGGTGTTGGACTAGACGATCTCTAGAGGTCCCTTCCAACCTCAACCACTCTGTGATTCTGTGACAACGGTTCCACCCACCCAGCTCCTTCAAAGAAATTAACCTTGGAGACTGTGGATAGCTGGTCTTGCTATCCACAAGTGTATCCAAGGTGTAGGGGGACCATGAAAGGAGGGTGCTCTTCTCAGTCTGTTACTTCCTCTTTCTCCCCCTCCTACAAGCAGGCAAACATTTGCAGATGTCTTCAGGAGGCATCCACCGCCCAAGCCGGGCAATCCCAGTGTTCATTTGGTTTAGATATGCTGGAAATGGAGTGTTCGGGTCCAAAGAAGCCATGAGCCCACTCGTCCCTGAGGCGCTTGTGTGTGAGAATAGATAAAATTCTTGGTCCCTCTGCAGTTTACCTTGAAAAGAAGGAGCCTCTTTGCTTAGGCACTGGTATCTCCATCTCTTCCCTCGCATCTGATTGAGAGGTAGAACGGATGCTCTGTTCTCACTGTGCAAAAATGGGGATATTTTGGATTCAGGGAGGTCACGCCTGACAGACGTTCCCTTCTCATCTGGTATAATGCCACGTACTAGCTTGAGAAGGGAAAATATTGATGTTATCCCAGCACTTGTGGGCTTCTGGAACTTAACATTGGAATGCTCAAATTAAATGTGCCCGGATTTCTTTGTTTCCTCCCTTTTTCTTTAGCTCTAAGTACAGTTCTCTCTTCTTCTGAGTGCACTGGGCAAGTAGCAAAGGTAAATTAATTATGGAGCATCCACCAAGTAACTTTCTCAGCTTTTAGCTGTGGTTGCTCAGGGAGGATCTCTTCCGAACTGTTGAAACAACTGTTGCTCCAGGCTCTGTATCCTCTACTCTTTTGGACACATAGGGATGTCTCTGAAGCTACAGAGAATAGAGAAGCATTGTGATGCTTTTAGCACATGATATAGCTAAATATCACCAACAGGGGAATGTATTTACAGATGCTTTAACTTTGTGTGAAGAAAGAATCTATCAGGTTCTTAAAATTTTTATTTGTGCTTATTGATAATTTGTCTTTTCTTTATTATCAGGAAATGAAGAAAATCGTTAGGAACTTCTACTGTGCTTCATAATGTGATCTTCAGAACACTTCACTTCTACTTTATTTAAAATAAAATTTTAATTGCATTCTCTTGGTAGCTGTGTATAGTTCAGTAAAGAGTACTTCTAAATATATTACATACATACAGATATGGATGTATAAGGCATATATGTATATAAAATATATATAAAACAAATTAAGATATATTTTATAGCTGTATTATAAATATTACATATTTTAATAGATATAAATATATAAAATACGTATAAAATAAGTCTTAAGATATGTTTTTATACATCCATATTTATAAAACAAATATTTTTTTATTGTTTGAATTTATTGTTAAAATAGGTTTTTATTAAAAGTGAAACAGCATTCGAGTTTGTCTGTTTTAATTGTAGAATAATTTCAGCAGTAAAAATCTTCCTTGTTCCTGGTATATTAAGTAGATCATGGGAAAGTTTACCTCCTTTTTGGTTTATCAGTTATATAACTGAGGCAAACAAGAAAAATGCATAGGGAAGAAAACAGGAAGCTCTCATCTTGCCCTGGCTTGATCTCCAACTTAGCTGGCTGCTGCCATGAATTGAGAAGACTGGTCTGTATGGATCTTAGAGAATAGGATGGTTTTCCTTTTTAAAAAAAAAATAATAATAATAAACAAAAAAGACAACAAACTGTGCAGTAGGGGTGAAGCTGAGAAATTACGAGAATGATGCCTGAAAGTAGCTTCTGAGAAGCCCGAGAGAGTACACACTGAACACGTCCAGTTTTGTTTCCCTCCTCGTTTGCTTTTTCTGTGCCCTCGTGTTTCTCCTCTAGCTGGGCTCTGCAGGCTCCATTGCTGGGATGCTAAATGGCCCACCAGAGCAAGCAAGCGTTGGCTCTGCTTCCCAGGCCGAGCTAAGGAGCTTCTCCCACCCCTGAGCCACGAGGCCTCACCTGCAGAGTGTACAAATTCACTTCTTAGCTATTACTAGAGCTACTTGTCTCATATATTCTGGGTAAATCAGGGCAAAGCATGTGCCAGGTAAGCTCTGTGTTTTATATCTCAGTTGTTTTCTTGGATGGTTTACAGATGCAGGCTTTGTCCAGGCTTCACTTAAGCGTGGAAAATAAAATGTCCAGATTTCTAAAGTGGATGCCTGTAAGTGAAGTGAAGGCAATTCTTGTCTATTAGTGCTTTGTGTGAAAGCCACGGGCCTGCACATGCTTGCACCACTGGGCACCAGGAAGGTTTCCTTGCATCTCCAGGGAGAGGAGAGGGAAAAAATTATAGAAGCAAAAATCTGTTTCTTAGCCCTTGAAGATGGTGTTGAAATCCTGACATCTTAAATGCACCTTTCACCAGGGAGTCCATGTTGGTTCATTCTGTGGTAACAGGGAAACTTCTTACACTGAAAAAGAAGGGACAGGGCGGGAAAGGCAGACCCAGAAACAACCTTCTGATAAAGCTTTTGCACTTCAAACTTTTGGTTCAACTTTTTTTGTACTGCTGCTCTCAGCAGGAAACTGTTGCTATGGTGTTTTAGAAGTGTATGTGTATAAATGGGCAAATAGCGGTCTTCCCTCATGTGATGCTGTGAGGGTGATCCTTCCTAAAAGTCACTCTCTGTGTCTTCCTACCTCTGCTGCTGTTCCCAGAGTTGGGTGTCTGACCTCAAAACCGCATAACCCTGTTAAAAACAGCAAGGAGAAGCACATCACTGCAGGAAGAGCACGGGGCAAGAGCTAAAACTAAACCCTAAACTAAATCCTAAAACGCACCCTGTGAGTGCGTATTGACGGAAGAGGTCCTCTCAGCTCTCAACAGGTATATACAAAAATGTTTTTTGGATCCGTATGGCTTCTCCCACCCTAAATCTTTAATTCTGGGCCAGTTCGTTAAAGGCCATGGGTGGTGGGCCTGGGCCCTCCCAAACTCCCCTCCCTGCTGACAGACGCGGGGGAACTGCTGCAATCTCGGACTCGTGACGGGACAGCCATTTTTTGAAAACGGAATTATATAAAAGCACAATAAAGAACATGTATCATGCTGCTATTGCACATGGCATGGGACATAACACCTAGCAATGCTCAGTGTCCAACTGTGCAATCTTTGCATGTAAGTTTTAGTCGTCATGCCATCGTTATCTCTAGCATCTCTTTATCTCTATCTTTATCTATTATCTTTATCTCTATCTATTATTTATATCTCTAATATCTCTTTATCTAGCTGCTTCCTAAGCTGATCTTAGGTCAAGACTGCCTGTGTGTAAATGGGAAGAGTCCTGCATTATAGCAAATCTACCCAACCCTGCTTTTTATGCTGGGGTCAGCGTTGTACTGCACAAAGCTTCCTTTTTCAGGTGAAACTTCTAATTGTGAACAGAGTTGCTGCATTAAGAAAGAGGTATTTCTTACATTCTAGCTACTCTATGAACAGTTCTTCTAGTGGTATTTTTTTTTTTTTCATATAGGGTTTTTTTTTAAAAAAATGAAATGCTTGATGTTATTAGCTGCCCTGTAGATAGGGGCCTTCAGTAGTTCATATGAAAAAGAACCACAAGTTTTTAGTACGCACATCCTCTGCTACTTTCCATTTCACCCACAGCAGGTTCAAGCAAGAAGAACAAGAACAGGAGGAAGAAAGCAACTGCAAGATGGTAGAGGGAGTTCTGCTGGCAGAGTAGGCAGGGTTCATTCCAGGAAAAGAAAAGGAGAACCTGCAGCATTCTCTAGCTCACCCACTAAGAGAGAGGGATACACTGCTGAGAATAGGAATATACAACCAGGGAGACCCTACTGGCAGGGAACTTGATTGTCAAATGAGAGGCTCTTGCAAAAAGGAGGAGCACTAGATGAAAGTACATAGACAAATTGGCATAACTCAGTCCTCAGCGCTGCCCTCGCGTGCCCACAAATCAGCGCTGCTGCTCTGGTACATCTAGAAAGCAGAACTGTGAGTGGAGAGGGCAGGAGCGTGGCCGCTCTGACAGCTCCTCGAGGGTGGCGCACGGCATGGGAAGCTCCTGCAAACAGCAGGTTGAGCGGGAGGCAGCCTTGTTCTTGGAGGCGCCCTTGAAGATGCTGCCTGCATCAGCCCAGGTAGGACTGGGGGAAGCAGCCATAGCAACATGAAAGCACAGGATGTCATTATTGAGACGCTACTGGCTGTTAGACTGCAGCCACTGTTTTCAAGAAACAGAAGCAGAGACCAGAGCACAACCGCAGGCAGCAGCACCCGCGGGGCTGGAGAGCGCGTGGGGCCCCGCGCGGGTCGGTACCGCAGAGCGGCCGGGAGGAGGCGGCGCGCATGCGCCCTGCGCTGCGCAGGCTCCCTGCTGCCCCCCGCGCTCAAGGAGCAAGACGGCCATGAGGGGTGCGCGCATGCGCCCTGCGCGCCGCCGGGCTCGCTGCTGCCCTCGTGTGCCGGGGCGGAGGGGCTGCAGGAGCGGGGCTGTGCGTGTGTGCAGCGCCTCGGGTGGCCCTGTGTGGCGCAGGGCGCATGCGCAGCGGCCGGCAGGTGTGCAGGTGTCCCTGGAGGGCTGCGCTCGGGCCCCCGGACGGGAGGAGGCGGAGGGAGGCCGGGGAGCAGTGAGAGCAGGGGCAGCGCTGGTGGAGGACGTGGCCGCAGGAATATATTCCCTGGAAAAGTGACTTTCATCGACATTTTCATTTCACATTCCCATGCCAAATGAAGGGGGTGGAAGCATGTCTGAGGCGGATGTCATGTGTGAAGCGCATGGAGGCGTTTCTCCTGTTGCCATTGCCCTGTGTTCCACGCGCCCGCATGCCCATACGGCGGGGACGTGGGGGCTGCTGCTCCCCGATGGTGAGGCGTAGCGCCGTGCGGGCCGCAGCTCCTGGCTGCGCTGTGGGGGCTGCGGGCAGGGCGGCCCCCAGTGAGCGAGCAGGGCTGGGAGGGCCGGGCCACGGCCTGGCCACGACTCCTGGTTCCCGGGGCCGAGAGGCCGAGGAACAGGAACGTGCGTGACGCGGCTGGGTTAGCGCCTGCGGTGCCTGGGGTGGGCTCGGGGGAGCGCAGCCCTGTGCCATGCAGGGGAGCGACTCTGGCGTGTGCTCGGCCTCTGGAGCGAGCTGAGGTCTGACGCAGCGTGACGGGCAGGCTTAGTGTTAAGAGCAGGAGAAAGTCTAGAGCTCCGTGGGGAGCGGCGCCAGAAAGGGCTGCCTGCAGCGCGGTATCCAGCCTGGTCCTGGGACGCCCTTTAGCTTGGAGGCAGATCGGGGAGTGGTGGCCTCAGCCTCCGGAGCGAGCTGGGGTTTGGCGTTCGGGGCCACGTGGGTGACTGTCGCTCTTTTCTTCCGAGCTGCCTCTCGGCTCCCTCCGTACATGCAGGATGCAGCCTTTCGGGGATAACCCTGCTGCGCGGGCACCCATGGAGCGCACGAGCATCTAAGGGCCGACCTGTCGGCAGCGCTAGTGCTGAGGAGTGTGCTCGGCCGTAGGGCAGTGGCTGCAAAAGTGACTTTGCTCTAGCAGAGAATGGGGCTTACACAGATCCGAGCAGCAGCTCTGGAGCCAAAAGGGCCGTTTGCCCAGTACCAACTGGGAAAAGCAGTAAGCACTTTAGTGTTGTAAGACTTTTAGAGGGGAAATTGATTTTGGAAGGGAAATGATTTTGACAGAGAAAGAAAATAGGAGTGGGTGGGTAACTTTTTCAGAGGATAAAATATTTGGAGGGAAACCAAATCACAGGGAGACATTTGAGGGGGGGGGGAACATTTTTTGGAAGGAATATTTTTCAGGGAATTTTTAAAGGAGGAATGGGAAAATGGTTTGGGGGAAACTTTCTTGCAGGTTGTTGAGAGATAATTATTTCGGTGGAGGGAAGTTATTTGAGGGAAGAATTTTGGTGCAGTTTTTTTTTTTTTTTAATGAGAATTAGGTTTTAAGAAAAAGCTCCTGATATTTGGGTATGTAAAGGCAATATAAATAATATAGGCTCTATAAATAATATTTTGAAGGAAAGGTATTCTTTTGGAGATGGTGGTTTTTTTGGCTTTGTTTTGTATTCCCAGCATCTGAAGTACGCTCCACTTAAGTGAACGTAACAAAATAATGTTGGAGAAATATATAACTCTTCCTAAAAGTTGTTGCTATGTACTAGGCAAATATCTGAATTTGGGGATTTTGTTTCTTTCCCTTTGGCAACTCTGTTGTCAAAGAGAAGCCAATAACTACTGCTGTTCTTCTCCCGAGACAGATAAAAATAAAAGCTTTCTCGTGGTTCTTTCTTGTAGTTGTAAGGTAGCATTATTTTCTTGCTGAAATGAGTGGAATTGTTGGAATGAGTGTCAAAGCAGTGAAATTAAGGAGGAGACCCCAAATGTGTGATCTCCTGAAATGAGGGCTGGGGGGCAGCATTGCTCTGGTGAGGCAGTAGATGGTATTTCCAACCTCTGGAGTTGGTGGAAACAGTTCCCTGTCCTTGTCCTTTGAATTACTGAATCCCATGTGTCAGAAATTCTAATGAAGAAAAAGGTAATGAAGACCTTTGAAGTTTGGCTAGCCTTCAGTGTTCTTTAAGTGTTTCCTTTAGTAGGTCCAGATACTACTTTGAAAGAAAAAGCAGACAATATACCAATGCTTCCTCTTGCAAAGCTGGCACAAGCTGCACCGTTTAAATAGCAATGTTGAGGGTGTTAGTAATCTTAGTGCCTTGAGTCATTTTGTTCTTTCTTTACAGAGCTCCTATAGCCACCAGTAAATTCTGCTGGGAGGATCCATCAGGGAGATTTCCTACAGAAGGGATGAGGGAAGACGGCTTTGGAAACGGGAGGAATGCGCCGTTGTGGCCTGCTCAGTGCCAGGACGCAGCTGGGGCCTTCGCTAGCGGCGTTTTCATTTTCGCATGGCCCAGTTTGAGCTGCTGCTGCTGATGCCAAAGGAAGTCGTGCAGGTGGAGCGCCGCCAGCTCAGCAGGGCCGGTCAAGCAAAGAGCAGGAGAGAGCAGGTGAGAGCCGGGCACGGCTCGGTGGGGGTCAGGCCCCAGCCCACGGGGAGGAGGTTCTTCCAGGTCTGCAGTGGGCATGAGAGGCAGGGGCTCCCCTTAGAGTGGGCCAAAGAATTGGATGTGTGAATATTGGAGAATTTTGGGGCAAAAGTCGTCTCTCTCTTCCTGTTAAGGTAAGGCGTAAAAGGGGTGCATGCTTTGGGAAGAGTTCCTGTGAGTGTTTTCGGCGGGGCGGGGGGGCTTAATTTGGCTGCCTAGCCGAGGCGTCCGGCCTCGGGGAATTCTGTGTGCGTGGGCGAGCTCAGCTCAGCACTTAGTGCCCAGCGTGGCCTGCAGCGGTGCCGGCAGGCTGGAGTTAACGCTCCGCTTCCCGCTGGGAGATGCTGGTTTCAGAGCTCGTGTGTGAGCAGGGTGGGCAGAGCAGGGGGTCCGAGCGGTGCCCGCTTGTGGTTCTGGGATTCTTGGTGCCCGCCTGTGGTTATGGAGCTGCCCCTGCTGCTTCTTGGTGGGGATGGGCTCTTGCTTTTTCTCTTTGAGTAGAGGGTTATAAACTCCGTGTTTTCAGGGGAACAACTGGGGAACAACAACAACAAAACCCTATATGAAAAAAAAAAATACCTCTAGAAGAACTGTTCATAGAGTAGCTAGAATGCAAGAAATACCTCTTTCTTAACGCAGCCACTCTGTTTACAATTAGAAGTTTCACCTGAAAAAGGAAGCTTTGTGCAGTACAACACAGCATAAAAAGCAGGGTTGGGTGGCCTTAGGCCTAGATTTGCTATAATGCAGGACTCTGCCCTTTTATACCTGGGCAGTCCTGACCTAAGATTAGCGTAGGAAGCAGAGCCAATGCTTGCTTGCTCTGGTGGGCCATTTAGCATCCCAGCAATGGAGCCTGCAGAGCCCAGCTAGAGGAGAAACACGAGGGAACAGAAAAAGCAAACGAGGAGGGAAGCAAAACTGGACGTGTTCAGTGTGTACTCTCTCGGGCTTCTCAGAAGCTACTTTCAGGCATCATTCTCGTAATTTCTCAGCTTCACCCCTACTGCACAGTTTGTCTTTTGTTTTTTTTTAAAAAATGGAAAGCCATCCTATTCTCTAAGATCCATACAGACCCACCTTGTCAATCGAAGGCAGCAGCCAGCTAAGTTGGAGATCAAGACAAGGCAAGACGGGAGCTTCCTGTTTTCTTCACTATGCATTTTTCTTGTTTGCCTCAGTTATATAACTGATAAACCAAAAAGGAGGTAAACTTTCCCATGATCTACTTATTATACCAGGAACAAGGAAGATTTCTAATGCTGAAATTATTCTACAATTAAAACAGACAAACTCGAATGCTATTTTACTTAAAATAGGTTTTTATTAAAACCATTTTTTTTTATTGTTTGATATGTATATTTGCTTTATAAATATGGAGGTGTAAAAGACATATCTTAAAACTTATTTTAATAGATATAAATATATAAAATACATATAAAATATGTAATATATATAATTATAGTACAACTATTAAATATATCTTATTTGTTTTATATATATCTTATATACGTATATGCCTTATACATCCATATCTGTATGTATGTAATAAATATATTTACAAGTACTCTTTACTGAACCATACACAGCTAACAAGAGAATGCAATTAAAATTTTATTTTAAATAAAGTAGAAGTGAAGTGTTCTGAAGATCACATTATGAAGCACAGTAGAAGTTCCTAATGATTTTCTTCATTTCCTGATAATAAAGAAAAGACAAATTATCAATAAGCACAAATAATAGTTTAAGAACCTGATAGATTCTTTCTTCACACAAAGTTAAAGCATCTGTAAACACATTCCCCTGTTGGTGATATTTAGCTATATCATGTGCTAAAAGCATCACAATGCTTTTTTTTTTTTTTTAAAGAAAAATGGAGGAAACAAAGAAATCCGGGCACATTTAATTTGAGCATTCCAATGTTAAGTTCCAGAAGCCCACAAGTGCTGGGATAACATCAATATTTTCCCTTCTCAAGCTAGTACGTGGCATTATACCAGGTGAGAAGGGAACGTCTGTCAGGCGTGACCTCCCTGAATCCAAAATATCCCCATTTTTGCACTGTGAGAACAGAGCATCCGTTCTACCTCTCAATCAGATGCGAGGGAAGAGATGGAGATACCAGTGCCTAAGCAAAGAGGCTCCTTCTTTTCAAGGTAAACTGCAGAGGGACCAAGAATTTTATCTATTCTCACACACAAGCGCCTCAGGGACGAGTGGGCTCATGGCTTCTTTGGACCCGAAGACTCCATTTCCAGCATATCTAAACCAAATGAACACTGGGATTGCCTGGCTTGGGCGGTGGATGCCTCCTGAAGACATTTGCAAATGTTTGGCTGCTTGTAGGAGGGGGAGAAAGAGGAAGAAACAGACTGAGAAGAGCACCCTCCTTTCATGGTCCCCCTACACCTTGGATACACTTGTGGATAGCAAGACCAGCTATCCACAGTCTCCAAGGTTAATTTCTTTGAAGGAGCTGGGTGGGTGGAACCGTTGTCTTCAAGTCCAATCTCTTTTTCCTGCTGAAACTGAAAAGAGTTATGCCAAATATAACAATGGTTTTGCAATATGGGTAAATGTCTTCCAAATGGAAATGGGTAAGTCTTATAACATGACAGCTAGGCACTAAAGCAATGAATATGAAATAAGCATGATATCCAGAGGGCATGCAGACTGTGTAACCATGACAGAATACTATATATAACCATTAGAAAACATATATAAAATTTAGCATAATGAGTTTAGTTTTGTCATAATCGTTCCTTGTAAATGTACTGCCTGAGGAGAGCGTATATTTTTTTCTAGGTAAAAGATGTTGAAGGTCCTTGTCCTCTTAGTGACAGAATCCAGAAGATGCTGAAAACAAAATGGAGACAACACGAGTTGAAAATAGCACGAGACCTTCTGCAAAAGCTCTTGAAGGCTTCAGGAGCTAAACAGTCCCATCACAGCACAACTGACTGCCAACACTGTCCAGGAGCTGTGCGTGGAGTGAGGCTGTCGGAGTGGACCCACACACAGCAACCAGGCAAGTGGAAATACTGCCCACAACTGCCCAGCAAACTCCGCCTCCCTCACAGCAGTGAGGGGAGAAAGTTCCCTACCTTGTTCTAAAGAAAACTGAAAACAGACATACCACAAGCTTGCTGTAATCCATCACAACGGGGGGATCCGGCTCCTCAGGAATTCCCACCAGACTCTCATGACGTCCGGCCAGACTCTCATGACGCATGTAAGTCTCTGGGATGAAAACACTTTCTTAAGTCATGATTTCTCTTTCTCCGGAACATGGCTATCCATCAGCTATCCCACAAGTGGCATCCAATCTTTCTCCACGGTTCCCTGATATTTGTTCACTGAGAAATACTTGCCTTCTACTTTCTCCTACATAGAAAATAGGAACCAAAATCAAAAAGCAGTGGGAGTGAAAAGCCCAGGGTTGAGAGGAGAAAAAAGCAATAGTCAAAACGTTGCCATTACAGCAGTGCTTACTTAAGGAAGTTGAATGTTAAGAAAACCCATCTCCCATTTGAAGCAAGCATTAGGATGTGAGTCATCTCTGCCACATCGTGACTAAGTCTACACAGGCCGAGTTACAGCTCTTTATCCCAAGCTGCTCCTTATCAGAAAGATGCACGTGCCATAAAAGAAAGCAAATGATTGTTGGTTTGCGAGGAGATAGAATTACAAAACTGATTTCAGAATCAGAAGAGCAGCAGCTTAAGGAAAATGACTTTGGTGGCATAATCAGAGGGACAGAATCTTAACGGAAGCAACACAGTGCAGTGATTTGTAAAGAAATAATAGAATGAAATTAAAGGAGGCTAATGTAAACCGCTCAGCAACAAAATGGAGCTACCTGGTCTGCTGGACCTTTCACTTACCTTTCGAATCACCCTCTTGGAAACTTGCTGTATTTTGGGAATCCAAAGTCTCATTTCAATTTCTTAGCCCTGAATTGGGAGAAAACTGGGCTCTTTTCTTTTCAGAGCCAGATTTAGTCGCAGAGGAAAAATCTCTTGTTTTCTGTCTCATGTTTATTTTCATAGACATTTGTCTGTCGTCGTGGAAGACTATTGTGGCTTTCTTCCACACGAGAACCTCCTATGAACTCACCTTCAGTCTGGTGCATGCTAGAAGCACCGTTTTCCAGGAACTCTTCTCCCTCACTGTCTACTTCCTCTTGGTCTTCTCCACTTCTGTTCACTTTACTCCACTGCAAAATCTTTCTCCTCTTTGTTTCACCACTGGAAGTGCAATTGTTCCTTTTGCGTTTTCTTTTGGACGGAACTGCAATAAGATATTAGAAAAAAACAACCCAAAATATAAGCAAAGCAGCTCCTCCTTTAAAATTGGCTCTTCTTATCTTCCTCGTATGTCAAGTAAAACAATCAAAGAACTGAAAGTACTGACAAATCTCACTACACATGTAGGTCTAAAGAAAAGGTTGCAAGTTCATGTAGTCCATTTGCTGTTAGATTTTTAAATTTATTCAAGACTTTAAACTAGATTTGAAGCTTTTAAGCCCAGAAAATTCCTACTTTAGCCTTGCTTTGCAGTCCTATTGTCTGCCTATTGGGTAAAGTTGCTTACTGTCTCATTATACATGAACTAATAGAGATGAATAGCAAAAAAGCCTTTGGAGAAAAGCTCTTCTTCAAATCTCTTATAAAACCAGTAAAGATCAAAAGCAGAGTGAATGCTGGGAAGAGTTAAAAAGAGACCATTTCAAGAAAGTAACTGAAGGATAAAGAAAATTCTCAGTAAAGTTTTATGATTCAGATAACCTGTTTAAAACTGTTTTTGTCCTTATGCCTTCCACAAAGGAAAACAAAAAAACCCCACCCTTCTTTCTATTTACAGAATATTGCACAAAACATATGGGTGAAATCCTTGGCAAAGTTTCCACTGGCAGAAACCTTGTCACAAGAAGGATACCAATGGCATTAGCAATATCACCCAGAAAGCCTGTTGGTGGGGAGAAAAAAAGAAAAAAAAAATCTAAAAAGAAAAAGCAACTTACCGTTAGGCAGTGCTGTAGGGCAGGCTCCAGGCGTCACTGGCATCTCTATTCTTTCGTTACACTTGTTATCTTGTTTATTACATCCAGAAACAGAGGGCTGCTGTGGCATCACCTCGTAGTGAGATGGCACATCCTGTGAAGAGCTGCAGCCTTGCAATGAAGAACGGACAGCAAAAAAGTTGGTCTCACGTTTCTGCTTACAAATACTGAGGCAAGTCTTCAAATCCCTAGGGTTGGAATACATACCTCTTTTCTCACGAGACTCTTTCATTTCTTCACAAAGTTGTTCCAAGTCTTCATCCATTTCTTCCTTCACTATGGCATGGGAAACATCTCTCAGAGCACAAGCTTTGTCTCTAAGGAGACGATCTGAAAGTTGACAGTCAGAAGTGAGTGTTTGCCACTAGCTAAGTGAAATCCTTGATTTGGATCATATGGAAAAGATGATCTCTTTTCCCAAAGAGGTTTTGCAAGCTATTTCAGTGAATAGTTTTGGCAGAAGAACATAAAAGTTAATAATCAAGGCAGAGGCACTACATCTTCATTAGCACCTATTGCACATAATTTCATCTCTAAATAATTTAACACTACACCAATTTTTAAAGTGGCAAGAAATGCTCTCTGTGGATGTTTCAAGGGAGCTAATCCCAAGGCCATTGTAAAGAGACAACTCTTCTCAATCTATGCATTTTAAATGTTGTCTAAATGAGGGATAAAGAGCTATCCTCACCTCCAGCTTCTCTATCTGGCTTGTATTCTAAGGCACTGCTACAGATTAGATCAAGATCTTTCAGAAAATCTCCTGCAATTATATATTGGTGCAAGTCAATTTTAGAGAGAATTGTTGAAAGGTCCATTGGCTGTTTAAGAACTGTGATATAATCAGGTACTTACCAATTAAATAGTTGGTTTCAGAGGTTTTATTAGACTTACACAGTATCTACCCACATTATTTTAATAAATTCAAATAAATGACTTCTTACAAACCCTGAATATTTGTGACATTATGAGCAGATAGTGGAATTAACCACTTAGCTGCTTGAAAAAGGAAGGGCTCTTTCAAAGGGCTTTGAAGAGACACACTGGAAGGGAGAAGAAAGGCAGCAGGAAGCTGGGGAGTGTGTGTGGGACAGCGAAGGGAACAGACATGCAGAGCAGGATTGGCTTCCTTCAGCTTCAGAACATCACAGTAAATACATTGGATTGAGCCACCCGAGCCAGGCTCTGCTCCGGGCAGCAGGAAATCCGCTGCCGGAATTGCCCTTTGGAAGCAGCTGCTCTAGGCATCTCCCTTAGGAGGAGATATCTGGAGCAGAGCTAATTATGTCTTTACTGGGAGCTTGAGAGGAGCCTCAAGGCTAGTTTAGGTGAGGACACCTCTATTTGTTTAGACTATTCACATGTCAAGAGCCTGGAAGGGAAAGACAAGGGATGCCCAGAGGAACAGGGCCCTTGCTGATACACAGCTGTATTAAAATTGCAACTAACTCTGAAGTATAAGTCTGTTAAGATGGGGGCACAGTCAGTAAATTAAATGAGTAAAAGAGGGACTTGGAAGTTTTGGGGGAAGATGAAACCACATGTCATTTATGGCTGATCCTGTACTGGGGAGCCAGAGACAAAATGGCAGGCGGAATCTTGAATTTTTTTTCAAACATCTGCTCTTCTCCTGTTCCCAGAGGAACCACTGACAGCCAACAAACATGTAGCAATACCTTTAGGCTTTATTCCAACAGCCCCAAAGAAAGCTGACTGTTTATTTCAGAGTTGTAGCATACCTACATATCAAAGTCTTTCCCCAGGCAAACTATGGTAGTAGCTGCTCTGACTTTCTAGGAGGAAACCAGGGCTTTCAGTGACTACTCAAAAAAAGGACATTGAAGAGCCTCAGGGAGTCAGCAAAATAAAATACAGAACACTTTTTGCTCCTCAAAAAGAAATCCTTCTAGTGCAGTGCTAAAGATAAGCCTTTCGCTAGAGCACACCAACACTGGGCACTTAAAAACACACCCAGACAGTACAGTATTACAGACAAAGACCAGTTTACCTCATCTGCATCAACAGGGTTTGTGAGGAACTTGAAATGTCCGTCAGTAGGAAGTCTGAGAGTAACATCCCTTAAGAAAACGCTAAGTGCACCAAGGGCCTCCTCCTCCTGCTCCTCTGCCCCTTGTGTTTCTCCCCATGGTGGTTCCCGAGGTTCAGGCGGCGGCGCCACCGGCAGCACTTCCAGGGCCTGCCGAGCTTAAGGGAACCAGACAAGTTTATTCCATCGGCAGCACTCAAATAGGAGCACACACAGAGTTACTGATAGGAAACCCACTACCAAAACAAATACTGTAAGGCTGTTAACATACAGTTAGCAAATTTTTATCTATAGAATAGGCTCACCTGCTTTCTTTCTAGATGCAGGAGGTTTAGCAGCTTGACTTAATTTTAAGTCCTCAAAAAAGTTGCTTCTCTCATCCTTAGCAGGCAACGGGATATCGAAAACTTCTCCATAATCTTCAATAAACAACTCCTGTATCTATGGCATGAGAAGGAAAGACATTTCAGGTAAAAGATCACTACGTCAAAAAGAGGATTTTTTAAATTAAGCTTAATAATAATAATAATAATAATAATAATAATAATAATGATGATGATGATGATGTTATCTTCCTGGTGATCAAAGGCTAGGTTTCTTTAGGTCAGGATGGCAAATAAAATATCTTCTTTGAGGAAAAGCTCTAGAATTTAAGCTCAGGGAATGGACGAGCACAGGATGCACTGACAGAGTGATGACATCCCCCACCTTTGAGGTTTCCTGCTGAAGTGGAAGCGAGTCCCTTGACTCACAAAACAACCGAGACAAACGTTCTCAGCGCTGCTTCGTGTCTAAGCAAATCTACATGATTTAGAAGGGTGCCCTAGTAATAAAAGGATCCATTTGCTTGAGGGAGGACAGTATTCGTATACTTAAGGAATTCATAAAACTAAACTGAATAGAAGAATTGGGAAAAGTGTTGATAGAAATACCTCACCTTGGAGATCCATGTACGATACGTTTGCTGTTGCAAGCAACAAATCCGGAGCAAATGCTGGAACGTTCTCTAGGAACGTTGTAAAGGTAGTTTTCAACGTAATGCCAGCCGTTTCCCATCACACATTGATCCATGGAATATATATTATACTTGGTGCTGTCCTCTGAGCTTCTCGTATAAACAAGTAAAATGAAAGCTTTGGTAAGAGCAATGAACCAGCAGCACAGGCTGCTCATAAATAACTACACATCAAACTGGCCTAATAAAATAGAAGTGCATTAAAAAAAAGTCCAAAACAAACAAACAAACAAACAAAAAAAAAACACAAAGCCTCACCATGCAAAGCTTATTAATAGTAGAGTAAAATTTCTGATTTGACTCAAAAATTGATAGAGCTACACAGACAGAGATCCAGAATGCTGGCTCTAATGTGAGGCCTCTAATGACCTCACAATGGACAACATCACAATAGACGACCTCACAATGGACGACCTCACAATGGGCCTCTAATGACATCACAATGGATGACCTAACAATGGACGACATCACAATAGATGACCGCACAATCGGACTCTTGTGACCTCACAATGGAAGACGTCACAATGGACGACATCACAATGGACAACATCACAATGGACGACCTCACAACGGGACTCTCTTGCCCTCAGAATGGGTGACCTCACAATGGACGACCTCACAATGCGCCTCTAATGACGTCACAAAGGATGACGTCACAAAGGATGACGTCACAAAGGATGACGTCACAAAGGGACTCTTGTGACCTCACAATGGACAACCTCACAATGGGCCTCTAATGACATCGCAAAGGAAGCCCTCACAATGGACGACCTCACAATGGACGACCTCACAATGGACGACCTCACAATGGGCCTCTAATGACAGCACAATGGATGACCTCACAATGGGACTCTTGTGACCTCACAATGGAAGACCTGACAATGGTTGACCTCACAATGGACGACCTCACAATGGGCCTCTAATGATATCAGAATGGATGACCTCACAATGGGACTCTTGTGACCTCACAATGGAAGACCTGACAATGGATGACCTCACAATGGACGACCTCACAATGGGCCTCTAATGACATCAGAATGGATGACCTCACAATGGATGACATCACAAAGGATGACGTCACAAAGGATGACGTCACAATGGGACTCTTGTGACCTCACAATGGACTACCTCACAATGGGCCTCTAATGACATCACAATGGATGACGTCACAATGGACGACATCACAATGGATGACCTCACAATGGGACTCTTGTCACCTCACAATGGACGACCTCACAATGGACGACCTCACAATGGGACTCTTTTGACCTCACAATGGACGACCTCACAATGGGACTCTTTCGACCTCACAATGGAAGAGCTCACAATGAATGACCTCACAATGGACGACCTCACAATGGACGACCTCACAATGGATCTCTTTTGACCCCACAACGGACGACGTCACAATGGATGACCCCACAACGGACGACCTCACTATGGATGACCTCCCTAAGGACGACAACACAATGGATGACCTCACAATGGGAAGCTTGTGACCTCACAATGGAAAACCTCACCATGGATGACCTTCACAATGGATGACCTCACCATGGGCCTTTCATAACCTCACAATGGATGACATGACAATGGACGACCTCACAATGGGCCTCTAATGACATCACAATGGATGACCTCACAATGGAGGACATCACAATGGGACTCCTTCAACCTTACAATGGAAGAGCTCACAATGGATGACCTCACAATGGATGACCTCACAATGGGTCTCTTTTGACCTCAAGATGGAAGACGTCACAATGGATGACCTCACAATGGACGACCTCACAATGGGCCTCGAATGACATCACAATGGATGACCTCACAAGGGACGACCTCACAATGGATGACCTCCCAAAGGACGACATCACAATGGATGACCTCACAATGGGAAGCTTGTGACCTCACAATGGAAAACCTCACCATGGATGACCTCACAATGGATGACCTCACCATGGGCCTTTCATGACCTCACAATGGACGACATCACAATGGACGACCTCACAATGGGCCTCTAATGACATCACAATGGATGACGTCACAATGGGACTCTTGTCACCTCACAATGGAAGACCTCACAATGGATGACCTCACAATGGGACTCTTGTGACCTCACAATGGACGACCTCACAATGGACGACCTCACAATGGACGACCTCACAATGGAACTCTTGTGACCTCACAATGGAGGCCCTCACAATGGAAGACCTCACAATGCACGACCTCACAATGCACGACCTCACAATGCACGACCTCACAATGCACGACCTCACAATGCACGACCTCACAATGCACGACCTCACAATGGGACTTTTGTGACCTCACAATGGACGACGTCACAATGGACGACGTCACAATGGACGACGTCACAATGGACGACCTCACAATGGGACTCTTGTGACCTCACAATGGAAGACCTGACAATGGATGACCTCACAATGGAGGAACTCACAATGGGCCTCTAATGACATCACAATGGATGACCTCACAATGGGTCTCTTTTGACCTCACAATGGAAGACGTCACAATGGAGGACCTCACAATGGATGACCTCACCATGGGCCTTTCATAACCTCACAATGGATGACATCACAATGGACGACCTCACAATGGGCCTCTAATGACATCACAATGGAGGACCTCACAGTGGGACTCTTGTGACCTCACAATGGACGACCTCACAATGGACGACCTCACAATGGGACTCTTTTGACCTCAAGATGGAAGACGTCACAATGGATGACCTCACAATGGACGACCTCACAATGGACGACCTCACAATGGGCCTCAAATGACATCACAATGGATCACCTCACAACGGACGACCTCACAATGGATGACCTCCCAAAGGACGACATCACAATGGATGACCTCACAATGGGAAGCTTGTGACCTCACAATGGAAAACCTCACCATGGATGACCTCACAATGGATGACCTCACCATGGGCCTTTCATGACCTCACAATGGACGACATCACAATGGACGACCTCACAATGGGCCTCTAATGACATCACCATGGATGACGTCACAATGGGACTCTTGTCACCTCACAATGGACGACCTCACAATGGACGACCTCACAATGGGCCTCTAATGACATCACAACGGATGACCTCACAAAGGAGGACATCACAATGGATGACGTCACAATGGAACTCTTGTGACCTCACAATGGAGGCCCTCACAATGGAAGACCTCACAATGGGCCTCTAATGACCTCACAATGGATGACCTCACAATGGGACTCTTGTGACCTCACAATGGACGACTTCAAAATGGGCCTCTAATGACATCACAATGGATGACGTCACAATGGACGACCTCACAATGCGCCTCGAATGACATCACAATGGATGACCTCACAACGGACGACCTCACAATGGATGACCTCCCAAAGGAGGGCATCACAATGGATGACCTCACAATGGGAAGCTTGTGACCTCACAATGGAAAACCTCACCATGGATGACCTCACAATGGATGACCTCACCATGGACGACCTCACAATGGGCCTCTAATGACATCACAATGGATGACGTCACAATGGGACTCTTGTCACCTCACAATGGAAGACCTCACAATGGATGACCTCACAATGGGACTCTTGTGACCTCACAATGGACGACCTCACAATGGACGACCTCACAATGGACGACCTCACAATGGGCCTCTAATGACCTCACAATGGATGACTTCACAATGGATGACCTCACAATGGATGACCTCACAATGGGACTCTTGTGACCTCACAATGGACGACCTCACAATGGAGGCCCTCACAATGGAAGACCTCACAATGCACGACCTCACAATGGGCCTCTAATGACCTCACAATGGATGACTTCACAATGGATGACCTCACAATGGATGACCTCACAATGGGACTCTTGTGACCTCACAATGGACGACCTCACAATGGGCCTCTAATGACATCACAATGGATGACGTCACAATGGACGACCTCACAATGGACGACCTCACAATGGACGACCTCACAATGGGACTCTTGTGACCTCACAATGGAAGACCTGACAATGGATGACCTCACAATGGACGACATCACAATGGGCCTCTAATGACATCACAATGGATCACCTCGCAATGGACGACATCACAATGGATGACCTCAAAATGGGATTATTGTGACCTCACAATGGACGACCTCACAATGGACGACCTCACAATGGGCCTCTAATGACATCACAATGGATGACCTCACAATGGGTCTCTTTTGACCTCACAATGGAAGACGTCACAATGGAGGACCTCACAATGGACGACCTCACAATGGGCCTCGAATGACATGACAATGGATGAGCCCACAACGGACGACCTCACTATGGATGACCTCCCAAAGGATGACATCACAATGGATGACCTCACAATGGGAAGTTTGTGACCTCACAATGGAAAACCTCACCATGGATGACCTCACAATGGATGACCTCACCATGGGCCTTTCATAACCTCACAATGGATGACATCACAATGGACGACCTCACAATGGGCCTCTAATGACATCACAATGGAGGACCTCACAGTGGGACTCTTGTGACCTCACAATGGACGACCTCACAATGGACGACCTCACAATGGACGACCTCACAATGGGACTCTTTTGACCTCAAGATGGAAGACGTCACAATGGATGACCTCACAATGGACGACCTCACAATGGACGACCTCACAATGGGCCTCGAATGACATCACAATGGATGACCTCACAACGGACGACCTCACAATGGATGACCTCCCAAAGGACGACATCACAATGGATGACCTCACAATGGGAAGCTTGTGACCTCATAATGGAAAACCTCACCATGGATGACCTCACAATGGATGACCTCACCATGGGCCTTTCATGACCTCACAATGGACGACATCACAATGGACGACCTCACAATGGGCCTCTAATGACATCACCATGGATGACGTCACAATGGGACTCTTGTCACCTCACAATGGACGACCTCACAATGGACGACCTCACAATGGGCCTCTAATGACATCACAACGGATGACCTCACAAAGGAGGACATCACAATGGATGACGTCACAATGGAACTCTTGTGACCTCACAATGGAGGCCCTCACAATGGAAGACCTCACAATGCACGACCTCACAATGGGCCTCTAATGACCTCACAATGGATGACCTCACAATGGGACTCTTGTGATCTCAGAATGGACGACTTCAAAATGGGCCTCTAATGACATCACAATGGATGACGTCACAATGGACGACCTCACAATGCGCCTCGAATGACATCACAATGGATGACCTCACAATGGACGACCTCACAATGCGCCTCGAATGACATCACAATGGATGACCTCACAACGGACGACCTCACAATGGATGACCTCCCAAAGGAGGGCATCACAATGGATGACCTCACAATGGGAAGCTTGTGACCTCACAATGGAAAACCTCACCATGGATGACCTCACAATGGATGACCTCACCATGGGCCTTTCATGACCTCACAATGGACGACATCACAATGGACGACCTCACAATGGGCCTCTAATGACATCACAATGGATGACGTCACAATGGGACTCTTGTCACCTCACAATGGAAGACCTCACAATGGATGACCTCACAATGGGACTCTTGTGACCTCACAATGGACGACCTCACAATGGACGACCTCACAATGGACGACCTCACAATAGGCCTCTAATGACATCACAAAGGAGGACATCACAATGGATGACGTCACAATGGAACTCTTGTGACCTCACAATGGAGGCCCTCACAATGGAAGACCTCACAATGCACGACCTCACAATGGGCCTCTAATGACCTCACAATGGATGACTTCACAATGGATGACCTCACAATGGATGACCTCACAATGGGACTCTTGTGACCTCACAATGGACGACCTCACAATGGGCCTCTAATGACATCACAATGGATGACGTCACAATGGACGACCTCACAATGGACGACCTCACAATGGACGACCTCACAATGGGACTCTTGTGACCTCACAATGGAAGACCTGACAATGGATGACCTCACAATGGACGACATCACAATGGGCCTCTAATGACATCACAATGGATCACCTCGCAATGGACGACATCACAATGGATGACCTCAAAATGGGATTATTGTGACCTCACAATGGAAGACCTCACAATGGAGGAACTCACAATGGGCCTCTAATGACATCACAATGGATGACCTCACAATGGGTCTCTTTTGACCTCACAATGGAAGACGTCACAATGGAGGACCTCACAATGGACGACCTCACAATGGGCCTCTAATGACATCACAATGGAGGACCTCACAGTGGGACACTTGTGACCTCACAATGGACGACCTCACAATGGACGACCTCACAATGGACGACCTCACAATGGGGCTCTTTTGACCTCAAGATGGAAGACGTCACAATGGATGACCTCACAATGGACGACCTCACAATGGACGACCTCACAATGGGCCTCGAATGACATCACAATGGATGACCTCACAACGGACGACCTCACAACGGATGACCTCCCAAAGGACGACATCACAATGGATGACCTCACAATGGGAAGCTTGTGACCTCACAATGGAAAACCTCACCATGGATGACCTCACAATGGATGACCTCACCATGGGCCTTTCATGACCTCACAATGGACGACATCACAATGGACGACCTCACAATGGGCCTCTAATGACATCACCATGGATGACGTCACAATGGGACTCTTGTCACCTCACAATGGAAGACCTCACAACGGATGACCTCACAATGGGATTCTTGTCACCTCACAATGGACGACCTCACAATGGACGACCTCACAATGGGCCTCTAATGACATCACAATGGATGACCTCACAAAGGAGGACATCACAATGAATCACGTCACAATGGAACTCTTGTGACCTCACAATGGAGGCCCTCACAATGGAAGACCTCACAATGGACGACCTCACAATGGGCCTCTAATGACCTCACAATGGATGACCTCACAATGGGACTCTTGTGACCTCACAATGGACGACTTCAAAATGGGCCTCTAATGACGTCACAATGGACGACCTCACAATGGACGACCTCACAATGGACGACCTCACAATGGACGACCTCACAATGGACGACCTCACAATGGGACTCTTGTGACCTCACAATGGAAGACCTGACAATGGATGACCTCACAATGGACGACATCACAATGGATGACCTCAAAATGGGATTATTGTGACCTCACAATGGAAGACCTCACAATGGAGGAACTCACAATGGGCCTCTAATGACATCACAATGGATGACGTCACAATGGGACTCTTGTCACTTCACCATGGATGACCTCACCATGGATGACCTCACCATGGGACTCTTGTGACATCACAATGCATGACCTCACCATGGATGACCTCACCATGGGACTCTTGTGACATCACAATGCATGACCTCACCATGGACGACATCACAATGGATGACCTCACAATGGAACTCTTGTGACCTCATAATGGAGGCCCTCACAATGGAAGACCTCACAATGGACGACCTCACAATGGGCCTCTAATGACATCGCAATGGAAGCCCTCACAAAGGACGCCCTCACAATGGGCCTCTAATGACATCGCAATGGAAGCCCTCACAAAGGACGCCCTCACAATGGACGACCTCACAATAGGCCTCTAATGACATCGCAATGGATGATGTCACAATGGACGACATCACAATGGATGACCTCACAATGGGACTCTTGTCACCTCACAGTGGAAGACCTCACAGTGGGACTCTTGTGACCTCACCATGGACGACCTCACCATGGACGACCTCACCATGGGACTCTTGTGACGTCACCACGGACGACCTCACCACGGACGACCTCACAAAGGGACTCTTGTGACCTCACCACGGACGACCTCACCACGGACGACCTCACAAAGGGACTCTTGTGACCTCACCACGGACGACCTCACCACGGACGACCTCACCCTGGGCCTTTCATCACCTCACAACGGACGACATCATTACGGACGACCTCACAATGGGCCTCTAATGACCTCACAATGGACGACATCATAACGGACGACCTCACAATGGGCCTCTAATGACCTCACAATGGACGACCTCACAATGGACGACCTCACCCTGGGCCTTTCATGACCTCAGAATGGACCACATCACAATGGGCCACCTCACAATGGGCCACCTCACAATGGGCCACCTCACAATGGGCCACCTGTGACCTCACAGTGGGCATTTCCTGACCTCAAAATATAGATTGAAACCAAAAGCATGAAAAGAATATGGAAGAGAACAACAAGAATACAAATAAGAACCATCTCCTTAACAATTAGAAGAACATTAACAAGAACATAAGCAACAAAAAACACTACTTGAAAAATCAAAAAAGAAACATTTCCATACCACGGTCATGACGGCGTCTGCGGGCCCAGCGCTTGCTGGCAGCAGCCAGGGTGAAGGGGCCCGTGGCCTGCAAGGGCCAAGGAGCCGTTGGCATTCGCAGCCCCGAGCGCAGGGCTCTCTGTGCCAGGGGTCTCTCTGTGCCGAGCGGTGGGGCCCGGAGCAGGCAGTGCCGGGCCTGCCCGCAGCAGCCTCCTTCCCCCGGCAGCCCCTCTGGCAGGGACGCGGGGAGCCCAGGGCCAAGCGGAGCAGAGAACAGGGCAAGGGCAGCGGTGCGAGCGCCGAGGGGGGCGCGGGGCTTTGGGGCCTCCCTTGGGAGGCGTCGCGCAGGCTGCCCCGGAGCCCCGCAGCTGCCCCGCACCCTGTGGGCACCACGAGTGGCCCTGGTGCTGCGCAGACCTGCTGCTCACCTGGCCTTGCTGCTGCGTGGCCAGCGCTGGGGCCACTGCTCCACGGAGCCCTGGGGAGCATCGGTGTTCCCGTGGCGATAACTGCCCCTCTGGAATGTTCCGTACTTGCCGGGGGGTGACAGCAGCGGCAGGGGCCAGGGGGCCGCCGTGAGGAAGGCTGCTGCTGTGCTGGGCTCCTCCTGGCACGGATGAGCCCGGTGGCAGAGAGCAACGTGCGGCCTCGGCCTTGCTGGCTGCCAAGGAGGGCTCCTCAGGCAGCGCCCTGGCACGGCTGCCGCCTGCCTGCCCACAGGCCGGGCTCCGCTCGGGGCTCTGCTTTGAGCCCTGCGTCGTGGTGGGCTCCACGTTGTTGCTCTACCCTTTAGGACTTCTTGACCCAGGCCTCCCATCGATCAGCTCCACGTGTCTTATCTCTAGACACTTGACATCCCGTCTCTGCAAGGACTGGGATAGCTCCATACAATTTACGACTCCTTGGCCTCCGCATCCCGTCTCCGGGAAGACCGGGATCTCTTATCTCCATACGATTTACAACTTTTTCACCTTGGGATCCTGCTTCTGGGAGGACTGTGGCATCAGCTCCAGGTGTTCTATCTCCTTCAGCACCAGGCCCAAATGATGCTCTGCAGCGTCTACGGAGCAGCGCTGGCACTGGAGCTGGAGGAAGAGGAGCACCAGAGCACGCACAAAGGGGCAGACTCTGCAAGAACGGAGACATAAAAGGAGCACGGATTTCCCCCTCCGCCGCTGTGTGCTATTTCCCCCCCAGGTGTGTGGTTCATCCCCTGCACCCACTCGCACGCTTTCTGGCCCTCAACATCCCTTGCACCGAGGGCTGCGGGACAGCGCCTGCACCCAGGCACCTGTGTCTGCACCCAGGCGCAGCCAGCGACACTCAGCTGCACTGGGGTGGTGGCAACCACAATCCTGCTGCATCTCTCCTGCTTGCTTCTCTTTTCCTTCCTTTTCCCTTCTTTTCCGCCCTGGCCTATTGTGCGTATGAGAATAAAACTTAAAAGCTTTTTTGACATTTGACCCAGTTTGTGTTTTAATCTCGCTCTTGGGCTTGTATCGAAACTTCCCCTGACACCGCGGCTTCCATCTCTGCAGACACACGCACTCCCTCGCCCCCACGTTAGTCGTCCCACTGCTTTTCCCACCGGCCCGGCCCTGGGTCCCGCACCGCCCCCCCCCGCCCACACCACCACTTTACTGGGTCGGGATGGTTCTTTTCCGCCAAAATGCCGCGGCGGGGGTGCTCGTCCGCTGACGGGGCCTCCTCAGCTTTCCTTATCCTCGTGCTTTTCGCTCTCTTTTGGCCGTTTTTCGCGGCCGCTTCTCGGCTCGCGGCTGCGCCGGCGGTGCCTCATGGCGGAAGGGCACTGCGCGTGCGCGGGGGCGGGGATTGCGGCTCCTGCCCACTGCGCACGCGCCCTCTCGGTAGCCGCGGGCGGGCGGGGGAAGGAGGGAGTCCTCCCGGGGTGGGGGGGCGGGCACGCGGCACCGGGAGGCGGTTGCCCGCCCCCTACGGTCGCCATGGAAACAGCGGGGCCGGTTGCGCAATGGCCTTTATGGTCGCCCTGGAAACACGGGCGGGGCGAAGGGGAGAGGGGGACCGGGAGGGATTCGGGGTGGGTAGAAAAAGGAAAATAATAAAAATAATAAGAATAATTAGAGTAAGAAGAAGAAGAAGAAGATGAAGAAGAAATAATAATAATAATAATAATAATAATAATACTATGACAAGGAAAACTAAGGCGCGGTTGGAACGCAATCTGGCAAGGGACGTTAAAAAAAACAACAAAAAACATCTTCAAATACATTTACAGCAAAAGGAAGATCAGGGAAAACGTGGGTCCGCTGGCGGACGAAATGGGCACCCTGGTTACAAATAACACAGAAAAAGCAGAGTTCTGAATGCCTTCTTTGCTTCGGTGTTTACCAAGGGCAGCCCTTTAGAGCCCCAGGCCCTAGGGACAAGAGAAGAAGCCGGGGAAGACTTGCCCTGGGTAGAGGAAGATTGGGTCAGAGAGCACCTAAGGAAACTCGATACCCACAAATCCATGGGCCCTGATGGGATGCACCCCAGAGTGCTGCGGGAGCTGGCAGATGCCATAGCTAAGCCGCCCTCCATCATCTTTGAAAGATCCTGGAGAACCGGGGAGGTGCCAGAAGACTGGAAGAAGGCCAATGTCACGCCAGTCTTCAAAAAAGGCAAGAAGGAGGACCCAGGTAACTACAGGCCAGTGAGCCTCACCTCCGTCCCTGGAAAAGTGATGGAACGGCTCATACTGGCTGTTGTCTCCAGGCACGTGGAGGACAAGAAGGTGCTCAAGAGTAGTCAGCATGGATTCACCAAGGGGAAATCTTGCTTGACTAATCTGATAGCCTTCTGTGATGAAATGACCAGCTGGATAGATGAGGGGAGAGCGGTGGATGTCGTCTATCTCGACTTCAGCAAGGCTTTTGACACCGTCCCTCACAACATCCTCCTGGGCAAGCTCCAGAAGTGTGGGATAGATGAGTGCACAGTGAGGTGGATTAGGAACTGGCTGGATGGCAGAGCTGTCACGGAACAAGTGGTGGGGGGGCGGTGAGTGACACAATGCACTTCACTCGTGGGAAAGAAATAGGAATAGGTTTTATTGGTAATGACAATGGTTTCACGAGATTCTATGGCAAGGTCACTTATTAGTTACTGCATGGAGGTTCAAGATATACACAGAATTATCAAGGACACCCTCCCGTTGGGTCACGAGGTTCAGACTGGACCCCCTTGCTTTCCAAACTCCTTCTGAGCGGAATCTGGGTGCGGCTGGATCCAGTCCTAGTCCCAGACCTGGTCAACGGTTTATGTCTAAGGGATTTGTGCACAGTTACAAAGTAAGGTTTACAAATTCAGAAAGAGAAAGGCGCGCTATAGTCACTTACCACGAATCTGTAGTGGAAAGGATCTCTTAACCTCGAGGAGTATCCTTGAGAGGCATCCCTGCTCAAGAGGAGATCCCAGCGTGCAGCCCGCTGCCATGCAAGGAGAGCTCAATGGGCTCTTGGGCTGTTTCCGTATTTGTGGGATAAGATGATTGACTGATAGTCATTCTTTCAATTCAGAAATGACTGTTGGCTGATATACTCACAGTTAGCCTTATCTCTCCATCAGGATAGGGCCATCAGGACTGTTATTGATGGTTGATGTCTGGGTGGGGGAAGAAATCAGGGAAGCAACTACCAGGATCAGATAATGTGGTAGTTAACACCTGAACAGGGCTACCTGTGAGAAGTCAGGATGAGCTGGGGAAGGAGCATATCCGTCACAAGAGCTCAGAGGGTGGTGATCAGTGGTGCAGAGTCTGGTTGGAGGCCTGTAGCTAGCGGGGTCCCCCAGGGGTCAGTCCTTGGTCCTGTCCTGTTCAATTTATTCCATCCAATGACCTGGATGAAGGCACAGAGTGCTCCGTCAGAAAGTTTGCTGATGATACCAAGCTGGGAGGAGTAGCCGATACCCCAGAGAGCTGCGCTGCCATCCAGAGGGACCTGGACAGGCTAGGTGGTGAGAAAACTTATGAAATTCAGCAAGGGCAAGTGCAAGGTCCTGCACCTGAGAAGGATTAACCCCAGTCACCAGTACAGGCTGGGGACTGACCTTCTGGAGAGCAGCTCTGCAGAGAAGGACCTGAGTGACAAGACGACCATAAGGCAGCAATGTGTCCGTGGCCAAGAAGGCCAATGGGACCCTGGGGTGCGTTAAGAAGAGCATCTCCAGTAGGTCGAGGGGGGTGATTCTGCCCCTCTACTCAGCCCTGGGGAGGCCGTATCTGGAGAACCGTGTCCAGTTCTGGGCTCTGCAGTCCAGAACTCCCTCCGCAGAGGGATGTGGAGCTACTGGAGAGAGTCCAGCACAGAGCTACAAGGATGATGAGGGGCCTGGAGCATCTGCCCTATGAGGAGAGACTGAGAGAGCTGGGCCTGTTCAGCCTGAAGAAGAGAAGGCTGAGAGGGGAACTGATCACTGTATAGAAATACCTCAAGAGAGGCAGTGAGGAGGAACGGGCGGCCTCTTTTCAGTGGTGGCCACTGGCAGAACTAGAGGAAAAGGCCACAAACTGAAACATGAGAAGTTCCACAGGAACTTAAGGAAAATTTTCTTGACAGTGAGGGTGACAGAGCACTGGAACAGGTTGCCAAGAGACATTTTGGAGTCTCCTTCCTTGGAGATCTTCAAAACCAACTTGGACGCAATCCTGTGCCACATGCTCTGCATGACCCTGCGTGTGCAGGGGGGTTGGACTGGATGATCTCTAGAGGACCCTTCCAACCTTCAGGATTCGATGATTCTATGATAGGTAGGCTTAGGCTAGGTGAGGCTGGGCTTCAGGCTGCCAAAAGTCCTTGGAACGAGTGGAAGGTACCACCTGCTGATTGTTACAACCCTGTGACTTACAGGCAAAGAGACTTTCCCTTTGTGCTTCTTTTGCTGACCTCTTCCTTTCATAGAGCTGGTCAGCACCAGTGGGAGAATCTTGCATGGGGGTCAACCTACATCGCTGAGATAGTAACATGCTTCTGGTTGTTGCTAGCGCTGCTGCGACGCTAGTTTCAATCGTGTGGCTGTTCAAGTTGGAATGGACAGGACGCCATTGTGAAGGGCCCAAAGGAAAATCATGGTGTCACATCAGGTTCCATTGGATCTGAAACTCGTCGCATATGATGAGCTCTCTTCAGGGAAAGTACTTAGTTTTTCTAGGTTAGAGTTACAGGTCTCTCTGAAATGAATTCAACTGGAAGGAGCCACCTTTCATGCCTTGAATTCATCTCAACTTGGAGTCAGAAAGAGCTCAGGTCAAGTACGTAGCACAAAGGGCTGACATGCTCCAAGCTGATCTTTGTGCACAGCCAAAACTGCAGAGAAGCTACTTCTTCTCAGACATAAATATGTAAATTCGACAAATTTCACCCCACGCGCTAATATTTTAAGGAATTTCTATTTCCAAAGCTAGACTTTATTGCAGCCCTTTTGGCCCAAGTATCAAGTGATTCTTCCCCTGCAAAACAAAATTGATAGGACAGAGACCCTAGCAGCAAGTTTCTCAGCTCAGAGCGAGGAGGCTCTCTGCAATGTGGCAGCTCTAGCAAGCCGGCACAGTGGCAGCTCCTGACAAAAGCCTTGCTGCAGCGCCGAGCCCCTAAAGGGCTCCTCGAGCATCCTCAGCAGCTCTGAGCGCCAGCACCTCCTCTGCACTCGCAGCACGTGCAAGCCGCAGTCCTGCTCACCACGGCCTGGAGACCCTGTCCTGCGCCCACTGCTCAGCTCCCCGGAGGCTCTCGCTGGGATTACAAATTCCAAGCCAGCAGCACCACTTTGCACTTCAGGGAACGCTTGGGATTTTGTATTTCCTTCCTTCCTTCCTTCCTTGCTTCCTCCCTTCCTTCCTTTTTTTCTCAGCTGCCAATCATTCACTTCTAAATGCAGCTCTCATCACAGAATTGATAGGGAATATTGCATTTCTTTAGCCCTTAGACTTTGGGTGGTATTTACAGACTCTATGGCCAACTGATTCTCTCACATTTAGCTCGTTACAAAACAGGAGACAAGAGCACTGAGAACGGCACAGGGTTTTGAATAAGAGGGCTGCTAAACAGCAACTGTAAGGTAAAGTCCATAACTGTTTGTTATGGACTAGAAGTCTTGGACTGGGAATCTTTGCCAGTTTTTGAATTCTTTGCAGCTTTTCTTTTGTGCCTTCTTAGAACTGCACGAGAGGTTTTAAATTGACATGGGACAGTAGAGCTTGCAAATTTCTTGCAAGCTTCAGGCAACGAAGAGCTTCAAAGCAGGAGAAATGCATGAGCTGAAAATGATGGTGAAATAAAATATCGGAAATGGCTGGAATTGTTCGACATTGAGAATGGGGAGGTTCAGCACAAAACCACGAAGAAACTAAAGGGAATGAAGAAGAGATGAAGTGAAGCAACATACAGATTTACTAGAGAAGAAAACAGAAGAAATGCAGAATTTGAAAACGATTGTGAAATGCAATGCCAGGAATAGTTGGAATTGTCCCACATCTGACAACAGGGAGGCTCAGCACAAATCCATGAAGAAGAGAGGACCTGAAGCAACATTCAGTTTTAATAAGCAGGAAAGACAAAGAAATGCAGATTTTGAAAACGATTGTGAATTACAATGCCAGGATTAGTGGGAATTGTCCCACAGCTGAGAATGGCAAGTTTCAGCACAAAGCCCCGAAGAAACTCAACGGAATGAAGAAGAGATTAACTGAGGCAACATACAGATTTACTAGAGAAGAGAAGAAATAGAGAATTTGAAAACGATTGTGAAATACAATACGAGGAAGGATTGGAATTGTCCAACACCTGACAACAGACAGGTTCAGCACAACGCCATGAAGAAGAGACGACCTGAAGCAACATTCAGTTTTAATAAACAGGAAAGCCAAGGAAATGCAGATTTTGAAAACAGATGTCAAATACAATAGCAGTAAGGGTTGGAATTGTCCAACAATTGAGAATGGGGAGGTTCAGCACAAAGCCCCGAAGAAACTCAACGCACTGAAGACGAGATTAACTGAGGCAACATACAGATTTACTAGGGAAGAAAAGAGTAGAAATAGAGAATTTGAAAGCAATTGTGATATACAATGTCAGGAAGGGTTGGAATTGTCCAACACCTGACAACAGACAGGTTCAGCACAAAGCCACGAAGAAAGTGAACGGAATGAAGAAGAGATTAGCTGATGAAACATTCAGATTTACTGAAGAAGAAAGCAGAAGAAATAGAGAATGTGAAAACAACTGTGATATACAATACCAGGAATGGTTGGAATTGTCCAACACCTAAAAATGGGGAGGTTCAGCACAAAGCCACGTAGAAGAGATGAACTGAAAACATTCTGATTTACTAAACAAGGAAGCAGAAGAAATGGAAAATATTAAAGCTATTGGGAAATACAATACCAGTAATAGTTGGAATTGTCGAACACCTGACAACAGGGAGGTTCAACACAAAACCACGAAGAAACTCATTGGAGTGAAGAAGCGATTAACTGAGGCAACATTCCGATTTACTAGAGAAGAAAACAGAAGAAATGCAGAATTTGAAAACAATGTCAAATACAATAGTAGTAAACGTTGTAATTGTCCAACACCTAACAACAGACAGGTTCAGCAAAAAACCACGAAGAAAGTGAACGGAATGAAGAAGAGATTAGCTGATGAAACATTCAGATTTACTGAGGAAGAAAGCAGAAGAAATAGTGACTTTGAAAACAATTGTGATATACAATACCAGGAAGGGTTGGAATTGTCCAACACCTGACAACAGAGAGGTTCATCACAAAGTCACAAAAAAGAGATGACCTGAAGCAACATTCAGTTTTAATAAACAGGAAAGCCAAGGAAATGCAGATTTTGAAAACAATTTTGAAATACAATGCCAGGAATAATTGGAATTGCCCAACAATTGAGAATGGGGAGGTTCAGCACAAAACCGTGAAGAAACTCATTGGAGTGTAGAAGAGATTAACTGAAGCAACATTCTGATTTACTAGAGAAGAAAACAGAAGAAATGCAGAATTTGAAAATGATTGTGAAATACAATACCAGGAATAATTGGAATTGTCCAACACCTGACAACAGAGAGGTTCAGCACAAAGCCACGAAGAAGAGGTGACCTGAAGCAACGTTCAGTTTTAATGAACAGGTAAGCCAAGGAAATGCAGATTTTGAAAACGCTTGTGAATTACAATGCCAGGAATGGTTGGAATTGTCCAACATTTGAGAACGGCGAGGTTCAGCACAAAACCACGAAGAAACTCTTTGGAGTGAAGAAGAGATTAACTGAAGCAACATACAGATTTACTAGAGAAGATAACAGAAGAAATGCGGAATTTGAAAATAATTGTCGAATTATTGTCAAATTGTCAATACCAGGAAGGGTTGGAATTGTCCAAAACCTGACAACAGAGAGGTTCAGCACAAAGCCACGAAAAAGAGATGACCTGAAGCAACATTCAGTTTTAATAAGCAGGAAAGCCAAGGAAATGCAGATTTTGAAAACAATTGCGAAATACAATGCCAGGAATAGTTGGAATTGTCCAACAATTGAGAATGGGGAGGTTCAGCACAAAGCCACGAAGAAACTCATTGGAGTGAAGAAGAGATTAACTGAGGCAACATTCCGATTTACTAGAGAAGAAAACAGAAGAAATGCAGATTTTGAAAACAATTGTCAAATACAATAGTAGTAAAGGTTGGAATTGTCCAACACCTGACAACAGACAGGTTCAGCACAAAACCACAAAGAAACTCACTGGAGTGAAGAAGAGATTAGCTGATGAAACATTCTGATTTTATAGAGAAGAATAGAGAAGAAATGCAGAATTTGAAAATAATTGTCAAATTATTGTCAAATTGTCAATACCAGTAAGGGTTGGAATTGTCCAACACCTGACAACAGAGAGGTTCAGCACAAAGCCACGAAGAAGAGACGACCTGAAGCAACATTCAGTTTTAATAAGCAGGAAAGCCAAGGAAATGCAGATTTTGAAAACAATTGTGAAATACAATGCCAGGAATGGTTGGAATTGTCCAACAATTGAGAATAGGGAGGTTCAACACGAAGCCACGAAGAAACTTATTGGAGTGAAGAAGAGATTTACTGAGACAACACTCCGATTTACTAGAGAAGAAAACAGAAGAAATGCAGAATTTGAAAACAATTGTCAAATACGATACCAGGAAGGGTTGGAATTGTCCAACACCTGCCACAGGGATGTTCAGCACAAAGCCATGAAGAAGAGATGAACTGAAGTAGCATTTAGATTTACTAAAGAGGAGAGCACAGTAAATGCAGAATTTGAACATGATATTTTCTATGTTTTCTTTCAAGGTAGTATGCTGACCTACTAAAGGAAACTCTTAAAGAACCCTGAAAGAGTTCCAATCTTAAAATATCTTCATTACCTTTTGCTTAATTACAGTTGCTGAGACAGGGGCTTTAGTAATTAGAGGACAAGGAAGGGAACTTCTTTCAGTAACTCCTGAGGTTGAAAATATCATCTACTTACCTACTGTAGCAATTCTGACCCACAGTCCTCATTTCAGTAGATCACACATTTGAGTCTCTTCCTCAATGTCACTGCCTTGACACTCATTCCCACTGGGATTTTAGCAAGAACATCATGCTACTTTACTACGGCAAGAAAGAATCACAGTAAGTTTTTTTTTTTTTTTTTTTTTCCCTTTCATCTGGGCCAGAAGAAGAAGAACAGAAGTTACTGGTTTCTATTCCACAAATTTGATGTCAAAGGGAAAAAAGAAAATCCACAAATTCAGATATTTCTCTAGTACATACCAACAACTTTTAAGGAGAGTTATGTATTTCTCCAAAATTATTTTGCTACATTCACTTAAGTGGAGCCTGCTTTAGATGCTGAGAATAGCAGGTAGCCAAAGAAAATATAATCTCTAAAAGAATAATTTCTTTTAAGAATAACTTATTATTCATATAGCTTATATTATTTATATTGCCTATATACAGACAATCATCAGGAGATTTTTTCTTAAACCTAATTCTCAAAAGAAAAAAAAATCCCCACCAAAATTCTTCCCTCAAATAACTTCCCCCTCAAAATAATTCCCTTTCAACATCCCCCAAGAACATTCCTAACAAATAATTTTCCATAAAGAAACATGGGTTCTTGGCCAAAAAGCGGAAAAAGCACGACTGGCAGCAAAGTGCAGTGGACCTTAGAACCACAGAAACATCACTCAAGACAGCTGAGCATGGATGGCCATGATGCCTAAAATCTGGACTTCTCAGTTGAAGGAAAAGGATGGAAAGCCCCGGATAACTCTCCTTAGAGCTGTAACGCTGTCTGCAGTTGGGTCAGGAGAATAAATGCTGGGTCTGTGGGAGTCCAGGAGGATATGAAGACTAGCCATGGGTGCCAGCCCTATGGAACCCAGGTGCTTAGTTAATAACTTATGCAGAGTTCACTATGCTTCTAAAGATGGGTGTAGAGGTTTGTAAAAACAAATATTGAAAAAAAAGAGAGGGAGGGTGCTATTTCAAGGCGCCCCTTCTGCAGGTCTGTGTACTTTATCCTCCCAGAAGTTGGACACAAGGGTGTAGTGCAGCTCAAAGAAAGCTACGGCAGAACTGCTCTGGCCTATAAACTGCTGCTCTCAACCACTGCACAGATAAAGCGCTAGCTTTCCTGCCAAAGGATGAAGTTAGCTTAGCTACTAATGCAGCAGGTCCTCGTTCGGAAATTGTGTCTAAAGGGGCAAGTCTTGCAGTCACCAGTTGAAGGAGTTGTGATTCTCACAAATAACCTTTGGCAGCGATTGGCAGCACAGTGGCTTCTCCACTGCACAGAGGAATTAGACACTGGACAAACGCTGCCTTTGAGTGTGGAACTATACATTTGAATGCCTGGGATGTGTGCGCCCTCACATTTACCCTCTATCATTTCTCCTACGTCACTTCGCATATCTGAACAGGCTTCTCCATCTTCTCGGGTTGTTAGTGGACAGATGCCCTGTGAGAAAGCAAAGAAAGGAAGACATTGAAAAGGAAATTAAACAGATTCATGTAGCCTCAAAGGCTTTCACTCTTTCCCCCCACCCTTGCCCTAAATGTTATTATTTGTTGGGCAAATGTTTTCTATTTGCTTATCATCTACCTGCTATCATCCAGGAAAAGGGAAAGAAGCAAAACTTTCTTTCAAGATTAATTTCCCTAGCTGAAGTTAGAGAGGAGCGCAACATGTAAGTAGAGAGTAGAAGCAAGACATAGAGCCAATTTAAAGTTGTCTCCCCTCCAAAGAGGAGAAACTCCACACTTCTCTCCATGAGGACACACGTCCCTACCAGTATTGGCTACTGGGATTAAAAGAGCAGCAACATGAAAAGCACAGAATGGAAAAGAATATGCATGCACGCACCCATACATGCACACAGAACTTAGAAGCCCTCAGGCTTCTGAGAGCCATGAGAAGCCCAGGGCAATGTGTTCTGTCTAGGAAAGCTTCCGGCAGCACACAGGACCTTAACATATTGTATTCCATTAAATGCAGCCTTGCAACACTGGGGCTGGGGGACCGCCCCTGCACACAACCTTGCTCTGCGAGGAGCAGGGCTCTTCACAGGCAGCTCAATATTGTAAACAAATCCGCAGAGAAAGACCCGGGTGTCATGCTGGGTGACAAGTTGACCATGAGGCAGCAGTGTGCCCTCGTGGCCAAGGCGGCCAATGGGATCCTGGGGTGCATTAAGAAGAGCGTCTCCAGCAGGTCAAGGGAGGGGATCCTGCCCCTCTACTCAGCCCTGGTGAGGCCACATCTGGAGTATTGTGTCCGGTTCTGGGCTCTGCAGTATAAGAGGGATGTGGAGCTGCTGGACAGAGTCCAGCGCAGGGCCACAAGGATGATGAGGGGCCTGGAACATCTGCCCTATGAGGAGAGGCTGAAGGAGCTGGACCTCTTCAGCCCGGAGAAGAGAAGGCTGAGAGGGGATGTCATCAGTGTCTAGAAGTACCTCAAGGGAGGGAGTGAGGAGGATGGTGCTGGCCTCTTTCCAGTAGTGGCCACCGACAGAACGAGAGGTAATGGCCACAAACTGAAGCACCAAAAGTTCCACAGGAACTTAAGGACAAATTTTTTAACAGTGAGGGTGACAGAGCGCTGAAACAGACCGCCCGGACAGGTTGTGGAGTCTCCTTCTCTGGAGATCTTCTAAACCCGCTTGGATGCAGTCCTGTGCCACGTGCTCTAGGTGACCCTGCATGTGCAGGGGGGTTGGACTAGATGACCTCCAGACGTCCCTTCCAACCTTAAGCATTCTATGATTCTATGCTTCTATGAAACAGCAGAAGTCAGATTCTGCAATTCTGCAGTAAAAGGCATGGCCAAACACTGCCATGCAAACGCACAGCGTGCATTCATGCACCAAGTTGATGACAGAGGGATTGCCACATTGTTATTCTGACATATTTCTACTTCAGCATTTTTAAGTTATAAGTCTTCTGCAAGAAATAGTCTCGCAGATGAAATGAGAATGACACGACTTTGCGGGTCGCCAGTGGGAATGACACAGAAGGGTGGTCGCCATGGGAATGACACGGCGCAGGGGTTGCCATGGGAATGACATGACAGGGGGATCACAATGGGAATGACATGCTGGGGGCGGATCACAATGGTATTTACATGGCAGGGTGGTCGCCAATGGGAATGACACGGTGCAGGGGTCGCCATGGGAATGACATGTCGGGGGAGGTCACAATGGAATTTACACGGCAGGGTGGTCGCCAGTGGGAATGACACAGTGGACTGGGCTGTTTACGTACCAGGCTAGAGGCTGGGGCTGGGCTGAGGGGCCGGCGGAGAGGAGGCCAGAGGGGAGCCCAGCGCAGGCCGGCACGCTGGTAGAGAGGGCAGAGCAGAGCAGCGGGTGGAGGGCCGGGCTGGGGGAGGAAGCTCCGGGCAGGCTTCGGTGAGGGCAGGAGCAGGGCTTCATCGGCCCAGGGCTGATGACCTGGAGGAAGGGATGGAGTGCTCCCTCAGCAAGTTTGCTGATGCTACCAAACTGGGAGGAGTAGCTGATACCCTAGAGGGCTGCGCTGCCATGCAGAGGGACCTGGACAGACTAGGTGGTGAGAAAACTTATGAAATTCAGCAAGGGCAAGTGCAAGGTCCTGCACCTGAGAAGGATTAACCCCAGTCACCAGTACAGGCTGGGGACTGAACTTCTGGAGAGCAGCTCTGCAGAGAAGGACCTGAGTGACAAGTCGACCATGAGGCAGCAATGTGTCCGTGGCCAAGAAGGCCAATGGGACGCTGGGGTGCGTTAAGAAGAGCATCTCCAGTGGGTCGAGGGAGGTGATTCTGCCCCTCTACTCAGCCCTGGGGAGGCCGTATCTGGAGAACCGTGTCCAGTTCTGGGCTCCGCAGTCCAGAACTCCCTCCGCAGAGGGATGTGGAGCTACTGGAGAGAGTCCAGCACAGAGCTACAAGGATGATGAGGGGCCTGGAGCATCTGCCCTATGAGGAGAGACTGAGAGAGCTGGGCCTGTTCAGCCTGAAGAAAAGAAGGCTGAGAGGGGAACGGATCACTGTATAGAAATACCTCAAGAGAGGCAGTGAGGAGGAACGGGCGGCCTCTTTTCAGTGGTGGCCACTGGCAGAACTAGAGGAAAAGGCCACAAACTGAAACATGAGAAGTTCCACAGGAACTTAAGGAAAATTTTCTTGACAGTGAGGGTGACAGAGCACTGGAACAGGTTGCCAAGAGACATTTTGGAGTCTCCTTCCTTGGAAATCTTCAAAACCAACTTGGACGCAATCCTGTGCCACATGCTCTGCATGACCCTGCGTGTGCAGGGGGGTTGGACTGGATGATCTCTAGAAGACCCTTCCAACCTTCAGGATTCGATGATTCTATGATAGGTAGGCTTAGGCTAGGTGAGGCTGGGCTTCAGGCTGCCAAAAGTCCTTGGAACGAGTGGAAGGCACCACCTGCTGATTGTTACAACCCTGTGACTTACAGGCAAAGAGACTTTCCCTTTGTGCTTCTTTTGGTGACCTCTTCCTTTCATAGAGCTGGTCAGCACCAGTGGGAGAATCTTGCGTGGGGGTCAACCTACATCGCTGAGATAGTAACATGCTTCTGGTTGTTGCTAGCGCTGCTGCTGCGACGCTAGTTTCAATCGTGCGGCTGTTCAAGTTGGAATGGACAGGACGCCATTGAGAAGGGCCCAAAGGAAAATCATGGTGTCACATCAGGTTCCATTGGATCTGAAACTCGTCGCATATGATGAGCTCTCTTCAGGGAAAGTACTTAGTTTTTCTAGGTTAGAGTTACAGGTCTCTCTGAAATGAATTCAACTGGAAGGAGCCACCTTTCATGCCTTGAATTCATCTCAGCTTGGAGCCAGAAAGAGCTCAGGTCAAGTACGTAGCACAAAGGGCTGACATGCTCCAAGCTGATCTTTGTGCACAGCCAAAACTGCAGAGAAGCTACTTCTTCTCAGACATAAATATGTAAATTCGACAAATTTCACCCCACGCGCTAATATTTTAAGGAATTTCTGTTTCCAAAGCTAGACTTTATTGCAGCCCTTTTGGCCCAAGTATCAAGTGATTCTTCCCCTGCAAAACAAAATTGATAGGACAGAGACCCTAGCAGCAAGTTTCTCAGCTCAGAGCGAGGAGGCTCTCTGCAATGTGGCAGCTCTAGCAAGCCGGCACAGTGGCAGCTCCTGACAAAAGACTTGCTGCAGCGCCGAGCCCCTAAAGGGCTCCTCGAGCATCCTCAGCAGCTCTGAGCGCCGGCACCTCCTCTGCACTCGCAGCACGTGCAAGCCGCAGTCCTGCTCACCACGGCCTGGAGACCCTGTCCTGCGCCCACTGCTCAGCTCCCCGGAGGCTCTCGCTGGGATTACAAATTCCGAGCCAGCAGCACCACTCTGCACTTCAGGGAGCGCTTGGGATTTTGTATTTCCTTCCTTCCTTCCTTCCTTGCTTCCTCCCTTCCTTCCTTTTTTCTCAGCTGCCAATCATTCACTTCTAAATGCAGCTCTCGTCACAGAATTGATAGGGAATATTGCATTTCTTTAGCCCTTAGACTTTGGGTGGTATTTACAGACTCTATGGCCAACTGATTCTCTCACATTTAGCTCGTTACAAAACAGGAGACAAGAGCACTGAGAACGGCACAGGGTTTTGAATAAGAGGGCTGCTAAACAGCAACTGTAAGGTAAAGTCCATAACTGTTTGTTATGGACTAGAAGTCTTGGACTGGGAATCTTTGCCAGTTTTTGAATTCTTTGCAGCTTTTCTTTTGTGCCTTCTTAGAACTGCACGAGAGGTTTTAAATTGACATGGGACAGTAGAGCTTGCAAATTTCTTGCAAGCTTCAGGCAACGAAGAGCTTCAAAGCAGAAGAAATGCATGAGCTGAAAATGATGGTGAAATAAAATATCGGAAATGGCTGGAATTGTTCGACATTGAGAATGGGGAGGTTCAGCATAAAACCACGAAGAAACTAAAGGGAATGAAGAAGAGATGAAGTGAAGCAACATACAGATTTACTAGAGAAGAAAACAGAAGAAATGTAGAATTTGAAAACGATTGTGAAATGCAATGCCAGGAATAGTTGGAATTGTCCCACATCTGACAACAGGGAGGCTCAGCACAAATCCATGAAGAAGAGAGGACCTGAAGCAACATTCAGTTTTAATAAGCAGGAAAGACAAAGAAATGCAGATTTTGAAAACGATTGTGAAATACAATGCCAGGATTAGTGGGAATTGTCCCACAGCTGAGAATGGCAAGTTTCAGCACAAAGCCCTGAAGAAACTCAACGGAATGAAGAAGAGATTAACTGAGGCAACATACAGATTTACTAGAGAAGAGAAGAAATAGAGAATTTGAAAACGATTGTGAAATACAATACGAGGAAGGATTGGAATTGTCCAACACCTGACAACAGACAGGTTCAGCACAAAGCCATGAAGAAGAGACGACCTGAAGCAACATTCAGTTTTAATAAACAGGAAAGCCAAGGAAATGCAGATTGTGAAAACAGATGTCAAATACAATAGCAGTAAGGGTTGGAATTGTCCAACAATTGAGAATGGGGAGGTTCAGCACAAAGCCCCGAAGAAACTCAACGCACTGAAGACGAGATTAACTGAGGCAACATACAGATTTACTAGGGAAGAAAAGAGTAGAAATAGAGAATTTGAAAACGATTGTGATATACAATGTCAGGAAGGGTTGGAATTGTCCAACACCTGACAACAGGGAGGTTCAACACAAAACCACGAAGAAAGAGAACGGAATGAAGAAGTGATTAGCTGATGAAACATTCAGATTTACTGAAGAAGAAAGCAGAAGAAATAGAGAATGTGAAAACAATTGTGATATACCATACCAGGAATGGTTGGAATTGTCCAACACCTAAAAATGGGGAGGTTCAGCACAAAGCCACGTAGAAGAGATGAACTGAAACAACATTCTGATTTACTAAACAAGGAAGCAGAAGAAATGGAAAATATTAAAGCTATTGGGAAATACAATACCAGTAATAGTTGGAATTGTCCAACACCTGACAACAGGGAGGTTCAACACAAAACCACGAAGAAACTCATTGGAGTGAAGAAGCAATTAACTGAGGCAACATTCCGATTTACTAGAAAAAAAACAGAAGAAATGCAGAATTTGAAAACAATGTCAAATACAATAGTAGTAAAGGTTGTAATTGTCCAACACCTAACAACAGACAGGTTCAGCAAAAAACCACGAAGAAAGTGAACGGAATGAAGAAGAGATTAGCTGATGAAACATTCAGATTTACTGAGGAAGAAAGCAGAAGAAATAGTGACTTTGAAAACAATTGTGATATACAATACCAGGAAGGGTTGGAATTGTCCAACACCTGACAACAGAGAGGTTCAGCACAAAGCCACGAAGAAGAGACGACCTGAAGCAACATTCAGTTTTAATAAAAAGGTAAGCCAAGGAAATGCAGATTTTCAAAACGCTTGTGAATTACAATGCCAGGAATGGTTGGAATTGTCCAACAGTTGAGAATGGGGAGGTTCAGCACAAAACCACGAAGAAAGTCATTGGAGTGAAGAAGAGATTAACTGAGGCAACATTCCGATTTACTAGAGAAGAAAACAGAAGAAATGTGGAATTTGAAAATAATTGTCAAATTATTGTCAAATTGTCAATACCAGGAAGGGTTGGAATTGTCCAACACCTGACAACAGAGAGGTTCAGCACAAAGCCACGAAGAAGAGATGACCTGAAGCAACATTCTGTTTTAAGAAACCGAAAAGCCAAGGAAATGCAGATTTTGAAAACGATTGTGAAATAAAATACCAGTAAGGGTTGGAATTGCCCAACACTTGACAACAGAGAGGTTTATCACAAAGCCACGAAGAAGAGACAACCTGAACCAGCATTCAGTTTTAATAAAGCGAAAAGCCATGGAAATGGAGATTTTGAAAACGATTGTGAAATACAATGCCAGGAATAGTTAGAATTGTCCAACAATTGAGAATTGGGATGTTCAGCACGAAGCCACGAAGAAACTCATTGGAGTAAAGAAGAGATTAACTGAGACAACACTCCGATTTACTACAGAAGAAAACAGAAGAAATGCAGAATTTGAAAACAATTGTCAAATACGATACCAGGAAGGGTTGGAATTGTCCAACACCTGCCACAGGGATGTTCAGCACAAAGCCATGAAGAAGAGATGAACTGAAGCAGCATTTAGATTTACTAAAGAGGAGAGCAGAGTAAATGCAGAATTTGAACATGATATTTTCTATGTTTTCTTTCAAGGTAGTATGCTGACCTAATAAAGGAAACTCTTAAAGAACTCTGAAAGCGGTCCAATCTTAAAATGTCTTCATTACCTTTTGCTTAATTACAGTTGCTGAGACAGGGGCTTTAGTAATTAGAGGACAAGGATAGGGAACTTCATTCAGTAACTCCTGAGGTTGAAAATATCATCTACTTACCTACTGTAGCAATTCTGCCCCACAGTCCTCATTTCAGTAGATCACACATTTGAGTCTCTTCCTCAATGTCACTGCCTTGACACTCATTCCCACTGGGATTTTAGCAAGAACATAACTTATTATTCATATAGCTTATATTATTTATATTGCCTATATACAGACAATCATCAGGAGGTTTTTTCTTAAACCTAATTCTCAAAAGAAAAAAAAATCCCCACCAAAATTTTTCCCTCAAATAACTTCCCCCTCAAAATAATTCCCTTTCAACACCCCCCAAGAAAATTCCTAACAAATAATTTTCCATAAAGAAACACTAAAAAAAAATCCGTTCCAAAAAACTATGCCTGACCAAATATTTCCTTCTGATTTTTTTTTCCCATCCAGATCATTTTATCCTCTGAAAAAATCACACAAAACACACACACAACTTTTATTTTTTGACAAAACCCTTTCCCTTCCAATAAGGTTTTCCCCTCCAAAGGCTGTTGCAGATGGCTCGGGATTGGGCAATAATCACGCAAAATCAGGTGGCTACGTCAAGCATTATTTCAGGTGAAAGCACATAAACAGAGGAGCAAAATACGGATAGCTGCTCACAACTTAGTACTTGCTAGCAGGATACTGAGCCTGAACATCCTCTCAAGCTGGTGGATTGGAGGGTTGCTGACAGGCTCCCAACTTGGTGGGCGTCCCTGCGGAGACAACGTAGACCTCGGTGTTCGGTGTCTCCCCGTTCCCCTCCCCGCACTGTCTTTTTACGCACGGTGCCTCCTGCCCCGTAGGGCCAGTACATGCCAGGAGGCAGGCCGGGGGGCGGACAAACTCCACCCTCAGCCACATAACCTTCCCTCCCGGGTGCGCAAGCGCGCGTACCGGTAGGGGGTCCCAGCCCTCAGTCTGAGGGTCCTGCCTTCCTCATCTTCCTCCTCCTCCTGGTGCGGCTGACCTTCAAACTGGGTTAGAGGACGTCTGCGGTTAAGCTGGCTGCAAGCCCGGTTGAGCAGCCACCTTCAACTGGTTTTGGACGGAGTCGGCTGTGAACGTGGCTGAGCCGCCGCCTCCGTGTTCCTTATCGTTCCGCCCAAATGGGCAAACATCTTATTTCTCAAGGTCTGGATTCTGTTTCGCACAATAGTCTTATGACCTTACAGAGCATAAATAATCATAAAAATATCTACCTCCTATACATGCCGCCCCGTGATCTGTAGAGGTCAACCTATTGTAGCGAAGCATCCGAAGAGATAACATTTTCATAGCAGTTTCAACCATACCTCGTGTCAGCATCATTACACAAGGGATACAGTACATAACACAGACAAATACAGCAAATAGAAATAATAGCCCCAATAGCAGTTTCTGTAGCCATGGCCAACCCCACTTCCACTGTCCGAATGCATTCCAGTCATCAGCATCTCTCAGTTGATGAGTCAGATCCTGTAAGGCCTGGATCTGGCAATGTATAGACTTGGAGTGGTCGCTTGGATTCATATAGCACATGCCTCCTACCTCTTCACACCCATGGCCATGCATAAGCAATAACATATCTATGGCAGTGTGGTCTTGTACAGTTGCGTGCTGAATCGAGTCCACTTCTACTCACAATGAGGACAAAGCTGTCGTTGTAGCATTGCTGGACTTTGCTAGCCAGCATCCCAGTCTGCACAACGTGGTCAATGCTTGCTCGGCAGCGATCCCCGGAGCCAATGGCAACGCTATAATATTTTTCTCTGTTGTCCCAAAGTCATTTAGGTTGGTAGAGACGATAGACACAGACAGATGCAACCATTTTAAGGGAAAGTTCCTTCAAGGTGTCATGATTGCCCTGGGGATTCAAGGGGACTTGCATACCCCTTGGCATCTCCAGAGCTCTGGTACAGTGCAAAGGATGAATGGGAACATTAAAAGGCATCTTCTAAAATTGGTATGAGAAGCTAAGATGCCATGGAGACAACTTCTACCATTCAAGAATGAGAACAAAACCTAGGGGAGACATTTAACTGTTCTCCTTTGAAAGAATATTCAAGATTCCCCACCCTACTAACACCCAAGCTGCCGGGAAGGTAGAGATGAGTGATCAATATGTGGGCAGAATACTTTCCCCTGTAAAGTCTCTCCAACAGGAAGTCCAGCTCGCACAGATCCTGCCCTTGGATTTTGCATGACCAGGACATGGGTTCTTGGTCAAAAAGCGGAAAAAGCACCACTGGCAGCAAAGTGGAGTGGACCTTAGAACCACAGAAACATCAGTCAAGACAGCTGAGCATGGATGGCCATGATGCCTGAAATCTGGACTTCTCAGTTGAAGGAAAAGGATGGAAAGCCCCGGATAACTCTCCTTAGAGCTGTAACGCTGTCTGGGGTTGGGTCAGGAGAATAAATGCTGGGTCTGTGGGAGTCCAGGAGGATAGGAAGACTAGCCATGGCTGCCAGCCCTATGGAACCCAGGTGCTTAGTTAATAACTTATGCAGAGTTCACTATGCTTCTAAAGATGGGTGTAGAGGTTTGTAAAAACAAATATTGAAAAAAAAGAAGAGAGGGAGGAATTGAGCAGAATACACAAGTTTGTGTATTCACAAATAAGGGGACTTGCCCACAGTCTTTGGCTGATGAGTGGGACAAAGGAATATATGCAGGAGAGGAGACTGAGCGGAGCCATGAGTGAGTGGGACAGGAGAGCATATGTCAAAAGGAGGGTGAGCTCAGGTTGAGAGCAGATGGAAGGAGGCAGGAGTTTGGTGTAGGCAGGCCGGGAAGGATGTAACTTCTGAGCACCTTCGCCAACGGGGAAAAGGAGAGGGCGTCCCTCACTCAAGAAATTAGGATAAAAGGGGGCTGCATCCTCCAGCAGTTGGAGAGACCCCACAGGAATATGCCCGGTGGACTCTTCCTTTATTCAAATAAAGTTTTAAGATTCCTCTGTCTCCTTTTTGGACATGCAGCTCTTGACAGTGAGATTTTCCGCACACAAGTTACTTACACTGTTGTTTTGCAGAATTAAATTAGCCTGTTAGCAACCACTGTTAATAAAGGGAACATTAAATCCACTTACATTCTCAATATTGAACAATGCTGACCATAATAGAACGGGAATGTATGTGCAAGTATTCTGAGAGACCAAATTATCAAGTGGATATAGAACTGTATGTAACAACCATACTTAGAAAAACATTTATAGAGTCTAGTGAAAAATGAGCTTCAAGCTGAACAAATTCTGCAAGGCATTGCAATATCAAAGAAAAAGACAGCTTTCAAGCCATGAATTTGAAGGAAAACTAACATTTTGCAGAGGCCTTTTCTGATACTTCTATGCCTCTTTTTCATCATAGTTCTTCTTGATAACATTCAGATCTATTTTTAAAATAAACTTTTTTTCTTTTTTTTTTTCTTGATAATGTGCCAATATTTTGTGAGAGAATTAATTATTCCTGAAGTGATTTAAAAGACTCAAATACTTTGTCATCTTTTTCCCCCCAAAATCCTTCCCATTCTGGCATGATGCATGTCACGTGCCTAAAAGTGTGGAGAACTACAGCATAAATCCAAAAATTATCTTCATTTCCTGATATACAGAAATAACATCAAGCTAGAAGAACGCTTCTGCATTAACAGGATAACTGAAAAAACACTGTAATGATATCCATTTAAAAGGAATTCTAGAATAACAGTTACTGAATTCCATTCATTACAAATAACACTATAAAGCCACGAATTGGAATCAATTTACACGCTGACACCTGAGAAATGTATTGTTTGTATTTTTCCATCCTGTGCCAAGTGCATAGAGGTATTTTCTTTCATTCATTTCTCAAAAATACAAACATCTCTTCCTTGAAATTCTGTAAATTTGATGGCTTCACAAGTATACGCAAAATAATTTTCACAAGCTTGTTATGCACTGTTATCAATGTTCTTCATATGTAGATTTTATTGAGTATTTCATTGTTAAATTCCTACAAGCAGTAAAAAAGAGACCTGATTTACAGTGTTTCCATATCTGTTGCAGAAGAACAAATACTGGCATTGTGTCATTAATACAGAACTTCAATACAGAACTGCTGCTTGTTAAAAAAAATGCCCTATATAAATTGCCCTATATAAACAACAAAATACATAAAAAATACATGAAGAACAAAATACCCAGACAATAGGTTCATTTCTATGTCCACATTTCTGCTTCCATAGGGGAATCTGAAAGTCATAAGTAATTTTAAATAAAGATTAACACAAGTGGTTCTTTGCCAGCCAACACATCGCACCCGCTTATACCTGTGCTGCAGAAAAAAACAAAACAAAACAAAAAAACCCCACAAAACCACAGCCATCAGTTTTGACATTTCCAGAGCACTCAGCGGCCAACAGCACCGCCTAAATATACCATTCTGCTACACTGGCAGGTTACAGGAAAGATGTGTTGTCTTACAAGCAGCTCCGAAAGCATGAGATAAGTAGGGATCATCAATATGGATCAGTACAGGGTGATCCATAGGCCTCCTGTCTGGGCCAGCTGCCAGGCCCCAGAAGCCCAGGCACCCCAAGGCCTTTGAGGCAGCCCCAAGTGCTTCTAGGGCTGCCTTTAACCACAACCCACCGGCCTCCTCTCACTGGAGGTGAAAACTGCACAGAATTCTTCCAGGGGGTACTGATCCCAGCTTCGGGTGTAGCCACACAGCTTCCAAACACCTTCCTCACCCCGCCGCCCCATTTCATGACCTCGCTGCCATTTCATGTCCCCGCCGCTCTGCGCAGGGGCAGATGCTCCTGAAGTTGTCTTCATGTGAAAATCTTTTATTCTGAGGAGAAAACAGGAGCTAAAAATGTTTTCAGATCTGAAAGCCTGTTGTCATCTCGGGACTCACTGATTTAGAAAGAAAATGCATGGGTGCATCACAGGGTAAATGAATAGAAGAAATTACTTGCTGGGAGGCTGCTTGAACACTGGCTCGTGTTGCCAGGAAAGACTGTGGTGGGGTCTCAGTCCCTGGATATCTGAGAATGGCTGAGGTCGGAAGGGACCTCTAGGGATCGTCTAGTCCAACCCCGCTGCTCAAGCAGGGTCAAAGCTGACAGGACCTGGCCCCAGTGACGTGGGCAGGGGGCTCCAGCCCTGTTTAATACTTGCCTTGTGTCCTTTTCTTTTTTTTTTTCAATAGAGAGAGGAAAGCAAAATGGTGTTTTCCCCACTAAGGGCAACTTTTCCATTGGCGGTGTGGAATAGCACTGTTTCTGGGTATGGGGCAGGCCGCATAGTGTTGGCCCATCCCATTTACAACCCGTCTCCGCGGGTGCACAAGGCCGGAGCTCTCCATACCGGGAAGCTGCAGCCATCCCACGGCTATTCCAGGAACTGCGAAGGACCCGGGACACGGAGCGCAGGGGCGGCGCCTTTAAGGGGTGGTTCTGGGAGAGCCCCGCCTCCCAGCAAAAAAGGGCAGGGTCGGCGCCCCCCTCAGCCAATCAGGCGTCGACAGAACAGGCGGCCCCAATTTGGAGACGCGCTAAGCAGTGAGAGTGGCGCTGCGCTGTGTCCCTCCGCCCGCGGGCCGGGACTAGCGGCCGCGGAGAAAAGAGTCCGCGGGGGGAGGCGGCCGGCGGCGCTCGGCGGGGGCAGGCGGGAGCCGCGCGGGCTGGCTGGCGGCGCGGCGGGGAGCGGCGGGAGCGGCGGGCAGGAGGCGGCGCGGCCGCGAGTGGAGCGGAGCGGGGCACGGCGCGGCGGAGGGATCCGTGGGGAGGGCCACGGCTGCGGCGGAGCGGAGAGCACCGCACCAGAACTCGCGGTGTCGCCGCGTGCTGTCCTGCGCCATGGCGGTGCCGCCGTCCCGCCGGGCAGGGACGGCAGTGACCAGTTTACCCCGCTGCGCGGTGGCCCTCGCGCCCGGGCCCGTCGCCGCTGCGGATGGCGCCAGGGATGCGGCTGCAGCGGAGGAACCAGAGCCGAGAGCGCAGGAGCAGGGGGTGAGCGCGGCGGGAGGGCGCAGGCGGCTGCAGGAGGGCGGCCCGGAGCGCGGGAAGGGGCCGGCAGCAGCCCCAGGGCAACCCCTCGCCCCCCGCCTCCAGCTGTGGGACCCCTGGGACAGGGCCGCCCGCAAGGGAAACCTGTGACACAGTCCAGGGAAATGTGTAGAGTTACCCCCTGGGGTGCTTTTAAAACAAAGCAGTGTTTAGAAATCATCTTTACTTTGTACTTAATTATGTCAGTCATTTGCATAGCGCAAAATGGTTAATGTTATTTTTTTTTTAAACATCCTAAGGGCAAAACCTTGGAAATCACCAGCTTGCATGGTTCTCAAGGGGGTTACATATCCGTGCTGTCTACATCCCAGTGTTGTTACCACTTGTAAGCGAACAATTTCAGGTGGAAAAGATCATTGTATTTTAATGCATCTTTCCAAATCTGCCAGCCCCCCGTGTTCCTCACAGGCGAGGCTCTTCCCACTGGGATGTTCCACATCGCCGTGGTGACGGAGGGCCCCAACGGATCCAGACGCAAACCGTGCTCTTCCGCGGAGCCCTGCGTGTCTGCCCATTAATTTTCAGAAAGACAACTTAAAGGGGATTGACACGGATCCAGTGAACATGAGTGCAACTGTGGCTGGCATCAGCGCAATGCAGATAGATAGTGCGGTAAGCGATTTAAGTTGTTGTGTTAGAGGGATTTTTCCAGGGTTTCTGATGGAACCTTTTGTAGGCTGCAGCTTTCTTTAATGTGTGAAATTATTCTGTTGAATTGATCTTTAGGTGCGATTTGATGGGGTGGGTGGTCTTTCTGACCACATTGCAGCCCTAAAAGAGATGGTGCTTTTTCCAGTGCTTTACCCAAAAGTCTTTGAGAAACTCCAAATTCAACCGCCAAGGTAACACAGCTTTACAAAATGCTAATTCCGCTGTTTTGGGGAGGATATTACACTGAGGCATCAATATATTTGTTTGTGCTTCAAACATTTGGACATTTTTTTTAGTACTGAAAATATTTTATTTGAAATGTAACACTGAGAACACTGGTGTTCTCTTTCCCAGTGCCTCTGTACTTTGGATTGGAGAGTTGAAATCTTGGAGATGTGTTGGGGAAGATTTAAAAAAACAAACGAACAAAACCCCCAAAATCCTCAAACCACAATTTTTTCCCCACCAAAACCACAGAGGAGGTTGCACAAGATAATGGCTCAGGTTCAGAGGGAAACAGATGCAGGGGGAGAACACGTCACTCCGTCAGCTCAGTTGTTAGAGATCTCTGTTGCTCTAAAAATCTGCTCCAGTGATGTTGCAACCACAGCGCGTTTCACGCGTTTCCTCTTAGGGTAGCACCGTTTTACTCACGTCATATTCCTGCATCCCTGTTCTATTCCAGGCCCATAAATTTCGTCCTTCCATCATTTTCTACACATAATGTGCTTTATCTTTGTGGAAAGAAGACCAAAATGTGTTTATATATGAAATATTATCCTGCAAACCTGTACCTCAATTATAATAAATTTCATGTGACTTTAAGCAATAGTTTAAAGGCATTCACTAAGCTTGATATCAGCATAACGTTTAAGTGACCTTCTCTATTTTTGAGAGCCTTAAAATGAGCCCTCTTGCTCATCAGCATCTTAATGAGCAAAAGCTTGTCCTTTCTCAGGGATCACTAGAGAAAATAATGCATAATTTAACAAAATTTACTAGTGCAGCAAAATAGTTTTTTTTTTTTTTTTTTTTTTTTTTTTTTTTTTGTTCAGCTAGCTCAGTTGTATCAACACTGCTGGCCCTTATGGATGGGTTGGATACCAGAGGAGAAGTTGTCGTCATTGGAGCCACCAACAGGCTGGATTGGATAGATCCTGCGCGACGCAGAGCCAGGCGCTTTGAGCGAGAATTCCTTTTTAAACTACCAGATAAAGAGGTAGGAACTTGTATTCAATCCTGGTGCTCATCCAGCAAATCCTTCTTGCTGACAAAGCCGTGTCACAACACGGTGTCGTGGAGCAGGTAAGCGGGAATGCAGCCCCGTGCAGCTCACACACAGGAGCAATATCCTGAGAGACCGTCCTGGTGTGGAGGGTGGACGTGGTGTGAAAGAAGAGGTACAAGCCCTAGGGAACTCCGTTATCTCAAATAAAACCAAGTTTAAAATCAGCTTTTCACTAAGATCACCGTTTCTCAGCAATGAAAAAATGTGTGTATATAGCAACCCAAATTATTAAAAAAGGAAAAGAAATTCCACATGAAGCTGGTTTTTGTTCTTTTGTTCTGGCTATCGCTACTTAGCCAGCATATCTAGACTATTGTTAGGTTTTGTTTGTTTGTTTTAATCAGCACTTTTTGGGGAAAAGGATAAAGTGGAGTATGACTGGAAGCAAGTAAAAATGCACAAAACAGTATATTTAAGGAAACTGTATATTTAACATAAACATTTGTCTCCTGTTTCCATCCGTTTTCTGGATCAGTGATACTAGCTGGAATCACAGCTGCTCTTTGTGGCAATTGTAGCAGTTTGAAACAATGCTAAGACTATTTTGCGTGAACGAACTGACAGAATAGCAAGCTAATGAATCTGTCATCATGATATCTTGCTACATTTGAGATAATTTTCTTTGAGGAAATACCTTTCTTTTCCAGTTAAGTTTTCTGTTGTTCTTTTTCCCAAAGATCGTTAGGTCTCATACTTGTCAAAACTTAATAATCACTTGCCTTAATCTGTTAATACCACGGATTCTGCCTCTGCCTTTTGACTCAAGATAAGCTATAATGCAAGCACACTCTTTCTAGGCTAGAAAAGAGATTTTCAAGATTCACACACGAAACTGGACCCCTAAACCATGTGACATGTTCCTTGATGAGCTGGCTGAAAAATCTGCCGGTAAGTTCAAAAATCAAGCGAGTTCCTGCATGTTACTGAGTCTGCAGGAGTTGCAGCTTGTGGCACATGGCAGGTGGGAACCAGGATGTTGCACCTTGCTGCAGAACTAGCCAGGGAGCCAGCTGCGTGTCCTCAAAACCATCAGAGTGAGATGATTCCAACCACTTACTGTTTTATTTTCTGTCTCTCCAAACAGCGAGTGGCTTTTGGGGCATCCTCCTTGGGAGAAAAGTTTGGCTTAGAAGGTTCAGGAGAAAATTCTGGCTGATTTGTAACCATGCAAACCAGCTAACAAAACCTCTGTAGTGCAGCAACACTTTTCACGTTTCCTATTAGACTGTTTTAACCTGCATGCAAAGTCTTTGCATGTTGCACTTTGGCACCTTGACCTTCCTGTGTTGCCACAGCCTGACATAATGCTCCATTTGATGTTCTGTTTTATTAGGATACTGTGGTGCTGATATCAAGTCCGCATGTGCTGAAGCCGCCCTCCGTGCTTTGCGACGCCGCTACCCTCAGATATACAAAAGCCCTGAGAAACTGCAGCTAGATGTCTCTTCAATTAAAATAACAGCAAATGGCTATGGAAAGAATTGTACCAGCTTCACAGAGGTCTGCGGCTTTGCTCAGACAAGCATTATCGCCCATTTTTAAACCACTGCTTAATAAGACTTTTCAGAGAATTTTACGAGTCCTGCAGAGAGTATTTCCCCACGCAGAACTTGTCCTAAAGAAGGACCAGCAGCAAGACAGGACCATAACATGTACAGCTGGTTAAAACTACTTGTTGTTTTAGCTATCATCATTTCACCTCATATGAATTGAAGTATTTGTGGATCACACTGTGCGATGTGTGAGATCACATGCATCAGATTTCCTGGCAACATCCTGCTAGCTTTTCTACCTGGAGAGTTGCTAGGTTCATTTTTATTGGTAGAGCAGGCAGAAAGCCACAAGTGCAAGCAGAGATGCTAGGTGACCCATAATTGCTTCCCCTCTCTGTTCTCCGCTTCTACCTTCTCCTCCCTGAGTGATCTTGGAGGATCTTTATACAGAAGATGTGTTGATCTACACACCCTGGCTTAGGAGTCTTGAGACAAAGGCCAGTTGGTGGCCATCACATTCACTTAATTCCCATACTTTTACTGTGGGACACAGATTCCAGACACACAGCCTCGTGGGTTGTGTGGGTGTCTAGCAAGTACAGGAGTTGTTGCTGATAATCACATTTCTTTGTTCTTGGGGCAAAAAAGGGACTTTTTGCCAATAAAGAAATATAACTTTTGCAAAACATAAGACTTAGGCGAGGTTTGTAGAGCCTTGTGCAATCTCTTTAGACCTGTGGTAGGATCAAGTCTTCAAAAATAGCATTTAGTGTGAGCCCATCCAAGGGAGAAAGAGAGATAAGTGGGTTTGGGGGCTGCTTTGGAAGCTGTATTAGAGTGAGAGACATGCAGACTATCCAGGCAAGTTAACAAACCCTTCTTGTCTTCCAGATGATATGAACGCTGCTTTACAAAGCGATTTCATCTGGAGTGATGAGGAGTCACTTTCAGCCTTTGAAGATGAGGAGACTTTTCCTGAAAAGACTTGTCGAAAGAAGAAAAACTTCCTTGACTTCAAGAGGTAAATGCCTGTCCCCTTTTAGGTTCAGAATCTTCAGCTTGTTGTGTCTTTGGAAAGAGATTATGCTGCTTGTGTCTTCTCTCAAGAGAAACTTGAAACAGAGCAAATTAACATTTATGTCTTTAATCATCACTATGTGTTTTAAACTTCCTATTTTCTAATTTTGTTCCAGAAATGCTTCTCACCAGGCAACGTGTCACAGACCAAGGCTCTTGCTCTCTGGAGAGCCAGACCGTGGGCAAAGCTCCCACTTGGCGCCCGCAGTCATACACGCCCTGGAAAAGTTTCCAGTTTATACCCTGGACCTGCCAGTTCTGTTTGCTAGTGCCTCATCACCAGAGGAAATATGTGCACAGGTATCTTTTTTTTTTTTTTTCCTTCTTTCTTTAATCTCATGAGATTCACTGTCTGTCTGTAAACTGCTCAAGTGAGGTAAGTGAAATTGTTAATGGAGGTGGTCTGCTTTTACTGTCCTTTGCTACTATATTATAACATTTTGACCTTTGATGAGAGATGGACACGTAAGCACAGATGTTCTATTGAGTCGTGCGGCTCTTTAGAAGTTAACTTACATGTAAGCAGTCTTGCAATCAGGCAGCAATCTGGATCTCTGTCTGTGTAGCTCTATCAATTTTTGAGTCAAATCAGAAATTTTGCTCTACTATTAATAAGTTTTGCATGGTGAGGTTTTGTTTGTTTGTTTATTGGTACGTTGCCTTTATGCACTTCTATTTTATTAGGCCAGTTTGATGTGTAGTTATTTATGAGCAGCCTGTGCTCCTGGTTCATTGCTCTTACCAAAGCTTTCATTTTACTAGTTTATCCGAGAAGCTCAGAGCACAGCACCAAGTATAATATATATTCCACGGATCAATGTATGGTGGGAAACAGCTGGCGTTGCGTTGAAAACTACTTTTCCAACGTTATTAGAGAACATTCCAGCATTTGCTCCGGTTTTGTTGCTTGCAACAGCAAACGTATCGTACATGGATCTCCAAGATGAGGTATTTCTGTCAACACTTTCCCCAATTCTTCTATTCACTTTAATTTTATGAATCTTTTAAGTATACGAATACTGTCCTCCCTCAAGAAAATGGATCCTTTTATTACGAGGGCACCCTTCTGAATCATGTAGATTTGCTTAGACACGAAGCAGCGCTGAGAACATTTGTCTCAGTTGTTTTGTGAGTCAAGGGACTCGCTTCCACTTCAGCAGGAGACCTCAAAGGTGGGGGATGTCATCACTCTGTCAGTGCATTGTGTGCTCGTCCATTCCCTGAGCTTAAATTCTAGAGCTTTTCCTCAAAGAAGATATCTTTATTTGCCATCCTGACCTAAAGAAATCTAGCCTTTGATCACCAGGAAGATAACATCATTATTATTATTATTATTATTCAGATCATTATTAAGCTTAATTTAAAAAATCCTTTTTGACGTAGTGATCTTTTACCTGAAATGTCTTTCCTTCTCATGCCATAGATACAGGAGTTGTTTATTGAAGATTATGGAGAAGTTTTCGATATCCCGTTGCGTGCTAAGGAAGAGAGAAGCAACTTTTTTGAGGACTTAATTTTAAGTCAAGCTGCTAAACCTCCTGCATCTAGAAAGAAAGCAGGTGAGCCTATTCTATAGATAAAAATTTGCTAACTGTATGTTAACAGCCTTACAGTATTTGTTTTGGTAGTGGGTTTCCTATCAGTAACTCTGTGTGTGCTCCTATTTGAGTGCTGCGGATGGAATAAACTTTTCTGGTTCCCTTAAGCTCGGCAGGCCCTGGAAGTGCTGCCGGTGGCGCCGCCGCCTGAACCTCGGGAACCACCACAGGGAGAAACGCAAGGGGCAGAGGAGCAGGAGGAGGAGTCCCTTGGTGCAGTTAGCGTTTTCTTAAGGGATGTTACTCTCAGACTTGCTACTGACGGACGTTTCAAGGTCCTCACAAACCCTGTTGATGCAGATGAGGTAAACTGCTCTGGGTCTGTAATACTGTACTGTCTGGGTGTGTTTTTAACTACCCAGTGTTGGTGTGCTCTAGCAAAAGGCTTTTCTTTAGCACTGCACTAAAAGGATTTCTTTTTGAGGAGCAAAAAGTGTTTTGTGTTTTATTTTGCTGACTCCCTGAGGCTCTTCAATGTCCTTTTTTTGAGTAGTCACTGAAAGCCCTGGTTTCCTCCTAGAAAGTCAGAGCAGCTACCACCAGAGTTTGCCTGGGGAAAGACTTTGATATGTAGGTATGCTACAACTCTGAAATAAACAGTCAGCTTTCTTTGGGGCTGTTGGAATAAAGCCTAAAGGTATTGCTACGTGTTTGTTGGCTGTCAGTGGTTCCTCTGGGAACAGGAGAAGAGCAGATGTTTGAAAAAAAATTCAAGATTCCGCCTGCCATTTTGTCTCTGGCTCCCCAGTACAGGATCAGCCATAAATGATATGTGGTTTCATCTTCCCCCAAAACTTCCAAGTCCTTCTTTTACTCTTTTAATTTACTGACTGTGCCCCCATCTTAACAGACTTATACTTCAGAGTTAGTTGCAATTTTAATACAGCTGTGTATCAGCAAGGGCCCTGTTCCTCTGGGTATCCCTCGTCTTTCCCTTCCAGGCTCTTGACATGTGAATAGTCTAAACAAATAGAGGTCTCCTCACCTAAACTAGCCTTGAGGCTCCTCTCAAGCTCCCAGTAAAGACATAATTAGCTCTGCTCCAGGTATCTCCTCCTAAGGGAGATGCCTAGAGCAGCTGCTTCCAAAGGGCAATTCCGGCAGCGGATTTCCTGCTGCCCAGAGCAGATCCTGGCTCAGGTGGCTCAATCCAATGTATTTACTGTGATGTTCTGAAGCTGAAGGAAGCAAATCCTGCTCTGCATGTCTGTTCCCTTCGCTGTCCCACACACACTCCCCAGCTTCCTGCTGCTTTTCTTCTCCCTTCCAGTGTGTCTCTTCAAAGCCCTTTGAAAGAGCCCTTCCTTTTTCAAGCAGCTAACTGGTTAATTCCACTATCTGCTCATACTGTCACAAATATTCAGGGTTTGTAAGAAGTCATTTATTTGAATTCATTAAAATAATGTGGGTAGATACTGTGTAAGTCTAATAAAACCTCTGAACCCATCTATTTAATTTGTAAGTACCTGATTATATCACAGTTATTAAACAGCCAATGGACCTTTCAACAATTCTCTCTAAAATTGACTTGCACCAATATCTAACTGCAGGAGATTTTCTGAAAGATCTTGATCTAATCTGTAGCAGTGCCTTAGAATACAAGCCAGATAGAGAAGCTGGAGGTGAGGATAGCTCTTTATCCCTCATTTAGACAACATTTAAAATGCATAGATTGAGAAGAGTTGTCTCTTTACAATGGCCTTGGGATTAGCTCCCTTGAAACATCCACAGAGAGCATTTCTTGCCACTTTAAAAATTGGTGTACTGTTAAATTATTTAGAGATGAAATTATGTGCAATAGGTGCTAATGAAGATGTAGTGCCTCTGCCTTCATTATTAACTTTTATGTTCTTCTGCCAAAACTATTCACTGAAATAGCTTGCAAAACCTCTTTGGGAAAAGAGTTCATCTTTTCCATATGATCCAAATCAAGGATTTCACTTAGCTAGTGGCAAACACTCAGTTCTGACTGTCAACTTTCAGATCGTCTCATTAGAGACAAATCTTGTGCTCTGAGAGATGTTGCCCATGCCATAGTGAAGGAAGAAATGGATAAAGAGTTGGAACAACTTTGTGAAGAAATGAAAGAGTCTCGTGAGAAAAGAGGTATGTATTCCAACCCTAGGGATTTGAAGAATTGCCTCAGTATTTGTAAGTAGAAACGTGAGACCAACTTTTTTGCTGTCCGTTCTTCATTGCAAGGCTGCAGCTCTTCACAGGATGTGCCATCTCACTACGAGGTGATGCCACAGCAGCCCTCTGTTTCTGGATGTAATAAACAAGATAACAAGTGTAACGAAAGAATAGAGATGCCAGTGATGCCTGGAGCCTGCCCTACACCACTGCCTAATGGCAAGTTGCTTTTTCTTTTTAGATTTTTTTTTCTTTTTTTCTCCCCCACCAACAGGCTTTCTGGGTGATATTGCTAATGCCATTGGTATCCTTCTTGTGACAAGGTTTCTGCCAGTGGAAACTTTGCCAAGGATTTCACCCATCTGTTTTGTGCAATATTCTGTAAATAGAAAGAAGGGTGGGGTTTTTTGTTTTCCTTTGTGGAAGGCATAAGGACGAAGACTGCTTTAAACAGGTTATCTGAATCATAAAACTTTACTGAGAATTTTCTTTATCCTTCAGTTACTTTCTTGAAATGGTCTCTTTTTAACTCTTCCCAGCATTCACTCTGCTTTTGATCTTTACTGGTTTTATAAGAGATTTGAAGAAGAGCTTTTCTCCAAAGGCTTTTTTGCTATTCATCTCTATTAGTTCATGTAATGAGACAGAAAGCAACTTTACCCAATAGGCAGGCAATAGGACTGCAAAGCAAGGCTAAAGTAGGAATTTTCTGGGCTTAAAAGCTTCAAATCTAGTTTAAAGTCTTGAATAAATTTAAAAATCTAACAGCAAATGGACCACATGAACTTGCAACCTTTTCTTTAGACCTACATGTGTAGTGAGATTTGTCAGTACTTTCAGTTCTTTGATTGTTTTACTTGACATACGAGGAAGATAAGAAAAGCAAATTTTAAAGGAGGAACTTCTTTGCTTATATTTTGGGTTGTTTTTTCCTAATATCTTATTGCAGTTCCGTCCAAAAGAAAACGCAAAAGGAACAATTGCACTTCCAGTGGTGAAACAAAGAGGAGAAAGATTTTGCAGTGGAGTAAAGTGAATAGAAGTGGAGAAGACCAAGAGGAAGTAGACAGTGAGGGAGAAGAGTTCCTGGAAAACGGTGCTTCTAGCATGCACCAGACTGAAGGTGAGTTCATAGGAGGTTCTCGTGTGGAAGAAAGCCACAATAGTCTTCCACGACGACAGACAAATGTCTATGAAAATAAACATGAGACAGAAAACAAGAGATTTTTCCTCTGTGACTAAATCTGGCTCTGAAAAGAAAAGAGCCCAGTTTTCTCCCAATTCAGGGCTAAGAAATTGAAATGACACTTTGGATTCCCAAAATACAGCAAGTTTCCAAGAGGGTGATTCAAAATGTAAGCGAAAGGTCCAGCAGACCAAGTAGCTCCATTTTGTTGCTGAGCGGTTTACATTAGCCTCCTTTAATTTCATTCTATTATTTCTTTACAAATCACTGCACTGTGTTGCTTCCGTTAAGATTCTGTCCCTCTGATTATGCCACCAAAGTCATTTTCTTAAGCTGCTGCTCTTCTGATTCTGAAATCAGTTTTGTAATTCTATCTCCTGGCAAACCAACAATCATTTGCTTTCTTTTAAGGCACGTGCATCTTTCTGATAAGGAGCAGCTTGGGATAAGGAGCTGTAACTCGGCGTGTGTAGACTTAGTCACGATGTGGCAGAGATGACTCACATCCTAATGCTTGCTTCAAATGGGAGATGGGTTTTCTTAACATTCAACTTCCTTAAGTAGGCACTGCTGTAATGGTAACGTTTGACTATTGCTTTTTTCTCCTCTCAACCCTGGGCTTTTCACTCCCACTGCTTTTTGATCTTGGTTCCTATTTTTTATGGAGGAGAAAGTAGAAGGCAAGTATTTCTCAGTGAACAAATATCAGGGAACCGTAGAGAAAGATTGGATGCCACTTGTGGGATAGCTGATGGATAGTCATGTTCCGGAAGAAGAGAAATCATGACTTAAGAAAGTGTTTTCATCCCAAAAACTTACATGCGTCATGAGAGTCTGGCCGGACGTCATGAGAGTCCGGTGGGAATTCCTGAATTACCTAGAAAAAATATACGCTCTCCTCAGCCAGTGCATTTACAAGCACCAGAAGTATTATGACAGAACTAAACTCATTATGGTAAATTTTATATATGTTTTCTAATGGTTATATATAGTATTCTGTCATGGTTACACAGTCTGCATGCCCTCTGGATATCATGCTTCTTTCATATTCATTGCTTTAGTGCTTAGCTGTCATGTTATAAGACTTACTCATTTCCGTTTGGAAGACATTTACCCACATTGCAAAACCATTGTTATATTTGGCATAACTCTTTTCAGTTTCAGCAGGAAAAAGAGATTGGACTTGAAGAACTTCTTTACTGTGAGGGTGACAGAGCACTGCAACAGGTTGCCAAGAGAGGTTGTGGAGTCTCCTTCTGTGGAGATCTTCAAAACTTGCTTGGATGCAGTCCTGTGCCACGTGCCCTAGGTGTCCCTGCTGGAGCAGGGGTGTTGGACTAGACGATCTCTAGAGGTCCCTTCCAACCTCAACCACTCTGTGATTCTGTGACAACGGTTCCACCCACCCAGCTCTTTCAAAGCAATTAACCTTGGAGACTGTGGATAGCTGGTCTTGCTATCCACAAGTGTATCCAAGGTGTAGGGGGACCATGAAAGGAGGGTGCTCTTCTCAGTCTGTTACTTCCTCTTTCTCCCCCTCCTACAAGCAGCCAAACATTTGCAGATGTCTTCAGGAGGCATCCACCGCCCAAGCCGGGCAATCCCAGTGTTCATTTGGTTTAGATATGCTGGAAATGGAGTGTTCGGGTCCAAAGAAGCCAAGAGCCCACTCGTCCCTGAGGCGCTTGTGTGTGAGAATAGATAAAATTCTTGGTCCCTCTGCAGTTTACCTTGAAAAGAAGGAGCCTCTTTGCTTAGGCACTGGTATCTCCATCTCTTCCCTCACATCTGATTGAGAGGTAGAATGGATGCTCTTTTCTCACTGTGCAAAAATGGGGATATTTTAGATTCAGGGAGGTCATGCCTGACAGACGTTCCCTTCTCACCTGGTATAATGCCACGTACTAGCTTGAGAAGGGAAAATATTTGTTATCCCAGCACTTGTGGACTTCTGTAACTTAATGTTGGAATGCTCAAATTAAATGTGCCTGGATTTCTTTGTTTCTTCCCTTTTTCTTTATCTCTAAGTACAGTTCTCTGTTCTTCTGAGTGCACTGGGCAAGTAGCAAAGGTAAATTAATTATGGAGCATCCACCAAGTAACGTTCTCAGCTTTTAGCTGTGGTTGCTCAGGGAGGATCTCTTCTGAACTGTTGAAACAACTGTTGCTCCAGGCTCTGTATCCTCTACTCTTTTGCACACATAGGGTTGTCTCTGAAGCTACAGAGAATAGAGAAGCATTGCGATGCTTTTAGCACATGATATAGCTAAATATCACCAACAGGGGAATGTATTTACAGATGCTTTAACTTTGTGTGAAGAAAGAAACTATCAGGTACTTAAACTATTATTTGTGCTTATTGATAATTTGTCTTTTCTTTATTATCAGGAAATGAAGAAAATCGTTAGGAACTTCTACTGTGCTTCATAATGTGATCTTCAGAACACTTCACTTATACTTTATTTAAAATAAAATTTTAATTGCATTCTCTTGTTAGCTGTGTATAGTTCAGTAAAGAGTACTTCTAAATATATTACATACATACAGATATGGATGTATAAGGCATATATGTATATAAAATATATATAAAACAAAATTAAGATATATTTTATAGCTGTATTATAAATATTACATATTTTAATAGATATATAAAATACATATAAAATAAGTCTTAAGATATGTTTTTATACATCCATATTTATAAAACAAATATATATTTTTTTTATTGTTTGAATTGTATTGTTTTAAAATAGGTTTTTATTAAGTGAAACAGCATTCGAGTTTGTCTGTTTTAATTGTAGAATAATTTCAGCAGTAAAAATCTTCCTTGTTCCTGGTATATTAAGTAGATCATGGGAAAGTTTACCTCCTTTTTGGTTTATCAGTTATATAACTGAGGCAAACAAGAAAAATGCATAGGGAAGAAAACAGGAAGCTCTCATCTTGCCCTGGCTTGATCTCCAACTTAGCTGGCTGCTGCCATGAATTGAGAAGACTGGTCTGTATGGATCTTAGAGAATAGGATGGTTTTCCTTTTTTAAAAAAAAAAATAATAATAATAAACAAAAAAGAAGACAACAAACTGTGCAGTAGGGGTGAAGCTGAGAAATTACGAGAATGATGCCTGAAAGTAGCTTCTGAGAAGCCCGAGAGAGTACACACTGAACACGTCCAGTTTTGCTTCCCTCCTCCTTTGCTTTTTCTGTGTCCTCGTGTTTCTCCTCTAGCTGGGCTCTGCAGGCTGCATTGCTGGGATGCTAAATGGCCCACAAGAGCAAGCAAGCGTTGGCTCTGCTTCCCAGGCCGAGCTAAGGAGCTTCTCCCACCCCTGAGCCACGAGGCCTCACCTGCAGAGTGTACAAATTCACTTCTTAACCATTACTAGAGCTACTTGTCTCATATATTCTGGGTAAACCAGGGCAAAGCATGTGCCAGGTAAGCTCTGTGTTTTATATCTCAGTTGTTTTCTTGGATGGGTTACAGATGCAGGCTTTGTCCAGGCTTCACTTAAGCGTGGAAAATAAAATGTCCAGATTTCTAAAGTGGATGCCTGTAAGTGAAGTGAAGGCAATTCTTGTCTATTAGTGCTTTGTGTGAAAGCCACGGGCCTGCACATGCTTGCACCACTGGGCACCAGGAAGGTTTCCTTGCATCTCCAGGGAGAGGAGAGGGAAAAAATTACAGAAGCAAAAATCTGTTTCTTAGCCCTTGAAGATGGTGTTGAAATCCTGACATCTTAAATGCACCTTTCACCAGGGAGTCCATGTTGGTTCATTCTGTGGTAACAGGGAAACTTCTTACACTGAAAAAGAAGGGACAGGGCGGGAAAGGCAGACCCAGAAACAACCTTCTGATAAAGCTTTTGCACTTCAAACTTTTGCTTCAACTTTTTTTGTACTGCTGCTCTCAGCAGGAAACTGTTGCTATGGTGTTTTAGAAGTGTATGTGTATAAATGGGCAAATAGGGGTGGTCTTCCCTCATGTGATGCTGTGGGGGTGATCCTTCCTAAAAGTTACTCTCTGTTTCTTCCTACCTCTGCTGCTGTTCCCAGAGTTGGGTGTCTGACCTCAAAACGCATAACCCTGTTAAAAACAGCAAGGAGAAGCACATCACTGCAGGAAGAGCGTGGGGCAAGAGCTAAAACTAAACCATAAACTAAATCCTAAAACTCACCCTGTGAGTGCGTATTGACAGAAGAGGTCCTCTCAGCTCTCAACAGGTATATACAGAAATGTTTTTTGGATCCGTATGGCTTTTCCCACGCTAAATCTTTAATTCTGGGCCAGTTGGTTAAAGGCCGTGGGTGGTGGGCCTGGGCCCTCCCAAACTCCCCTCCCTGCTGACAGACGCGGGGGAACTGCTGCAATCTCTGACTCGTGACGGGACAGCCATTTTTTGAAAACGGAATTATATAAAAGCACAATAAAGAACATGTATCATGCTGCTATCGCACATGGCATGGGACATAACACCTAGCAATGCTCAATGTCCAACTGTGCAATCTTTGCATGTAAGTTTTAGTCGTCATGCCATCGTTATCTCTAGCATCTCTTTATCTCTATCTTTATCTATTATCTTTATCTCTATCTATTATTTATATCTCTAATATCTCTTTATCTAGCTGCTTCCTAAGCTGATCTTAGGTCCAGACTGTGTGTAAATGGGAAGAGTCCTGCATTATAGCAAATCTACCCAACCCTGCTTTTTATGCTGGGGTCGGCGCTGTACTGCACAAAGCTTCCTTTTTCAGGTGAAACTTCTAATTGTGAACAGAGTGGCTGCATTAAGAAAGAGGTATTTCTTACATTCTAGCTACTCTACGAACAGTTCTTCTAGCGGTATTTATTTTTCTTTCATATAGGGTTTTTTTTTAAAAAAAATGAAATGCTTGATGTTATTAGCTGCCCTGTAGATAGGGGCCTTCAGTAGTTCATATGAAAAAGAACCACAAGTTTTTAGTACGCACATCCTCTGCTACTTTCCATTTCACCCACAGCAGGTTCAAGCAAGAAGAACAAGAACAGGAGGAAGAAAGCAACTGCAAGATGCTAGAGGGAGTTCTGCTGGTAGAGTCGGCAGGGTTCATTCCAGGAAAAGAAAAGGAGAACCTGCAGGATTCTCTAGCTCACCCACTAAGAGAGAGGGATACACTGCTGAGAATAGGAATATACAACCAGGGAGACCCTACTGGCAGGGAACTTGATTGTCAAATGAGAGGCTCTTGCAAAAAGGAGGAGCACTAGATGAAAGTATGTAGACAAATTGGCATAACTCAGTCCTCAGCGCTGCCCTCGCGTGCCCACAAATCAGCGCTGCTGCTCTGGCACATCTAGAAAGCAGAACTGTGAGCGGAGGGGGCAGGAGCGCGGTCGCTCTGACAGCTCCTCGAGGGTGGCGCACGGCATGGGAAGCTCCTGCAAACAGCAGGTTGAGCGGGAGGCAGCCTTGTTCTTGGAGCCACCCTTGAAGATGCTGCCTGCATCAGCCCAGGTAGGACTGGGGGAAGCAGCCATAGCAACATGAAAGCACAGGATGTCATTATTGAGACGCTACTGGCTGTTAGACTGCAGCCACTGTTTTCAAGGAACAGAAGCAGAGACCAGAGCACAACCACAGGCAGCAGCACCCGCGGGGCTGGAGAGCGCGTGGGGCCCCGCGCGGGTCGGTACCGCAGAGCGGCCGGGAGGAGGCGGCGCGCATGCGCCCTGCGCTGCGCAGGCTCCCTGCTGCCCCCCGCGCTCAAGGAGCGAGACGGCCATGGGGGTGCGCGCATGCGCCCTGCGCGCCGCCGGGCTCACTGCTGCCCTCGCGTGCCGGGGCGGAGGGGCTGCAGGAGCGGGGCTGTGCGTGTGTGCAGCGCCTCGGGCGGTCCTGTGTGGCGCAGGGCGCATGCGCAGCGGCCGGCAGGTGTGCAGGTGTCCCTGGAGGGCTGCGCTCGGCCCCGGGACGGGAGGAGGCGGAGGGAGGCCGGGGAGCAGTGAGAGCAGGGGCAGTGCTGGTGGAGGACGTGGCCGCAGGAATATATTCCCTGGAAAAGTGACTTTCATCGACATTTTCATTTCACATTCCCATGCCAAATGAAGGGGGTGGAAGCGCGTCTGAGGCGGATGTCATGTGTGAAGCGGATGGAGGCGTTTCTCCTGTTGCCATTGCCCTGTGTTCCATGCGCCCGCATGCCCATACGGCGGGGACGTGGGGGCTGCTGCGCCCCGATGGTGAGGCGTAGCGCCGCGCGGGCCGCAGCTCCTGGCTGCACTGTGGGGGCTGCGGGCAGGGCGGCCCCCGGTGAGCGAGCAGGGCTGGGAGGGCCGGGCCGCGGCCTGGCCACGACTCCTGGTTCCCGGGGCCGAGAGGCCGAGGAACAGGAACGTGCGTGACGCGGCTGGGTTAGCGCCTGCGGTGCCTGGGGTGGGCTCGGGGGAGCGCAGCCCTGTGCCATGCAGGGGAGCGACTCTGGCGTGGGCTCGGCCTCCGCAGCGAGCTGAGGTCTGACGCAGCGTGACGGGCAGGCTTAGTGTTAAGAGCAGGAGAAAGCCTAGAGCTCCGTGGGGAGCGGCGCCAGAAAGGGCTGCCTGAGGAAACGCAGCGCGGTATCCAGCCTGGTCCTGGGACGCCCTTTAGCTTGGAGGCAGATCGGGGAGTGGTGGCCTCAGCCTCCGGAGCGAGCTGGGGTTTGGCGTTCGAGGCCACGTGGGTGATTGTCGCTCTTTTCTTCCGAGCCGCCTCTCGGCTCCCTCCGTACATGCAGGACGCAGCCTTTCGGGGATAACCCTGCTGCGCGGGCACCCATGGAGCGCACGAGCATCTAAGGGCCGACCTGTCGGCAGCGCTAGTGCTGAGGAGTGTGCTCGGCCGTAGGGCAGTGGCTGCAAAAGTGAGTTTGCTCTAGCAGAGAATGGGGCTTACACAGATCCGAGCAGCAGCTCTGGAGCCAAAAGGGCCGTTTGCCCAGTACCAACTGGGAAAAGCAGTAAGCACTTTAGTGTTGTAAGACTTTTAGAGGGGAAATTGATTTTGGAAGGGAAATGATTTTGACAGAGAAAGAAAATAGGAGTGGGTGGGTAACTTTTTCAGAGGATAAAATATTTGGAGGGAAACCAAATCACAGGGAGACATTTGAGGGGGGGGAACATTTTTTGGAAGGAATATTTTTCAGGGAATTTTTAAAGGAGGAATGGGAAAATGGTTTGGGGAAACTTTCTTGCAGGTTGTTGAGAGATAATTATTTCGGTGGAGGGAAGTTATTTGAGGGAAGAATTTTGGTGCAGTTTTTTTTTTTTTATTTATGAGAATTAGGTTTTAAGAAAAAGCTCCTGATATTTGGGTATGTAAAGGCAATATAAATAATATAGGCTCTATAAATAATATTTTGAAGGAAAGGTATTCTTTTGGAGATGGTGTTTTTTTTGGCTTTGTTTTGTATTCCCAGCATCTGAAGTACGCTCCACTTAAGTGAACGTAACAAAATAATGTTGGAGAAATATATAACTCTTCCTAAAAGTTGTTGCTATGTACTAGGCAAATATCTGAATTTGGGGATTTTGTTTCTTTCCCTTTGGCAACTCTGTTGTCAAAGAGAAGCCAATAACTACTGCTGTTCTTCTCCCGAGACAGATAAAAAATAAAAGCTTTCTCGTGGTTCTTTCTTGTAGTTGTAAGGTAGCATTATGTTCTTGCTGAAATGAGTGGAATTGTTGGAATGAGTGTCAAAGCAGTGAAATTAAGGAGGAGACCCCAAATGTGTGATCTCCTGAAATGAGGGCTGGGGAGCAGCATTGCTCTGGTGAGGAAGTAGATGGTATTTCCAACCTCTGGAGTTGGTGGAAACAGTTCCCTGTCCTTGTCCTTTGAATTACTGAATCCCATGTGTCAGAAATTCTAATGAAGAAAAAGGTAATGAAGACCTTTGAAGTTTGGCTAGCCTTCAGTGTTCTTTAAGAGTTTCCTTTAGTAGGTCCAGATACTACTTTGAAAGAAAAAGCAGACAATATACCAATGCTTCCTCTTGCAAAGCTGGCACAAGCTGCACCGTTTAAATAGCAATGTTGAGGGTGTTAGTAATCTTGGTGCCTTGAGTCATTTTGTTCTTGCTTTACAGAGCTCCTCTAGCCACCAGTAAATTCTGCTGGGAGGATCCGTCAGGGAGATTTCCTACAGAAGGGATGAGGGAAGACGGCTTTGGGAACGGGAGGAATGCGCCGTTGTGGCCTGCTCAGTGCCAGGACGCAGCTGGGGCCTTCGCTAGCGGCGTTTTCATTTTCGCATGGCCCAGTTTGAGCTGCTGCTGATGCCAAAGGAAGTCATGCGGGTGGAGCGCCGCCAGCTCAGCAGGGCCGGTCAAGCAAAGAGCAGGAGAGAGCAGGTGAGAGCTGGGCACGGCTCGGTGGGGATCAGGCCCCAGCCCGCGGGGAGGAGGTTCTTCCAGGTCTGCAGTGGGCGTGGGAGGCAGGGGCTCCCCTTAGAGTGGGCCAAAGAATTGGATGTGTGAATATTGGAGAATTTTGGGGCAAAAGTCGTCTCTCTCTTCCTGTTAAGGTAAGGCGTAAAAGGGGTGCATGCTTTGGGAAGAGTTCCTGTGAGTGTTTTCCGTGGGGCGGGGGGGCTTAATTTGGCTGCCTAGCCAAGGCGTCCGGCCTCGGGGAATTCTGTGTGCATGGGCGAGCTCAGCTCAGCACTTAGTGCCCAGCGTGGCCTGCAGCGGTGCCGGCAGGCTGGAGTTAACGCTCCGCTTCCCGCTGGGAGAGGCTGGTTTCAGAGCTCGTGTGTGAGCAGGGTGGGCAGAGCAGGGGGTCCGAGCGGTGCCCGCTTGTGGTTCTGGGATTCTTGGTGCCCGCCTGTGGTTATGGAGCTGCCCCTGCTGCTTCTTGGTGGGGATGGGCTCTTGCTTTTTCTCTTTGAGTAGAGGGTTATAAACTCTGTGTTTTCAGGGGAACAACTGGGGAACAACAACAAAAAAACCCTATATGAAAAAAAAAATAAATACCGCTAGAAGAACTGTTCATAGAGTAGCTAGAATGCAAGAAATACCTCTTTCTTAACGCAGCCACTCTGTTTACAATTAGAAGTTTCACCTGAAAAAGGAAGCTTTGTGCAGTACAACACAGCATAAAAAGCAGGGTTGGGTGGCCTTAAGCCTAGATTTGCTATAATGCAGGACTCTGCCCTTAGCGTAGGAAGCAGAGCCAACGCTTGCTTGCTCTGGTGGGCCATTTAGCATCCCAGCAATGGAGCCTGCAGAGCCCAGCTAGAGGAGAAACACGAGGGAACAGAAAAAGCAAACGAGGAGGGAAGCAAAACTGGACGTGTTCAGTGTGTACTCTCTCGGGCTTCTCAGAAGCTACTTTCAGGCATCATTCTCGTAATTTCTCAGCTTCACCCCTACTGCACAGTTTGTCTTTTGTTTTTTTTAAAAAAGGAAAACCATCCTATTCTCTAAGATCCATACAGACTCATCTTGTCAATCGAAGGCAGCAGCCAGCTAAGTTGGAGATCAAGACAAGGCAAGACGGGAGCTTCCTGTTTTCTTCACTATGCATTTTTCTTGTTTGCCTCAGTTATATAACTGATAAACCAAAAAGGAGGTAAACTTTCCCATGATCTACTTAATATACCAGGAACAAGGAAGATTTCTAATGCTGAAATTATTCTACAATTAAAACAGACAAACTCGAATGCTATTTTACTTAAAATAGGTTTTTATTAAAACAATTTTTTTTTATTGTTTGATATGTATATTTGCTTTATAAATATGGAGGTGTAAAAGACATATCTTAAAACTTATTTTAATAGATATAAATATATAAAATACATATAAAATATGTAATATATATAATTATAGTACAACTATTAAATATATCTTGTTTTATATATATCTTATATACGTATATGCCTTATACATCCATATCTGTATGTAATAAATATATTTACAAGTACTCTTTACTGAACCATACACAGCTAACAAGAGAATGCAATTAAAATTTTATTTTAAATAAAGTATAAGTGAAGTGTTCTGAAGATCACATTATGAAGCACATTAGAAGTTCCTAATGATTTTCTTCATTTCCTGATAATAAAGAAAAGACAAACTATCAATAAGCACAAATAATAGTTTAAGAACCTGATAGATTCTTTCTTCACACAAAGTTAAAGCATCTGTAAACACATTCCCCTGTTGGTGATATTTAGCTATATCATGTGCTAAAAGCATCACAATGCTTTTTTTTAAAGAAAAATGGAGGAAACAAAGAAATCCAGGCACATTTAATTTGAGCATTCCAATGTTAAGTTCCAGAAGCCCACAAGTGCTGGGATAACATCAATATTTTCCCTTCTCAAGCTAGTACGTGGCATTATACCAGGTGAGAAGGGAACGTCTGTCAGGCGTGACCTCCCTGAATCCAAAATATCCCCATTTTTGCACTGTGAGAACAGAGCATCCGTTCTACCTCTCAATCAGATGTGAGGGAAGAGATGGAGATACCAGTGCCTAAGCAAAGAGGCTCCTTTTCAAGGTAAACTGCAGAGGGACCAAGAATTTTATCTATTCTCACACACAAGCGCCTCAGGGACGAGTGGGCTCATGGCTTCTTTGGACCCGAAGACTCCATTTCCAGCATATCTAAACCAAATCAACACTGGGATTGCCTGGCTTGGGTGGTGGATGCCTCCTGAAGACATTTGCAAATGTTTGGCTGCTTGTAGGAGGGGGAGAAAGAGGAAGTAACAGACTGAGAAGAGCACCCTCCTTTCATGGTCCCCCTACACCTTGGATACACTTGTGGATAGCAAGACCAGCTATCCACAGTCTCCAAGGTTAATTGCTTTGAAGGAGCTGGGTGGGTGGAACCGTTGTCTTCAAGTCCAATCTCTTTTTCCTGCTGAAACTGAAAAGAGTTGTGCCAAATATAACAATGGTTTTGCAATGTGGGTAAATGTCTTCCAAACGGAAATGAGTAAGTCTTATAACATGACAGCTAAGCACTAAAGCAATGAATATGAAATAAGCATGATATCCAGAGGGCATGCAGACTGTGTAACCATGACAGAATACTATATATAACCATTAGAAAACATATATAAAATTTAGCATAATGAGTTTAGTTTTGTCATAATCGTTCCTTGTAAATGTACTGGCTGAGGAGAGCGTATATTTTTTTCTAGGTAAAAGATGTTGAAGGTCCTTGTCCTCTTAGTGACAGAATCCAGAAGATGCTGAAAACAAAATGGAGACAACACGAGTTGAAAATAGCACGAGACCTTCTGCAAAAGCTCTTGAAGGCTTCAGGAGCTAAACAGTCCCATCACAGCACAACTGACTGCCAACACTGTCCAGGAGCTGTGCGTGGAGTGAGGCTGTCGGAGTGGACCCACACACAGCAACCAGGCAAGTGGAAATACTGCCCACAACTGCCCAGCAAACTCCGCCTCCCTCACAGCAGTGAGGGGAGAAAGTTCCCTACCTTGTTCTAAAGAAAACTGAAAACAGACATACCACAAGCTTGCTGTAATCCATCACAACGGGGGGATCCGGCTCCTCAGGAATTCCCACCGGACTCTCATGACGTCCGGCCAGACTCTCATGACGCATGTAAGTCTCTGGGATGAAAACACTTTCTTAAGTCATGATTTCTCTTTCTCCAGAACATGGCTATCCATCAGCTATCCCACAAGTGGCATCCAATCTTTCTCTACGGTTCCCTGATATTTGTTCACTGAGAAATACTTGCCTTCTACTTTCTCCTACATAGAAAATAGGAACCAAAATCAAAAAGCAGTGGGAGTGAAAAGCCCAGGGTTGAGAGGAGAAAAAAGCAATAGTCAAAACGTTGCCATTACAGCAGTGCTTACCTAAGGAAGTTGAATGTTAAGAAAACCCATCTCCCATTTGAAGCAAGCATTAGGATGTGAGTCATCTCTGCCACATCGTGACTAAGTCTACACACGCCGAGTTACAGCTCCTTATCCCAAGCTGCTCCTTATCAGAAAGATGCACGTGCCATAAAAGAAAGCAAATGATTGTTGGTTTGCGAGGAGATAGAATTACAAAACTGATTGCAGAATCAGAAGAGCAGCAGCTTAAGGAAAATGACTTTGGTGGCATAATCAGAGGGACAGAATCTTAATGGAAGCAACACAGTGCAGTGATTTGTAAAGAAATAATAGAATGAAATTAAAGGAGGCTAATGTAAACCCCTCAGCAACAAAATGGAGCTACCTGGTCTGCTGGACCTTTCGCTTACCTTTCGAATCACCCTCTTGGAAACTTGCTGTATTTTGGGAATCCAAAGTCTCATTTCAATTTCTTAGCCCTGAATTGGGAGAAAACTGGGTTCTTTTCTTTTCAGAGCCAGATTTAGTCGCAGAGGAAAAATCTCTTGTTTTCTGTCTCATGTTTATTTTCATAGACATTTGTCTGTCGTCGTGGAAGACTATTGTGGCTTTCTTCCACACGAGAACCTCCTATGAACTCACCTTCAGTCTGGTGCATGCTAGAAGCACCGTTTTCCAGGAACTCTTCTCCCTCACTGTCTACTTCCTCTTGGTCTTCTCCACTTCTATTCACTTTACTCCACTGCAAAATCTTTCTCCTCTTTGTTTCACCACTGGAAGTGCAATTGTTCCTTTTGCGTTTTCTTTTGGACGGAACTGCAATAAGATATTAGGAAAAAACAACCCAAAATATAAGCAAAGCAGCTCCTCCTTTAAAATTGGCTCTTCTTATCTTCCTCGTATGTCAAGTAAAACAATCAAAGAACTGAAAGTACTGACAAATCTCACTACACATGTAGGTCTAAAGAAAAGGTTGCAAGTTCATGTAGTCCATTTGCTGTTAGATTTTTAAATTTATTCAAGACTTTAAACTAGATTTGAAGCTTTTAAGCGCAGAAAATTCCTACTTTAGCCTTGCTTTGCAGTCCTATTGTCTGCCTATTGGGTAAAGTTGCTTACTGTCTCATTATACATGAACTAATAGAGATGAATAGCAAAAAAGCCTTTGGAGAAAAGCTCTTCTTCAAATCTCTTATAAAACCAGTAAAGATCAAAAGCAGAGTGAATGCTGGGAAGAGTTAAAAAGAGACCATTTCAAGAAAGTAACTGAAGGATAAAGAAAATTCTCAGTAAAGTTTTATGATTCAGATAACCTGTTTAAAACTGTTTTTGTCCTTATGCCTTCCACAAAGGAAAACAAAAAAAACCCACCCTTCTTTCTATTTACAGAATATTGCACAAAACATATGGGTGAAATCCTTGGCAAAGTTTCCACTGGCAGAAACCTTGTCACAAGAAGGATACCAATGGCATTAGCAATATCACCCAGAAAGCCTGTTGGTGGGGAGAAAAAAAAGAAAAAAAAATTCTAAAAAGAAAAAGCAACTTGCCATTAGGCAGTGCTGTAGGGCAGGCTCCAAGCGTCACTGGCATCTCTATTCTTTCGTTACACTTGTTATCTTGTTTATTACATCCAGAAACAGAGGGTTGCTGTGGCATCACCTCGTAGTGAGATGGCACATCCTGTGAAGAGCTGCAGCCTTGCAATGAAGAACAGACAGCAAAAAAGTTGGTCTCACCTTTCTACTTACAAATACTGAGGCAAGTCTTCAAATCCCTAGGGTTGGAATACATACCTCTTTTCTCACGAGACTCTTTAATTTCTTCACAAAGTTGTTCCAAGTCTTTATCCATTTCTTCCTTCACTATGGCATGGGAAACATCTCTCAGAGCACAAGCTTTGTCTCTAATGAGACGATCTGAAAGTTGACAGTCAGAAGTGAGTGTTTGCCACTAGCTAAGTGAAATCCTTGATTTGGATCATATGGAAAAGATGAACTCTTTTCCCAAAGAGGTTTTGCAAGCTATTTCAGTGAATAGTTTTGGCAGAAGAACATAAAAGTTAATAATCAAGGCAGAGGCACTACATCTTCATTAGCACCTATTGCACATAATTTCATCTCTAAATAATTTAACAGTACACCAATTTTTAAAGTGGCAAGAAATGCTCTCTGTGGATGTTTCAAGGGAGCTAATCCCAAGGCCATTGTAAAGAGACAACTCTTCTCAATCTATGCATTTTAAATGTTGTCTAAATGAGGGATAAAGAGCTATCCTCACCTCCAGCTTCTCTATCTGGCTTGTATTCTAAGGCACTGCTACAGATTAGATCAAGATCTTTCAGAAAATCTCCTGCAATTATATATTGGTGCAAGTCGATTTTAGAGAGAATTGTTGAAAGGTCCATTGGCTGTTTAATAACTGTGATATAATCAGGTACTTACCAATTAAATAGTTGGGTTCAGAGGTTTTATTAGACTTACACAGTATCTACCCACATTATTTTAATAAATTCAAATAAATGACTTCTTACAAACCCTGAATATTTGTGACATTATGAGCAGATAGTGGAATTAACCACTTAGCTGCTTGAAAAAGGAAGGGCTCTTTCAAAGGGCTTTGAAGAGACACACTGGAAGGGAGAAGAAAGGCAGCAGGAAGCTGGGGAGTGTGTGTGGGACAGCGAAGGGAACAGACATGCAGAGCAGGATTGGCTTCCTTCAGCTTCAGAACATCGCAGTAAATACATTGGATTGAGCCACCCGAGCCAGGCTCTGCTCCGGGCAGCAGGAAATCCGCTGCCGGAATTGCCCTTTGGAAGCAGCTGCTCTAGGCATCTCCCTTAGGAGGAGATACCTGGAGCAGAGCTAATTATGTCTTTACTGGGAGCTTGAGAGGAGCCTCAAGGCTAGTTTAGGTGAGGAGACCTCTGTTTGTTTAGACTATTCACATGTCAAGAGCCTGGAAGGGAAAGACAAGGGATGCCCAGAGGAACAGGGCCCTTGCTGATACACAGCTGTATTAAAATTGCAACTAACTCTGAAGTATAAGTCTGTTAAGATGGGGGCACAGTCAGTAAATTAAATGAGTAAAAGAGGGACTTGGAAGTTTTGGGGGAAGATGAAACCACATGTCATTTATGGCTGATCCTGTACTGGGGAGCCAGAGACAAAATGGCAGGCGGAATCTTGAATTTTTTTTCAAACATCTGCTCTTCTCCTGTTCCCAGAGGAACCACTGACAGCCAACAAACACGTAGCAATACCTTTAGGCTTTATTCCAACAGCCCCAAAGAAAGCTGACTGTTTATTTCAGAGTTGTAGCATACCTACATCTCAAAGTCTTTCCCCAGGCAAACTCTGGTGGTAGCTGCTCTGACTTTCTAGGAGGAAACCAGGGCTTCCAGTGACTACTCAAAAAAAGGACATTGAAGAGCCTCAGGGAGTCAGCAACATACAATACAAAACACTTTTTGCTCCTCAAAAAGAAATCCTTCTAGTGCAGTGGTAAAGATAAGCCTTTCGCTAGAGCACACCAACACTGGGCACTTAAAAATACACCCAGACAGTACAGTATTACAGACCCAGGGCAGTTTACCTCATCTGCATCAACAGGGTTTGTGAGGAACTTGAAATGTCCGTCAGTAGGAAGTCTGAGAGTAACATCCCTTAAGAAAACGCTAAGTGCACCAAGGGACTCCTCCTCCTGCTCCTCTGCCCCTTGCATTTCTCCCCGTGGTGGTTCCCGAGGTTCAGGCAGCGGCGCCACCGGCAGCACTTCCAGGGCCTGCCGAGCTTAAGGGAACCAGACAAGTTTATTCCATCGGCAGCACTCAAATAGGAGCACACACAGAGTTACTGATAGGAAACCCACTACCAAAACAAATACTGTAAGGCTGTTAACATACAGTTAGCAAATTTTTATCTATAGAATAGGCTCACCTGCTTTCTTTCTAGATGCAGGAGGTTTAGCAGCTTGACTTAAAATTAAGTCCTCAAAAAAGTTGCTTCTCTCTTCCTTAGCAGGCAACGGGATATCGAAAACTTCTCCATAATCTTCAATAAACAACTCCTGTATCTATGGCATGAGAAGGAAAGACATTTCAGGTAAAAGATCAGTACGTCAAAAAGAGGATTTTTTAAATTAAGCTTAATAATGATCTGAATAATAATAATAATAATAATAATAATAATGATGTTATCTTCCTGGTGATCAAAGGCTAGGTTTCTTTAGGTCAGGATGGCAAATAAAATATCTTCTTTGAGGAAAAGCTCTAGAATTTAAGCTCAGGGAATGGACGAGCACAGGATGCACTGACAGAGTGATGACATCCCCCACCTTTGAGGTCTCCTGCTGAAGTGGAAGCGAGTCCCTTGACTCACAAAACAACCGAGACAAACGTTCTCAGCGCTGCTTCGTGTCTAAGCAAATCTACATGATTTAGAAGGGTGCCCTAGTAATAAATGGATCCATTTGCTTGAGGGAGGACAGTATTCGTATACTTAAAGGATTCATAAAACTAAACTGAATAGAAGAATTGGGGAAAGTGTTGACAGAAATACCTCACCTTGGAGATCCATGTACGATACGTTTGCTGTTGCAAGCAACAAATCCGGAGCAAATGCTGGAATGTTCTCTAGGAACGTTGTAAAGGTAGTTTTCAACGTAATGCCAGCTGTTTCCCATCACACATTGATCCGTGGAATATATATTATACTTGGTGCTGTGCTCTGAGCTTCTCGTATAAACAAGTAAAATGAAAGCTTTGGTAAGAGCAATGAACCAGCAGCACAGGCTGCTCATAAATAACTACACATCAAACTGGCCTAATAAAATAGAAGTGCATTAAAAAAAAGTCCAAAACAAACAAACAAACAGAAAAAAACACAAAGCCTCACCATGCAAAGCTTATTAATAGTAGAGTAAAATTTCTGATTTCACTCAAAAATTGATAGAGCTACACAGACAGAGATCCAGAATGCTGGCTCTAATGTGAGGCCTCTAATGACCTCACAATGGACAACATCACAATAGACGACCTCACAATGGACGACCTCACAATGGACGACCTCACAATGGACGACCTCACAATGGGCCTCTAATGACATCACAATGGATGACCTAACAATGGACGACATCACAATAGATGACCGCACAATCGGACTCTTGTGACCTCACAATGGAAGACGTCACAATGGACGACATCACAATGGACAACATCACAATGGACGACCTCACAACGGGACTCTCTTGCCCTCAGAATGGGTGACCTCACAATGGACGACCTCACAATGCGCCTCTAATGACATCACAATGGATGACGTCACAATGGGACTCTTGTGACCTCACAATGGACAACCTCACAATGGGCCTCTAATGACATCGCAATGGACGACCTCACAATGGACGACCTCACAATGGGACTCTAATGACATCAGAATGGAAGACCTCACAATGGGACTCTTGTGACCTCACAATGGAAGACCTGACAATGGATGACCTCACAATGGACGACCTCACAATGGGCCTCTAATGACATCAGAATGGAAGACCTCACAATGGGACCCTTGTGACCTCACAATGGAAGACCTGACAATGGATGACCTCACAATGGACGACCTCACAATGGGCCTCTAATGACATCAGAATGGATGACCTCACAATGGATGACATCACAAAGGATGACGTCACAATGGATGACCTCACAATGGGACTCTTGTGACCTCACAATGGACTACCTCACAATGGGCCTCTAATGACATCACAATGGATGACGTCACAATGGACGACATCACAATGGATGACCTCACAATGGATGACCTCACAATGGGACTCTTGTCACCTCACAATGGACGACCTCAGAATGGACGACCTCAGAATGGACGACCTCAGAATGGACGACCTCAGAATGGGACTCTTGTGACGTCACAATGGAAGAACTGACAATGGATGACCTCACAATGGACAACCTCACAATGGGACTCTTTCGACCTCACAATGGACGACATCACAATGGATGACCTCACAATGGATGACCTCACAATGGATGACCTCACAATGGATCTCTTTTGACCTCACAACGGAAGACGTCACAATGGATGACGCCACAACGGACGACCTCACTATGGATGACCTCCCTAAGGACGACATCACAATGGATGACCTCACAATGGGAAGCTTGTGACCTCACAATGGAAAACCTCACCATGGATGACCTCACAATGCATGACCTCACCATGGGCCTTTCATAACCTCACAATGGATGACATCACAATGGACGACCTCACAATGGGCCTCTAATGACATCACAATGGATGACCTCACAATGGAGGACATCACAATGGGACTTTTGTGACCTCACAAAGAAGACCTCACAATGGATGACCTCACAATGGATGACCTCACAATGGACGATATCACAATGGGACTCTTTCGACCTTACGATGGAAGAGCTGACAATGGATGACCTCACAATGGATGACCTCACAATGGGTCTCTTTTGACCTCAAGATGGAAGACGTCACAATGGATGACCTCACAACGGACGACCTCACAATGGATGACCTCCCAAAGGACGACATCACAATGGATGACCTCACAATGGGAAGCTTGTGACCTCACAATGGAAAACCTCACCATGGATGACCTCACAATGGATGACCTCACCATGGGCCTTTCATGACCTCAGAATGGACGACATCACAATGGACGACCTCACAATGGGCCTCTAATGACATCACAATGGATGACGTCACAATGGGACTCTTGTCACCTCACAATGGAAGACCTCACAATGGATGACCTCACAATGGGACTCTTGTGACCTCACAATGGAAGACCTCTCAATGGGCCTCTAATGACATAACAAAGGAGGACATCACAATGGATGACGTCACAATGGAACTCTTGTGACCTCACAATGGACAACCTCACAATGCAAGACCTCACAATGCACGACCTCACAATGGGCCTCTAATGACCTCACAATGGACGACCTCACAATGGATGACCTCACAATGGATGACCTCACAATGGGACTCTTGTGAACTCACAATGGACGACCTCAGAATGGGCCTCTAATGACGTCACAATGGACGACCTCACAATGGACGACCTCACAATGGACGACCTCACAATGGACGACCTCACAATGGACGACCTCACAAGGGGACTCTTGTGACCTCACAATGGACAACCTCACAATGGGCCTCTAATGACATCGCAATGGACGCCCTCACAATGGACGACCTCACAATGGGCCTCTAATGACATCACAATGGATGACCTCACAATGGGACTCTTGTGACCTCACAATGGAAGACCTGACAATGGATGACCTCACAATGGACGACCTCACAATGGGCCTCTAATGACATCAGAATGGAAGACCTCACAATGGGACTCTTGTGACCTCACAATGGAAGACCTGACAATGGATGACCTCACAATGGACGACCTCACAATGGGCCTCTAATGACATCAGAATGGATGACCTCACAATGGATGACATCACAAAGGATGACGTCACAATGGATGACCTCACAATGGGACTCTTGTGACCTCACAATGGACTACCTCACAATGGGCCTCTAATGACATAACAATAGATGAAGTCACAATGGACGACATCACAATGGATGACCTCACAATGGGACTCTTGTCACCTCACAATGGACGACCTCACAATGGACGACCTCACAATGGGACTCTTTCGACCTCACAATGGACGACCTCACAATGGGACTCTTTCGACCTCACAATGGAAGAGCTCACAATGAATGACCTCACAATGGACGACATCACAATGGATGACCTCACAATGGGACTCTTGTCACCTCACAATGGACGACCTCACAATGGACGACCTCACAATGGGACTCTTTCGACCTCACAATGGAAGAGCTCACAATGAATGACCTCACAATGGACGACATCACAATGGATGACCTCACAATGCATGACCTCACCATGGGCTTTTCATAACCTCACAATGGATGACATCACAATGGCCGACCTCACAATGGGCCTCTAATGACATCACAATGGATGACCTCACAATGGAGGACATCACAATGGGACTCTTGTGACCTCACAAAGAAGACCTCACAATGGATGACCTCACAATGGATGACCTCACAATGGATGACCTCACAATGGATGACCTCACAATGGACGACCTCACAATGGACGATATCACAATGGGACTCTTTCGACCTTACAATGGAAGAGCTGACAATGGAAGAGCTGACAATGGAAGAGCTGACAATGGGTCTCTTTTGACCTGAAAATGGAAGACGTCACAATGGATGACCTCACAACGGACGACCTCACAATGGATGACCTCCCAAAGGACGACATCACAATGGATGAGCTCACAATGGGAAGCTTGTGACCTCACAATGGAAAACCTCACGATGGATGACCTCACAATGGATGACCTCACCATGGGCCTTTCATGACCTCACAATGGACGACATCACAATGGACGACCTCACAATGGGCCTCTAATGACATCACAATGGATGATGTCACAATGGGACTCTAATGACATCACAAAGGAGGACATCACAATGGATGACGTCACAATGGAACTCTTGTGACCTCACATTGGAGGCCCTCACAATGGAAGACCTCACAATGCACGACCTCACAATGGGCCTCTAATGACCTCACAATGGATGACCTCACAATGGATGACCTCACAATGGGACTCTTGTGACCTCACAATGGACGACCTCACAATGGGCCTCTAATGACCTCACAATGGACGACATCACAATGGATGACATCAAAATGGATGACCTCACAATGGATCTCTTTTGACCTCACAACGGAAGACGTCACAATGGATGACCCCACAACGGACGACCTCACTATGGATGACCTCCCTAAGGACGACATCACAATGGATGACCTCACAATGGGAAGCTTGTGACCTCACAATGGAAAGCTTGTGACCTCACAATGGAAAACCTCACCATGGATGACCTCACAATGGATGACCTCACCATGGGCCTTTCATAACCTCACAATGGATGACATCACAATGGACGACATCACAATGGGCCTCTAATGACATCACAATGGATGACCTCACAATGGAGGACATCACAATGGGACTCTTGTGACCTCACAAAGAAGACCTCACAATGGACGACCTCACAATGGACAACCTCACAATGGACGACCTCACAATGGGACTCTTTCGACCTTACAATGGAAGAGCTGACAATGGATGACCTCACAATGGATGACCTCACAATGGATGACCTCACAATGGGTCTCTTTTGACCTAAAGATGGAAGACGTCACAATGGATGACCTCACAACGGACGACCTCACAATGGATGACCTCCCAAAGGACGACCTCACAATGGATGACCTCCCAAAGGACGACATCACAATGGATGACCTCACAATGGGAAGCTTGTGACCTCACAATGGAAAACCTCACGATGGATGACCTCACAATGGATGACCTCACCATGGGCCTTTCATGACCTCACAATGGACGACATCACAATGGACGACCTCACAATGGGCCTCTAATGACATCACAATGGATGACGTCACAATGGGACTCTAATGACATCACAAAGGAGGACATCACAATGGATGACGTCACAATGGAACTCTTGTGACCTCACATTGGAGGCCCTCACAATGGAAGACCTCACAATGCACGACCTCACAATGGGCCTCTAATGACCTCACAATGGATGACCTCACAATGGATGACCTCACAATGGGACTCTTGTGACCTCACAATGGACGACCTCACAATGGGCCTCTAATGACCTCACAATGGACGACATCACAATGGATGACATCAAAATGGATGACCTCACAATGGATCTCTTTTGACCTCACAACGGAAGACGTCACAATGGATGACCCCACAACGGACGACCTCACTATGGATGACCTCCCTAAGGACGACATCACAATGGATGACCTCACAATGGGAAGCTTGTGACCTCACAATGGAAAGCTTGTGACCTCACAATGGAAAACCTCACCATGGATGACCTCACAATGGATGACCTCACCATGGGCCTTTCATAACCTCACAATGGATGACATCACAATGGACGACATCACAATGGGCCTCTAATGACATCACAATGGATGACCTCACAATGGAGGACATCACAATGGGACTCTTGTGACCTCACAAAGAAGACCTCACAATGGACGACCTCACAATGGACGACCTCACAATGGACGACCTCACAATGGACGACCTCACAATGGGACTCTTTCGACCTTACAATGGAAGAGCTGACAATGGATGACCTCACAATGGATGACCTCACAATGGATGACCTCACAATGGGTCTCTTTTGACCTAAAGATGGAAGACGTCACAATGGATGACCTCACAATGGACGACCTCACAATGGATGACCTCCCAAAGGACGACATCACAATGGATGACCTCACAATGGGAAGCTTGTGACCTCACAATGGAAAACCTCACGATGGATGACCTCACAATGGATGACCTCACCATGGGCCTTTCATGACCTCAGAATGGACGACATCACAATGGACGACCTCACAATGGGCCTCTAATGACATCACAAAGGAGGACATCACAATGGATGACGTCACAATGGAACTCTTGTGACCTCACAATGGAGGCCCTCACAATGGAAGACCTCACAATGGGCCTCTAATGACATCACAATGGATGACGTCACAATGGACGACCTCACAATGGACAACCTCACAATGGGACTCTTGTGACCTCACAATGGAAGACCTGACAATGGATGACCTCACAGTGGACGACATTACAATGGGCCTCTAATGACATCACAATGGATCACCTCACAATGGACGACATCACAATGGATGACCTCAAAATGGGATTATTGTGACCTCACAATGGAAGACCTCACAATGGAGGAACTCACAATGGGCCTCTAATGACATCACAATGGATGACCTCACAATGGGCCTCGAATGACATGACAATGGATGAGCCCAGAACGGACGACCTCACTATGGATGACCTCCCAAAGGACGACATCACAATGGATGACCTCACAATGGGAAGCTTGTGACCTCAAAATGGAAAACCTCACCATGGATGACCTCACAATGGATGACCTCAACATGGGCCTTTCATAACCTCACAGTGGATGACATCACAATGGACGACCTCACAATGGGCCTCTAATGACATCACAATGGATGACCTCACAATGGAGGACATCACAATGGAGGACCTCACAGTGGGACTCTTGTGACCTCACAATGGACGACCTCACAATGGACGACCTCACAATGGGACTCTTCTGACCTCAAGATCGAAGACGTCACAATGGATGACCTCACAATGGACGATCTCACAATGGGCCTCGAATGACATCACAATGGATGACCTCACAACGGACGACCTCACAAAGGACGACATCACAATGGGAAGCTTGTGACCTCACAATGGAAAACCTCACCATGGATGACCTCACAATGGATGACCTCACCATGGGCCTTTCATGACCTCAGAATGGACGACATCACAATGGACGACCTCACAATGGGCCTCTAATGACATCACAATGGATGACGTCACAATGGGACTCTTGTCACCTCACAATGGAAGACCTCACAATGGACGACCTCACAATGGACGACCTCACAATGGACGACCTCACAATGGGCCTCTAATGACATCACAATGGACGACCTCACAATGGGACTCTTGTGACATCACAATGCATGACCTCACCATGGACGACATCACAATGGATGACCTCACAATGGAACTCTTGTGACCTCATAATGGAGGCCCTCACAATGGAACACCTCACAATGGACGACCTCACAATGGGCCTCTAATGACATCGCAATGGAAGCCCTCACAAAGGATGCCCTCACAATGGATGACCTCACAATAGGCCTCTAATGACATCGCAATGGATGATGTCACAATGGACGACATCACAATGGATGACCTCAGAATGGGACTCTTGTCACCTCACAATGGAAGACCTGACAATGGATGACCTCACAATGGGACTCTGGTGACATCACAATGCATGACCTCACCATGGACGACATCACAATGGATGACCTCACAATGGGACTCTTGTCACCTCACAATGGAACACCTCACAATGGACGACCTCACAATGGGCCTCTAATGACATCAAAATGGATGATCTCACAATGGACGACCTCACAATGGGCCTCTAATGACATCACAATGGATGACGTCACAATGGGACTCTTGTCACCTCACAATGGAAGACCTCACAATGGATGACCTCACAATGGGACTCTTGTCACCTCACAATGGAAGACCTGACAATGGATGACCTCACAATGGACGACCTCACAATGGATGACCTCACAGTGGGACTCTTGTGACCTCATAATGGACGACCTCACAATGGACGACCTCACAATGGGCCTCTAATGACATCACAATGGACGACCTCAAAATGGACGACCTCAAAATGGATGACCTCAAAATGGGACTCTTGTGACCTCACCACGGACGACCTCACCACGGACGACCTCACCCTGGGCCTTTCATGACCTCACAACGGACGACATCACCACGGACGACCTCACAATGGGCCTCTAATGACATCACAATGGGGCACCTCACAATGGGCCACCTGTGACCTCACAGTGGGTATTTCCTGACCTCAAAATATAGATTGAAACTAAAAGCATGAAAAGAATATGGAAGAGAACAACAAGAATACAAATAAAAACCATCTCCTTAACAATAACAAGAACATTAACAAGAACATAAGCAACAAAAAACACTACTTGAAAAATCAAAAAAGAAACATTTCCATACCACGGTCATGACGGCGTCTGCGGGCCCAGCGCTTGCTGGCAGCAGCCAGGGTGAAGGGGCCCGTGGCCTGCAAGGGCCAAGGAGCCGTTGGCATTCGCAGCCCCGAGAGCAGGGCTCTCTGTGCCAGGGGTCTCTCTGTGCCGAGCGGTGGGGCCCGGAGCAGGCAGTGCCGGGCCTGCCCGCAGCAGCCTCCTTCCCCCGGCAGCCCCTCTGGCAGGGACGCGGGGAGCCCAGGGCCAAGCGGAGCAGAGAACAGGGCAAGGGCAGCGGTGCGAGCGCCGAGGGGGGCGCGGGGCTTTGGGGCCTCCCTTGGGAGGCGTCGCGCAGGCTGCTCCGGAGCCCCGCAGCTGCCCCGCACCCTGTGGGCACCACGAGTGGCCCTGGTGCTGCGCAGACCTGCTGCTCACCTGGCCTTGCTGCTGCGTGGCCAGCGCTGGGGCCACTGCTCCACGGAGCCCTGGGGAGCATCGGTGTTCCCGTGGCGATAACTGCCCCTCTGGAATGTTCCGTATTGCCGGGGGGTGACAGCAGCGGCAGGGGCCAGGGGGCCGCCGTGAGGAAGGCTGCTGCTGTGCTGGGCTCCTCCTGGCACGGATGAGCCCGGTGGCAGAGAGCAACGTGCGGCCTCGGCCTTGCTGGCTGCCAAGGAGGGCTCCTCAGGCAGCGCCCTGGCACGGCTGCCGCCTGCCTGCCCACAGGCCGGGCTCCGCTCGGGGCTCTGCTTTGAGCCCTGCATCGTGGTGGGCTCCACGTTGTTGCTCTACCCTTTAGGACTTCTTGACCCAGGCCTCCCATCGATCAGCTCCACGTGTCTTATCTCTAGACACTTGACATCCCGTCTCTGCAAGGACTGGGATAGCTCCATACAATTTACGACTCCTTGGCCTCCGCATTCCGTCTCCGGGAAGACCGGGATCTCTTATCTCCATACGATTTACGACTTTTTCACCTTGGGATCCTGCTGCTGGGAGGACTGTGGCATCAGCTCCAGGTGTTCTATCTCCATCAGCACCAGGCCCAAATGATGCTCTGCAGCATCTACGGAGCAGCGCTGGCACTGGAGCTGGAGGAAGAGGAGCACCAGAGCACGCACAAAGGGGCAGACTCTGCAAGAACGGAGACATAAAAGGAGCACGGATTTCCCCCTCCGCCGCTGTGTGCTATTTCCCCCCCAGGTGTGTGGTTCATCCCCTGCACCCACTCGCACGCTTTCTGGCCCTCAACATCCCTTGCACCGAGGGCTGCGGGACAGCGCCTGCACCCAGGCACCTGTGTCTGCACCCAAGCGCAGCCAGCGACACTCAGCTGCACTGGGGTGGTGGCAACTACAATCCTGCTGCATCTCTCCCGCTTGCTTCTCTTTTCCTTCCTTTTCCCTTCTTTTCCGCCCTGGCCTATTGTGCGTATGAGAATAAAACTTACAAGCTTTTTTGACATTTGACCCAGTTTGTGTTTTAATCTCGCTCTTGGGCTTGTATCGAAACTTCCCCTGACACCGCGGCTTCCATCTCTGCAGACACATGCACTCCCTCGCCCCCACGTTAGTCGTCCCACTGCTTTTCCCACCGGCCCGGCCCTGGCTCCCGCACCGCCCCCCCCCCCGCCCACACCACCACTTTACTGGGTCGGGATGGTTCTTTTCCGCCAAAATGCCGCGGCGGGGGTGCTCGTCCGCTGACGGGGCCTCCTCAGCTTTCCTTATCCTCGTGCTTTTCGTTCTCTTTTGGCCGTTTTTCGCGGCCGCTTCTCGGCTCGCGGCTGCGCCGGCGGTGCCTCATGGCGGAAGGGCACTGCGCGTGCGCGGGGGCGGGGAATTGCGGCTCCTGCCCACTGCGCACGCGCCCTCTCGGTAGCCGCGGGCGGGCGGGGGAAGGAGGGAGTCCTCCCGGGGTGGGGGGGCGGGCACGCGGCACCGGGAGGCGGTTGCCCGCCCCCTGCGGTCGCCATGGAAACAGCGGGGCCGGTGGCGCTATGGCCTTTATGGTCGCCCTGGAAACATGGGCGGGGCGAAGGGGAGAGGGGGACCGGGAGGGATTCGGGGTGGGTAGAAAAAGGAAAATAATAAAAATAATAAGAATAATTAGAGTAAGAAGAAGAAGAAGAAGATGAAGAAGAAATAATAATAATAGTAATAATAATAATAATAATAATAATAATAATAATAATAATAATAATAATAATAATAATAATAATAATACTATGACAAGGAAAACTAAGGCGCGGTTGGAACGCAATCTGGCAAGGGACGTTAAAAAAAACAACAAAAAACATCTTCAAATACATTAACAGCAAAAGGAAGATCAGGGAAAACGTGGGTCCGCTGGCGGACGAAATGGGCACCCTGGTTACAAATAACACAGAAAAAGCAGAGTTCTGAATGCCTTCTTTGCTTCGGTGTTTACCAAGGGCAGCCCTTTAGAGCCCCAGGCCCTAGGGACAAGAGAAGAAGCCGGGGAAGACTTGCCCTGGGTAGAGGAAGATTGGGTCAGAGAGCACCTAAGGAAACTCGATACCCACAAATCCATGGGCCCTGATGGGATGCACCCCAGAGTGCTGCGTGAGCTGGCAGATGCCATAGCTAAGCCGCCCTCCATCATCTTTGAAAGATCCTGGAGAACCGGGGAGGTGCCAGAAGACTGGAAGAAGGCCAATGTCACGCCAGTCTTCAAAAAAGGCAAGAAGGAGGACCCAGGTAACTACAGGCCGGTGAGCCTCACCTCCGTCCCTGGAAAAGTGATGGAACGGCTCATACTGGCTGTTGTCTCCAGGCACGTGGAGGACAAGAAGGTGCTCAAGAGTAGTCAGCATGGATTCACCAAGGGGAAATCTTGCTTGACTAATCTGATAGCCTTCTGTGATGAAATGACCAGCTGGATAGATGAGGGGAGAGCGGTGGATGTCGTCTATCTCGACTTCAGCAAGGCTTTTGACACCGTCCCTCACAAAATCCTCCTGGGCAAGCTCCAGAAGTGTGGGATAGATGAGTGCACAGTGAGGTGGATTAGGAACTGGCTGGATGGCAGAGCTGTCACGGAACGAGTGGTGGTGGGGGGGGGGTGAGTGACACAATGCACTTCACTCGTGGGAAAGAAATAGGAATAGGTTTTATTGGTAATGACAATGGTTTCACGAGATTCTATGGCAAGGTCACTTATTAGTTACTGCATGGAGGTTCAAGATATACACAGAATTATCAAGGACACCCTCCCGTTGGGTCACGAGGTTCAGACTGGACCCCCTTGCTTTCCAAACTCCTTCTGAGCGGAATCTGGGTGCGGCTGGATCCAGTCCTAGTCCCAGACCTGGTCAACGGTTTATGTCTAAGGGATTTGTGCACAGTTACAAAGTAAGGTTTACAAATTCAGAAAGAGAAAGGCGCGCTATAGTCACTTACCACGAATCTGTAGTGGAAAGGATCTCTTAACCTCGAGGAGTATCCTTGAGAGGCATCCCTGCTCAAGAGGAGATCCCAGCGTGCAGCCCACTGCCATGCAAGGAGAGCTCAATGGGCTCTTGGGCTGTTTCCGTATTTGTGGGATAAGATGATTGACTGATAGTCATTCTTTCAATTCAGAAATGACTGTTGGTTGATATACTCACAGTTAGCCTTATCTCTCCATCAGGATAGGGCCATCAGGACTGTTATTGATGGTTGATGTCTGGGTGGGGGAAGAAATCAGGGAAGCAACTACCAGGATCAGATAATGTGGTAGTTAACACCTGAACAGGGCTACCTGTGAGAAGTCAGGATGAGCTGGGGAAGGAGCATATCCGTCACAAGAGCTCAGAGGGTGGTGATCAGTGGTGCAGAGTCTGGTTGGAGGCCTGTAGCTAGCGGGGTCCCCCAGGGGTCAGTCCTTGGTCCTGTCCTGTTCAATTTATTCCATCCAATGACCTGGATGAAGGCACAGAGTGCTCCCTCAGAAAGTTTGCTGATGATACCAAACTGGGAGGAGTAGCCGATACCCCAGAGGACTGCACTGCCATCCAGAAGGACCTGGACACACTGGACAACTGGACAGTGAAAAACCTCATGAAATTCAACAAGGCCAAGTGCAAGGTTCTGCACCTGGGGAGGAATAACCCCAGACACCAGTACAGGCTGGGGACTGACCTTCTGGAGAGCAACTCTGCAGAGAAAGACCTGGGTGTCGTGGTGGACGACAAGTTGACCATGAGGCAGCAGTGTGCTCTTGTGGCCAAGAAGGCCAATGGGATCCTGGGGTGCATTAAGAAGAGCGTCTCCAGCAGGTCGAGGGAGGGGATCCTGCCCCTCTACTCAGCCCTGGTGAGGCCACATCTGGAGTACTGTGTCCAGTTCTGGGCCCCACAGTACAAGAGGGATGTGGAGCTTCTGGAGAGAGTCCGGCGCAGGGCCACAAGGATGATGAGGGGCCTGGAACATCTGCCCTATGAGGAGAGGCTGAGGGAGCTGGGCCTGTTCAGCCTGGAGAAGAGAAGGCTGAGAGGGGATCTAATCAGTGTATAAAAGTACCTCAAGGGAGGGAGTAAAGAGGATGGTGCTGGTCTCTTTTCAGTGGTGGCCACCGACAGAACTAGAGCTAATGGCCACAAACTGAAGCACCAAAAGTTCCACAGGAACTTAAGGAAAAGTTTTTTAACGGTGAGGGTGACAGAGCGCTGGAACAGACCGCCCGGAGAGGTTGTGGAATCTCCTTCTCTGGAGATCTTCAAAACCCACTTGGATGCAGTCCTGTGCCACATGCTCTAGGTGACCCTGCGTATGCAGGGGGGTTGGACTAGATGACCTCCAGAGGTCCCTTCCAACCTTCAGCATTCTATGATTCTATGAAACAGCAGAAGTCAGATTCTGCAATTCTGCAATAAAAGGCACGGCCAGACACTGCCATGCACACGCACAGTGTGCATTCATGCACCAAGTTGATGACAGAGGGATTGCCACATTGTTATTCTGACATATTTCTACTTCAGCATTTTTAAGTTATAAGTCTTCTGCAAGAAATAGTCTTGCAGATGAAATGAGAATGACACGACTTTGCGGGTCGCCAGTGGGAATGACACAGAAGGGTGGTCGCCATGGGAATGACACGGTGCAGGGGTTGCCATGGGAATGACATGACAGGGGGATCACAATGGGAATGACATGTCGGGGGCGGATCACAATGGGAATTACATGGCAGGGTGGTCGCAAAGGGAATGACACGGTGCAGGGGTCACCATGGGAATGACATGTCGGGGGAGGTCACAATGGAATTTACACGGCAGGGTGGTCGCCAGTGGGAATGACACAGTGGACTGGGCTGTCTACGTACCAGGCTAGAGGCTGGGGCTGGGCTGAGGCGCCGGCGGAGAGGAGGCCAGAGGGGAGCCCAGCGCAGGCCGGCACGCTGGTAGAGAGGGCAGAGCAGAGCAGCGGGTGGAGGGCCGGGCTGGGGGAGGAAGCTCCGGGCAGGCTTCGGTGAGGGCAGGAGCAGGGCAGCATCGGCCCAGGGCTGATGACCTGGAGGAAGGGATGGAGTGCTCCCTCAGCAAGTTTGCTGATGCTACCAAACTGGGAGGAGTAGCTGATACCCTAGAGGGCTGCGCTGCCATGCAGAGGGAACGGACAGACTAGGTGGTGAGAAAACTTATGAAATTCAGCAAGGGCAAATGCAAGGTCCTGCACCTGGGGAGGATTAACCCCAGTCACCAGTACAGGCTGGGGACTGACCTTCTGGAGAGCAGCTCTGCAGAGAAGGACCTGAGTGACAAGTCGACCATGAGGCAGCAATGTGTCCATGGCCAAGAAGGCCAATGGGACCCTGGGGTGCGTTAAGAAGAGCATCTCCAGTAGGTCGAGGGAGGTGATTCTGCCCCTCTACTCAGCCCTGGGGAGGCCGTATCTGGAGAACCGTGTCCAGTTCTGTGCTCCGCAGTCCAGAACTCCCTCCGCAGAGGGATGTGGAGCTACTGGAGAGAGTCCAGCACAGGGCTACAAGGATGATGAGGGGCCTGGAGCATCTGCCCTATGAGGAGAGACTGAGAGAGCTGGGCCTGTTCAGCCTGAAGAAGAGAAGGCTGAGAGGGGAACTGATCACTGTATAGAAATACCTCAAGAGAGGCAGTGAGGAGGAACGGGCGGCCTCTTTTCAGTGGTGGCCACTGGCAGAACTAGAGGAAAAGGCCACAAACTGAAACATGAGAAGTTCCACAGGAACTTAAGGAAAATTTTCTTGACAGTGAGGGTGACAGAGCACTGGAACAGGTTGCCAAGAGACATTTTGGAGTCTCCTTCCTTGGAGATCTTCAAAACCAACTTGGACGCAATCCTGTGCCACATGCTCTGCATGACCCTGCGTGTGCAGGGGGGTTGGACTGGATGATCTCTAGAAGACCCTTCCAACCTTAACGATTCTATGATTTTATGATAGGTAGACTTAGGCTAGGTGAGGCTGGGCTTCAGGCTGCCAAAAGTCCTTGGAACGAGCGGAAGGCACCACCTGCTGATTGTTACAACCCTGTGACTTACAGGCAAAGAGACTTTCCCTTTGTGCTTCTTTTGCTGACCTCTTCCTTTCATAGAGCTGGTCAGCACCAGTGGGAGAATCTTGCGTGGGGGTCAACCTACATCGCTGAGATAGTAACATGCTTCTGGTTGTTGCTAGCACTGCTGCTGCGACGCTAGTTTCAATCGTGCAGCTGTTCAAGTTGGAATGGACAGGACGCCATTGAGAAGGGCCCAAAGGAAAATCATGGTGTCACATCAGGTTCCATTGGATCTGAAACTCGTCGCGTATGATGAGCTCTCTTCAGGGAAAGTACTTAGTTTTTCTAGGTTAGAGTTACAGGTCTCTCTGAAATGAATTCAACTGGAAGGAGCCACCTTTCATGCCTTGAATTCATCTCAGCTTGGAGCCAGAAAGAGCTCAGGTCAAGTACGTAGCACAAAGGGCTGACATGCTCCAAGCTGATCTTTGTGCACAGCCAAAACTGCAGAGAAGCTACTTCTTCTCAGACATAAATATGTAAATTCAACAAAGTTCACCCCACGCGCTAATATTTTAAGGAATTTCTATTTCCAAAGCTAGACTTTATTGCAGCCCTTTTGGCCCAAGTATCAAGTGATTCTTCCCCTGCAAAACAAAATTGATAGGACAGAGACCCTAGCAGCAAGTTTCTCAGCTCAGAGCGAGGAGGCTCTCTGCAATGTGGCAGCTCTAGCAAGCCGGCACAGTGGCAGCTCCTGACAAAAGACTTGCTGCAGCGCCGAGCCCCTAAAGGGCTCCTCGAGCTCCTCAGCAGCTCTGAGCGCCGGCACCTCCTCTGCACTCGCAGCACATGCAAGCCGCAGTCCTGCTCACCACGGCCTGGAGACCCTGTCCTGCGCCCACTGCTCAGCTCCCCGGAGGCTCTCGCTGGGATTACAAATTCCGAGCCAGCAGCACCACTCTGCACTTCAGGGAGCGCTTGGGATTTTGTATTTCCTTCCTTCCTTCCTTCCTTCCTTCCTTGCTTCCTCCTTTCCTTCCTTTTTTCTCAGCTGCCAAACATTCACTTCTAAATGCAGCTCTCGTCACAGAATTGATAGGGAATATTGCATTTCTTTAGCCCTTAGACTTTGGGTGGTATTTACAGAATCTATGGCCAACTGATTCTCTCACATTTAGCTCGTTACAAAACAGGAGACAAGAGCACTGAGAACGGCACAGGGTTTTGAATAAGAGGGCTGCTAAACAGCAACTGTAAGGTAAAGTCCATAACTGTTTGTTATGGACTAGAAGTCTTGGACTGAGAATCTTTGCCAGTTTTTGAATTCTTTGCAGCTTTTCTTTTGTGCCTTCTTAGAACTGCACGAGAGGTTTTAAATTGACATGGGCCAGTAGAGCTTGCAAATTTCTTGCAAGCTTCAGGCAAGGAAGAGCTTCAAAGCAGGAGAAATGCATGAGCTGAAAATGATGGTGAAATAAAATATCGGAAATGGCTGGAATTGTTCGACATTGAGAATGGGGAGGTTCAGCACAAAACCACGAAGAAACTTAAGGGAATGAAGAAGAGATGAAGTGAAGCAACATACAGATTTACTAGAGAAGAAAACAGAAGAAATGCAGAATTTGAAAACGATTGTGAAATGCAATGCCAGGAATACTTGGAATTGTCCCACATCTGACAACAGGGAGGCTTAGCACAAATCCATGAAGAAGAGAGGACCTGAAGCAACATTCAGTTTTAATAAGCAGGAAAGACAAAGAAATGCAGATTTTGAAAACGATTGTGAAATACAATGCCAGGATTAGTGGGAATTGTCCCACAGCTGAGAATGGCAAGTTTCAGCACAAAGCCCTGAAGAAACTCAACGGAATGAAGAAGAGATTAACTGAGGCAACATACAGATTTACTAGAGAAGAAAAGAGAAGAAATAGAGAATTTGAAAACGATTGTGAAATACAATATGAGGAAGGATTGGAATTGTCCAACACCTGACAACAGACAGGTTCAGCACAAAGCCATGAAGAAGAGACGACCTGAAGCAACATTCAGTTTTAATAAACAGGAAAGCCAAGGAAATGCAGATTTTGAAAACAGATGTCAAATACAATAGCAGTAAGGGTTGCAATTGTCCAACAATTGAGAATGGGGAGGTTCAGCACAAAGCCCCGAAGAAACTCAACGCACTGAAGACGAGATTAATTGAGGCAACATACAGATTTACTAGGGAAGAAAAGTGTAGAAATAGAGAATTTGAAAGCAATTGTGATATACAATGTCAGGAAGGGTTGGAATTGTCCAACACCTGACAACAGACAGGTTCAGCACAAAGCCACGAAGAAAGAGAACAGAATGAAGAAGAGATTAGCTGATGAAACATTCAGATTTACTGAAGAAGAAAGCAGAAGAAATAGAGAATGTGAAAACAATTGTGATATACAATATCAGGAATGGTTGGAATTGTCCAACACCTAAAAATGGGGAGGTTCAGCACAAAGCCACGTAGAAGAGATGAACTGAAACAACATTCAGATTTACTAAACAAGGAAGCAGAAGAAATGGAAAATATTAAAGCTATTGGGAAATACAATACCAGTAATAGTTGGAATTGTCCAACACCTGACAACAGACAGGTACAGCACAAAACCACGAAGAAACTCATTGGAGTGAAGAAGCGATTAACTGAGGCAACATTCCGATTTACTAGAGAAGAAAACAGAAGAAATGCAGAATTTGAAAACAATGTCAAATACAATAGTAGTAAAGGTTGTAATTGTCCAACATCTAACAACAGACAGTTTCAGCAAAAAACCACGAAGAAAGTGAACGGGATGAAGAAGAGATTAGCTGATGAAACATTCAGATTTACTGAGGAAGAAAGCAGAAGAAATAGTGACTTTGAAAACAACTGTGATATACAATACCAGGAAGGGTTGGAATTGTCCAACACCTGACAACAGACAGGTTCATCACAAAGTCACGAAAAAGAGACGACCTGAAGCAACATTCAGTTTTAATAAACAGGAAAGCCAAGGAAATGCAGATTTTGAAAACAATTTTGAAATACAATGCCAGGATTAGTGGGAATTGTCCAACAATTGAGAATGGGGAGGTTCAGCACAAAGCCACGAAGAAACTCATTGGAGTGAAGAAGAGATTAACTGAGGCAACATTCCGATTTACTAGAGAAGAAAACAGAAGAAATGCAGATTGTGAAAACAATTGTCAAATACAACAGTAGTAAAGGTTGGAATTGTCCAACACCTGACAACAGACAGGTTCAGCACAAAATCACGAAGAAACTCATTGGAGTGAAGAAGAGATTAACTGAAGCAAAATTCTGATTTACTAGAGAAGAAAACAGAAGAAATTCAGAATTTAAAATGATTGTGAAATACAATACCAGGAATGGTTGGAATTGTCCAACACCTGACAACAGAGAGGTTCAGCACAAAGCCACGAAGAAGAGACGACCTGAAGCAACATGCAGTTTTAATAAAAAGGTAAGCCAAGGAAACGCAGATTTTCAAAACGCTTGTGAATTACAATGCCAGGAATGGTTGGAATTGTCCAACAGTTGACAATGGGGAGGTTCAGCACAAAACCACGAAGAAACTCATTGGAGTGAAGAAGAGATTAACTGAGGCAACATTCCGATTTACTAGAGAAGAAAACAGAAGAAATGTGGAATTTGAAAATAATTGTCAAATTATTGTCAAATTGTCAATACCAGGAAGGGTTGGAATTGTCCAACACCTGACAAGAGAGAGGTTCAGCACAAAGCCACGAAGAAGAGACGACCTGAAGCAACATTCTCTTTTAAGAAACCGAAAAGCCAAGGAAATGCAGATTTTGAAAACGATTGTGAAATAAAATACCAGTAAGGGTTGGAATTGTCCAACACTTGACAACAGAGAGGTTTATCACAAAGCCACGAAGAAGAGACAACCTGAACCAACATTCAGTTTTAATAAAGCGAAAAGCCATGGAAATGGAGATTTTGAAAACGATTGTGAAATACAATGCCAGGAATAGTTAGAATTGTCCAACAATTGAGAATAGGGATGTTCAGCACGAAGCCACGAAGAAACTCATTGGAGTGAAGAAGAGATTAACTGAGGCAACATTCCGATTTACTAGAGAAGAAAACAGAAGAAATGTGGAATTTGAAAATAATTGTCAAATACGATACCAGGAAGGGTTGGAATTGTCCAACACCTGCCACAGGGATGTTCAGCACAAAGCCATGAAGAAGAGATGAACTGAAGCAGCATTTAGATTTACTAAAGAGGAGAGCAGAGTAAATGCAGAATTTGAACATGATATTTTCTATGTTTTCTTTCATGGTAGTATGCTGACCTACTAAAGGAAACTCTTATAGAACCCTGAAAGAGTTCCAATCTTAAAATATCTTCATTACCTGTTTCTTAATTACAGTTGCTGAGACAGGGGCTTTAGTAATTAGAGGACAAGGAAGGGAACTTCTTTCAGTAACTCCTGAGGTTGAAAATATAATCTACTTACCTACTGTAGCAATTCTGCCACACAGTCCTCATTTCAGTAGATCACACATTTGAGTCTCTTCCTCAATGTCACTGCCTTGACACTCATTCCCACTGGGATTTTAGCAAGAACATCATGCTACTTTACTACGGCAAGAAAGAATCACAGTAAGTTGTTTTTTTTTTTCCCTTTCATCTGGGCCAGAAGAAGAAGAACAGAAGTTACTGGTTTCTATTCCACAAATTTGATGTCAAAGGGAAAAAAGAAAATCCACAAATTCAGATATTTCTCTAGTACACACCAACAACTTTTAAGGAGAGTTATGTATTTCTCCAAAATTATTTTGCTCCATTCACTTAAGTGGAGCCTGCTTTAGATGCTGGGAATAGCAGGTAGCCAAAGAAAATATAATCTCTAAAAGAATAATTTCTTTTAAGAATAACTTATTATTCATATAGCTTATATTATTTATATTGCCTATATACAGACAATCATCAGGAGGTTTTTTCTTAAACCTAATTCTCAAAAGAAAAAAAAATCCCCACCAAAATTCTTCCCTCAAATAACTTCCCCCTCAAAATAATTCCCTTTCAACACCCCCCAAGAATATTCCTAACAAATAATTTTCCATAAAGAAACATGGGTTCTTGGCCAAAAAGCGGAAAAAGCACGACTGGCAGCAAAGTGCAGTGGACCTTAGAACCACAGAAACATCAGTCAAGACAGCTGAGCATGGATGGCCATGATGCCTAAAATCTGGACTTCTCAGTTAAAGGAAAAGGATGGAAAGCCCCGGATAACTCTCCTTAGAGCTGTAACGCTGTCTGGGGTTGGGTCAGGAGAATAAATGCTGGGTCTGTGGGAGTCCAGGAGGATATGAAGACTAGCCATGGCTGCCAGCCCTATGGAACCCAGGTGCTTACTTAATAACTTATGCAGAGTTCACTATGCTTCTAAAGATGGGTGTAGAGGTTTGTAAAAACAAATATTGAAAAAAAAGAGAGGGAGGGTGCTATTTCAAGGCGCCCCTTCTGCAGGTCTGTGTACTTTATCCTCCCAGAAGTTGGACACAAGGGTGTAGTGCAGCTCAAAGAAAGCTACGGCAGAACTGCTCTGGCCTATAAACTGCTGCTCTCAACCACTGCACAGATAAAGCGCTAGCTTTCCTGCCAAAAGCTACTAATGCAGCAGGTCCTCGTTCTGAAATTGTGTCTAAAGGGGCAAGTCTTGCAGTCACCAGTTGAAGGAGTTGTGATTCTCACAAATAACCTTTGGCAGGGATTGGCAGCACAGTGGCTTCTCCACTGCACAGAGGAATTAGACACTGGACAAACGCTGCCTTTGAGTGTGGAACTATACATTTGAATGCCTGGGATGGGTGCGCCCTCACATTTACCCTCTAGCATTTCTCCTACGTCACTTCGCATATCTGAACAGGCTTCTCCATCTTCTCGGGTTGTTAGTGGACAGATGCTCTGTGAGAAAGCAAAGAGAGGAAGACATTGAAAAGGAAATTAAACAGATTCATGTAGCCTCAAAGGCTTTCACTCTTCCCCCCCCCACCCTTGCCCTAAATGTTATTATTTGTTGGGCAAATGTTTTCTATTTGCTTATCATCTACCTGCTATCATCCAGGAAAAGGGAAAGAAGCAAAACTTTCTTTCAAGATTAATTTCCCTAGCTGAAGTTAGAGAGGAGCGCAACATGTAAGTAGAGAGTAGAAGCAAGACATAGAGCCAATTTAAAGTTGTCTCCCCTCCAAAGAGGAGAAACTCCACACGTCTCTCCATGAGGACACACGTCCCTACCAGTATTGGCTACTGGGATTAAAAGAGCAGCAACATGAAAAGCACAGAATGGAAAAGAATATGCGTGCACGCACCCATACATGCACACAAAACTTAGAAGCCCTCAGGCTTCTGAGAGCCATGAGAAGCCCAGGGCAATGTGTTCTCTCTAGGAAAGCTTCTGGCAGCACACAGGACCTTAACATATTGTATTCCATTAAATGCAGCCTTGCAACACTGGGGCTGGGGGACCGCCCCTGCACACAACCTTGCTCTGCGAGGAGCAGGGCTCTTCACAGGCAGCTCAATATTGTAAACAAATCCGCAGAGAAAGACCCGGGTGTCATGCTGGGCGACAAGTTGACCATGAGGCAGCAGTGTGCCCTCGTGGCCAAGAAGGCCAATGGGATCCTGGAGTGCATTAAGAAGAGCGTCTCCAGCAGGTCGAGGGAGGGGATCCTGCCCCTCTACTCAGCCCTGGTGAGGCCACATCTGGAGTATTGTGTCCTGTTCTGGGCTCTGCAGTATAAGAGGGATGTGGAGCTTCTGGAGAGAGTCCGGCGCAGGGCCACAAGGATGATGAGGGGCCTGGAACATCTGCCCTATGAGGAGAGGCTGAGGGAGCTGGGCCTGTTCAGCCTGGAGAAGAGAAGGCTGAGAGGGGATCTAATCGGTGTATAAAAGTACCTCAAGGGAGGGAGTAAAGAGGATGGTGCTGGTCTCTTTTCAGTGGTGGCCACCGACAGAACTAGAGCTAATGGCCACAAACTGAAGCACCAAAAGTTCCACAGGAACTTAAGGAAAAGTTTTTTTAACGGTGAGGGTGACAGAGCGCTGGAACAGACCGCCCGGAGAGGTTGTGGAATCTCCTTCTCTGGAGATCTTCAAAACCCGCTTGGATGCAGTCCTGTGCCACGTGCTCTAGGTGACCCTGCGTGTGCAGGGGGGTTGGACTAGATGACCTCCAGAGGTCCCTTCCAACCTTAAGCATTCTATGATTCTATGAAACAGCAGAAGTCAGATTCTGCAATTCTGCAATAAAAGGCACGGCCAAACACTGCCATGCACACGCACAGTGTGCATTCATGCACCAAGTTGATGACAGAGGGATTGCCACATTGTTATTCTGACATATTTCTACTTCAGCATTTTTAAGTTATAAGTCTTCTGCAAGAAATAGTCTCATAGAATCATAGAATCATAGAATGCTTAGGGTTGGAAGGGACCTCTAGAGATCATCTAGTCCAACCCCCCTGCATACGCAGGGACACCTAGAGCACGTGGCACAGGACTGCATCCAAGCGGGTTTTGAAGATCTCCAGAGAAGGAGACTCCACAACCTCTCTGGGCAGCCTGTTCCAGTGCTCTGTCACCCTCACTGTTAAGAAATTTTTCCTTAAGTTCCTATGGAATTTTTGATGTTTCAGTTTCCGGCCATTTCCTCTAGTCCTATCAGTGGCCACCACTGAAAAGAGACCATCCCCGTCCTCTGCACTCCCTCCCTTGAGGTATTTATATACACTGATTAGATCCCCTCTCAGCCTTCTCTTCTCCAGGCTGAACAGGCCCAGCTCCCTCAGCCTCTCCTCATAGGGCAGATGTTCCAGGCCCCTGATCATCCTTGTAGCCCTGTGCTGGACTCTCTCCAGCAGCTCCACATCCCTCTTGTACTGTGGAGCCCAGAACTGGACACAGTACTCCAGATGCGGCCTCACCAGGGCTGAGTAGAGGGGCAGGATCACCTCCCTCGACTTGCTGGAGACGCTCTTCTTAATGCACCCCAGGATTCCATTGGCCTTCTTGGCCATGAGGGCACACTGCTGCCTCATGGTCAACTTGTTGTCCACCATGACACCCAGGTCTTTCTCTGCAGAGCTGCTCTCCACAAGCTCGGTCCCCAGCCTGTACTGGTGTCTGGGGTTATTCCTCCCCAGGTGCAGGACCTTGCACTTGGCCTTGTTGAATTGCATGAGGTTTTTCACCGCCCAGTTGTCCAGTCTGTCCAGGTCCCTCTGGATGGCAGCGCAGCCCTCTGGGGTATCGGCTACTCCTCCCAGTTTGGTATCATCAGCAAACTTGCTGAGGGAGCCCTCTGTGCCTTCATCCAGGTCATTGATGAATAAATTGAACAGGACTGGACCAAGGACTGACCCCTGGGGGACCCCACTAGCCACAGGCCTCCAACTAGACTCTGCACCGCTGATCACCACTCTCTGGGCCCTGCCATCCAGCCAGTTCCTAATCCATCTCACTGTGCACTCATCTATCCCACACTTCCGGAGCTTGCCCAGGAGGATGTTGTGAGGGACAGTGTCAAAAGCCTTGGTGAAGTCGAGATAGACGACATCCACCGCTCTCCCCTCGTCTATCCAGCCGGTCATTTCATCACAGAAGGCTATCAGATTAGTCAAGCAAGATTTCCCCTTGGTGAATCCATGCTGACTACTCTTGAGCACCTTCTTGTCCTCCATGTGCCTGGAGACAACAGCCAGTATGAGCCGTTCCATCACTTTTCCGGGGACGGAGGTGAGGCTCACCGGCCTGTAGTTGCCTGGGTCCTCCTTCTTGCCTTTTTTGAAGACTGGCGTGACATTGGCCTTCTTCCAGTCTTCCGGCACCTCCCCCGTTCTCCAGGATCTTTCAAAGATGATGGAGAGCGGCTTAGCTATGGCATCTGCCAGCTCCCGCAGCACTCTGGGGTGCATCCCATCAGGGCCCATGGATTTGTGGGTATCGAGGTTCCTTAGGTGCTCTCTGACCCAATCTTCCTCTACCCAGGGCAAGTCTTCCTCTCCACCAGCTTCTTCTCTTTCCTCTAGGGCCTGGGGCCCTAAAGGGCTGCCCTTGGTAAACACCGAAGCAAAGAAGGCATTGAGCAACTCTGCTTTTTCTGTGTTATTTGTAACCAAGGTGCCCATCCCGTTCACCAGCTGACCCACGTTTGCCCTGATCTTCCTTTTGCTGTTAATGTATTTGAAGAATTTTTTTTTGTTATTTTTAACGTCCCTTGCCAGCTTGCCTTCCAGACGTGCCTTAGCTTTCCTTGTCGCATCTCTGCACTCCCTGACTACGTTCCTGTATTTCTCCCAGGGGGCCTGTCCTTTTTTCCACATTCTGTATACCGCTGCCTTCTGCTTGAGCATTGCCACAAGCTCCCGGCTCATCCACGCAGGTCGCCTGCCCCCTCTGCCTGCCTTCCTACACACAGGGATGCACTGTTGCTGGACGTGGAGGAAGTGCCGCTTGAAAACTAACCAGCTCTCTTGGGCCCCCCTGCCTTCTAGAGCACTAGCCCATGGGATTCTACCGAGGAGGTCTCTGAAGAGGCTAAAGTTGGCCCTCCTGAAGTCCATCGTCGCAAGGCTACTTACAGCCCTGCCTCCTCCTCGTTGAATCCTGAACTCCACCAACTCATGGTCACTGCAGCCGAGGCTTCCCCCCACCTTCACATCTCCTACTAGGCCCTCCCTATTTGATAGCACGAGGTCCAGTAGCCCACCTCTCCTCGTCGGCTCCTCCACAACCTGCATCAAAAAGTTATCGTTGACGCTCTGCAGGAACCTCCAGGACTGCTTATGCCTGGCTGTGTTGTCCTCCCAGTTGATGTCGGGGTAGTTGAAGTCCCCCATGAGAACCAGGGCCTGTGACCGTGAGGCAACATCCAGCTGCCTATAGAAGGCCTCATCAACCTCCTCGTCTTGGTCAGGTGGCCTGTAGCAGACACCCACCACAGTGTCTCCCACATTAGCCTGCCCTCTAATCCTTACCCACAAGCTCTCAACTCGCTCATCCTCGACTCCCAGGTTGAGCTCCATGCATTCCAGTTGCTCTCTCACATAAAGAGCAACTCCACCACCTCGCCTTCCCAGCCTGTCCTTCCTAAAGAGCACATAGCCTTCCATGGCAGCGCTCCAGTCGTGCGAGCTATCCCACCACGTCTCTGTGATTCCGATGAGATCATGATGAAGATGATCATCGTCTCGCAGATGAAATGAGAATGACACGACTTTGCGGGTCGCCAGTGAGAATGACACAGAAGGGTGGTCGCCATGGGAATGACACGGTGCAGGGGTTGCCATGGGAATGACATGACAGGGGGATCACAATGGGAATGACATGTCGGGGGCGGATCACAATGGGAATTACATGGCAGGGTGGTCGCAAAGGGAATGACACGGTGCAGGGGTCGCCATGGGAATGACATGTCGGGAGGAGGTCACAATGGAATTTACACAGCAGGGTGGTCGCCAATGGGAATGACACAGTGGACTGGGCTGTTTACGTACTAGGCTAGAGGCTGGGGCTGGGCTGAGGCGCCGGCGGAGAGGAGGCCAGAGGGGAGCCCAGCGCAGGCCGGCACGCTGGTAGAGAGGGCAGAGCAGAGCAGCGGGTGGAGGGCCGGGCTGGGGGAGGAAGCTCCGGGCAGGCTTCGGTGAGGGCAGGAGCAGGGCAGCATCGGCCCAGGGCTGATGACCTGGAGGAAGGAATGGAGTGCTCCCTCAGCAAGTTTGCTGATGCTACCAAACTGGGAGGAGTAGCCGATACCCTAGAGGGCTGCGCTGCCATGCAAAGGGACCTGGACGGACTAGGTGGTGAGAAAACTTATGAAATTCAGCAAGGGCAAGTGCAAGGTCCTGCACCTGAGAAGGATTAACCCCAGTCACCAGTACAGGCTGGGGACTGACCTTCTGGAGAGCAGCTCTGCAGAGAAGGACCTGAGTGACAAGTCGACCATGAGGCAGCAATGTGTCCGTGGCCAAGAACGCCAATGGGACCCTGGGGTGCGTTAAGAAGAGCATCTCCAGTAGGTCGAGGGAGGTGATTCTGCCCCTCTACTCAGCCCTGGGGAGGCCATATCTGGAGAACCGTGTCCAGTTCTGGGCTCCGCAGTCCAGAACTCCCTCCGCAGAGGGATGTGGAGCTACTGGAGAGAGTCCAGCACAGAGCTACAAGGATGATGAGGGGCCTGGAGCATCTGCCCTATGAGGAGAGACTGAGAGAGCTGGGCCTGTTCAGCCTGAAGAAGAGAAGGCTGAGAGGGGAACTGATCACTGTATAGAAATACCTCAAGAGAGGCAGTGAGGAGGAACGGGCGGCCTCTTTTCAGTGGTGGCCACTGGCAGAACTAGAGGAAAAGGCCACAAACTGAAACATGAGAAGTTCCACAGGAACTTAAGGAAAATTTTCTTGACAGTGAGGGTGACAGAGCACTGGAACAGGTTGCCAAGAGACATTTTGGAGTCTCCTTCCTTGGAGATCTTCAAAACCAACTTGGACGCAATCCTGTGCCACATGCTCTGCATGACCCTGCGTGTGCAGGGGGGTTGGACTGGATGATCTCTAGAAGACCCTTCCAACCTTCAGGATTCGATGATTCTATGATAGGTAGGCTTAGGCTAGGTGAGGCTGGGCTTCAGGCTGCCAAAAGTCCTTGGAACGAGCGGAAGGCACCACCTGCTGATTGTTACAACCCTGTGACTTACAGGCAAAGAGACTTTCCCTTTGTGCTTCTTTTGCTGACCTCTTCCTTTCATAGAGCTGGTCAGCACCAGTGGGAGAATCTTGCGAGAATCTACATCGCTGAGATAGTAACATGCTTCTGGTTGTTGCTAGCACTGCTGCGACGCTAGTTTCAATCGTGCAGCTGTTCAAGTTGGAATGGACAGGACGCCATTGAGAAGGGCCCAAAGGAAAATCATGGTGTCACATCAGGTTCCATTGGATCTGAAACTCGTCGCGTATGATGAGCTCTCTTCAGGGAAAGTACTTAGTTTTTCTAGGTTAGAGTTACAGGTCTCTCTGAAATGAATTCAACTGGAAGGAGCCACCTTTCATGCCTTGAATTAATCTCAGCTTGGAGCCAGAAAGAGCTCAGGTCAAGTACATAGTACAAAGGGTTGACATGCTCCAAGCTGATCTTTGTGCACAGCCAAAACTGCAGAGAAGCTACTTCTTCTCAGACATAAATATGTAAATTCAACAAAGTTCACCCCACGCGCTAATATTTTAAGGAATTTCTGTTTCCAAAGCTAGACTTTATTGCAGCCCTTTTGGCCCAAGTATCAAGTGATTCTTCCCCTGCAAAACAAAATTGATAGGACAGAGACCCTAGCAGCAAGTTTCTCAGCTCAGAGCGAGGAGGCTCTCTGCAATGTGGCAGCTCTAGCAAGCCGGCACAGTGGCAGCTCCTGACAAAAGACTTGCTGCAGCGCCGAGCCCCTAAAGGGCTCCTCGAGCTCCTCAGCAGCTCTGAGCGCCGGCACCTCCTCTGCACTCACAGCACGTGCAAGCCGCAGTCCTGCTCACCACGGCCTGGAGACCCTGTCCTGCGCCCACTGCTCAGCTCCCCGGAGGCTCTCGCTGGGATTACAAATTCCGAGCCAGCAGCACCACTCTGCACTTCAGGGAGCGCTTGGGATTTTGTATTTCCTTCCTTCCTTCCTTCCTTCCTTGCTTCCTCCCTTCCTTCCTGTTTTCTCAGCTGCCAAACATTCACTTCTAAATGCAGCTCTCGTCACAGAATTGATAGGGAATATTGCATTTCTTTAGCCCTTAGACTTTGGGTGGTATTTACAGAATCTATGGCCAACTGATTCTCTCACATTTAGCTCGTTACAAAACAGGAGACAAGAGCACTGAGAACGGCACAGGGTTTTGAATAAGAGGGCTGCTAAACAGCAACTGTAAGGTAAAGTCCATAACTGTTTGTTATGGACTAGAAGTCTTGGACTGAGAATCTTTGCCAGTTTTTGAATTCTTTGCAGCTTTTCTTTTGTGCCTTCTTAGAACTGCACGAGAGGTTTTAAATTGACATGGGCCAGTAGAGCTTGCAAATTTCTTGCAAGCTTCAGGCAAGGAAGAGCTTCAAAGCAGGAGAAATGCATGAGCTGAAAATGATGGTGAAATAAAATATCGGAAATGGCTGGAATTGTTCGACATTGAGAATGGGGAGGTTCAGCACAAAACCACGAAGAAACTTAAGGGAATGAAGAAGAGATGAAGTGAAGCAACATACAGATTTAATAGAGAAGAAAACAGAAGAAATGCAGAATTTGAAAACGATTGTGAAATGCAATGCCAGGAATACTTGGAATTGTCCCACATCTGACAACAGGGAGGCTCAGCACAAATCCATGAAGAAGAGAGGACCTGAAGCAACATTCAGTTTTAATAAGCAGGAAAGACAAAGAAATGCAGATTTTGAAAATGATTGTGAAATACAATGCCAGGATTAGTGGGAATTGTCCCACAGCTGAGAATGGCAAGTTTCAGCACAAAGCCCTGAAGAAACTCAACGGAATGAAGAAGAGATTAACTGAGGCAACATACAGATTTACTAGAGAAGAAAAGAGAAGAAATAGAGAATTTGAAAACGATTGTGAAATACAATATGAGGAAGGATTGGAATTGTCCAACACCTGACAACAGACAGGTTCAGCACAAAGCCATGAAGAAGAGACGACCTGAAGCAACATTCAGTTTTAATAAACAGGAAAGCCAAGGAAATGCAGATTTTGAAAACAGATGTCAAATACAATAGCAGTAAGGGTTGCAATTGTCCAACAATTGAGAATGGGGAGGTTCAGCACAAAGCCCCGAAGAAACTCAACGCACTGAAGACGAGATTAATTGAGGCAACATACAGATTTACTAGGGAAGAAAAGCGTAGAAATAGAGAATTTGAAAGCAATTGTGATATACAATGTCAGGAAGGGTTGGAATTGTCCAACACCTGACAACAGACAGGTTCAGCACAAAGCCACGAAGAAAGAGAACAGAATGAAGAAGAGATTAGCTGATGAAACATTCAGATTTACTGAAGAAGAAAGCAGAAGAAATAGAGAATGTGAAAACAATTGTGATATACAATATCAGGAATGGTTGGAATTGTCCAACACCTAAAAATGGGGAGGTTCAGCACAAAGCCACGTAGAAGAGATGAACTGAAACAACATTCAGATTTACTAAACAAGGAAGCAGAAGAAATGGAAAATATTAAAGCTATTGGGAAATACAATACCAGTAATAGTTGGAATTGTCCAACACCTGACAACAGACAGGTACAGCACAAAACCACGAAGAAACTCATTGGAGTGAAGAAGAGATTAACTGAGGCAACATTCCGATTTACTAGAGAAGAAAACAGAAGAAATGCAGAATTTGAAAACAATGTCAAATACAATAGTAGTAAAGGTTGTAATTGTCCAACATCTAACAACAGACAGTTTCAGCAAAAAACCACGAAGAAAGTGAACGGGATGAAGAAGAGATTAGCTGATGAAACATTCAGATTTACTGAGGAAGAAAGCAGAAGAAATAGTGACTTTGAAAACAATTGTGATATACAATACCAGGAAGGGTTGGAATTGTGCAACACCTGACAACAGAGAGGTTCATCACAAAGTCACGAAAAAGAGACGACCTGAAGCAACATTCAGTTTTAATAAACAGGAAAGCCAAGGAAATGCAGATTTTGAAAACAATTTTGAAATACAATGCCAGGATTAGTGGGAATTGTCCAACAATTGAGAATGGGGAGGTTCAGCACAAAGCCACGAAGAAACTCACTGGAGTGAAGAAGAGATTAACTGAGGCAACATTCCGATTTACTAGAGAAGAAAACAGAAGAAATGCAGATTGTGAAAACAATTGTCAAATACAATAGTAGTAAAGGTTGGAATTGTCCAACACCTGACAACAGACAGGTTCAGCACAAAACCACGAAGAAACTCATTGGAGTGAAGAAGAGATTAACTGAAGCAAAATTCTGATTTACTAGAGAAGAAAACAGAAGAAATTCAGAATTTAAAATGATTGTGAAATAAAATACCAGGAATGGTTGGAATTGTCCAACACCTGACAACAGAGAGGTTCAGCACAAAGCCACGAAGAAGAGACGACCTGAAGCAACATGCAGTTTTAATAAAAAGGTAAGCCAAGGAAACGCAGATTTTCAAAACGCTTGTGAATTACAATGCCAGGAATGGTTGGAATTGTCCAACAGTTGACAATGGGGAGGTTCAGCACAAAACCACGAAGAAACTCATTGGAGTGAAGAAGAGATTAACTGAGGCAACATTCCGATTTACTAGAGAAGAAAACAGAAGAAATGTGGAATTTGAAAATAATTGTCAAATTATTGTCAAATTGTCAATACCAGGAAGGGTTGGAATTGTCCAACACCTGACAAGAGAGAGGTTCAGCACAAAGCCACAAAGAAGAGACGACCTGAAGCAACATTCTGTTTTAAGAAACCAAAAAGCCAAGGAAATGCAGATTTTGAAAACGATTGTGAAATAAAATACCAGTAAGGGTTGGAATTGTCCAACACTTGACAACAGAGAGGTTTATCACAAAGCCACGAAGAAGAGACAACCTGAACCAACATTCAGTTTTAATAAAGCGAAAAGCCATGGAAATGGAGATTTTGAAAACGATTGTGAAATACAATGCCAGGAATAGTTAGAATTGTCCAACAATTGAGAATAGGGATGTTCAGCACGAAGCCACGAAGAAACTCATTGGAGTGAAGAAGAGATTAACTGAGACAACACCCCGATTTACTAGAGAAGAAAACAGAAGAAATGCAGAATTTGAAAACAATTGTCAAATACGATACCAGGAAGGGTTGGAATTGTCCAACACCTGCCACAGGGATGTTCAGCACAAAGCCATGAAGAAGAGATGAACTGAAGCAGCATTTAGATTTACTAAAGAGGAGAGCAGAGTAAATGCAGAATTTGAACATGATATTTTCTATGTTTTCTTTCAAGGTAGTATGCTGACCTACTAAAGGAAACTCTTAAAGAACTCTGAAAGAGGTCCAATCTTAAAATGTCTTCATTAACTTTTGCTTAATTACAGTTGCTGAGACAGGGGCTTTAGTAAGTAGAGGACAAGGATAGGGAACTTCATTCAGTAACTCCTGAGGTTGAAAATATCATCTACTTACCTACTGTAGCAATTCTGCCCCACAGTCCTCATTTCAGTTTATCACACATTTGAGTCTCCTCCTTATTGTCACTGCCTTGACACTCATTCCCACTGGGATTTTAGCAAGAACATCATGCTACTTTACTACGGCAAGAAAGAATCACAGTAAGTTGTTTTTTTTTTTTTTCCGCCCTTTCATCTGGGCCAGAAGAAAAAGAACAGAAGTTACTGGTTTCTATTCCACAAATTTGATGTCAAAGGGAAAAAAGAAAATCCACAAATTCAGATATTTCTCTAGTACATACCAACAACTTTTAAGGAGAGTTATGTATTTCTCCAAAATTATTTTGCTACATTCACTTAAGTGGAGCCTGCTTTAGATGCTGGGAATAGCAGGTAGCCAAAGAAAATATAATCTCTAAAAGAATTAATTTCTTTCAAGAATAACTTATTATTCATATAGCTTATATTATTTATATTGCCTATATACAGACAATCATCAGGAGGTTTTTTCTTAAACCTAATTCTCAAAAGAAAAAAAAATCCCCACCAAAATTTTTCCCTCAAATAACTTCCCCCTCAAAATAATTCCCTTTCAACACCCCCCCAAGAAAATTCCTAACAAATAATTTTCCATAAAGAAACACTAAAAAAAAAATCCATTCCAAAAAACTATGCCTGACCAAATATTTCCTTCTGATTTTTTTTCCCATCCAGATCATTTTATCCTCTGAAAAAATCACACAAAACACACACACAACTTTTATTTTTTGACAAAACCCTTTCCCTTCCAATAAGGTTTTCCCCTCCAAAGGTTGTTGCAGATGGCTCGGGATTGGGCAATAATCAGGCAAAATCATGTGGCTACATCAAGCATTATTTCAGGTGAAAGCACATAAAGAGGAGCAAAATACGGATAGTTGCTCACAACTTAGTACTTGCTAGCAGGATACTGAGCCCGAACATCCTCTCGAGCTGGTGGATTGGAGGGTTGCTGACAGGCTCCCAACTTGGCGGGCGTCCCTGCGGAGACAACGTAGACCTCGGTGTTCGATGTCTCCCCGTTACCCTCCCCGCACTGTCTTTTTACGCACGGTGCCTCCTGCCCCATAAGGCCAGTACGTGCCAGGAGGCAGGCGGGGGGGCGGACAAACTCCACCCTCAGCCACATAACCTTCCCTCCTGGGTGCGCAAGCGCGCGTACCGGTAGGGGGTCCCAGCCCTCAGTTTGAGGGTCCTGCCTTCCTCATCTTCCTCCTCCTCCTGGTGCGGCTGACCTTCAAACTGGGTTAGAGGACATCTGCGGTTAAGCTGGCTGCAAGCCCGGTCCAGCAGCCACCTTCAACTGGTTTTGGACGGAGTCGGCTGTGAACGTGGCTGAGCAGCCGCCTCCGTGTTCCTTATCGTTCCGCCCAAATGGGCAAACATCTTATTTCTCAAGGTCTGGATTCTGTTTCGCACAATAGTCTTATGACCTTACAGAGCATAAATAATCATAAAAATATCTACCTCCTATACATGCCGCCCCGTGATCTGTAGAGGTCAACCTATTGTAGCGAAGCACCCGAAGAGATAACATTTTCATAGCAGTTTCAACCATACCTCGTGTCAGCATCATTACACAAGGGATACAGTACATAACACAGACAAATACAGCAAATAGAAATAATAGCCCCAATAGCAGTTTCTGTAGCCATGGCCAACCCCACTTCCACTGTCCGAATGCATTCCAGTCATCAGCATCTCTTAGTTGATGAGTCAGATCCTGTAAGGCCTGGATCTGGCAATGTATAGGCTTGGAGTGGTCGCTTGGATTCATATAGCACATGCCTCCTACCTCTTCACACTCATGGCCATGCATAAGCAATAACATATCTATGGCAGTGTGGTCTTGTACAGTTGCGTGCTGAATCGAGTCCACTTCTACTCACAATGAGGACAAAGCTCTCGTTGTAGCATTGCTGGACTTTGCTAGCCAGCATCCCAGTCTGCACAACGTGGTCAATGCTTGCTCGGCAGCGATCCCCGGAGCCAATGGCAACGCTATAATATTTTTCTCTGTTGTCCCAAAGTCATTTAGGTTGGTAGAGACGATAGACACAGACAGATGCAACCATTTTAAGGGAAAGTTCCTTCAAGGTGTCATGATTGCCCTGGGGATTCAGGGGGACTTGCATACCCCTTGGCATCTCCAGAGCTCTGGCAGTGCAAAGGATGAATGGGAACATTAAAAGGCATCTTCTAAAATTGGTATGAGAAGCTAAGATGCCATGGAGACAATTTCTACCATTCAAGAATGAGAACAAAACCTAGGGGAGACATTTAACTGTTCTCCTTTGAAAGAATATTCGAGATTCCCCACCCTACTAACAACCAAGCTGCCGGGAAGGTAGAGATGAGTGATCAATATGTGGGCAGAATACTTTCCCGTGTAAAGTCTCTCCAACAGGAAGTCCAGCTCGCACAGATCCTGCCCTTGGATTTTGCATGACCAGGACATGGGTTCTTGGTCAAAAAGCGGAAAAAGCACCACTGGCAGCGAAGTGGAGTGGACCTTAGAACCACAGAAACATCAGTCAATACAGCTGAGCATGGATGGCCATGATGCCTGAAATCTGGACTTCTCAGTTGAAGGAAAAGGATGGAAAGCCCCGGATAACTCTCCTTAGAGCTGTAACGCTGTCTGGGGTTGGGTCAGGAGAATAAATGCTGGGTCTGTGGGAGTCCAGGAGGATAGGAAGACTAGCCATGGGTGCCAGCCCTATGGAACCCAGGTGCTTACTTAATAACTTATGCAGAGTTCACTATGCTTCTAAAGATGGGTGTAGAGGTTTGTAAAAACAAATATTGAAAAAAAAGAAGAGAGGGAGGGATTGAGCAGAATACACAAGTTTCTGTATTCACAAATAAGGGGACTTGCCCACAGTCTTTGGCTGATGAGTGGGACAAAGGAATATATGCAGGAGAGGAGACTGAGCGGAGCCATGAGTGAGTGGGACAGGAGAGCATATGCCAAAAGAAGGGTGAGCTCAGGTTGAGAGCAGATGGAAGGAGGCAGGAGTTTGGTGTAGGCAGGCCGGGAAGGATGTAACTTCTGAGCACCTTGGCCAACGGGGAAAAGGAGAGGGCGTCCCTCACTCGAGAAATTAGGATAAAAGGGGGCTGCATTCTCCAGCAGTTGGAGAGACCCCACAGGAATATGCCCGGTGGACTCTTCCTTTATTCAAATAAAGTTTTAAGATTCCTCTGTCTCCTTTTTGGACATGTAGCTCTTGACAGTGAGATTTTCCGCACACAAGTTACTTACACTGTTGTTTTGCAGAATTAAATTAGCCTGTTAGTAACCACTGTTAATAAAGGGAACATTAAATCCACTCACATTCTCAATATTGAACAATGCTGACCATAATAGAACGGGAATGTAAAAGATCTTTGTGCAAGTATTCTGAGAGACCAAATTATCAAGTGGATATAGAACTGTATGTAACAACCATACTTAGAAAAGCATTTATAGAGTCTAGTGAAAAATGAGCTTCAAGCTGAACAAATTCTGCAAGGCATTGCAATATCAAAGAAAAAGACAGCTTTCAAGCCATGAATTTGAAGGAAAACTAACATTTTGCAGAGGCCTTTTCTGATACTTCTATGCCTCTTTTTCATCATAGTTCTTCTTGATAACATTCAGATCTATTTTTAAAATAAACTCTTTTTTTCTTTTTTTTTTCTTGATAATGTGCCAATATTTTGTGAGAGAATTAATTATTCCTGAAGTGATTTAAAAGACTCAAATACTTTGTCATCTTTTTCCCCCCAAAATCCTTCCCATTCTGGCATGATGCATGTCACGTGCCTAAAAGTGTGGAGAACTACAGCATAAATCCAAAAATTATCTTCATTTCCTGATATACAGAAATAACATCAAGCTAGAAGAACGCTTCTGCATTAACAGGATAACTGAAAAAACACTGTAATGATATCCATCTAAAAGGAATTCTAGAACAGCAGTTACTGAATTCCATTCATTACAAATAACACTATAAAGCCACGAATTGGAATCAATTTACACGCTGACACCTGAGAAATGTATTGTTTGTATTTTTCCATCCTGTGCCAAGTGCATAGAGGTATTGTCTTTCATTCATTTCTCAAAAATACAAACATCTCTTCCTTGAAATTCTGTAAATTTGATGGCTTCACAAGTATACGCAAAATAATTTTCACAAGCTTGTTATGCACTGTTATCAATGTTCTTCATATGTAGATTTTATTGAGTATTTCATTGTTAAATTCCTACAAGCAGTAAAAAAGAGACCTGATTTACAGTGTTTCCATATCTGTTGCAGAAGAACAAATACTGGCATTGTGTCATTAATACAGAACTTCAATACAGAACTGCTGCTTGTTAAAAAAAATGCCCTATATAAATTGCCCTATATAAACAACAAAATACATAAAAAATACATGAAGAACAAAATACCCAGACAACAGGTTCATTTCTATGTCCACATTTCTGTTTCCATGGGGGAATCTGAAAGTCATAAGTAATTTTAAATAAAGATTAACACAAGTGGTTCTTTGCCAGGCGACACATCGCACCCGCTTATACCTGTGCTGCAGAAAAAAACAAAACAAAACAAAACAACCCCACAAAACCACAGCCATCAGTTTTGACATTTCCAGAGCACTCAGCAGCCAACAGCACCTTCTAAATACACCATTTTGCTACACTGGCAGGTTACAGAAAAGATGTGTTGTCTTACAAGCAGCTCCGAAAGCATGAGATAAGTAGGGATCATCAATATGGATCAGTACGGGGTGATCCATAGGCCTCCTATCTGGGCCAGCTGCCAGGCCCCAGAAGCCCAGGCACCCCAAGACCTTTGAGGCAGCCCCAAGTGCTTCTAGGGCTGCCTTTAACCACAACCCACCGGCCTCCTCTCACTGGAGGTGAAAACTGCACAGAATTCCTCCAGGGGGTACTGATCCCAGCTTCGGGTGTAGCCACACAGCTTCCAAACACCTTCCTCACCCTGCCGCCCCATTTCATGACCTCGCTGCCATTTCATGTCCCCGCCGCTCTGCGCAGGGGCAGATGCTCCTGAAGTTGTCTTCATGTGAAAATCTTTTATTCTGAGGAGAAAACAGGAGCTAAAAATGTTTTCAGATCTGAAAGCCTGTTGTCATCTCGGGACTCACTGATTTAGAAAGAAAATACATGGGTGCATCACAGGGTAAATGAATAGAAGAAATTACTTGCTGGGAGGCTGCTTGAACACTGGCTCGTGTTGCCAGGAAAGACTGTGGTGGGGTCTCAGTCCCTGGATATCTGAGAATGGCTGAGGTCGGAAGGGACCTCTAGGGATCGTCTAGCGGGCCCAATTTGGAGGCGCGCTAAGCTGTGAGAGTGGCGCTGCGCTGTGTCCCTCCGCCCGCGGGCCGGGACTAGCGGCCGCGGAGAAAAGAGTCCGCGGGGGGAGGCGGCCGGCGGCGCTCGGCGGGGGCAGGCGGGAGCCGCGCGGGCTGGCGGCGCGGCGGGGAGCGGCGGGAGCGGCGGGCGGGAGGCGGCGCGGCCGCGAGTGGAGCGGAGCGGGGCACGGCGCGGCGGAGGGATCCGTGGGGAGGGCCACGGCTGCGGCGGAGCGGAGAGCACCGCACCAGAACTCGCGGTGTCGCCGCGTGCTGTCCTGCGCCGTGGCGGTGCCGCCGTCCCGCCGGGCAGGGACGGCAGTGACCAGTTTACCCCGCTGCGCGGTGGCCCTCGCGCCCGGGCCCGCCGCCACTGCGGATGGCGCCAGGGATGCGGCTGCAGCGGAGGAACCAGAGCCGAGAGCGCAGGAGCAGGGGGTGAGCGCGGCGGGAGGGCGCAGGCGGCTGCAGGAGGGCGGCCCGGAGCGCGGGAAGGGGCCGGCAGCAGCCCCAGGGCAACCCCTCGCCCCCCGCCTCCAGCTGTGGGACCCCTGGGACAGGGCCGCCCGCAAGGGAAACCTGTGACACAGTCCAGGGAAATGTGTAGAGTTACCCCCTGGGGTGCTTTTAAAACAAAGCAGTGTTTAGAAATCATCTTTACTTTGTACTTAATTATGTCAGTCATTTGCATAGCCCAAAATGGTTAAAGTTATTATTTTTTTTTAAACATCCTAAGGGCAAAACCTTGGAAATCACCAGCTTGCATGGTTCTCAAGGGGGTTACATATCCGTGCTGTCTACATCCCAGTGTTGTTACCACTTGTAAGCGAACAATTTCAGGTGGAAAAGATCATTGTATTTTAATGCATCTTTCCAAATCTGCCAGCCCCCCGTGTTCCTCACAGGCGAGGCTTTTCCCACTGGGATGTTCCACATCGCCGTGGTGACGGAGGGCCCCAACGGATCCAGACGCAAACCGTGCTCTTCCGCGGAGCCCTGCGTGTCTGCCCATTAATTTTCGGAAAGACAACTTAAAGGGGATTGACACGGATCCAGTGAACATGAGTGCAACTGTGGCTGGCATCAGCGCAATGCAGATAGATAGTGTGGTAAGCGATTTAAGTTGTTGTGTTAGAGGGATTTTTCCAGGGTTTCTGATGGAACCTTTTGTAGGCTGCAGCTTTCTTTAATGTGTGAAATTATTCTGTTGAATTGATCTTTAGGTGCGATTTGATGGGGTGGGTGGTCTTTCCGGCCACATTGCAGCCCTAAAAGAGATGGTGCTTTTTCCAGTGCTTTACCCAAAAGTCTTTGAGAAACTTCAAATTCAGCCGCCAAGGTAACACAGCTTTACAAAATGCTAATTCTGCTGTTTTGGGGAGGATATTACACTGAGGCATCAATATATTTGTTTGTGCTTCAAACATTTGGACATTTTTTTTTAGTAGTGAAAATATTTTATTTAAAATGTATAAAGTCTTGAGCATGTGCAGGTTCAAAATGTCAGCAAAGGCCTTGGCATGATTGAAGACCTGGTGTATGGTGCTTGAAAAAGGGAGTATATTAGACAACTCTAATTGAAGAACAAACTAGTATTATAAAACTTGGAGCCCCAGAAGTTGGCTCTTGTTTGTCTCCCTTCTGCCGTGGTCCCTTGTGGTGCCTGGGGGCCGTTTTGGACGTGTCCTGCTGGACACTGCACTCTCTCCAGAGGAGAGCGGGGGTCTGAGTTTGTTAATGCCCTTGGTTAACTTTGCTTATTGCCATGTGACATCCCTTAGAAACACAAAACTTCCTCCTGCTCTGACTGTTCTCACAATTTGGCTGTTGTGGATATAAAGTATTTTGGTTCGGAGGAGGGGGTTGATCATCTTAGAGATGGGGCTTGAAATGGGCGTTTTTGATAATTTTTTTCTATGTGAATCTCTCTTTATTACAGAGGCTGCTTATTCTACGGCCCCCCAGGGACTGGAAAGACCCTGGTTGCCTGGGCCCTTACCAACGAGTGCAGCCAAGGTGGCAGGAAAATATCCTTTTTCATGCGAAAAGGTGCTGACTGCCTCAGTAAGTGGACAGGGGAGTCGGAGCGCCAACTTCGTTTGCTCTTTGAGCAGGTAAGGTTGCAGTGTGCTCTGGCAGAGCTGGGACTGTAATTTTTTGTGATGAAGATTTTGGAGGAAGACTTGCTTTTTTTTTTTTACTTTTATTTTATTTATTTATTCTGTCCATTTCTAAGACTGAAATGGGAACACTGGTGTTCTCTTTCCCAGTGCCTCTGTACTTTGGATTGGAGAGTTGAAATCTTGGAGATGTGTTGGGGAAGATTTAAAAAAACAAACGAACAAAATCCCCAAAATCCTCAAACCACAATTTTTTCCCCACCAAAACCACAGAGGAGGTTGCACGAGATAATGGCTCAGGTTCAGAGGGAAACAGATGCAGGGGGAGAACACATCACTCCGTCAGCTCAGTTGTTAGAGATCTCTGTTGCTCTAAAAATCTGATCCAGTGATGACCACAGCGCATTTCACGCATTTCCTCTTAGGGTAGCACCGTTTTACTCACGTCATATTCCTGCATCCCTGTTCTATTCCAGGCCCATAAATTTCGTCATTCCATCATTTTCTACACGTAATGTGCTTTATCTTTGTGGAAAGAAGACCAAAACGTGTTTATATATGAAATATTATCCTGCAAACCTGTAGCTCAATTATACTAAATTACATGTGACTTTAAGCCATAGTTTAAAGGCATTCACTAAGCTTGATATCAGCATAACGTTTAAGTGACCTTCTCTATTTTTGAGAGCCTTAAAATGAGTCCTCTCGCTCATCAGCATCTTAATGAGCAAAAGCTTGTCCTTTTTCAGGTATCATTAGAGAAAATAATGCATAATTCAACAAAATTTACTAACCCAGTGAAGCAAAAAATGTTTTTTTTTTTTTTTTTTTTTTCCTGCTAGCTCAATTGTATCAACACTGCTGGTCCTTATGGATGGGTTGGACAGCAGAGGAGAAGTCGTCGTCATTGGAGCCACCAACAGGCTGGATTGGATAGATCCTGCGCGATGCAGAGCCGGGTGCTTTGAGCGAGAATTCCTTTTTAAACTGCCAGATAAAGACGTAGGAACTTGTATTCAATCCTGGTGCTCATCCAGCAAATCCTTCTTGCTGACAAAGCCGTGTCACAACACGGTGTCATGGAGCAGGTAAGCGGGAATGCAGCCCCGTGCAGCTCACACACAGGAGCAATATCCTGAGAGACCGTCCTGGTGTGGAGGGTGGACGTGGTGTGAAAGAAGAGGTACAAGCCCTAGGGAACTCCGTTATCTCAAATAAAACCGAGTTTAAAATCAGCTTTTCACTAAGATCACCGTTTCTCAGCAATGAAAAAATGTGTGTATATAGCAACCCAAATTATTAAAAAAGGAAAAGAAATTCCACATGAAGCTGGTTTTTGTTCTTTTGTTCTGGCTATCGCTACTTAGCCAGCATATCTAGACTATTGTTAGGTTTTGTTTGTTTGTTTTAATTAGCACTTTTTGGGGAAAAGGATAAAGTGGAGTATGACTGGAAGCAAGTAAAAATGCACAAAACAGTATATTTAAGGAAACTGTATATTTAACATAAACATTTGCCTCCTGTTTCCATCCGTTTTCTGGATCAGTGATACTAGCTGGAATCACAGCTGCTCTTTGTGGCAATTGTAGCAGTTTGAAACAATGCTAAGACTATTTTGCGTGAACGAACTGACAGAATAGCAAGCTAATGAATCTGTCATCATGATATCTTGCTACATTTGAGATAATTTTCTTTGAGGAAATACCTTTCTTTTCCAGTTAAGTTTTCTGTTGTTCTTTTTCCCAAAGATCGTTAGGTCTCATACTTGTCAAAACTTAATAATCACTTGCCTTAATCTGTTAATACCACGGATTCTGCCTCTGCCTTTTGACTCAAGATAAGCTATAATGCAAGCACTCTATTTCTAGGCTAGAAAAGAGATTTTCAAGATTCACACACGAAACTGGACCCCTAAACCATGTGACATGTTCCTTGATGAGCTGGCTGAAAAATCTGCCGGTAAGTTCAAAAATCAAGCGAGTTCCTGCATGTTACTAAGTCTGCAGGAGTTGCAGCTTGTGGCACATGGCAGGTGGGAACCAGGATGTTGCACCTTGCTGCAGAACTAGCCAGGGAGCCAGCTGCGTGTCCTCAAAACCATCAGAGTGAGATGATTCCATCCACTTACTGTTTTATTTTCTGTCTCTCCAAACAGCGAGTGGCTTTTGGGGCATCCTCCTTGGGAGAAAAGTTTGGCTTAGAAGGTTCAGGAGAAAATTCTGGCTGATTTGTAACCATGCAAACCAGCTAACAAAACCTCTGTAGTGCAGCAACACTTTTCACATTTCCTATTAGACTGTTCTTAACCTGCATGCAAAGTCTTCGCGTGTTGCACTTTGGCACCTTGACCTTTCTGTGTTGCCACAGCCTGACATAATGCTCCGTTTGATGTTCTGTTTTATTAGGATACTGTGGTGCTGATATCAAGTCCGCATGTGCTGAAGCCGCCCTCCGTGCTTTGCGGCACTGCTACCCTCAGATATACAGAAGCCCTGAGAAACTGCAGCTAGATGTCTCTTCCATTAAAATGACAGCAAATGGCTATGGAAAGAATTGTACCAGCTTCACAGAGGTCTGCGGCTTTGCTCAGACAAGCATTATCACCCATTTTTAAACCACTGCTTAATAAGACTTTTCAGAGAATTTTACGAGTCCTGCAGAGAGTATTTCCCCACGCAGAACTTGTCCTAAAGAAGGAGCAGCAGCAAGGCAGGACCATAACATGTACAGCTGGTTAAAACTACTTGTTGTTTTAGCTATCGTCATTTCACCTCATATGAATTGAAGTATTTGTGGATCACACTGGGCGATGTGTGAGATCACATGCATCAGATTTCCTGGCAACATCCTGCTAGCTTTTCTACCTGGAGACTTGCTAGGTTCATTTTTATTGGTAGAGCAGGCAGAAAGCCACAACAAATGCAAGCAGAGACGCTAGGTGATCCATAATTGCTTCCCCTCTCTGTTCTCCACTTCTACCTTCTCCTCCCTGAGTGATCTTGGAGGATCTTTATACAGAAGATGTGTTGATCTACACACCCTGGCTTAGGAGTCTTGAGACAAAGGGCCGTTGGTGGCCATCACATTCACTTAATTCCCATACTTTTACTGTGGGACACAGATTCCAGACACACATGGCCTTGTGGGTTGTGTGGGTGTCTAGCAAGTACAGGAGTTGTTGCTGATAATCACATTTCTTTGTTCTTGGAGCAAAAAAGGGACTTTTTGCCAATAAAGAAATATAACTTTTGCAAAACATAAGACTTAGGCGAGGTTTGTAGAGCCTTGTGCAATCTCTTTAGACCTGTGGTAGGATCAAGTCTTCAAAAATAGCATTTAGTGTGAGCCCATCCAAGGGAGAAAGAGCGATAAGTGGGTTTTGTGGCTGCTTTGGAAGCTGTATTAGAGTGAGAGACATGCAGACTATCCAGGCAAGTTAACAAACCCTTCTTGTCTTCCAGATGATATGAATGCTGCTTTACGAAGCGATTTCATCTGGAGTGATGAGGAGTCACTTTCAGCCTTTGAAGATGAGGAGACTTTTCCTGAAAAGACTTGCTGAAATAAGAAAAAAATCCTTGACTTCAAGAGGTAAATGCCTGTCCCCTTTTAGGTTCAGAATCTTCAGCTTGCTGTGTCTTTGGAAAGAGATTATGCTGCTTGTGTCTTCTCTCAAGAGAAACTTGAAACAGAGCAAATTAACATTTATGTCTTTATTCATCAGTATGTGTTTTAAACTTCCTATTTTCTAATTTTGTTCCAGAAATGCTTCTCACCAGGCAACGTGTCACAGACCAAGGTTCTTGCTCTTTGGAGAGCCAGACCGTGGGCAAAGCCCCCACTTGGCGCCCGCAGTCATACACGCCCTGGAAAAGTTTCCAGTTTCTACCCTGGACCTGCCAGTTCTGCTTGTTAGTGCCTCATCACCAGAGGAAATATGTGCACAGGTATCTTCTTTCTTTAATCTCATGATGTTCACTGACTATCTGTAAACTGCTCAAGTGAACTAAGTGAAATTGTTAATGGAGGTGGTCTGCTTTTACTGTACTTCGTTACTGTATTACAACATTTTCCCCTTTGATGAGAGATGGACACGTAAGCACAGATGTTCTATTGAGTCGTGCGGCTCTTTAGAAGTTAACTTACATGTAAGCAGTCTTGCAATCAGGCAGCAATCTGGATCTCTGTCTGTGTAGCTCTATCAATCTTTGAGTCAAATCAGAAATTTTACTCTACTATTAATAAGCTTTGCATGGTGAGGCTTTGTGGTTTTTTTTTTTTTTTTTGGACTTTTTTTAATGCACTTCTATTTTATTAGGCCAGTTTGATGTGTAGTTATTTATGAGCAGCCTGTGCTGCTGGTTCATTGCTCTTACCAAAGCTTTCATTTTACTAGTTTATCCGAGAAGCTCAGAGGACAGCACCGAGTATAATTTATATTCCACGGATCGATGTATGGTGGGAAACAGCTGGCGTTGCATTGAAAACTACCTTTACAACGTTATTAGAGAACATTCCAGCATTTGCTCTGGATTTGCGGCTTGCAACAGCAAACGTATCGTACATGGATCTCCAAGATGAGGTATTTCTGTCAACACTTTCCCCAATTCTTCTATTCAGTTTCATTTTATGAATCCTTTAAGTATACGAATACTGTCCTCCCTCAAGAAAATGGATCCTTTTATTACGAGGGCACCCTTCTGAATCATGTAGATTTGCTTAGACACAAAACAGCGCTGAGACCGTTTGTCTCAGTTGTTTTGTGAGTCAAGGGACTCGCTTCCACTTCAGCAGGAGACCTCAAAGGTGGGGGATGTCATCACTCTGTCAGTGTATCTGTGCTCGTCCATTCCCTGAGCTTAAATTCTAGAGCTTTTCCTCAAAGAAGATATTTTATTTGCCATCCTGACCTAAAGAAATCTAGCCTTTGATCACCAGGAAGATAACATTATTATTATTATTATTATTATTATTATTATTATTATTATTATTATTATTATTATTATTATTATTATTCAGATCATTATTAAGCTTAATTTAAAAAATCCTCTTTTTGACGTAGTGATCTTTTACCTGAAATGTCTTTCCTTCTCATGCCATAGATACAGGAGTTGTTTATTGAAGATTATGGAGAAGTTTTCGATATCCCGTTGCCTGCTAAGGAAGAGAGAAGCAACTTTTTTGAGGACTTAATTTTAAGTCAAGCTGCTAAACCTCCTGCATCTAGAAAGAAAGCAGGTGAGCTTATTCTATAGATAAAAATTTGCTAACTGTATGTTAACAGCCTTACAGTATTTGTTTTGGTAGTGGGTTTCCTATCAGTAACTCTGTGTGTGCTCCTATTTGAGTGCTGCGGATGGAATAAACTTGTCTGGTTCTCTTAAGCTCGGCAGGCCCTGGAAGTGCTGCCGGTGGCGCCGCCGCCTGAACCTCGGGAACCACCATGGGGAGAAACGCAAGGGGCAGAGGAGCAGGAGGAGGAGTCCCTTGGTGCACTTAGCATTTTCTTAAGGGATGTTACTCTCAGACTTGCTATTGACGGACGTTTCAAGGCCTTCACAAACCCTGTTGATGCAGATGAGGTAAACTGCTCTGGGTCTGTAATACTGTACTGTCTGGGTGTATTTTTAACTGCCCAGTGTTGGTGTGCTCTAGCAAAAGGCTTTTCTTTAGCACTGCACTAAAAGGATTTCTTTTTGGAGGAGCAAAAAGTGTTTCGTATTTTATTTTGCTGACTCCCTGAGGCTCTTCAATGTCCTTTTTTTGAGTAGTCACTGAAAGCCCTGGTTTCCTCCTAGAAAGTCAGAGCAGCTACTACCAGAGTTTGCCTGAGGAAAGACTTTGATATGTAGGTATGCTACAACTCTGAAATAAACAGTCAGCTTTCTTTGGGGCTGTTGGAATAAAGCCTAAAGCTCTTGCTACGTGTTTGTTGGCTGTCAGTGGTTCCTCTGGGAACAGGAGAAGAGCAGATGTTTGAAAAAAAATTCAAGATTCCGCCTGCCATTTTGTCTCTGGCTCCCCAGTACAGGATCAGCCATAAATGACATGTGGTTTCATCTTCCCCCAAAACTTCCAAGTCCTTCTTTTACTCTTTTAATTTACTGACTGTGCCCCCATCTTAACAGACTTATACTTCAGAGTTAGTTGCAATTTTAATACAGCTGTGTATCAGCAAGGGCCCTGTTCCCTCGTCGTGGGCATCCCTCGTCTTTCCCTTCCAGGCTCTTGACATGTGAATAGTCTAAACAAACAGAGGTGTCCTCACCTAAACTAGCCTTGAGGCTCCTCTCAAGCTCCCAGTAAAGACATAATTAGCTCTGCTCCAGATATCTCCTCCTAAGGGAGATGCCTAGAGCAGCTGCTTCCAAAGGGCAATTCCGGCAGCGGATTTCCTGCTGCCCGGAGCAGAGCCTGGCTCGGGTGGCTCAATCCAGTGTATTTACTGTGATGTTCTGAAGCTAAAGGAAGCAAATCCTGCTCTGCATGTCTGTTCCCTTCGCTGTCCCACACACACTCCCCAGCTTCCTGCTGCCTTTCTTCTCCCTTCCAGTGTGTCTCTTCAAAGCCCTTTGAAAGAGCCCTTCTTTTTTCAAGCAGCTAACTGGTTAATTCCACTATCTGCTCATAATGTCACAAATATGCAGGGTTTTTAAGAAGTCATTATTTGAATTCATTAAAATAATGTGGGTAGATACTGTGTAAGTCTAATAAAACCTCTGAAACCAACTATTTAATTGGTAAGTACCTGATTATATCACAGTTCTTAAACAGCCAATGGACCTTTCAACAATTCTCTCTAAAATTGACTTGCACCAATATATAACTGCAGGAGATTTTCTGAAAGATCTTGATCTAATCTGTAGCAGTGCCTTAGAATACAAGCCAGATAGAGAAGCTGGAGGTTAGGATAGCTCTTTATCCCTCATTTAGACAACATTTAAAATGCATAGATTGAGAAGAGTTGTCTCTTTACAATGGCCTTGGGATTAGCTCCCTTGAAACATCCACAGAGAGCATTTCTTGCCACTTTAAAAATTGGTGTAGTGTTAAATTATTTAGAGATGAAATTATGTGCAGTCGGTGCTAATGAAGATGTAGTGCCTCTGCCTTCATTATTAACTTTTATGTTCTTCTGCCAAAACTATTCACTGAAATAGCTTGCAAAACCTCTTTGGGAAAAGAGTTCATCTTTTCCATATGATCCGAATCAAGGATTTCACTTAGCTAGTGGCAAACACTCAGTTCTGAATGTCAAATTACAGATCGTCTCCTTAGAGACAAAGCTTGTGCTCTGAGAGATGTTGCCCATGCCATAGTGAAGGAAGAAATGGATAAAGAGTTGGAACAACTTTGTGAAGAAATTAAAGAGTCTTGTGAGAAAAGAGGTATGTATTCCAACCCTAGGGATTTGAAGAATTGCCTCAGTATTTGTAAGTAGAAACGTGAGACCAACTTTTTTGCTGTCTGTTCTTCATTGCAAGGCTGCAGCTCTTCACAGGATGTGCCATCTCACTACGAGGTGATGCCACAGCAGCCCTCTGTTTCTGGATGTAATAAACAAGATAACAAGTGTAACGAAAGAATAGAGATGCCAGTGATGCCTGGAGCCTGCCCTACACCACTGCCTAATGGCAAGTTGCTTTTTCTTTTTAGATTTTTTTTCTTTTTTTCTCCCCCACCAACAGGCTTTCTGGGTGATATTGCTAATGCCATTGGTATCCTTCTTGTGACAAGGTTTCTGCCAGTGGAAACTTTGCCAAGGATTTCACCCATCTGTTTTGTGCAATATTCTATAAATAGAAAGAAGGGTGGGGTTTTTTTGTTTTCCTTTGTGGAAGGCATAAAGACAAAGACTGCTTTAAACAGGTTATCTGAATCATAAAACTTTACTGAGAATTTTCTTTATCCTTCAGTTACTTTCTTGAAATGGTCTCTTTTTAACTCTTCCCAGCATTCACTCTGCTTTTGATCTTTACTGGTTTTATAAGAGATTTGAAGAAGAGCTTTTCTCCAAAGGCTTTTTTGCTATTCATCTCTATTAGTTCATGTAATGAGACATGAAGCAACTTTACCCAATAGGCAGACAATAGGACTGCAAAGCAAGGCTAAAGTAGGAATTTTCTGGGCTTAAAAGCTTCAAATCTAGTTTAAAGTCTTGAATAAATTTAAAAATCTAACAGCAAATGGACCACATGAACTTGCAACCTTTTCTTTAGACCTACATGTGTAGTGAGATTTGTCAGTACTTTCAGTTCTTTGATTGTTTTGCTTGACATACGAGGAAGATAAGAAGAGCAAATTTTAAAGGAGGAGCTTCTTTGCTTATATTTTGGGTTGTTTTTTTCTAATATCTCATTGCAGTTCCGTCCAAAAGAAAATGCAAAAGGAACAATTGCACTTCCAGTGGTGAACCAAAGAGGAGGAAGATTTTGCAGTGGAGTAAAATGAATAGAAGTGGAGAAGACCAAGAGGAAGTAGACAGTGATGGAGAAGAGTTCTTGGAAAACGGTGCTTCTAGCATGCACCAGACTGAAGGTGAGTTCATAGGAGGTTCTCGTGTGGAAGAAAGCCACAATAGTCTTCCACGACGACAGACAAATGTCTATGAAAATAAACATGAGACAGAAAACAAGAGATTTTTCCTCTGTGACTAAATCTGACTCTGAAAAAAAAAGAGCCCAGTTTTCTCCCAATTCAGGGCTAACAAATTGAAATGACACTTTGGATTCCCAAAATACAGCAAGTTTCCAAGAGGGGGATTCAGAAGTTAAGCAAAAGGTCCAGGAGACCAGTTAGCTCCATTTTGTTGTTGAGGGGTTTACATTAGCCTCCTTTAATTTCATTCTATTATTTCTTTACAAATCACTGCACTGTGTTGCTTCCATTAAGATTCTGTCCCTCTGATTATGCCACCAAAGTCATTTTCCTTAAGCTGCTGCTCTTCTGATTCTGAAATCAGTTTTGTAATTCTATCTCCTCGCAAACCAACAATCATTTGCTTTCTTTTATGGCACGTGCATCTTTCTGATAAGGAGCAGCTTGGGATAAAGAGCTGTAACTCGGCCTGTGTAGATTTAGTCACGATGTGGCAGAGATCACTCACATCCTAATGCTTGCTTCAAATGGGAGATGGGTTTTCTTAACATTCAACTTCCTTAAGTAGGCACTGCTGTAATGGCAATGTTTTGACTATTGCTTTTTTCTCCTCTCAACCCTGGGCTTTTCACTCCCACTGCTTTTTGATCTTGGTTCCTATTTTTTATGGAGGAGAAAGTAGAAGGCAAGTATTTCTCAGTGAACAAATAACAGGGAACTGTAGGGAAAGATTGGATGCCACTTGTAGGATAGCTGATGGATAGCCATGTTCCGGAAGAAGAGAAATCATGACTTAAGAAAGTGTTTTCATCCCAGAGACTTGACTTAAGAAAGTGTTTTCATCCCAGAGACTTACATGCGTCATGAGAGTCTGGCCGGACGTCATGAGAGTCCGGTGGGAATTCCTGAGGAGCTGGATCCCCCCCCCTGTGGTGGATTACAGCAAGCTTGTGGTATGTCTGTTTTCAGTTTTCTTTAGAACAAGGTAGGGAACTTTCTCCCCTCACTACTGTGAGGGAAGTGCAGTTTGCTGGGCAGTTGTGGGCAGTATTTCCACTTGCCTGGTTGCTGTGTGTGGGTCCACTCCGAGAGCCTCACTCCACGCACAGCTCCTGGGCAGTGTTTGCAGTCAGTTGTGCTGTGATGGGACTGTTTAGCTCCTGAAGCCTTCAAGAGCTTTTGCAGAAGGTCTCGTGCTATTTTCAACTCGTGTTGTCTTCATTTTTTTTTTCAGCATCTGCTGGATTCTGTCACTAAGAGGACAAGGACCTTCAACATCTTTTACCTAGAAAAAAATATACGCTCTCCTCAGCCAGTGCATTTACAAGCACCGGAACGATTATGACAAAACTAGACTCATTGTGGTAAATTTTATATGTGTTTTCTAATGGTTATATATAGTATTCTGTCATGGTTGCACACTCTGCATGCCCTCTGGATATCATGCTTATTTCATATTCATTGCTTTAGTGCTTAGCTGTCATGTTATAAGACTTACCCATTTCCATTTGGAAGACATTTACCCATATTGCAAAACCATTGTTATATTTGGCATAACACTTTTCAGTTTCAGCAGGAAAAAGAGATTGGACTTGAAGACAACGGTTCCACCCACCCAGCTCCTTCAAAGCAATTAACCTTGGAGACTGTGGATAGCTGGTCTTGCTATCCACAAGTGTATCCAAGGTGTAGGGGGACCATGAAAGGAGGGTGCTCTTCTCAGTCTGTTACTTCCTCTTTCTCCCCCTCCTACAAGCAGCCAAACATTTGCAGATGTCTTCAGGAGGCATCCACCGCCCAAGCCGGGCAATCCCAGTGTTGATTTGGTTTAGATATGCTGGAAATGGAGTGTTCAGGTCCAAAGAAGCCATGAGCCCACTCGTCCCTGAGGCGCTTGTGTGTGAGAATAGATAAAATTCTTGGTCCCTCTGCAGTTTACCTTGAAAAGAAGGAGCCTCTTTGCTTAGGCACTGGTATCTCCATCTCTTCCCTCACATCTGATTGAGAGGTAGAACGGACGCTCTGTTCTCACAGTGCAAAAATGGGGATATTTTGGATTCAGGGAGGTCACGCCTGACAGACGTTCCCTTCTCACCTGGTATAATGCCACGTACTAGCTTGAGAAGGGAAAATATTGATGTTATCCCAGCACTTGTGGGCTTCTGGAACTTAACGTTGGAATGCTCAAACTAAATGTGCCTGGATTTCTTTGTTTCCTCCCTTTTTCTTTAGCTCTAAGTACAGTTCTCTCTTCTTCTGAGTGCACTGGGCAAGTAGCAAAGGTAAATTAATTATGGAGCATCCACCAAGTAACTTTCTCAGCTTTTAGCTGTGGTTGCTCAGGGAGGATCTCTTCTGAACTGTTTTAACAACTGTTGCTCCAGGCTCTGTATCCTCTACTCTTTTGGACACATAGGGATGTCTCTGAAGCTACAGAGAATAGAGAAACATTGTGATGCTTTTAGCACATGATATAGCTAAATATCACCAACAGGGGAATGTGTTTACAGATGCTTTAACTTTGTGAGAAGAGAGAAACTATCAGGTTCTTAAACTATTATTTGTGCTTATTGATAATTTGTCTTTTCTTTATTATCAGGAAATGAAGAAAATCATTAGGAACTTCTACTGTGCTTCATAATGTGATCTTCAGAACACTTCACTTCTACTTTATTTAAAATAAAATTTTAATTGCATTCTCTTGTTAGCTATGTATGGTTCAGTAAAGAGTACTTGTAAATATATTTATTACATACATAGATATGGATGTATAAGACATATACGTATATAAATATATATATAAAACAAATAAGATATATAATTATAGTACAACTATTAAGTATATATTACATATTTTATATGTATTTTATATATTTATATCTATTAAAATAAGTTTTAAGATATGTCTTTTACACCTCCATATTTATAAAGCAAATAATACTTTTCAAACAATAAAAGAATATATTGTTTAAAATAGGTTTTTATTAAAGTAAAACAGCATTGGAGTTTGTCTGTTTTATTGGAGAATAATTTCAGCATTAGAAATCTTTCTTCTTCCTGGTATATTAAGTACATCATGGGAAAGTTTACCTCCTTTTTGGTTTATCAGTTATCTAACTGAGGCAAACAAGAAAAATGCATAGGGAAGAAAACAGGAAGCTCTCATCTTGCCTTGTCTTGATCTCCAACTTAGCTGGCTGCTGCCTTCGATTGACAAGATGGGTCTGTATGGATCTTAGAGAATAGGATGGCTTTCCATTTTTTAAAAAAAAAAAGCAAAAGACAAACTGTGCAGTAGGGGTGAAGCTGACAAATTACAAGAATGATGCCTGAAAGTAGCTTCTGAGAAGCCCGAGAGAGTACACACTGAAAACGTCCAGTTTTGCTTCCCTCCTCGTTTGCTTTTTCTGTGCCCTTGTGTTTCTCCTCTAGCTGGGCTCTGCAGGCTCCATTGCTGGGATGCTAAATGGCCCACAGGAGCAAGCAAGCGTTGGCTCTGCTTCCTACGCTAATCTTAGGTCAGGACTGCCCATGTATAAAAGGGCAGAGTCCTGCATTATAGCAAAAGTAGGCCTAAGGCCACCCAACCCTGCTTTTTATGCTGTGTTGTACTGCACAAAGCTTCCTTTTTCAGGTGAAACTTCTAATTGTAAACAGAGTGGCTGCGTTAAGAAAGAGGTATTTCTTGCATTCTAGCTACTCTATGAACAGTTCTTCTAGCGGTATTTTTTTTTTTTTCATATAGGGTTTTTTTGTTGTTGTTCCCCAGTTGTTCCCCTGAAAACACAGAGTTTATAACCCTCTACTCAAAGAGAAAAAGCAAGAGCCCATCCCCACCAAGAAGCAGCAGGGGCAGCTCCATAACCACAGGCGGGCACCAAGAATCCCAGAACCACAAGCGGGCACCGCTCGGACCCCCTGCTCTGCCCACCCTGCTCACACACGAGCTCTGAAACCAGCCTCTCCCAGCGGGAAGCAGAGCGTTAACTCCAGCCTGCCGGCACCGCTGCAGGCCACGCTGGGCACTAAGTGCTGAGCTGAGCTCACCCACGCACACAGAATTCCCCGAGGCCGGACACCTCGGCTAGGCAGGCAAATTAAGCCCCCTCACCAAATACACTAACAGGAGCTCTTCCCAAAGCACGCACCCCTTTTACGCCTTACCTTAACAGGAAGAGAGAGACGACTTTGGCCCCAAAATTCTCCAATATTCACACATCCAATGCTTTGGCCCACTCTAAGGGGAGCCCCTGCCTCCCATGCCCACTGCAGCCCTGGAAGAACCTCCTCCCCGCGGGCTGGGGCCTGATCCCCACCGAGCCGTGCCCGGCTCTCACCTGCTCTCTCCTGCTCTTTGCTTGACCGGCCCTGCTGAGCTGGCGGCGCTCCACCCGCACGACTTCCTTTGGCATCAGCAGCAGCAGCTCAAACTGGGCCATGCGAAAATGAAAACGCCGCTAGCGAAGGCCCCAGCTGCGTCCTGGCACTGAGCAGGCCACAACGGCGCATTCCTCCCGTTTCCAAAGCCGTCTTCCCTCATCCCTTCTGTAGGAAATCTCCCTGATGGATCCTCCCAGCAGAATTTACTGGTGGCTAGAGGAGCTCTGTAAAGCAAGAACAAAATGACTCAAGGCACCAAGATTACTAACACCCTCAACATTGCTATTTAAACGGTGCAGCTTGTGCCAGCTTTGCAAGAGGAAGCATTGGTATATTTTCTGCTTTTTCTTTCAAAGTAGTATCTGGACCTACTAAAGGAAACTCTTAAAGAACACTGAAGGCTAGACAAACTTCAAAGGTCTTCATTACCTTTTTCTTCATTAGAATTTCTGACACATGGGATTCAGTAATTCAAAGGACAAGGACAGGGAACTGTTTCCACCAACTCCAGAGGTTGGAAATACCATCTACTTCCTCACCAGAGCAATGCTGCCCCCCAGCCCTCATTTCAGGAGATCACACATTTGGGGTCTCCTCCTTAATTTCACTGCTTTGACACTCATTCCAACAATTCCACTCATTTCAGCAAGAACATAATGCTACCTTACAACTACAAGAAAGAACCAAGAGAAAGCTTTTATTTTTATCTGGCTCAGGAGAAGAACAGCAGTAGTTATTGGCTTCTCTTTGACAACAGAGTTGCCAAAGGGAAAGAAACAAAATCCCCAAATTCAGATATTTGCCTAGTACATAGCAACAACTTTTAGGAAGAGTTATATATTTCTCCAAAATTATTTTGTTACGTTCACTTAAGTGGACCATCTCCAAAAGAATACCTTTCCTTCAAAATATTGTTTATAGAGCCTATATTATTTATATTGCCTTTACATACCCAAATATCAGGAGCTTTTTCTTAAACCTAATTCTCATTTAAAAAAAAAAAAAAAACAACTGCACCAAAATTCTTCCCTCAAATAACTTCCCCCCACCAAAATAATTATCTCTCAACAACCCGCAAGAAAGTTTCCCCCAAACCATTTTCCCATTCCTCCTTTAAAAATTCCCTGAAAAACGTTCCTTCCAAAAGATGTTCCCCCCCCCAAATGTCTCCCTGTGATTTGGTTTCCCTCCAAATATTTTATCCTCTGAAAAAGTTACCCACCCACTCCTATTTTCTTTCTCTGTCAAAATCATTTCCCTTCCAAAATCAATTTCCCCTCTAAAAGTCTTACAACACTAAAGTGCTTACTGCTTTTCCCAGTTAGTACTGGGCAAACGGCCCTTTTGGCTCCAGAGCTGCTGCTCGGATCTGTGTAAGCCCCATTCTCTGCTAGAGCAAACTCACTTTTGCAGCCACTGCCCTACGGCCGAGCACGCTCCTCAGCACTAGCGCTGCCGACAGGTCGGCCCTTAGATGCTCGTGCGCTCCGTGGGCGCCGGCGCAGCAGGGTTATCCCCGAAAGGCTGCATCCTGCATGTACGGAGGGAGCCGAGAGGCGGCTCGGAAGAAAAGAGCGACAATCACCCACGTGGCCCCGAACGTCAAACCCCAGCTCGCTTCGGAGGCTGAGGCCACCACTCCCCGATCTGCCTCCAAGCTAAAGAGCGTCCCAGGACCAGGCTGGATACCGCGCTGCGTTTCCTCAGGCAGCCCTTTCTGGCACCGCTCCCCACGGAGCTCTAGGCTTTCTCCTGCTCTTAACACTAAGCCTGCCCGTCACGCTGCGTCAGACCTCAGCTCGCTCCGGAGGCTGAGTACACGCCAGAGTCGCTCCCCTGCATGACACAGGGCTGCGCTCCCCCGAGCCCACCCCAGGCACCGCAGGCGCTAACCCAGCCGCGTCACGCACGTTCCTGTTCCTCGGCCTCTCGGCCCCGGGAACCAGGAGTCGTGGCCAGGCCGTGGCCTGGCCCTCCCAGCCCTGCTCGCTCACCGGGGGCCGCCCTGCCCGCAGCCCCCACAGCGCAGCCAGGAGCTGCGGCCCGCGCGGCGCTACGCCTCACCATCGGGGCGCAGCAGCCCCCACGTCCCCGCCGTATGGGCATGCGGGCGCGCGGAACACAGGGCAATGGCAACAGGAGAAACGCCTCCATCCGCTTCACACATGACATCCGCCTCAGACGCGCTTCCACCCCCTTCATTTGGCATGGGAATGTGAAATGAAAATGTCGATGAAAGTCACTTTTCCAGGGAATATATTCCTGCGGCCACGTCCTCCACCAGCACTGCCCCTGCTCTCACTGCTCCCCGGCCTCCCTCCGCCTCCTCCCGTCCCGGGGCCGAGCGCAGCCCTCCAGGGACACCTGCACACCTGCCGGCCGCTGCGCATGCGCCCTGCGCCACACAGGGCCGCCCGAGGCGCTGCACACACGCACAGCCCCGCTCCTGCAGCCCCTCCGCCCCGGCACGCGAGGGCAGCAGCGAGCCCGGCGGCGCGCAGGACGCATGCGCGCACCCCCCATGGCCGTCTCGCTCCTTGAGCGCGGGGGGCAGCAGGGAGCCTGCGCAGCGCAGGGCGCATGCGCGCCGCCTCCTCCCGGCCGCTCTGCGGTACCGACCCGCGCGGGGCCCCACGCGCTCTCCAGCCCCGCGGGTGCTGCTGCCTGTGGTTGTGCTCTGGTCTCTGCTTCTGTTTCTTGAAAACAGTGGCTGCAGTCTAACAGCCAGTAGCGTCTCAATAATGAGATCCTGTGCTTTCATGTTGCTATGGCTGCTTCCCCCAGTCCTACCTGGGCTGATGCAGGCAGCATCTTCAAGGGCGGCTCCAAGAACAAGGCTGCCTCCCGCTCAACCTGCTGTTTGCAGGAGCTTCCCATGCCGTGCGCCACCCTCGAGGAGCTGTCAGAGCGGCCACGCTGCTGCCCCCTCCACTCACAGTTCTGCTTTCTAGATGTACCAGAGCAGCAGCGCTGATTTGTGGGCACGCGAGGGCAGCGCTGAGGACTGAGTTATGCCAATTTGTCTATGTACTTTCATCTAGTGCTCCTCCTTTTTGCAAGAGCCTCTCATTTGACAATCAAGTTCCCTGCCAGTAGGGTCTCCCTGGTTGTGTATTCCTATTCTCAGCAGTGTATCCCTCTCTCTTAGTGGGTGAGCTAGAGTATCCTGCAGGTTCTCCTTTTCTTTTCCTGGAATGAACCCTGCCTACTCTACCAGCAGAACTCCCTCTACCATCTTGCAGTTGCTTTCTTCCTCCTGTTCTTGTTCTTCTTGCTTGAACCTGCTGTGGGTGAAATGGAAAGTAGCAGAGGATGTGCGTACTAAAAGCTTGTGGTTCTTTTGCATATGAACTACTGAAGGCCCCTATCTACAGGGCAGCTAATAACATCAAGCATTTCATTTTTTTAAAAAAAAACCCTATATGAAAGAAAAATAAATACCACTAGAAGAACTGTTCATAGAGTAGCTAGAATGTAAGCAATACCTCTTTCTTAATGCAGCAACTCTGTTCACAATTAGAAGTTTCACCTGAAAAAGGAAGCTTTGTGCAGTACAACGCTGACCCCAGCATAAAAAGCAGGGTTGGGTAGATTTGCTATAATGCAGGACTCTTCCCATTTACACACAGTCTTGACCTAAGATCAGCTTAGGAAGCGGCTAGATAAAGAGATATTAGAGATATAAATAATAGATAGAGATAAAGATAATAGATAAAGATAGAGATAAAGAGATGCTAGAGATAACGATGGCATGACGACTAAAACTTACATGCAAAGATTGCACAGTTGGACATTGAGCATTGCTAGGTGTTATGTCCCATGCCATGTGCGATTGCAGCATGATACATGTTCTTTATTGTGCTTTTATATAATTCCGTTTTCAAAAAATGGCTGTCCCGTCACGAGTCAGAGATTGCAGCAGTTCCCCCGCGTCTGTCAGCAGGGAGGGGAGTTTGGGAGGGCCCAGGCCCACCACCCACGGCCTTTAACGAATTGGCCCAGAATTAAAGATTTAGCGTGGGAAAAGCCATACAGATCCAAAAAACATTTCTGTATATACCTGTTGAGAGCTGAGAGGACCTCTTCTGTCAATACGCACTCACAGGGTGAGTTTTAGGATTTAGTTTAGGGTTTAGTTTTAGCTCTTGCCCCACGCTCTTCCTGCAGTGATGTGCTTCTCCTTGCTGTTTTTAACAGGGTTATGCGGTTTTGAGGTCAGACACCCAACTCTGGGAACAGCAGCAGAGGTAGGAAGAAACAGAGAGTGACTTTTAGGAAGGATCACCCCCACAGCATCACATGAGGGAAGACCACCGCTATTTGCCCATTTATACACATACACTTCTAAAACACCATAGCAACAGTTTCCTGCTGAGAGCAGCAGTACAAAAAAAGTTGAACCAAAAGTTTGAAGTGCAAAAGCTTTATCAGAAGATTGTTTCTGGGTCTGCCTTTCCCGCCCTGTCCCTTCTTTTTCAGTGTAAGAAGTTTCCCTGTTACCACAGAATGAACCAACATGGACTCCCTGGTGAAAGGTGCATTTAAGATGTCAGGATTTCAACACCATCTTCAAGGGCTAAGAAACAGATTTTTGCTTCTATAATTTTTTCCCTCTCCTCTCCCTGGAGATGCAAGGAAACCTTCCTGGTGCCCAGTAGTGCAAGCATGTGCAGGCCCGTGGCTTTCACACAAAGCACTAATAGACAAGAATTGCCTTCACTTCACTTACAGGCATCCACTTTAGAAATCTGGACATTTTATTTTCCACGCTTAAGTGAAGCCTGGACAAAGCCTGCATCTGTAACCCATCCAAGAAAACAACTGAGATATAAAACACAGAGCTTACCTGGCACATGCTTTGCCCTGATTTACCCAGAATATATGAGACAAGTAGCTCTAGTAATGGTTAAGAAGTGAATTTGTACACTCTGCAGGTGAGGCCTCGTGCCTCAGGGGTGGGAGAAGCTCCTTAGCTCGGCCCGGGAAGCAGAGCCAACGCTTGCTTGCTCTTGTGGGCCATTTAGCATCCCAGCAATGGAGCCTGCAGAGCCCAGCTAGAGGAGAAACACGAGGGCACAGAAAAAGCAAACGAGGAGGGAAGCAAAACTGGACGTGTTCAGTGTGTACTCTCTCGGGCTTCTCAGAAGCTACTTTCAGGCATCATTCTCGTAATTTCTCAGCTTCACCCCTACTGCACAGTTTGTTGTCTTCTTTTTTGTTTATTATTATTTTTTTTTTAAAAAAAAGGAAAACCATCCTATTCTCTAAGATCCATACAGACCAGTCTTCTCAATTCATGGCAGCAGCCAGCTAAGTTGGAGATCAAGCCAGGGCAAGATGAGAGCTTCCTGTTTTCTTCACTATGCATTTTTCTTGTTTGCCTCAGTTATATAACTGATAAACCAAAAAGGAGGTAAACTTTCCCATGATCTACTTAATATACCAGGAACAAGGAAGATTTTTACTGCTGAAATTATTCTACAATTAAAACAGACAAACTCGAATGCTGTTTCACTTTTAATAAAAACCTATTTTAACAATACAATTCAAACAATAAAAAAATATTTGTTTTATAAATATGGATGTATAAAAACATATCTTAAGACTTATTTTATACGTATTTTATATATTTATATCTATTAAAATATGTAATATTTATAATACAGCTATAAAATATATCTTAATTTGTTTTATATATATTTTATATACATATATGCCTTATACATCCATATCTGTATGTATGTAATATATTTAGAAGTACTCTTTACTGAACTATACACAGCTACCAAGAGAATGCAATTAAAATTTTATTTTGGTTCGGGAGCAAATGCTGGAACCAAAGTATTTTGGTTCGGAGGAGGGGGTTGATCATCTTAGAGATGGGGCTTGAAATGGGCGTTTTTGATAATTTTGTTCTATGTGAATCTCTCTTTATTACAGAGGCTGCTTATTCTACGGCCCCCCAGGGACTGGAAAGACCCTGGTTGCCTGGGCACTTACCAACGAGTGCAGCTCAGGTTCAGAGGGAAACAGATGCAGGGGGAGAACACGTCACTCCGTCAGCTCAGTTGTTAGAGATCTCTGTTGCTCTAAAAATCTGCTCCAGTGATGTTGCAACCACAGCGCGTTTCACGCGTTTCCTCTTAGGGTAGCACCCTTTTACTCACGTCATATTCCTGCATCCCTGTTCTATTCCAGGCCCATAAATTTCGTCCTTCCATCATTTTCTACACATAATGTGCTTTATCTTTGTGGAAAGAAGACCAAAACCTGTTTATATATGAAATATTATCCTGCAAACCTGTAGCTCAATTATACTAAATTTCATGTGACTTTAAGCAATAGTTTAAAGGCATTCACTAAGCTTGATATCAGCATAACGTTTAAGTGACCTTCTCTATTTTTGAGAGCCTTAAAATGAGCCCTCTCGCTCATCAGCATCTTAATGAGCAAAAGCTTGTCCTTTCTCAGGGATCACTAGAGAAAATAATGCATAATTTAACAAAATTTACTAGTGCAGCAAAATAGATTTTTTTTTTTTTTTCCTGCTAGCTCAGTTGTATCAACACTGCTGGCCCTTATGGATGGGTTGGATACCAGAGGAGAAGTCGTCGTCATTGGAGCCACCAACAGGCTGGATTGGATAGATCCTGCGCGACGCAGAGCCAGGCGCTTTGAGCGAGAATTCCTTTTTAAACTGCCAGATAAAGACGTAGGAACTTGTATTCAATCCTGGTGCTCATCCAGCAAATCCTTCTTGCTGACAAAGCCATGTCACAACACGGTGTCGTGGAGCAGGTAAGCGGGAATGCAGCCCCGTGCAGCTCACACACAGGAGCAATATCCTGAGAGACCGTCCTGGTGTGGAGGGTGGACGTGGTGTGAAAGAAGAGGTACAAGCCCTAGGGAACTCCGTTATCTCAAATAAAACCAAGTTTAAAATCAGCTTTTCACTAAGATCACCGTTTCTCAGCAATGAAAAAATGTGTGTATATAGCAACCCAAATTATTAAAAAAGGAAAAGAAATTCCACATGAAGCTGGTTTTTGTTCTTTTGTTCTGGCTATCGCTACTTAGCTACATTTGAGATAATTTTCTTTGAGGAAATACCTTTCTTTTCCAGTTAAGTTTTCTGTTGTTCTTTTTCCCAAAGATCGTTAGGTCTCATACTTGTCAAAACTTAATAATCACCTGCCTTAATCTGTTAATACCACAGATTCTGCCTCTGCCTTTTGACTCAAGATAAGCTATAATGCAAGCACTCTATTTCTAGGCTAGAAAAGAGATTTTCAAGATTCACACACGAAACTGGACCCCTAAACCATGTGACATGTTCCTTGATGAGCTGGCTGAAAAATCTGCCGGTAAGTTCAAAAATCAAGCGAGTTCCTGCATGTTACTAAGTCTGCAGGAGTTGCAGCTTGTGGCACATGGCAGGTGGGAACCAGGGTGTTGCACCTTGCTGCAGAACTAGCCAGGGAGCCAGCTGTGTGTCCTCAAAACCATCGGAGTGAGATGATTCCAACCACTTACTGTTTTATTTTCTGTCTCTCCAAACAGCGAGTGGCTTTTGGGGCATCCTCCTTGGGAGAAAAGTTTGGCTTAGAAGGTTCAGGAGAAAAGTCTGGCTGATTTGTAACCATGCAAACCAGCTAACAAAACCTCTGTAGTGCAGCAACACTTTTCACATTTCCTATTAGACTGTTCTTAACCTGCATGCAAAGTCTTCGCGTGTTGCACTTTGGCACCTTGACCTTTCTGTGTTGCCACAGCCTGAAAAAATGCTCCATTTGATGTTCTGTTTTATTAGGATGCTGTGGTGCTGATATCAAGTCCGCATGTGCTGAAGCCGCCCTCCGTGCTTTGCGACGCCGCTACCCTCAGATATACAGAAGCCCTGAGAAACTGCAGCTAGATGTCTTTTCAATTAAAATAACAGCAAAAGATTTTTTCATGGCTATGGAAAGAATTGTACCAGCTTCACAGAGGTCTGCGGCTTTGCTCAGACAAGCATTATCACCCATTTTTAAACCACTGCTTAATAAGACTTTTCAGAGAATTTTACGAGTCCTGCAGAGAGTATTTCCCCACGCAGAACTTGTCCTAAAGAAGGACCAGCAGCAAGACAGGACCATGACATGTACAGCTGGTTAAAACTACTTGTTGTTTTAGCTATCATCATTTCACCTCATATGAATTGAAGTATTTGTGGATCACACTGGGCGATGTGTGAGATCACATGCATCAGATTTCCTGGCAACATCCTGCTAGCTTTTCTACCTGGAGAGTTGCTAGGTTCATTTTTATTGGTAGAACAGGCAGAAAGCCACAAGTGCAAGCAGAGACGCTAGGTGACCCATAATTGCTTCCCCTCTCTGTTCTCCGCTTCTACCTTCTCCTCCCTGAGTGATCTTGGAGGATCTTTATGCAGAAGATGTGTTGATCTACACACCCTGGCTTAGGAGTCTTGAGACAAAGGCCAGTTGGTGGCCATCACATTCACTTAATTCCCATACTTTTACTGTGGGACACAGATTCCAGACACACAGCCTCGTGGGTTGTGTGGGTGTCTAGCAAGTACAGGAGTTGTTACTGATAATCACATTTCTTTGTTCTTGGGGCAAAAAAGGGACTTTTTGCCAATAAAGAAATATAACTTTTGAAAAACATAAGACTTAGGCGAGGTTTGTAGAGCCTTGTGCAATCTCTTTAGACCAAGGATCAAGTGTTCAAAAATAGCATTTAGTGTGAGCCCATCCAAGGGAGAAAGAGAGATAAGTGGGTTTTGTGGCTGCTTTGGAAGCTGTATTAGAGTGAGAGACATGCAGACTATCCAGGGAAGTTAACAAACCATTCTTGTCTTCCAGATGATATGAACGCTGCTTTACAAAGCGATTTCATCTGGAGTGATGAGGAGTCACTTTCAGCCTTTGAAGATGAGGAGACTTTTCCTGAAAAGACTTGTCGAAAGAAGAAAAACTTCCTTGACTTCAAGAGGTAAATGCCTGTCCCCTTTTAGGTTCAGAATCTTCAGCTTGTTGTGTCTTTGGAAAGAGATTATGCTGCTTGTGTCTTCTCTCAAGAGAAACTTGAAACAGAGCAAATTAACATTTATGTCTTTAATCATCACTATGTGTTTTAAACTTCCTATTTTCTAATTTTGTTCCAGAAATGCTTCTCACCAGACAACGTGTCACAGGCCAAGGCTCTTGCTCTCTGGAGAGCCAGACCGTGGGCAAAGCCCCCACTTGGCCCCCCCAGTCATACACGCCCTGGAAAAGTTTCCAGTTTCTACCCTGGACCTGCCAGTTCTGTTTGCTAGTGCCTCATCACCAGAGGAAATATGTGCACAGGTATCTTCTTTTTTTTTTCCTTCTTTCTTTAATCTCATGAGATTCACTGTCTGTCTGTAAACTGCTCAAGTGAGGTAAGTGAAATTGTTAATGGAAGTGGTCTGCTTTTACTGTACTTTGCTACTATATTATAACATTTTGACCTTTGATGAGAGATGGACACGTAAGCACAGATGTTCTATTGAGTCATGCGGCTCTTTAGAAGTTAACTTACATGTACGCAGTCTTGCAATCAGGCAGCAATCTGGATCTCTGTCTGTGTAGCTCTCTCAATTTTTGAGTCAAATCAGAAATTTTACTCTACTATTAATAAGTTTTGCATGGTGAGGTTTTGTTTGTTTGTTTATTTGTTTATTGGTACGTTGCCTTTATGCACTTCTATTTTATTAGACCAGTTTGATGTGTAGTTATTTATGAGCAGCCTGTGCTCCTGGTTCATTGCTCTTTGATCTCTAGAGGTCCCTTCCAACCCTAAGCATTCTATGATTCTATGATTCTCTTACCAAAGCTTTCATTTTACTAGTTTATCCGAGAAGCTCAGAGCACAGCACCAAGTATAATTTATATTCCACGGATCAATGTATGGTGGGAAACAGCTGGCGTTGTGTTGAAAACTACCTTTACAACGTTATTAGAGAACATTCCAGCATTTGCTCCGGTTTTGTTGCTTGCAACAGCAAACGTATCGTACATGGATCTCCAAGATGAGGTATTTCTGTCAACACTTTCCCCAATTCTTTTATTCACTTTAATTTTATGAATCTTTTAAGTATACGAATACTGTCCTCCCTCAAGCAAATGGATCCTTTTATTACGAGGGCACCCTTCTGAATCGTGTAGATTTGCTTAGACACAAAGCAGCGCTGAGAACGTTTGTCTCGGTTGTTTTGTGAGTCAAGGGACTCGCTTCCACTTCAGCAGGAGACCTCAAAGGTGGGGGGATGTCATCACTCTGTCAGTGCATCGTGTGCTCGTCCATTCCCTGAGCTTAAATTCTAGAGCTTTTCCTCAAAGAAGATATCTTATTTGCCATCCTGACCTAAAGAAACCTAGCCTTTGATCACCAGGAAGATATTATTATTATTATTATTATTATTATTATTATTATTATTATTAAGCTTAATTTAAAAAATCCTCTTTTTGACGTAGTGATCTTTTACCTGAAATGTCTTTCCTTCTCATGCCATAGATACAGGAGTTGTTTATTGAAGATTATGGAGAAGTTTTCGATATCCCGTTGCCTGCTAAGGAAGAGAGAAGCAACTTTTTTGAGGACTTAATTTTAAGTCAAGCTGCTAAACCTCCTGCATCTAGAAAGAAAGCAGGTGAGCCTATTCTATAGATAAAAATTTGCTAACTGTATGTTAACAGCCTTACAGTATTTGTTTTGGTAGTGGGTTTCCTATCAGTAACTCTGTGTGTGCTCCTATTTGAGTGCTGCGGATGGAATAAACTTTTCTGGTTCCCTTAAGCTCGGCAGGCCCTGGAAGTGCTGCCGGTGGCGCCGCCGCCTGAACCTCGGGAACCACCATGGGGAGAAACACAAGGGGCAGAGGAGCAGGAGGAGGAGTCCCTTGGTGCACTTAGCGTTTTCTTAAGGGATGTTACTCTCAGAATTGCTACTGACGGACGTTTCAAGGCCTTCACAAACCCTGTTGATGCAGATGAGGTAAACTGGTCTTTGTCTGTAATACTGTACTGTCTGGGTGTATTTTTAAGTGCCCAGTGTTGATGTGCTCTAGCGAAAGGCTTATCTTTAGCACTGCACTAAAAGGATTTCTTTTTGGAGGAGCAAAAAGTGTTTTGTATTTTATTTTGCTGACTCCCTGAGGCTCTTCAATGTCCTTTTTTTGAGTAGTCACTGAAAGCCCTGGTTTCCTCCTAGAAAGTCAGAGCAGCTACCACCAGAGTTTGCGTGGGGAAAGACTTTGATATGTAGGTATGCTACAACTCTGAAATAAACAGTCAGCTTTCTTTGGGGCTGTTGGAATAAAGCCTAAAGCTCTTGCTACGTGTTTGTTGGCTGTCAGTGGTTCCTCTGGGAACAGGAGAAGAGCAGATGTTTGAAAAAAAATTCAAGATTCCGCCTGCCATTTTGTCTCTGGCTCCCCAGTACAGGATCAGCCATAAATGACATGTGGTTTCATCTTCCCCCAAAACTTCGAAGTCCCCCTTTTACTCATTTAATTTACTGACTGTGCCCCCATCTTAACAGACTTATACTTCAGAGTTAGTTGCAATTTTAATACAGCTGTGTATCAGCAAGGGCCCTGTTCCTCTGGGCATCCCTCGTCTTTCCCTTCCAGGCTCTTGACATGTGAATAGTCTAAACAAATACAGGTGTCCTCACCTAAACTAGCCTTGAGGCTTCTCTCACGCTCCCAGTAAGGACATAATTAGCTCTGCTCCAGGTATCTCCTCCTAAGGGAGATGCCTAGAGCAGCTACTTCCAAAGGGCAATTCCGGCAGCGGATTTCCTGCTGCCCGGAGCAGAGCCTGGCTCGGGTGGCTCAATCCAATGTATTTACTGTGATGTTCTGAAGCTGAAGGAAGCCAATCCTGCTCTGCATGTCTGTTCCCTTCGCTGTCCCACACACACTCCCCAGCTTCCTGCTGCCTTTCTTCTTCCTTCCAGTGTGTCTCTTTAAAGCCAAACCCTTTGAAAGAGCCCTTCCTTTTTCAAGCAGCTAAGTGGTTAATTCCACTATCTGCTCATAATGTCACAAATATTCAGGGTTTGTAAGAAGTCATTTATTTGAATTTATTAAAATAATGTGGGTAGATACTGTGTAAGTCTAATAAAACCTCTGAAACCAACTATTTAAATGGTAAGTACCTGATTATATCACAGTTATTAAACAGCCAATGGACCTTTCAACAATTCTCTCTAAAATTGACTTGCACCAATATCTAACTGCAGGAGATTTTCTGAAAGATCTTGATCTAATCTGTAGCAGTGCCTTAGAATACAAGCCAGATAGAGAAGCTGGAGGTGAGGATAGCTCTTTATCCCTCATTTAGACAACCTTTAAAATGTATAGATTGAGAAGAGTTGTCTCTTTACAATGGCCTTGGGATTAGCTCCCTTGAAACATCCACAGAGAGCATTTCTTGCCACTTTAAAAATTGGTGTAGTGTTAAATTATTTAGAGATGAAATTATGTGCAGTCAGTGCTAATGAAGATGTAGTGCCTCTGCCTTCATTATTAACTTTTATGTTCTTCTGCCAAAACTATTCACTGAAATAGCTTGCAAAATCTCTTTGGGAAAAGAGTTCATCTTTTCCATATGATCCAAATCAAGGATTTCACTTAGCTAGTGGCAAACACTCAGTTCTGACTGTCAAATTTCAGATCGTCTCATTAGAGACAAAGCTTGTGCTCTGAGAGATGTTGCCCATGCCATAGTGAAGGAAGAAATGGATAAAGACTTGGAACAACTTTGTGAAGAAATGAAAGAGTCTCGTGAGAAAAGAGGTATGTATTCCAACCCTCGGGATTTGAAGACTTGCCTCAGTATTTGTAAGTAGAAACGTGAGACCAACTTTTTTGCTGTCCGTTCTTCATTGCAAGGCTGCAGCTCTTCACAGGATGTGCCATCTCACTACGAGGTGATGCCACAGCAGCCCTCTGTTTCTGGATGTAATAAACAAGATAACAAGTGTAACGAAAGAATAGAGATGCCAGTGATGCCTGGAGCCTGCCCTACACCACTGCCTAATGGCAAGTTGCTTTTTCTTTTTAGATTTTTTTTTCTTTTTTTCTCCCCCACCAACAGGCTTTCTGGGTGATATTGCTAATGCCATTGGTATCCTTCTTGTGACAAGGTTTTTGCCAGTGGAAACTTTGCCAAGGATTTCACCCATCTGTTTTGTGCAATATTCTGTAAATAGAAAGAAGGGTGGGGTTTTTTGTTTTCCTTTGTGGAAGGCATAAGGACGAAGACTGCTTTAAACAGGTTATCTGAATCATAAAACTTTACTGAGAATTTTCTTTATCCTTCAGTTACTTTCTTGAAATGGTCTCTTTTTAACTCTTCCCAGCATTCACTCTGCTTTTGATCTTTACTGGTTTTATAAGAGATTTGAAGAAGAGCTTTTCTCCAAAGGCTTTTTTGCTATTCATCTCTATTAGTTCATGTAATGAGACAGTAAGCAACTTTACCCAATAGGCAGACAATAGGACTGCAAAGCAAGGCTAAAGTAGGAATTTTCTGGGCTTAAAAGCTTCAAATCTAGTTTAAAGTCTTGAATAAATTTAAAACTCTAACAGCAAATGGACCACATGAACTTGCAACCTTTTCTTTAGACCTACATGTGTAGTGAGATTTGTCAGTACTTTCAGTTCTTCGATTGTTTTACTTGACATACGAGGAAGATAAGAAGAGCCAATTTTAAAGGAGGAGCTTCTTTGCTTATATTTTGGGTTGTTTTTTCCTAATATCTTATTGCAGTTCCGTCCAAAAGAAAACGCAAAAGGAACAATTGCACTTCCAGTGGTGAAACAAAGAGGAGAAAGATTTTGCAGTGGAGTAAAGTGAATAGAAGTGGAGAAGACCAAGAGGAAGTAGACAGTGATGGAGAAGAGTTCTTGGAAAACGGTGCTTCTAGCATGCACCAGACTGAAGGTGAATTCATAGGAGGTTCTCGTGTGGAAGAAAGCCACAATAGTCTTCCACGACGACGGACAAATGTCTATGAAAATAAACATGAGACAGAAAACAAGAGATTTTTCCTCTGTGACTAAATCTGGCTCTGAAAAGAAAAGAGCCCAGTTTTCTCCCAATTCAGGGCTAATAAATTGAAATGACACTTTGGATTCCCAGAATACAGCAAGTTTCCAAGAGGGTGATTCAGAAGGTAAGCGAAAGGTCCAGCAGACCAGTTAGCTCCATTTTGTTGTTGAGGGGTTTACATTAGCCTCCTTTAATTTCATTCTATTATTTCTTTACAAATCACTGCACTGTGTTGCTTCCGTTAAGATTCTGTCCCTCTGATTATGCAACCAAACTAATTTTCTTAAGCTGCTGCTCTTCTAATTCTGAAATCAGTTTTGTAATTCTATCTCCTCAAAAACCAACAATCATTTGCTTTCTTTTAAGGCACGTGCATCTTTCTGATAAGGAGCAGCTTGGGATAAGGAGCTGTAACTCGGCCTGTGTAGACTTAGTTACGATGTGGCAGAGATGACTCACATCCTAATGCTTGCTTCAAATGGGAGATGGGTTTTCTTAACATTCAACTTCCTTAAGTAGGCACTGCTGTAATGGTAACGTTTGACTATTGCTTTTTTCTCCTCTCAACCCTAGGCTTTTCACTCCCACTGCTTTTTGATCTTGGTTCCTATTTTTTATGGAGGAGAAAGTAGAAGGCAAGTATTTCTCAGTGAACAAATATCAGGGAACCGTAGAGAAAGATTGGATGCCACTTGTGGGATAGCTGATGGATAGCCATGTTCCGGAGAAAGAGAAATCATGACTTAAGAAAATGTTTTCATTCCAAAAACTTACATGCGTCATGAGAGTCCGGTGGGAATTCCTGAATTACCTAGAAAAAATATACGCTCTCCTCAGCCAGTGCATTTACAAGCACCAGAATTATTATGAAAGGAACTAAACTCATTATGGTAAATTTTATATACGTTTTCTAATGGTTATATATAGTATTCTGTCATGGTTACACAGTCTGCATGCCCTCTGGATATCATGCTTATTTCATATTCATTGCTTTAGTGCTTAGCTGTCATGTTATAAGACTTACTCATTTCCGTTTGGAAGACATTTACCCACATTGCAAAACCATTGTTATATTTGGCATAACTCTTTTCAGTTTCAGCAGGAAAAAGAGATTGGACGTGAAGAACTTCTTTACTGTGAGGGTGACAGAGCACTGCAACAGGTTGCCAAGAGAGGTTTTGGAGTCTCCTTCTGTGGAGATCTTCAAAACTTGCTTGGATGCAGTCCTGTGCCACGTGCCCTAGGTGTCCCTGCTGGAGCAGGGGTGTTGGACTAGACGATCTCTAGAGGTCCCTTCCAACCTCAACCACTCTGTGATTCTGTGACAACGGTTCCACCCACCCAGCTCCTTCAAAGAAATTAACCTTGGAGACTGTGGATAGCTGGTCTTGCTATCCACAAGTGTATCCAAGGTGTAGGGGGACCATGAAAGGAGGGTGCTCTTCTCAGTCTGTTACTTCCTCTTTCTCCTCCTCCTACAAGCAGCCAAACGTTTGCAGATGTCTTCAGGAGGCATCCACCACCCAAGCCGGGCAATCCCAGTGTTCATTTGGTTTAGATATGCTGGAAATGGAGTGTTCGGGTCCAAAGAAGCCATGAGCCCACTCGTCCCTGAAGCACCTGTGTGTGAGAATAGATGAAATTCTTGGTCCCTCTGCAGTTTACCTTGAAAAGAAGGAGCCTCTTTGCTTAGGCACTGGTATCTCCATCTCTTCCCTCGCATCTTATTGAGAGGTAGAACGGATGCTCTGTTCTCACTGTGCAAAAATGGGGATATTTTGGATTCAGGGAGGTCACGCCTGACAGACGTTCCCTTCTCACCTGGTATAATGCCACGTACTAGCTTGAGAAGGGAAAATATTTATGTTATCCCAGCACTTGTGAGCTTCTGGAACTTAACGTTGGAATGCTCAAATTAAATGTGCCCGGATTTCTTTGTTTCCTCCATTTTTCTTTAAAAAAAAAAAGCATTGTGATGCTTTTAGCACATGATATAGCTAAATATCACCAACAGGGGAATGTGTTTACAGATGCTTTAACTTTGTGTGAAGAAAGAATCTATCAGGTTCTTAAACTATTATTTGTGCTTATTGATAATTTGTCTTTTCTTTATTATCAGGAAATGAAGAAAATCATTAGGAACTTCTACTGTGCTTCATAATGTGATCTTCAGAACACTTCACTTCTACTTTATTTAAAATAAAATTTTAATTGCCTTCTCTTGTTAGCTGTGTATGGTTCAGTAAAGAGTACTTGTAAATATATTTATTACATACATACAGATATGGATGTATAAGGCATATACGTATATAAGATATATATAAAACAAATAAGATATATTTAATAGTTGTACTATAATTATATATATTACATATTTTATATGTATTTTATATATTTATATCTATTAAAATAAGTTTTAAGATATGTCTTTTACACCTCCATATTTATAAAGCAAATATACATATCAAACAATAAAAAAAAAATTGTTTTAATAAAAACCTATTTTAAGTAAAATAGCATTCGAGTTTGTCTGTTTTAATTGTAGAATAATTTCAGCATTAGAAATCTTCCTTGTTCCTGGTATATTAAGTAGATCATGGGAAAGTTTACCTCCTTTTTGGTTTATCAGTTATATAACTGAGGCAAACAAGAAAAATGCATAGTGAAGAAAACAGGAAGCTCCCGTCTTGCCTTGTCTTGATCTCCAACTTAGCTGGCTGCTGCCTTCGATTGACAAGGTGGGTCTGTATGGATCTTAGAGAATAGGATGGCTTTCCATTTTTTAAAAAAAACAAAAGACAAACTGTGCAGTAGGGGTGAAGCTGAGAAATTACGAGAATGATGCCTGAAAGTAGCTTCTGAGAAGCCCGAGAGAGTACACACTGAACACGTCCAGTTTTGCTTCCCTCCTCGTTTGCTTTTTCTGTTCCCTCGTGTTTCTCCTCTAGCTGGGCTCTGCAGGCTCCATTGCTGGGATGCTAAATGGCCCAGCAGAGCAAGCAAGCGTTGGCTCTGCTTCCTACGCTAATTTTAGGTCAGGACTGCCCATGTATATAAGGGCAGAGTCCTGCATTATAGCAAATCTAGGCCTAAGGCCACCCAACCCTGCTTTTTATGCTGTGTTGTACTGCACAAAGCTTCCTTTTTCAGGTGAAACTTCTAATTGTAAACAGAGTGGCTGCGTTAAGAAAGAGGTATTTCTTGCATTCTAGCTACTCTATGAACAGTTCTTCTAGAGGTATTTTTTTTTTTCATATAGTGTTTTTTTGTTGTTGTTCCCCAGTTGTTCCCCTGAAAACACGGAGTTTATAACCCTCTACTCAAAGAGAAAAAGCAAGAGCCCATCCCCACCAAGAAGCAGCAGGGGCAGCTCCATAACCACAGGCGGGCACCAAGAATCCCAGAACCACAAACGGGCACCGCTTGGACCCCCTGCTCTGCCCACCCTGCTCACACACCAGCTCTGAAAGCAGCATCTCCCAGCGGGAAGCGGAGCGTTAACTCCAGCCTGCCGGCACCGCTGCAGGCCACGCTGGGCACTAAGTGCTGAGCTGAGCTCGCCCACGCACACAGAATTCCCCGAGGCCGGACGCCTCGGCTAGGCAGCCAAATTAAGCCCCCCCGCCCCGCCGAAAACACTCACAGGAACTCTTCCCAAAGCATGCACCCCTTTTACGCCTTACCTTAACAGGAAGAGAGAGACGACTTTTGCCCCAAAATTCTCCAATATTCACACATCCAATTCTTTGACCCACTCTAAGGGGAGCCCCTGCCTCCCATGCCCACTGCAGACCTGGAAGAACCTCTTCCCGTGGGCTGGGGCCTGACCCCCACCGAGCCGTGCCCGGCTCTCACCTGCTCTCTCCTGCTCTTTGCTTGACCGGCCCTGCTGAGCTGGCGGCGCTCCACCTGCACGACTTCCTTTGGCATCAGCAGCAGCAGCTCAAACTGGGCCATGCGAAAATGAAAACGCCGCTAGCGAAGGCCCCAGCTGCGTCCTGGCACTGAGCAGGCCACAACGGCGCATTCCTCCCGTTTCCAAAGCCGTCTTCCCTCATCCCTTCTGTAGGAAATCTCCCTGACGGATCCTCCCAGCAGAATTTACTGGTGGCTATAGGAGCTCTGTAAAGAAAGAACAAAATGACTCAAGGCACTAAGATTACTAACACCCTCAACATTGCTATTTAAACGGTGCAGCTTGTGCCAGCTTTCCAAGAGGAAGCATTGGTATATTGTCTGCTTTTTCTTTCAAAGTAGTATCTGGACCTACTAAAGGAAACACTTAAAGAACACTGAAGGCTAGCCAAACTTCAAAGGTCTTCATTACCTTTTTCTTCATTAGAATTTCTGACACATGGGATTCAGTAATTCAAAGGACAAGGACAGGGAACTGTTTCCACCAACTCCAGAGGTTGGAAATACCATCTACTGCCTCACCAGAGCAATGCTGCCCCCCAGCCCTCATTTCAGGAGATCACACATTTGGGGTCTCCTCCTTAATTTCACTGCTTTGACACTCATTCCAACAATTCCACTCATTTCAGCAAGAACATAATGCTACCTTACAACTACAAGAAAGAACCACGAGAAAGCTTTTATTTTTATCTGTCTCGGGAGAAGAACAGCAGTAGTTATTGGCTTCTCTTTGACAACAGAGTTGCCAAAGGGAAAGAAACAAAATCCCCAAATTCAGATATTTGCCTAGTACATAGCAACAACTTTTAGGAAGAGTTATATATTTCTCCAACATTATTTTGTTACGTTCACTTAAGTGGAGCGTACTTCAGATGCTGGGAATACAAAACAAAGCCAAAAAAAACACCATCTCCAAAAGAATACCTTTCCTTCAAAATATTATTTATAGAGCCTATATTATTTATATTGCCTTTACATACCCAAATATCAGGAGCTTTTTCTTAAAACCTAATTCTCATAAAAAAAAAAAAAAAACTGCACCAAAATTCTTCCCTCAAATAACTTCCCTCCACCGAAATAATTATCTCTCAACAACCTGCAAGAAAGTTTCCCCCAAACCATTTTCCCATTCCTCCTTTAAAAATTCTCTGAAAAATATTCCTTCCAAAAAATGTTCCCCCCTCAAATGTCTCCCTGTGATTTGGTTTCCCTCCAAATATTTTATCCTCTGAAAAAGTTACCCACCCACTCCTATTTTCTTTCTCTGTCAAAATCATTTCCCTTCCAAAATCAATTTCCCCTCTAAAAGTCTTACAACACTAAAGTGCTTACTGCTTTTCCCAGTTGGTACTGGGCAAACGGCCCTTTTGGCTCCGGAGCTGCTGCTCGGATCTGTGTAAGCCCCATTCTCTGCTAGAGCAAACTCACTTTTGCAGCCACTGCCCTACGGCCGAGCACACTCCTCAGCACTAGCGCTGCCGACAGGTCGGCCCTTAGATGCTCGTGCGCTCCATGGGTGCCCGCGCAGCAGGGTTATCCCCGAAAGGCTGCATCCTGCATGTACGGAGGGAGCCGAGAGGCAGCTCGGAAGAAAAGAGCGACAGTCACCCACGTGGCCCCGAACGCCAAACCCCAGCTCGCTCCGGAGGCTGAGGCCACCACTCCCCGATCTGCCTCCAAGCTAAAGGGCGTCCCAGGACCAGGCTGGATACCGCGCTGCAGGCAGCCCTTTCTGGCGCCGCTCCCCACGGAGCTCTAGACTTTCTCCTGCTCTTAACACTAAGCCTGCCCGTCACGCTGCGTCAGACCTCAGCTCGCTGCGGAGGCCGAGCACACGCCAGAGTCGCTCCCCTGCATGGCACAGGGCTGCGCTCCCCCGAGCCCACCCCAGGCACCGCAGGCGCTAACCCAGCCGCGTCACGCACGTTCCTGTTCCTCGGCCTCTCGGCCCCGGGAACCAGGAGTCGTGGCCAGGCCGTGGCCCGGCCCTCCCAGCCCTGCTCACTCACCGGGGGCTGCCCTGCCCGCAGCCCCCACAGCGCAGCCAGGAGCTGCGGCCCGCACGGCGCTACGCCTCACCATCGGGGCGCAGCAGCCCCCACGTCCCCGCCGTATGGGCATGCGGGCGCGCGGAACACAGGGCAATGGCAACAGGAGAAACGCCTCCATCTGCTTCACACATGACATCCGCCTCAGACACGCTTCCACCCCCTTCATTTGGCATGGGAATGTGAAATGAAAATGTCGATGAAAGTCACTTTTCCAGGGAATATATTCCTGCGGCCACGTCCTCCACCAGCACTGCCCCTGCTCTCACTGCTCCCCGGCCTCCCTCCGCCTCCTCCCGTCCCGGGGCCCGAGCGCAGCCCTCCAGGGACACCTGCACACCTGCCGGCCGCTGCGCATGCGCCCTGCGCCACACAGGGCCGCCCGAGGCGCTGCACACACGCACAGCCCCGCTCCTGCAGCCCCTCCGCCCCGGCACGCGAGGGCAGCAGCGAGCCCGGCGGCGCGCAGGACGCATGCGCGCACCCCCCATGGCCGTCTCGCTCCTTGAGCGCGGGGGGCAGCAGGGAGCCTGCGCAGCGCAGGGCGCATGCGCGCCGCCTCCTCCCGGCCGCTCTGCGGTACCGACCCGCGCGGGGCCCCACGCGCTCTCCAGCCCCGCGGGTGCTGCTGCCTGCGGTTGTGCTCTGGTCTCTGCTTCTGTTTCTTGAAAACAGTGGCTGCAGTCTAATAGCCAGTAGCGTCTCAATAATGAGATCCTGTGCTTTCATGTTGCTATGGCTGCTTCCCCCAGTCCTACCTGGGCTGATGCAGGCAGCATCTTCAAGGGCGGCTCCAAGAACAAGGCTGCCTCCCGCTCAACCTGCTGTTTGCAGGAGCTTCCCATGCCGTGCGCCACCCTCGAGGAGCTGTCAGAGCGGCCACGCTGCTGCCCCCTCCACTCACAGTTCTGCTTTCTAGATGTACCAGAGCAGCAGCGCTGATTTGTGGGCACGCGAGGGCAGCGCTGAGGACTGAGTTATGCCAATTTGTCTATGTACTTTCATCTAGTGCTCCTCCTTTTTGCAAGAGCCTCTCATTTGACAATCAAGTTCCCTGCCAGTAGGGTCTCCCTGGTTGTGTATTCCTATTCTCAGCAGTGTATCCCTCTCTCTTAGTGGGTGAGCTAGAGTATCCTGCAGGTTCTCCTTTTCTTTTCCTGGAATGAACCCTGCCTACTCTACCAGCAGAACTCCCTCTACCATCTTGCAGTTGCTTTCTTCCTCCTGTTCTTGTTCTTCTTGCTTGAACCTGCTGTGGGTGAAATGGAAAGTAGCAGAGGATGTGCGTACTAAAAGCTTGTGGTTCTTTTGCATATGAACTACTGAAGGCCCCTATCTACAGGGCAGCTAATAACATCAAGCATTTCATTTTTTTTAAAAAAAACCCTATATGAAAGAAAAATAAATACCACTAGAAGAACTGTTCATAGAGTAGCTAGAATGTAAGCAATACCTCTTTCTTAATGCAGCAACTCTGTTCACAATTAGAAGTTTCACCTGAAAAAGGAAGCTTTGTGCAGTACAACGCTGACCCCAGCATAAAAAGCAGGGTTGGGTAGATTTGCTATAATGCAGGACTCTTCCCATTTACACACAGTCTTGACCTAAGATCAGCTTAGGAAGCGGCTAGATAAAGAGATATTAGAGATATAAATAATAGATAGAGATAAAGATAATAGATAAAGATAGAGATAAAGAGATGCTAGAGATAACGATGGCATGACGACTAAAACTTACATGCAAAGATTGCACAGTTGGACATTGAGCATTGCTAGGTGTTATGTCCCATGCCATGTGCGATTGCAGCATGATACATGTTCTTTATTGTGCTTTTATATAATTCCGTTTTCAAAAAATGGCTGTCCCGTCACGAGTCAGAGATTGCAGCAGTTCCCCCGCGTCTGTCAGCAGGGAGGGGAGTTTGGGAGGGCCCAGGCCCACCACCCACGGCCTTTAACGAACTGGCCCAGAATTAAAGATTTAGCGTGGGAAAAGCCATACAGATCCAAAAAACATTTCTGTATATACCTGTTGAGAGCTGAGAGGACCTCTTCTGTCAATACGCACTCACAGGGTGAGTTTTAGGATTTAGTTTAGGGTTTAGTTTTAGCTCTTGCCCCACGCTCTTCCTGCAGTGATGTGCTTCTCCTTGCTGTTTTTAACAGGGTTATGCGGTTTTGAGGTCAGACACCCAACTCTGGGAACAGCAGCAGAGGTAGGAAGAAACAGAGAGTGACTTTTAGGAAGGATCACCCCCACAGCATCACATGAGGGAAGACCACCGCTATTTGCCCATTTATACACATACACTTCTAAAACACCATAGCAACAGTTTCCTGCTGAGAGCAGCAGTACAAAAAAAGTTGAACCAAAAGTTTGAAGTGCAAAAGCTTTATCAGAAGATTGTTTCTGGGTCTGCCTTTCCCGCCCTGTCCCTTCTTTTTCAGTGTAAGAAGTTTCCCTGTTACCACAGAATGAACCAACATGGACTCCCTGGTGAAAGGTGCATTTAAGATGTCAGGATTTCAACACCATCTTCAAGGGCTAAGAAACAGATTTTTGCTTCTATAATTTTTTCCCTCTCCTCTCCCTGGAGATGCAAGGAAACCTTCCTGGTGCCCAGTAGTGCAAGCATGTGCAGGCCCGTGGCTTTCACACAAAGCACTAATAGACAAGAATTGCCTTCACTTCACTTACAGGCATCCACTTTAGAAATCTGGACATTTTATTTTCCACGCTTAAGTGAAGCCTGGACAAAGCCTGCATCTGTAACCCATCCAAGAAAACAACTGAGATATAAAACACAGAGCTTACCTGGCACATGCTTTGCCCTGATTTACCCAGAATATATGAGACAAGTAGCTCTAGTAATGGTTAAGAAGTGAATTTGTACACTCTGCAGGTGAGGCCTCGTGCCTCAGGGGTGGGAGAAGCTCCTTAGCTCGGCCCGGGAAGCAGAGCCAACGCTTGCTTGCTCTTGTGGGCCATTTAGCATCCCAGCAATGGAGCCTGCAGAGCCCAGCTAGAGGAGAAACACGAGGGCACAGAAAAAGGAAACGAGGAGGGAAGCAAAACTGGACGTGTTCAGTGTGTACTCTCTCGGGCTTCTCAGAAGCTACTTTCAGGCATCATTCTCGTAATTTCTCAGCTTCACCCCTACTGCACAGTTTGTTGTCTTCTTTTTTGTTTATTATTATTTTTTTTTTTAAAAAAAAGGAAAACCATCCTATTCTCTAAGATCCATACAGACCAGTCTTCTCAATTCATGGCAGCAGCCAGCTAAGTTGGAGATCAAGCCAGGGCAAGATGAGAGCTTCCTGTTTTCTTCACTATGCATTTTTCTTGTTTGCCTCAGTTATATAACTGATAAACCAAAAAGGAGGTAAACTTTCCCATGATCTACTTAATATACCAGGAACAAGGAAGATTTTTACTGCTGAAATTATTCTACAATTAAAACAGACAAACTCGAATGCTGTTTCACTTTTAATAAAAACCTATTTTAACAATACAATTCAAACAATAAAAAAATATTTGTTTTATAAATATGGATGTATAAAAACATATCTTAAGACTTATTTTATACGTATTTTATATATTTATATCTATTAAAATATGTAATATTTATAATACAGCTATAAAATATATCTTAATTTGTTTTATATATATTTTATATACATATATGCCTTATACATCCATATCTGTATGTATGTAATATATTTAGAAGTACTCTTTACTGAACTATACACAGCTACCAAGAGAATGCAATTAAAATTTTATTTTGGTTCGGGAGCAAATGCTGGAACCAAAGTATTTTGGTTCGGAGGAGGGGGTTGATCATCTTAGAGATGGGGCTTGAAATGGGCGTTTTTGATAATTTTGTTCTATGTGAATCTCTCTTTATTACAGAGGCTGCTTATTCTACGGCCCCCCAGGGACTGGAAAGACCCTGGTTGCCTGGGCACTTACCAACGAGTGCAGCTCAGGTTCAGAGGGAAACAGATGCAGGGGGAGAACACGTCACTCCGTCAGCTCAGTTGTTAGAGATCTCTGTTGCTCTAAAAATCTGCTCCAGTGATGTTGCAACCACAGCGCGTTTCACGCGTTTCCTCTTAGGGTAGCACCCTTTTACTCACGTCATATTCCTGCATCCCTGTTCTATTCCAGGCCCATAAATTTCGTCCTTCCATCATTTTCTACACATAATGTGCTTTATCTTTGTGGAAAGAAGACCAAAACCTGTTTATATATGAAATATTATCCTGCAAACCTGTAGCTCAATTATACTAAATTTCATGTGACTTTAAGCAATAGTTTAAAGGCATTCACTAAGCTTGATATCAGCATAACGTTTAAGTGACCTTCTCTATTTTTGAGAGCCTTAAAATGAGCCCTCTCGCTCATCAGCATCTTAATGAGCAAAAGCTTGTCCTTTCTCAGGGATCACTAGAGAAAATAATGCATAATTTAACAAAATTTACTAGTGCAGCAAAATAGATTTTTTTTTTTTTTCCTGCTAGCTCAGTTGTATCAACACTGCTGGCCCTTATGGATGGGTTGGATACCAGAGGAGAAGTCGTCGTCATTGGAGCCACCAACAGGCTGGATTGGATAGATCCTGCGCGACGCAGAGCCAGGCGCTTTGAGCGAGAATTCCTTTTTAAACTGCCAGATAAAGACGTAGGAACTTGTATTCAATCCTGGTGCTCATCCAGCAAATCCTTCTTGCTGACAAAGCCGTGTCACAACACGGTGTCGTGGAGCAGGTAAGCGGGAATGCAGCCCCGTGCAGCTCACACACAGGAGCAATATCCTGAGAGACCGTCCTGGTGTGGAGGGTGGACGTGGTGTGAAAGAAGAGGTACAAGCCCTAGGGAACTCCGTTATCTCAAATAAAACCAAGTTTAAAATCAGCTTTTCACTAAGATCACCGTTTCTCAGCAATGAAAAAATGTGTGTATATAGCAACCCAAATTATTAAAAAAGGAAAAGAAATTCCACATGAAGCTGGTTTTTGTTCTTTTGTTCTGGCTATCGCTACTTAGCTACATTTGAGATAATTTTCTTTGAGGAAATACCTTTCTTTTCCAGTTAAGTTTTCTGTTGTTCTTTTTCCCAAAGATCGTTAGGTCTCATACTTGTCAAAACTTAATAATCACCTGCCTTAATCTGTTAATACCACAGATTCTGCCTCTGCCTTTTGACTCAAGATAAGCTATAATGCAAGCACTCTATTTCTAGGCTAGAAAAGAGATTTTCAAGATTCACACACGAAACTGGACCCCTAAACCATGTGACATGTTCCTTGATGAGCTGGCTGAAAAATCTGCCGGTAAGTTCAAAAATCAAGCGAGTTCCTGCATGTTACTAAGTCTGCAGGAGTTGCAGCTTGTGGCACATGGCAGGTGGGAACCAGGGTGTTGCACCTTGCTGCAGAACTAGCCAGGGAGCCAGCTGTGTGTCCTCAAAACCATCGGAGTGAGATGATTCCAACCACTTACTGTTTTATTTTCTGTCTCTCCAAACAGCGAGTGGCTTTTGGGGCATCCTCCTTGGGAGAAAAGTTTGGCTTAGAAGGTTCAGGAGAAAAGTCTGGCTGATTTGTAACCATGCAAACCAGCTAACAAAACCTCTGTAGTGCAGCAACACTTTTCACATTTCCTATTAGACTGTTCTTAACCTGCATGCAAAGTCTTCGCGTGTTGCACTTTGGCACCTTGACCTTTCTGTGTTGCCACAGCCTGAAAAAATGCTCCATTTGATGTTCTGTTTTATTAGGATACTGTGGTGCTGATATCAAGTCCGCATGTGCTGAAGCCGCCCTCCGTGCTTTGCGACGCCGCTACCCTCAGATATACAGAAGCCCTGAGAAACTGCAGCTAGATGTCTTTTCAATTAAAATAACAGCAAAAGATTTTTTCATGGCTATGGAAAGAATTGTACCAGCTTCACAGAGGTCTGCGGCTTTGCTCAGACAAGCATTATCACCCATTTTTAAACCACTGCTTAATAAGACTTTTCAGAGAATTTTACGAGTCCTGCAGAGAGTATTTCCCCACGCAGAACTTGTCCTAAAGAAGGACCAGCAGCAAGACAGGACCATGACATGTACAGCTGGTTAAAACTACTTGTTGTTTTAGCTATCATCATTTCACCTCATATGAATTGAAGTATTTGTGGATCACACTGGGCGATGTGTGAGATCACATGCATCAGATTTCCTGGCAACATCCTGCTAGCTTTTCTACCTGGAGAGTTGCTAGGTTCATTTTTATTGGTAGAACAGGCAGAAAGCCACAAGTGCAAGCAGAGACGCTAGGTGACCCATAATTGCTTCCCCTCTCTGTTCTCCGCTTCTACCTTCTCCTCCCTGAGTGATCTTGGAGGATCTTTATGCAGAAGATGTGTTGATCTACACACCCTGGCTTAGGAGTCTTGAGACAAAGGCCAGTTGGTGGCCATCACATTCACTTAATTCCCATACTTTTACTGTGGGACACAGATTCCAGACACACAGCCTCGTGGGTTGTGTGGGTGTCTAGCAAGTACAGGAGTTGTTACTGATAATCACATTTCTTTGTTCTTGGGGCAAAAAAGGGACTTTTTGCCAATAAAGAAATATAACTTTTGAAAAACATAAGACTTAGGCGAGGTTTGTAGAGCCTTGTGCAATCTCTTTAGACCAAGGATCAAGTCTTCAAAAATAGCATTTAGTGTGAGCCCATCCAAGGGAGAAAGAGAGATAAGTGGGTTTTGTGGCTGCTTTGGAAGCTGTATTAGAGTGAGAGACATGCAGACTATCCAGGGAAGTTAACAAACCATTCTTGTCTTCCAGATGATATGAACGCTGCTTTACAAAGCGATTTCATCTGGAGTGATGAGGAGTCACTTTCAGCCTTTGAAGATGAGGAGACTTTTCCTGAAAAGACTTGTCGAAAGAAGAAAAACTTCCTTGACTTCAAGAGGTAAATGCCTGTCCCCTTTTAGGTTCAGAATCTTCAGCTTGTTGTGTCTTTGGAAAGAGATTATGCTGCTTGTGTCTTCTCTCAAGAGAAACTTGAAACAGAGCAAATTAACATTTATGTCTTTAATCATCACTATGTGTTTTAAACTTCCTATTTTCTAATTTTGTTCCAGAAATGCTTCTCACCAGACAACGTGTCACAGGCCAAGGCTCTTGCTCTCTGGAGAGCCAGACCGTGGGCAAAGCCCCCACTTGGCCCCCCCAGTCATACACGCCCTGGAAAAGTTTCCAGTTTCTACCCTGGACCTGCCAGTTCTGTTTGCTAGTGCCTCATCACCAGAGGAAATATGTGCACAGGTATCTTCTTTTTTTTTTCCTTCTTTCTTTAATCTCATGAGATTCACTGTCTGTCTGTAAACTGCTCAAGTGAGGTAAGTGAAATTGTTAATGGAAGTGGTCTGCTTTTACTGTACTTTGCTACTATATTATAACATTTTGACCTTTGATGAGAGATGGACACGTAAGCACAGATGTTCTATTGAGTCATGCGGCTCTTTAGAAGTTAACTTACATGTACGCAGTCTTGCAATCAGGCAGCAATCTGGATCTCTGTCTGTGTAGCTCTCTCAATTTTTGAGTCAAATCAGAAATTTTACTCTACTATTAATAAGTTTTGCATGGTGAGGTTTTGTTTGTTTGTTTATTTGTTTATTGGTACGTTGCCTTTATGCACTTCTATTTTATTAGACCAGTTTGATGTGTAGTTATTTATGAGCAGCCTGTGCTCCTGGTTCATTGCTCTTTGATCTCTAGAGGTCCCTTCCAACCCTAAGCATTCTATGATTCTATGATTCTCTTACCAAAGCTTTCATTTTACTAGTTTATCCGAGAAGCTCAGAGCACAGCACCAAGTATAATTTATATTCCACGGATCAATGTATGGTGGGAAACAGCTGGCGTTGTGTTGAAAACTACCTTTACAACGTTATTAGAGAACATTCCAGCATTTGCTCCGGTTTTGTTGCTTGCAACAGCAAACGTATCGTACATGGATCTCCAAGATGAGGTATTTCTGTCAACACTTTCCCCAATTCTTTTATTCACTTTAATTTTATGAATCTTTTAAGTATACGAATACTGTCCTCCCTCAAGCAAATGGATCCTTTTATTACGAGGGCACCCTTCTGAATCGTGTAGATTTGCTTAGACACAAAGCAGCGCTGAGAACGTTTGTCTCGGTTGTTTTGTGAGTCAAGGGACTCGCTTCCACTTCAGCAGGAGACCTCAAAGGTGGGGGGATGTCATCACTCTGTCAGTGCATCGTGTGCTCGTCCATTCCCTGAGCTTAAATTCTAGAGCTTTTCCTCAAAGAAGATATCTTATTTGCCATCCTGACCTAAAGAAACCTAGCCTTTGATCACCAGGAAGATATTATTATTATTATTATTATTATTATTCAGATCATTATTAAGCTTAATTTAAAAAATCCTCTTTTTGACGTAGTGATCTTTTACCTGAAATGTCTTTCCTTCTCATGCCATAGATACAGGAGTTGTTTATTGAAGATTATGGAGAAGTTTTCGATATCCCGTTGCCTGCTAAGGAAGAGAGAAGCAACTTTTTTGAGGACTTAATTTTAAGTCAAGCTGCTAAACCTCCTGCATCTAGAAAGAAAGCAGGTGAGCCTATTCTATAGATAAAAATTTGCTAACTGTATGTTAACAGCCTTACAGTATTTGTTTTGGTAGTGGGTTTCCTATCAGTAACTCTGTGTGTGCTCCTATTTGAGTGCTGCGGATGGAATAAACTTTTCTGGTTCCCTTAAGCTCGGCAGGCCCTGGAAGTGCTGCCGGTGGCGCCGCCGCCTGAACCTCGGGAACCACCACGGGGAGAAACACAAGGGGCAGAGGAGCAGGAGGAGGAGTCCCTTGGTGCACTTAGCATTTTCTTAAGGGATGTTGCTCTCAGAATTGCTACTGACGGACGTTTCAAGGCCTTCACAAACCCTGTTGATGCAGATGAGGTAAACTGGTCTTTGTCTGTAATACTGTACTGTCTGGGTGTATTTTTAAGTGCCCAGTGTTGGTGTGCTCTAGCGAAAGGCTTATCTTTAGCACTGCACTAAAAGGATTTCTTTTTGGAGGAGCAAAAAGTGTTTTGTATTTTATTTTGCTGACTCCCTGAGGCTCTTCAATGTCCTTTTTTTGAGTAGTCACTGAAAGCCCTGGTTTCCTCCTAGAAAGTCAGAGCAGCTACCACCAGAGTTTGCCTGAGGAAAGACTTTGAGATGTAGGTATGCTACAACTCTGAAATAAACAGTCAGCTTTCTTTGGGGCTGTTGGAATAAAGCCTAAAGCTCTTGCTACGTGTTTGTTGGCTGTCAGTGGTTCCTCTGGGAACAGGAGAAGAGCAGATGTTTGAAAAAAAAATTCAAGATTCCGCCTGCCATTTTGTCTCTGGCTCCCCAGTACAGGATCAGCCATAAATGATATGTGGTTTCATCTTCCCCCAAAACTTCGAAGTCCCTCTTTTACTCATTTAATTTACTGACTGTGCCCCCATCTTAACAGACTTATACTTCAGAGTTAGTTGCAATTTTAATACAGCTGTGTATCAGCAAGGGCCCTGTTCCTCTGGGCATCCCTCGTCTTTCCCTTCCAGGCTCTTGACATGTGAATAGTCTAAACAAATAGAGGTGTCCTCACCTAAACTAGCCTTGAGGCTCCTCTCACGCTCCCAGTAAAGACATAATTAGCTCTGCTCCAGGTATCTCCTCCTAAGGGAGATGCCTAGAGCAGCTGCTTCCAAAGGGCAATTCCGGCAGCGGATTTCCTGCTGCCCGGAGCAGAGCCTGGCTCAGGTGGCTCAATCCAGTGTATTTACTGTGATGTTCTGAAGCTGAAGGAAGCCAATCCTGCTCTGCATGTCTGTTCCCTTCGCTGTCCCACACACACTCCCCAGCTTCCTGCTGCCTTTCTTCTTCCTTCCAGTGTGTCTCTTCAAAGCCCTTTGAAAGAGCCCTTCCTTTTTCAAGCAGCTAAGTGGTTAATTCCACTATCTGCTCATAATGTCACAAATATTCAGGGTTTGTAAGAAGTCATTTATTTGAATTTATTAAAATAATGTGGGTAGATACTGTGTAAGTCTAATAAAACCTCTGAAACCAACTATTTAATTGGTAAGTACCTGATTATATCACAGTTATTAAACAGCCAATGGACCTTTCAACAATTCTCTCTAAAATTGACTTGCACCAATATCTAACTGCAGGAGATTTTCTGAAAGATCTTGATCTAATCTGTAGCAGTGCCTTAGAATACAAGCCAGATAGAGAAGCTGGAGGTGAGGATAGCTCTTTATCCCTCATTTAGACAACCTTTAAAATGTATAGATTGAGAAGAGTTGTCTCTTTACAATGGCCTTGGGATTAGCTCCCTTGAAACATCCACAGAGAGCATTTCTTGCCACTTTAAAAATTGGTGTAGTGTTGAATTATTTAGAGATGAAATTATGTGCAGTCAGTGCTAATGAAGATGTAGTGCCTCTGCCTTCATTATTAACTTTTATGTTCTTCTGCCAAAACTATTCACTGAAATAGCTTGCAAAATCTCTTTGGGAAAAGAGTTCATCTTTTCCATATGATCCAAATCAAGGATTTCACTTAGCTAGTGGCAAACACTCACTTCTGACTGTCAACTTTCAGATCGTCTCATTAGAGACAAAGCTTGTGCTCTGAGAGATGTTGCCCATGCCATAGTGAAGGAAGAAATGGATAAAGACTTGGAACAACTTTGTGAAGAAATGAAAGAGTCTCGTGAGAAAAGAGGTATGTATTCCAACCCTAGGGATTTGAAGACTTGCCTCAGTATTTGTAAGCAGAAACGTGAGACCAACTTTTTTGCTGTCTGTTCTTCATTGCAAGGCTGCAGCTCTTCACAGGATGTGCCGTCTCACTACGAGGTGATGCCACAGCAACCCTCTGTTTCTGGATGTAATAAACAAGATAACAAGTGTAACGAAAGAATAGAGATGCCAGTGACGCCTGGAGCCTGCCCTACAGCACTGCCTCATGGCAAGTTGCTTTTTCTTTTTAGATTTTTTTTTTCTTTTTTTCTCCCCACCAACAGGCTTTCTGGGTGATATTGCTAATGCCATTGGTATCCTTCTTGTGACAAGGTTTCTGCCGGTGGAAACTTTGCCAAGGATTTCACCCATCTGTTTTGTGCAATATTCTGTAAATAGAAAGAAGGGTGGGGTTTTTTGTTTTCCTTTGTGGAAGGCATAAGGACGAAGACTGCTTTAAACAGGTTATCTGAATCATAAGACTTTACTGAGAATTTTCTTTATCCTTCAGTTACTTTCTTGAAATGGTCTCTTTTTAACTCTTCCCAGCATTCACTCTGCTTTTGATCTTTACTGGTTTTATAAGAGATTTGAAGAAGAGCTTTTCTCCAAAGGCTTTTTTGCTATTCATCTCTATTAGTTCATGTAATGAGACAGTAAGCAATTTTACCCAATAGGCAGACAATAGGACTGCAAAGCAAGGCTAAAGTAGGAATTTTCTGGGCTTAAAAGCTTCAAATCTAGTTTAAAGTCTTGAATAAATTGAAAAATCTAACAGCAAATGGACCACATGAACTTGCAACCTTTTCTTTAGACCTACATGTGTAGTGAGATTTGTCAGTACTTTCAGTTCTTTGATTGTTTTACTTGACATACGAGGAAGATAAGAAGAGCCAATTTTAAAGGAGGAGCTGCTTTGCTTATATTTTGGGTTGTTTTTTTCTAATATCTTATTGCAGTTCCGTCCAAAAGAAAACGCAAAAGGAACAATTGCACTTCCAGTGGTGAAACAAAGAGGAGAAAGATTTTGCAGTGGAGTAAAGTGAATAGAAGTGGAGAAGACCAAGAGGAAGTAGACAGTGAGGGAGAAGAGTTCCTGGAAAACGGTGCTTCTAGCATGTACCAGACTGAAGGTGAGTTCATAGGAGGTTCTCGTGTGGAAGAAAGCCACAATAGTCTTCCACGGCGACAGACAAATGTCTATGAAAATAAACATGAAACAGAAAACAAGAGATTTTTCCTCTGTGACTAAATCTGGCTCTGAAAAGAAAAGAGCCCAGTTTTCTCCCAATTCAGGGCTAATAAATTGAAATGACACTTTGGATTCCCAAAATACAGCAAGTTTCCAAGAGGGTGATTCAGAAGGTAAGCGAAAGGTCCAGCAGACCAGTTAGCTCCATTTTGTTGTTGAGGGGTTTACATTAGCCTCCTTTAATTTCATTCTATTATTTCTTTACAAATCACTGCACTGTGTTGCTTCCGTTAAGATTCTGTCCCTCTGATTATGCAACCAAACTAATTTTCTTAAGCTGCTGCTCTTCTAATTCTGAAATCAGTTTTGTAATTCTATGTCCTCGCAAACCAACAATCATTTGCTTTCTTTTAAGGCACGTGCATCTTTCTGATAAGGAGCAGCTTGGGATAAAGAGCTGTAACTCGGCCTGTGTAGATTTAGTCACGATGTGGCAGAGATGACTCACATCCTAATGCTTGCTTCAAATGGGAGATGGGTTTTCTTAACATTCAACTTCCTTAAGTAGGCAGTGCTGTAATGGTAACGTTTGACTATTGCTTTTTTCTCCTCTCAACCCTGGGCTTTTCACTCCCACTGCTTTTTGATCTTGGTTCCTATTTTTTATGGAGGAGAAAGTAGAAGGCAAGTATTTCTCAGTGAACAAATATCAGGGAACCGTAGAGAAAGATTGGATGCCACTTGTGGGATAGCTGATGGATAGCCATGTTCCGGAGAAAGAGAAATCATGACTTAAGAAAATGTTTTCATTCCAAAAACTTACATGCGTCATGAGAGTCCGGTGGGAATTCCTGAATTAGCTAGAAAAAATATACGCTCTCCTCAGCCAGTGCATTTACAAGCACCAGAATTATTATGAAAGGAACTAAACTCATTATGGTAAATTTTATATATGTTTTCTAATGGTTATATATAGTATTCTGTCATGGTTACACAGTCTGCATGCCCTCTGGATATCATGCTTATTTCATATTCACTGCTTTAGTGCTTAGCTGTCATGTTATAAGACTTACTCATTTCCGTTTGGAAGACATTTACCCACATTGCAAAACCATTGTTATATTTGGCATAACTCTTTTCAGTTTCAGCAGGAAAAAGAGATTGGACGTGAAGAACTTCTTTACTGTGAGGGTGACAGAGCACTGCAACAGGTTGCCAAGAGAGGTTTTGGAGTCTCCTTCTGTGGAGATCTTCAAAACTTGCTTGGATGCAGTCCTGTGCCACGTGCCCTAGGTGTCCCTGCTGGAGCAGGGGTGTTGGACTAGACGATCTCTAGAGGTCCCTTCCAACCTCAACCACTCTGATTCTGTGACAACGGTTCCACCCACCCAGCTCCTTCAAAGAAATTAACCTTGGAGACTGTGGATAGCTGGTCTTGCTATCCACAAGTGTATCCAAGGTGTAGGGGGACCATGAAAGGAGGGTGCTCTTCTCAGTCTGTTACTTCCTCTTTCTCCCCCTCCTACAAGCAGGCAAACATTTGCAGATGTCTTCAGGAGGCATCCACCGCCCAAGCCGGGCAATCCCAGTGTTGATTTGGTTTAGATATGCTGGAAATGGAGTGTTCGGGTCCAAAGAAGCCATGAGCCCACTCGTCCCTGAGGCGCTTGTGTGTGAGAATAGATGAAATTCTTGGTCCCTCTGCAGTTTACCTTGAAAAGAAGGAGCCTCTTTGCTTAGGCACTGGTATCTCCATCTCTTCCCTCGCATCTGATTGAGAGGTAGAACGGATGCTCTGTTCTCACAGTGCAAAAATGGGGATATTTTGTATTCAGGGAGGTCACGCCTGACAGACGTTCCCTTCTCATCTGGTATAATGCCACGTACTAGCTTGAGAAGGGAAAATATTGATGTTATCCCAGCACTTGTGGGCTTCTGGAACTTAACGTTGGAATGCTCAAACTAAATGTGCCTGGATTTCTTTGTTTCCTCCCTTTTTCTTTAGCTCTAAGTACAGTTCTCTCTTCTTCTGAGTGCACTGGGCAAGTAGCAAAGGTAAATTAATTATGGAGCATCCACCAAGTAACTTTCTCAGCTTTTAGCTGTGGTTGCTCAGGGAGGATCTCTTCCGAACTGTTGAAACAACTGTTGCTCCAGGCTCTCTATCCTCTACTCTTTTGGACACATAGGGATGTCTCTGAAGCTACAGAGAATAGAGAAGCATTGTGATGCTTTTAGCACATGATATAGCTAAATATCACCAACAGGGGAATGTGTTTACAGATGCTTTAACTTTGTGTGAAGAAAGAAACTATCAGGTTCTTAAAATTTTTATTTGTGCTTATTGATAATTTGTCTTTTCTTTATTATCAGGAAATGAAGAAAATCATTAGGAACTTCTACTGTGCTTCATAATGTGATCTTCAGAACACTTCACTTCTACTTTATTTAAAATAAAATTTTAATTGCATTCTCTTGGTAGCTGTGTATAGTTCAGTAAAGAGTACTTCTAAATATATTACATACATACAGATATGGATGTATAAGGCATATATGTATATAAAATATATATAAAACAAATTAAGATATATTTTATAGCTGTATTATAAATATTACATATTTTAATAGATATAAATATATAAAATACGTATAAAATAAGTCTTAAGATATGTTTTTATACATCCATATTTATAAAACAAATATTTTTTTATTGTTTGAATTGTATTGTTAAAATAGGTTTTTATTAAAAGTGAAACAGCATTCGAGTTTGTCTGTTTTAATTGTAGAATAATTTCAGCAGTAAAAATCTTCCTTGTTCCTGGTATATTAAGTAGATCATGGGAAAGTTTACCTCCTTTTTGGTTTATCAGTTATATAACTGAGGCAAACAAGAAAAATGCATAGTGAAGAAAACAGGAAGCTCTCATCTTGCCCTGGCTTGATCTCCAACTTAGCTGGCTGCTGCCATGAATTGAGAAGACTGGTCTGTATGGATCTTAGAGAATAGGATGGTTTTCCTTTTTTTTAAAAAAAAATAATAATAATAAACAAAAAAGAAGACAACAAACTGTGCAGTAGGGGTGAAGCTGAGAAATTACGAGAATGATGCCTGAAAGTAGCTTCTGAGAAGCCCGAGAGAGTACACACTGAACACGTCCAGTTTTGCTTCCCTCCTCGTTTGCTTTTTCTGTGTCCTCGTGTTTCTCCTCTAGCTGGGCTCTGCAGGCTACATTGCTGGGATGCTAAATGGCCCACAAGAGCAAGCAAGCGTTGGCTCTGCTTCCCAGGCCGAGCTAAGGAGCTTCTCCCACCCCTGAGGCACGAGGCCTCACCTGCAGAGTGTACAAATTCACTTCTTAACCATTACTAGAGCTACTTGTCTCATATATTCTGGGTAAATCAGGGCAAAGCATGTGCCAGGTAAGCTCTGTGTTTTATATCTCAGTTGTTTTCTTGGATGGGTTACAGATGCAGGCTTTGTCCAGGCTTCACTTAAGCGTGGAAAATAAAATGTCCAGATTTCTAAAGTGGATGCCTGTAAGTGAAGTGAAGGCAATTCTTGTCTATTAGTGCTTTGTGTGAAAGCCACGGGCCTGCACATGCTTGCACTACTGGGCACCAGGAAGGTTTCCTTGCATCTCCAGGGAGAGGAGAGGGAAAAAATTATAGAAGCAAAAATCTGTTTCTTAGCCCTTGAAGATGGTGTTGAAATCCTGACATCTTAAATGCACCTTTCACCAGGGAGTCCATGTTGGTTCATTCTGTGGTAACAGGGAAACTTCTTACACTGAAAAAGAAGGGACAGGGCGGGAAAGGCAGACCCAGAAACAATCTTCTGATAAAGCTTTTGCACTTCAAACTTTTGGTTCAACTTTTTTTGTACTGCTGCTCTCAGCAGGAAACTGTTGCTATGGTGTTTTAGAAGTGTATGTGCATAAATGGGCAAATAGCGGTGGTCTTCCCTCATGTGATGCTGTGGGGGTGATCCTTCCTAAAAGTCACTCTCTGTTTCTTCCTACCTCTGCTGCTGTTCCCAGAGTTGGGTGTCTGACCTCAAAACCGCATAACCCTGTTAAAAACAGCAAGGAGAAGCACATCACTGCAGGAAGAGCATGGGGCAAGAGCTAAAACTAAACCCTAAACTAAATCCTAAAACTCACCCTGTGAGTGCGTATTGACAGAAGAGGTCCTCTCAGCTCTCAACAGGTATATACAGAAATGTTTTTTGGATCTGTATGGCTTTTCCCACGCTAAATCTTTAATTCTGGGCCAGTTCGTTAAAGGCCATGGGTGGTGGGCCTGGGCCCTCCCAAACTCCCCTCCCTGCTGACAGACGCGGGGGAACTGCTGCAATCTCTGACTCGTGACGGGACAGCCATTTTTTGAAAACGGAATTATATAAAAGCACAATAAAGAACATGTATCATGCTGCTATCGCACATGGCATGGGACATAACACCTAGCAATGCTCAATGTCCAACTGTGCAATCTTTGCATGTAAGTTTTAGTCGTCATGCCATCGTTATCTCTAGCATCTCTTTATCTCTATCTTTATCTATTATCTTTATCTCTATCTATTATTTATATCTCTAATATCTCTTTATCTAGCCGCTTCCTAAGCTGATCTTAGGTCAAGACTGTGTGTAAATGGGAAGAGTCCTGCATTATAGCAAATCTACCCAACCCTGCTTTTTATGCTGGGGTCAGCGTTGTACTGCACAAAGCTTCCTTTTTCAGGTGAAACTTCTAATTGTGAACAGAGTTGCTGCATTAAGAAAGAGGTATTGCTTACATTCTAGCTACTCTATGAACAGTTCTTCTAGTGGTATTTATTTTTCTTTCATATAGGGTTTTTTTTTTAAAAAAAATGAAATGCTTGATGTTATTAGCTGCCCTGTAGATAGGGGCCTTCAGTAGTTCATATGCAAAAGAACCACAAGCTTTTAGTACGCACATCCTCTGCTACTTTCCATTTCACCCACAGCAGGTTCAAGCAAGAAGAACAAGAGCAGGAGGAAGAAAGCAACTGCAAGATGGTAGAGGGAGTTCTGCTGGTAGAGTAGGCAGGGTTCATTCCAGGAAAAGAAAAGGAGAACCTGCAGGATACTCTAGCTCACCCACTAAGAGAGAGGGATACACTGCTGAGAATAGGAATACACAACCAGGGAGACCCTACTGGCAGGGAACTTGATTGTCAAATGAGAGGCTCTTGCAAAAAGGAGGAGCACTAGATGAAAGTACATAGACAAATTGGCATAACTCAGTCCTCAGCGCTGCCCTCGCGTGCCCACAAATCAGCGCTGCTTCTCTGGCACATCTAGAAAGCAGAACTGTGAGTGGAGGGGGCAGGAGCGCGGCCGCTCTGACAGCTCCTCGAGGGTGGCGCACGGCATGGGAAGCTCCTGCAAACAGCAGGTTGAGCGGGAGGCAGCCTTGTTCTTGGAGCCGCCCTTGAAGATGCTGCCTGCATCAGCCCAGGTAGGACTGGGGGAAGCAGCCATAGCAACATGAAAGCACAGGATCTCATTATTGAGACGCTACTGGCTGTTAGACTGCAGCCACTGTTTTCAAGAAACAGAAGCAGAGACCAGAGCACAAGCGCAGGGAGCAGCACCCGTGGGGCTGGAGAGCGCGTGGGGCCCCGCGCGGGTCGGTACCGCAGAGCGGCCGGGAGGAGGCGGCGCGCATGCGCCCTGCGCTGCGCAGGCTCCCTGCTGCCCCCCGCGCTCAAGGAGCGAGACGGCCATGGGGGGTGCGCGCATGCGCCCTGCGCGCCGCCGGGCTCGCTGCTGCCCTCGCGTGCCGGGGCGGAGGGGCTGCAGGAGCGGGGCTGTGCGTGTGTGCAGCGCCTCGGGCGGCCCTGTGTGGCGCAGGGCGCATGCGCAGCGGCCGGCAGGTGTGCAGGTGTCCCTGGAGGGCTGCGCTCGGGCCCCGGGACGGGAGGAGGCGGAGGGAGGCCGGGGAGCAGTGAGAGCAGGGGCAGTGCTGGTGGAGGACGTGGCCGCAGGAATATATTCCCTGGAAAAGTGACTTTCATCGACATTTTCATTTCACATTCCCATGCCAAATGAAGGGGGTGGAAGCGCATCTGAGGCGGGTGTCATGTGTGAAGCGGATGGAGGCGTTTCTCCTGTTGCCATTGCCCTGTGTTCCGCGTGCCCGCATTCCCATACGGCGGGGACGTGGGGGCTGCTGCGCCCCGATGGTGAGGCGTAGCGCCGCGCGGGGCGCAGCTCCTGGCTGCGCTGTGGGGGCTGCGGGCAGGGCGGCCCCCAGTGAGCGAGCAGGGCTGGGAGGGCCGGGCCACGGCCTGGCCACGACTCCTGGTTCCCGGGGCCGAGAGGCCGAGGAACAGGAACGTGCGTGACGCGGCTGGGTTAGCGCCTGCGGTGCCTGGGGTGGGCTCGGGGGAGCGCAGCCCTGTGCCATGCAGGGGAGCGACTCTGGCGTGGGCTCGGCCTCCGGAGCGAGCTGAGGTCTGACGCAGCGTGACGGGCAGGCTTAGTGTTAAGAGCAGGAGAAAGTCTAGAGCTCCGTGGGGAGCGGCGCCAGAAAGGGCTGCCTGCAGCGCGGTATCCAGCCTGGTCCTGGGACGCCCTTTAGCTTGGAGGCAGATCGGGGAGTGGTGGCCTCAGCCTCCGGAGCGAGCTGGGGTTTGGCGTTCGGGGCCACGTGGGTGACTGTCGCTCTTTTCTTCCGAGCTGCCTCTCGGCTCCCTCCGTACATGCAGGATGCAGCCTTTTGGGGATAACCCTGCTGCGCGGGCACCCATGGAGCGCACGAGCATCTAAGGGCCGACCTGTCGGCAGCGCTAGTGCTGAGGAGTGTGCTCGGCCGTAGGGCAGTGGCTGCAAAAGTGACTTTGCTCTAGCAGAGAATGGGGCTTACACAGATCCGAGCAGCAGCTCTGGAGCCAAAAGGGCCGTTTGCCCAGTACCAACTGGGAAAAGCAGTAAGCACTTTAGTGTTGTAAGACTTTTAGAGGGGAAATTGATTTTGGAAGGGAAATGATTTTGACAGAGAAAGAAAATAGGAGTGGGTGGGTAACTTTTTCAGAGGATAAAATATTTGGAGGGAAACCAAATCACAGGGAGACATTTGAGGGGGGGGGAACATTTTTTGGAAGGAATATTTTTCAGGGAATTTTTAAAGGAGGAATGGGAAAATGGTTTGGGGGAAACTTTCTTGCAGGTTGTTGAGAGATAATTATTTCGGTGGAGGGAAGTTATTTGAGGGAAGAATTTTGGTGCAGTTTTTTTTTTTTTTTTATGAGAATTAGGTTTTAAGAAAAAGCTCCTGATATTTGGGTATGTAAAGGCAATATAAATAATATAGGCTCTATAAATAATATTTTGAAGGAAAGGTATTCTTTTGGAGATGGTGTTTTTTTTGGCTTTGTTTTGTATTCCCAGCATCTGAAGTCCGCTCCACTTAAGTGAACGTAACAAAATAATGTTGGAGAAATATATAACTCTTCCTAAAAGTTGTTGCTATGTACTAGGCAAATATCTGAATTTGGGGATTTTGTTTCTTTCCCTTTGGCAACTCTGTTGTCAAAGAGAAGCCAATAACTACTGCTGTTCTTCTCCCGAGACAGATAAAAATAAAAGCTTTCTCGTGGTTCTTTCTTGTAGTTGTAAGGTAGCATTATGTTCTTGCTGAAATGAGTGGAATTGTTGGAATGAGTGTCAAAGCAGTGAAATTAAGGAGGAGACCCCAAATGTGTGATCTCCTGAAATGAGGGCTGGGGGGCAGCATTGCTCTGGTGAGGCAGTAGATGGTATTTCCAACCTCTGGAGTTGGTGGAAACAGTTCCCTGTCCTTGTCCTTTGAATTACTGAATCCCATGTGTCAGAAATTCTAATGAAGAAAAAGGTAATGAAGACCTTTGAAGTTTGGCTAGCCTTCAGTGTTCTTTAAGTGTTTCCTTTAGTAGGTCCAGATACTACTTTGAAAGAAAAAGCAGACAATATACCAATGCTTCCTCTTGGAAAGCTGGCACAAGCTGCACCGTTTAAATAGCAATGTTGAGGGTGTTAGTAATCTTAGTGCCTTGAGTCATTTTGTTCTTTCTTTACAGAGCTCCTATAGCCACCAGTAAATTCTGCTGGGAGGATCCGTCAGGGAGATTTCCTACAGAAGGGATGAGGGAAGACGGCTTTGGAAACGGGAGGAATGCGCCGTTGTGGCCTGCTCAGTGCCAGGATGCAGCTGGGGCCTTCGCTAGCGGCGTTTTCATTTTCGCATGGCCCAGTTTGAGCTGCTGCTGCTGATGCCAAAGGAAGTCGTGCAGGTGGAGCGCCGCCAGCTCAGCAGGGCCCGTCAAGCAAAGAGCAGGAGAGAGCAGGTGAGAGCCGGGCACGGCTCGGTGGGGGTCAGGCCCCAGCCCACGGGGAGGAGGTTCTTCCAGGTCTGCAGTGGGCATGGGAGGCAGGGGCTCCCCTTAGAGTGGGTCAAAGAATTGGATGTGTGAATATTGGAGAATTTTGGGGCAAAAGTCGTCTCTCTCTTCCTGTTAAGGTAAGGCGTAAAAGGGGTGCATGCTTTGGGAAGAGTTCCTGTGAGTGTTTTCGGCGGGGCGGGGGGGCTTAATTTGGCTGCCTAGCCGAGGCGTCCGGCCTCGGGGAATTCTGTGTGCGTGGACGAGCTCAGCTCAGCACTTAGTGCCCAGCGTGGCCTGCAGCGGTGCCGGCAGGCTGGAGTTAACGCTCCGCTTCCCGCTGGGAGAGGCTGCTTTCAGAGCTGGTGTGTGAGCAGGGTGGGCAGAGCAGGGGGTCCAAGCGGTGCCCGTTTGTGGTTCTGGGATTCTTGGTGCCCGCCTGTGGTTATGGAGCTGCCCCTGCTGCTTCTTGGTGGGGATGGGCTCTTGCTTTTTCTCTTTGAGTAGAGGGTTATAAACTCCGTGTTTTCAGGGGAACAACTGGGGAACAACAACAAAAAAACACTATATGAAAAAAAAAAATACCTCTAGAAGAACTGTTCATAGAGTAGCTAGAATGCAAGAAATACCTCTTTCTTAACGCAGCCACTCTGTTTACAATTAGAAGTTTCACCTGAAAAAGGAAGCTTTGTGCAGTACAACACAGCATAAAAAGCAGGGTTGGGTGGCCTTAGGCCTAGATTTGCTATAATGCAGGACTCTGCCCTTATATACATGGGCAGTCCTGACCTAAGATTAGCGTAGGAAGCAGAGCCAACGCTTGCTTGCTCTGGTGGGCCATTTAGCATCCCAGCAATGCAGCCTGCAGAGCCCAGCTAGAGGAGAAACACGAGGGAACAGAAAAAGCAAACGAGGAGGGAAGCAAAACTGGACGTGTTCAGTGTGTACTCTCTCGGGCTTCTCAGAAGCTACTTTCAGGCATCATTCTCGTAATTTCTCAGCTTCACCCCTACTGCACAGTTTGTCTTTTGTTTTTTTTAAAAAATGGAAAGCCATCCTATTCTCTAAGATCCATACAGACCCATCTTGTCAATCGAAGGCAGCAGCCAGCTAAGTTGGAGATCAAGACAAGGCAAGACGGGAGCTTCCTGTTTTCTTCACTATGCATTTTTCTTGTTTGCCTCAGTTATATAACTGATAAACCAAAAAGGAGGTAAACTTTCCCATGATCTACTTAATATACCAGGAACAAGGAAGATTTCTAATGCTGAAATTATTCTACAATTAAAACAGACAAACTCGAATGCTATTCTACTTAAAATAGGTTTTTATTAAAACAATTTTTTTTTATTGTTTGATATGTATATTTGCTTTATAAATATGGAGGTGTAAAAGACATATCTTAAAACTTATTTTAATAGATATAAATATATAAAATACATATAAAATATGTAATATATATAATTATAGTACAACTATTAAATATATCTTATTTGTTTTATATATATCTTATATACGTATATGCCTTATACATCCATATCTGTATGTATGTAATAAATATATTTACAAGTACTCTTTACTGAACCATACACAGCTAACAAGAGAATGCAATTAAAATTTTATACTTTATTTAAAATAAGTGAAGTGTTCTGAAGATCACATTATGAAGCACAGTAGAAGCGCCTAATGATTTTCTTCATTTCCTGATAATAAAGAAAAGACAAATTATCAATAAGCACAAATAATAGTTTAAGAACCTGATAGATTCTTTCTTCACACAAAGTTAAAGCATCTGTAAACACATTCCCCTGTTGGTGATATTTAGCTATATCATGTGCTAAAAGCATCACAATGCTTTTTTTTTTTAAAGAAAAATGGAGGAAACAAAGAAATCCGGGCACATTTAATTTGAGCATTCCAACGTTAAGTTCCAGAAGCCCACAAGTGCTGGGATAACATCAATATTTTCCCTTCTCAAGCTAGTACGTGGCATTATACCAGGTGAGAAGGGAACGTCTGTCAGGCGTGACCTCCCTGAATCCAAAATATCCCCATTTTTGCACTGTGAGAACAGAGCATCCGTTCTACCTCTCAATCAGATGCGAGGGAAGAGATGGAGATACCAGTGCCTAAGCAAAGAGGCTCCTTTTCAAGGTAAACTGCAGAGGGACCAAGAATTTTATCTATTCTCACACACAAGCGCCTCAGGGACGAGTGGGCTCATGGCTTCTTTGGACCCGAACACTCCATTTCCAGCATATCTAAACCAAATCAACACTGGGATTGCCCGGCTTGGGCGGTGGATGCCTCCTGAAGACATCTGCAAATGTTTGCCTGCTTGTAGGAGGGGGAGAAAGAGGAAGTAACAGACTGAGAAGAGCACCCTCCTTTCATGGTCCCCCTACACCTTGGATACACTTGTGGATAGCAAGACCAGCTATCCACAGTCTCCAAGGTTAATTGCTTTGAAGGAGCTGGGTGGGTGGAACCGTTGTCTTCAAGTCCAATCTCTTTTTCCTGCTGAAACTGAAAAGAGTTATGCCAAATATAACAATGGTTTTGCAATGTGGGTAAATGTCTTCCAAACGGAAATGAGTAAGTCTTATAACATGACAGCTAAGCACTAAAGCAATGAATATGAAATAAGCATGATATCCAGAGGGCATGCAGACTGTGTAACCATGACAGAATACTATATATAACCATTAGAAAACATATATAAAATTTAGCATAATGAGTTTAGTTTTGTCATAATCGTTCCTTGTAAATGTACTGCCTGAGGAGAGCGTATATTTTTTTCTAGGTAAAAGATGTTGAAGGTCCTTGTCCTCTTAGTGACAGAATCCAGAAGATGCTGAAAACAAAATGGAGACAACACGAGTTGAAAATAGCACGAGACCTTCTGCAAAAGCTCTTGAAGGCTTCAGGAGCTAAACAGTCCCATCACAGCACAACTGACTGCCAACACTGTCCAGGAGCTGTGCGTGGAGTGAGGCTGTCGGAGTGGACCCACACACAGCAACCAGGCAAGTGGAAATACTGCCCACAACTGCCCAGCAAACTCCGCCTCCCTCACAGCAGTGAGGGGAGAAAGTTCCCTACCTTGTTCTAAAGAAAACTGAAAACAGACATACCACAAGCTTGCTGTAATCCATCACAACGGGGGGATCCGGCTCCTCAGGAATTCCCACCAGACTCTCATGACGTCCGGCCAGACTCTCATGACGCATGTAAGTCTCTGGGATGAAAACACTTTCTTAAGTCATGATTTCTCTTTCTCCGGAACATGGCTATCCATCAGCTATCCCACAAGTGGCATCCAATCTTTCTCTACGGTTCCCTGATATTTGTTCACTGAGAAATACTTGCCTTCTACTTTCTCCTACATAGAAAATAGGAACCAAAATCAAAAAGCAGTGGGAGTGAAAAGCCCAGGGTTGAGAGGAGAAAAAAGCAATAGTCAAAACGTTGCCATTACAGCAGTGCTTACTTAAGGAAGTTGAATGTTAAGAAAACCCATCTCCCATTTGAAGCAAGCATTAGGATGTGAGTCATCTCTGCCACATCGTGACTAAGTCTACACAGGCCGAGTTACAGCTCTTTATCCCAAGCTGCTCCTTATCAGAAAGATGCACGTGCCATAAAAGAAAGCAAATGATTGTTGGTTTGCGAGGAGACAGAATTACAAAACTGATTTCAGAATCAGAAGAGCAGCAGCTTAAGGAAAATGACTTTGGTGGCATAATCAGAGGGACAGAATCTTAATGGAAGCAACACAGTGCAGTGATTTGTAAAGAAATAATAGAATGAAATTAAAGGAGGCTAATGTAAACCCCTCAACAACAAAATGGAGCTAACTGGTCTGCTGGACCTTTCGCTTACCTTTTGAATCACCCTCTTGGAAACTTGCTGTATTTTGGGAATCCAAAGTGTCATTTCAATTTATTAGCCCTGAATTGGGAGAAAACTGGGCTCTTTTCTTTTCAGAGCCAGATTTAGTCACAGAGGAAAAATCTCTTGTTTTCTGTCTCATGTTTATTTTCATAGACATTTGTTTGTCGTCGTGGAAGACTATTGTGGCTTTCTTCCACACGAGAACCTCCTATGAACTCACCTTCAGTCTGGTACATGCTAGAAGCACCGTTTTCCAGGAACTCTTCTCCCTCACTGTCTACTTCCTCTTGGTCTTCTCCACTTCTATTCACTTTACTCCACTGCAAAATCTTTCTCCTCTTTGTTTCACCACTGGAAGTGCAATTGTTCCTTTTGCGTTTTCTTTTGGACGGAACTGCAATAAGATATTAGAAAAAAACAACCCAAAATATAAGCAAAGCAGCTCCTCCTTTAAAATTGGCTCTTCTTATCTTCCTCGTATGTCAAGTAAAACAATCAAAGAACTGAAAGTACTGACAAATCTCACTACACATGTAGGTCTAAAGAAAAGGTTGCAAGTTCATGTGGTCCATTTGCTGTTAGATTTTTAAATTTATTCAAGACTTTAAACTAGATTTGAAGCTTTTAAGCCCAGAAAATTCCTACTTTAGCCTTGCTTTGCAGTCCTATTGTCTGCCTATTGGGTAAAGTTGCTTACTGTCTCATTATACATGAACTAATAGAGATGAATAGCAAAAAAGCCTTTGGAGAAAAGCTCTTCTTCAAATCTCTTATAAAACCAGTAAAGATCAAAAGCAGAGTGAATGCTGGGAAGAGTTAAAAAGAGACCATTTCAAGAAAGTAACTGAAGGATAAAGAAAATTCTCAGTAAAGTTTTATGATTCAGATAACCTGTTTAAAACTGTTTTTTGTCCTTATGCCTTCCACAAAGGAAAACAAAAAAAACCCCACCCTTCTTTCTATTTACAGAATATTGCACAAAACAGACGAGTGAAATCCTTGGCAAAGTTTCCACTGGCAGAAACCTTGTCACAAGAAGGATACCAATGGCATTAGCAATATCACCCAGAAAGCCTGTTGGTGGGGAGAAAAAAAGAAAAAAAAAATCTAAAAAGAAAAAGCAACTTGCCATTAGGCAGTGATGTAGGGTAGGCTCCAGGCATCACTGGCATCTCTATTCTTTCGTTACACTTGTTATCTTGTTTATTACATCCAGAAACAGAGGGCTGCTGTGGCATCACCTCGTAGTGAGATGGCACATCCTGTGAAGAGCTGCAGCCTTGCAATGAAGAACGGACGCAAAAAAGTTGGTCTCACGTTTCTGCTTACAAATACTGAGGCAAGTCTTCAAATCCCGAGGGTTGGAATACATACCTCTTTTCTCACGAGACTCTTTCATTTCTTCACAAAGTTGTTCCAAGTCTTTATCCATTTCTTCCTTCACTATGGCATGGGCAACATCTCTCAGAGCACAAGCTTTGTCTCTAATGAGACGATCTGAAAGTTGACAGTCAGAAGTGAGTGTTTGCCACTAGCTAAGTGAAATCCTTGATTTGGATCATATGGAAAACATGAACTCTTTTCCCATCTCTATTAATCTGAAAGTTGACAGTCAGAAGTGAGTGTTTGCCACTAGCTAAGTGAAATCCTTGATTTGGATCATATGGAAAAGATGAACTCTTTTCCCAAAGAGGTTTTGCAAGCTATTTCAGTGAATAGTTTTGCAGAAGAACATAAAAGTTAATAATCAAGGCAGAGGCACTACATCTTCATTAGCACATATTGCACATAATTTCATCTCTAAATAATTTAACACTACACCAATTTTTAAAGTGGCAAGAAATGCTCTCTGTGGATGTTTCAAGGGAGCTAATCCCAAGGCCATTGTAAAGAGACAACTCTTCTCAATCTATACATTTTAAAGGTTGTCTAAATGAGGGATAAAGAGCTATCCTCACCTCCAGCTTCTCTATCTGGCTTGTATTCTAAGGCACTGCTACAGATTAGATCAAGATCTTTCAGAAAATCTCCTGCAATTATATATTGGTGCAAGTCAATTTTAGAGAGAATTGTTGAAAGGTCCATTGGCTGTTTAAGAACTGTGATATAATCAGGTACTTACCAATTAAATAGTTGGTTTCAGAGGTTTTGTTAGACTTACACAGTATCTACCACATTATTTTAATAAATTCAAATAAATGACTTCTTACAACCCTGAATATTTGTGACATTATGAGCAGATAGTGGAATTAACCACTTAGCTGCTTGAAAAAGGAAGGGGCTCTTTCAAAGGGCTTAGAAGAGACACACTGGAAGGGAGAAGAAAGGCAGCAGGAAGCTGGGGAGTGTGTGTGGGACAGCGAAGGGAACAGACATGCAGAGCAGGATTGGCTTCCTTTAGCTTCAGAACATCACAGTAAATACATTGGATTGAGCCACCCGAGCCAGGCTCTGCTCCGGGCAGCAGGAAATCCGCTGCCGGAATTGCCCTTTGGAAGCAGCTGCTCTAGGCATCTCCCTTAGGAGGAGATACCTGGAGCATGAGCTAATTATGTCTTTACTGGAGCTTGAGAGGAGCCTCAAGGCTAGTTTAGGTGAGGAGACCTCTATTTGTTTAGACTATTCACATGTCAAGAGCCTGGAAGGGAAAGACAAGGGATGCCCAGAGGAACAGGGCCCTTGCTGATACACAGCTGTATTAAAATTGCAACTAACTCTGAAGTATAAGTCTGTTAAGATGGGGGCACAGTCAGTAAATTAAATGAGTAAAAGAGGGACTTGGAAGTTTTGGGGGAAGATGAAACCACATGTCATTTATGGCTGATCCTGTACTGGGGAGCCAGAGACAAAATGGCAGGCGGAATCTTGAATTTTTTTTCAAACATCTGCTCTTCTCCTGTTCCCAGAGGAACCACTGACAGCCAACAAACACGTAGCAATACCTTTAGGCTTTATTCCAACAGCCCCAAAGAAAGCTGACTGTTTATTTCAGAGTTGTAGCATACCTACATCTCAAAGTCTTTCCCCAGGCAAACTCTGGTGGTAGCTGCTCTGACTTTCTAGGAGGAAACCAGGGCTTCCAGTGACTACTCAAAAAAAGGACATTGAAGAGCCTCAGGGAGTCAGCAAAATAAAATACAAAACACTTTTTGCTCCTCAAAAAGAAATCCTTCTAGTGCAGTGCTAAAGATAAGCCTTTCGCTAGAGCACACCAACACTGGGCACTTAAAAACACACCCAGACAGTACAGTATTACAGACCCAGAGCAGTTTACCTCATCTGCATCAACAGGGTTTGTGAGGACCTTGAAACGTCCGTCAGTAGGAAGTCTGAGAGTAACATCCCTTAAGAAAACGCTAAGTGCACCAAGGGCCTCCTCCTCCTGCTCCTCTGCCCCTTGCGTTTCTCCCCATGGTGGTTCCCGAGGTTCAGGCGGCGGCGCCACCGGCAGCACTTCCAGGGCCTGCCGAGCTTAAGGGAACCAGAAAAGTTTATTCCATCCGCAGCACTCAAATAGGAGCACACACAGAGTTACTGATAGGAAACCCACTACCAAAACAAATACTGTAAGGCTGTTAACATACAGTTAGCAAATTTTTATCTATAGAATAGGCTCACCTGCTTTCTTTCTAGATGCAGGAGGTTTAGCAGCTTGACTTAAAATTAAGTCCTCAAAAAAGTTGCTTCTCTCTTCCTTAGCAGGCAACGGGATATCGAAAACTTCTCCATAATCTTCAATGAACAACTCCTGTATCTATGGCATGAGAAGGAAAGACATTTCAGGTAAAAGATCACTACGTCAAAAAGAGGATTTTTTAAATTAAGCTTAATAATGATCTGAATAATAATAATAATAATAATAATAATAATAATAATAATAATAATAATAATAATAATAATGATGATGATGTTATCTTCCTGGTGATCAAAGGCTAGGTTTCTTTAGGTCAGGATGGCAAATAAAATATCTTCTTTGAGGAAAAGCTCTAGAATTTAAGCTCAGGGAATGGACGAGCACACGATGCACTGACAGAGTGATGACATTCCCCACCTTTGAGGTCTCCTGCTGAAATGGAAGCGAGTCCCTTGACTCACAAAACAACCGAGACAAACGTTCTCAGCGCTGCTTTGTGTCTAAGCAAATCTACATGATTCAGAAGGGTGCCCTAGTAATAAAAGGATCCATTTGCTTGAGGGAGGACAGTATTCGTATACTTAAGGGATTCATAAAACTAAACTGAATAGAAGAATTGGGAAAAGTGTTGATAGAAATACCTCACCTTGGAGATCCATGTACGATACATTTGCTGTTGCAAGCAACAAATCCAGAGCAAATGCTGGAATGTTCTCTAGGAACGTTGTAAAGGTAGTTTTCAACGTAATGCCAGCCGTTTCCCATCACACATTGATCCGTGGAATATATATTATACTTGGTGCTGTCCTCTGAGCTTCTCGTATAAACAAGTAAAATGAAAGCTTTGGTAAGAGCAATGAACCAGCAGCACAGGCTGCTCATAAATAACTACACATCAAACTGGCCTAATAAAATAGAAGTGCATTAAAAAAAAGTCCAAAACAAACAAACAAACAAACAAAAAAAAACACAAAGCCTCACCATGCAAAGCTTATTAATAGTAGAGTAAAATTTCTGATTTGACTCAAAAATTGATAGAGCTACACAGACAGAGATCCAGAATGCTGGCTCTAATGTGAGGCCTCTAATGACCTCACAATGGACAACATCACAATAGACGACCTCACAATGGGCCTCTAATGACATCACAATGGATGACCTAACAATGGACGACATCACAATAGATGACCGCACAATCGGACTCTTGTGACCTCACAATGGAAGACGTCACAATGGACGACATCACAATGGACAACATCACAATGGACGACCTCACAACGGGACTCTCTTGCCCTCAGAATGGGTGACCTCACAATGGACGACCTCTCAATGCGCCTCTAATGACATCACAATGGATGACGTCACAAAGGATGACGTCACAAAGGATGACGTCACAAAGGGACTCTTGTGACCTCACAATGGACAACCTCACAATGGGCCTCTAATGACATCGCAATGGAAGCCCTCACAATGGACGACGTCACAAAGGATGACATCACAAAGGGACTCTTGTGACCTCACAATGGACAACCTCACAATGGGCCTCTAATGACATCGCAATGGAAGCCCTCACAATGGACGACCTCACAATGGACGACCTCACAATGGGACTCTTGTGACCTCACAATGGAAGACCTGACAATGGATGACCTCACAATGGACGACCTCACAATGGGCCTCTAATGACATCAGAATGGATGACCTCACAATGGATGACATCACAAAGGATGACGTCACAATGGATGACCTCACAATGGGACTCTTGTGACCTCACAATGGACTACCTCACAATGGGCCTCTAATGACATCACAATGGATGACGTCACAATGGACGACATCACAATGAACGACCTCACAATGGGACTCTTGTCACCTCACAATGGACGACCTCACAATGGACGACCTCACAATGGGACTCTTTCGACCTCACAATGGACGACCTCACAATGGGACTCTTTCGACCTCACAATGGAAGAGCTCACAATGGATGACCTCACAATGGATGGCCTCACAATGGATGGCCTCACAATGGATGGCCTCACAATGGATGGCCTCACAATGGATGGCCTCACAATGGATCTCTTTTGACCTCACAACGGAAGACGTCACAATGGATGACCCCACAACGGACGACCTCACTATGGATGACCTCCCTAAGGACGACATCACAATGGATGACCTCACAATGGGAAGCTTGTGACCTCACAATGGAAAACCTCACCATGGATGACCTCACAATGGATGACCTCACCATGGGCCTTTCATAACCTCACAATGGATGACATCACAATGGACGACCTCACAATGGGCCTCTAATGACATCACAATGGATGACCTCACAAAGGAGGACATCACAATGGGACTCTTGTGACCTCACAATGGACGACGTCACAATGGACGACCTCACAATGGGACTCTTTCGACCTTACAATGGAAGAGCTCACAATGGAAGAGCTCACAATGGATGACCTCACAATGGAAGAGCTCACAATGGATGAGCTCACAATGGATGACCTCACAATGGAAGAGCTCACAATGGAAGAGCTCACAATGGATGACCTCACAATGGATGACCTCACAATGGATGACCTCACAATGGATGACCTCACAATGGATGACCTCACAATGGATGACCTCACAATGGATGACCTCACAATGGATGACCTCACAATGGATGACCTCACAATGGATGACCTCACAATGGATGACCTCACAATGGATGACCTCACAATGGGAAGCTTGTGACCTCACAATGGAAAACCTCACCATGGATGACCTCACAATGGATGACCTCACCATGGGCCTTTCATGACCTCACAATGGACGACCTCACAATGGGCCTCTAATGACATCACAATGGATGACGTCACAATGGGACTCTTGTCACCTCACAATGGAAGACCTCACAATGGATGACCTCACAATGGGACTCTTGTGACCTCACAATGGACGACCTCACAATGGACGACCACACAATGGGCCTCTAATGACATCACAAAGGAGGACATCACAATGGATGATGTCACAATGGAACTCTTGTCACCTCACAATGGAGGCCCTCACAATGGAAGACCTCACAATGCACGACCTCACAATGGGCCTCTAATTACCTCACAATGGATGACCTCACAATGGATGACCTCACAATGGGACTCTTGTGACCTCACAATGGACGACCTCACAATGGGCCTCTAATGACATCACAATGGATGACGTCACAATGGACGACCTCACAATGGACGACCTCACAATGGGACTCTTGTGACCTCACAATGGAAGACCTGACAATGGATGACCTCACAATGGACGACCTCACAATGGGCCTCTAATGACATCACAATGGATCACCTCACAATGGACGACATCACAATGGATGACCTCAAAATGGGATTATTGTGACCTCACAATGGAAGACCTCACAATGGAGGAACTCACAATGGGCCTCTAATGACATCACAATGGATGACCTCACAATGGGTCTCTTTTGACCTCACAATGGAAGACGTCACAATGGAGGACCTCACAATGGACGACCTCACAATGGAGGACCTCACAATGGGCCTCTAATGACATCAAAATGGATGATCTCACAATGGACGACCTCACAATGGATGACTTCCCAAAGGACGACATCACAATGGATGACCTCACAATGGGAAGTTTGTGACCTCACAATGGAAAACCTCACCATGGATGACCTCACAATGGATGACCTCACCATGGGCCTTTCATAACCTCACAATGGATGACATCACAATGGACGACCTCACAATGGGCCTCTAATGACATCACAACGGATGACCTCACAATGGGACTCTTGTCACCTCACAATGGAAGACCTCACAACGGATGACCTCACAATGGGACTCTTGTCACCTCACAATGGAAGACCTCACAACGGATGACCTCACAATGGGACTCTTGTCACCTCACAATGGAAGACCTCACAATGGATGACCTCACAATGTACGACCTCACAATGGGCCTCTAATGACATCACAATGGATGACCTCACAAAGGAGGACATCACAATGGATGACGTCACAATGGAACTCTTGTGACCTCACAATGGACGACCTCACAATGGACGACCTCACAATGGACGACCTCACAATGGGACTCTTGTGACCTCACAATGGACAACTTCAAAATGGGCCTCTAATGACATCACAATGGACGACCTCACAATGGACGACCTCACAATGGACGACCTCACAATGGACGACCTCACAATGGACGACCTCACAATGGGACTCTTGTGACCTCACAATGGAAGACCTGACAATGGATGACCTCACAATGGACGACATCACAATGGATGACCTCAAAATGGGATTATTGTGACCTCACAATGGACGACATCACAATGGATGACCTCAAAATGGGATTATTGTGACCTCACAATGGAAGACCTCACAATGGAGGAACTCACAATGGGCCTCTAATGAGATCACAATGGATGACGTCACAATGGGACTCTTGTCACTTCACCATGGATGACCTCACCATGGATGACCTCACCATGGGACTCTTGTGACATCACAATGCATGACCTCACCATGGACGACATCACAATGGATGACCTCACAATGGAACTCTTGTGACCTCATAATGGAGGCCCTCACAATGGAAGACCTCACAATGGACGACCTCACAATGGGCCTCTAATGACATCAAAATGGATGATCTCACAATGGACGACCTCACAATGGGCCTCTAATGACATCGCAATGGAAGCCCTCACAAAGGACGCCCTCACAATGGACGACCTCACAATAGGCCTCTAATGACATCGCAATGGATGATGTCACAATGGACGACATCACAATGGATGACCTCACAATGGGACTCTTGTCACCTCACAGTGGAAGACCTCACAGTGGAAGACCTCACAGTGGAAGACCTCACAGTGGAAGACCTCACAGTGGGACTCTTGTGACCTCACCACGGACGACCTCACCACGGACGACCTCACCATGGGACTCTTGTGACCTCACCACGGACGACCTCACCCTGGGCCTTTCATCACCTCACCACGGACGACCTCACCACGGACGACCTCACCCTGGGCCTTTCATCACCTCACAACGGACGACATCATAACGGACGACCTCACAATGGGCCTCTAATGACCTCACAATGGAAGACCTCACAATGGGCCTCTAATGACCTCACAACGGACGACCTCACAACGGACGACCTCACAATGGGCCTCTAATGACCTCACAATGCAAGACCTCACAATGGGCCTCTAATGACCTCACAACGGACGACCTCACAACGGACGACCTCACAACGGACGACCTCACCCTGGGCCTTTCATGACCTCAGAATGGACGACATCACAATGGGCCACCTCACAATGGGCCACCTCACAATGGGCCACCTCACAATGGGCCACCTCACAATGGGCCACCTGTGACCTTACAGTGGGCATTTCCTGACCTCAAAATATAGATTGAAACCAAAAGCATGAAAAGAATATGGAAGAGAACAACAAGAATACAAATAAGAACCATCTCCTTAACAATTAGAAGAACATTAACAAGAACATAAGCAACAAAAAACACTACTTGAAAAATCAAAAAAGAAACATTTCCATACCACGGTCATGACGGCGTCTGCGGGCCCAGCGCTTGCTGGCAGCAGCCAGGGTGAAGGGGCCCGTGGCCTGCAAGGGCCAAGGAGCCGTTGGCATTTGCAGCCCCGAGCGCAGGGCTCTCTGTGCCAGGGGTCTCTCTGTGCCGAGCGGTGGGGCCCGGAGCAGGCAGTGCCGGGCCTGCCCGCAGCAGCCTCCTTCCCCCGGCAGCCCCTCTGGCAGGGACGCGGGGAGCCCAGGGCCAAGCGGAGCAGAGAACAGGGCAAGGGCAGCGGTGCCAGCGCCGAGGGGGGCGCGGGGCTTTGGGGCCTCCCTTGGGAGGCGTCGCGCAGGCTGCCCCGGAGCCCCGCAGCTGCCCCGCACCCTGTGGGCACCACGAGTGGCCCTGGTGCTGCGCAGACCTGCTGCTCACCTGGCCTTGCTGCTGCGTGGCCAGCGCTGGGGCCACTGCTCCACGGAGCCCTGGGGAGCATCGGTGTTCCCGTGGCGATAACTGCCCCTCTGGAATGTTCCGTGCTTGCCGGGGGGTGACAGCAGCGGCAGGGGCCAGGGGGCCGCCGTGAGGAAGGCTGCTGCTGTGCTGGGCTCCTCCTGGCACGGATGAGCCCGGTGGCAGAGAGCAACGTGCGGCCTCGGCCTTGCTGGCTGCCAAGGAGGGCTCCTCAGGCAGCGCCCTGGCACGGCTGCCGCCTGCCTGCCCACAGGCCGGGCTCCGCTCAGGGCTCTGCTTTGAGCCCTGCGTCGTGGTGGGCTCCACGTTGTTGCTCTACCCTTTAGGACTTCTTGACCCAGGCCTCCCATCGATCAGCTCCACGTGTCTTATCTCTAGACACTTGACATCCCGTCTCTGCAAGGACTGGGATATCTCCATACAATTTACGACTCCTTGGCCTCCGCGTCCCGTCTCCGGGAAGACCGGGATCTCTTATCTCCATACGATTTACGACTTTTTCACCTTGGGATCCTGCTTCTGGGAGGACTGTGGCATCAGCTCCAGGTGTTCTATCTCCTTCAGCACGAGGCCCAAATGATGCTCTGCAGCGTCTACGGAGCGGCGCTGGCACTGGAGCTGGAGGAAGAGGAGCACCAGAGCACGCACAAAGGGGCAGACTCTGCAAGAACGGAGACATAAAAGGAGCACGGATTTCCCCCTCCGCCGCTGTGTGCTATTTCCCACCCAGGTGTGTGGTTCATCCCCTGCACCCACTCGCACGCTTTCTGGCCCTCAACATCCCTTGCACCGAGGGCTGCGGGACAGCGCCTGCACCCAGGCACCTGTGTCTGCACCCAAGCGCAGCCAGCGACACTCAGCTGCACTGGGGTGGTGGCAACTACAATCCTGCTGCATCTCTCCCGCTTGCTTCTCTTTTCCTTCCTTTTCCCTTCTTTTCCGCCCTGGCCTATTGTGCGTATGAGAATAAAACTTACAAGCTTTTTTGACATTTGACCCAGTTTGTGTTTTAATCTCACTCTTGGGCTTGTATCGAAACTTCCCCTGACACCGCGGCTTCCATCTCTGCAGACACACGCACTCCCTCGCCCCCACGTTAGTCGTCCCACTGCTTTTCCCACCGGCCCGGCCCTGGCTCCCGCACCGCCCCCCCCCCCGCCCACACCACCACTTTACTGGGTCGGGATGGTTCTTTTCCGCCAAAATGCCGCGGCGGGGGTGCTCGTCCGCTGACGGGGCCTCCTCAGCTTTCCTTATCCTCGTGCTTTTCGCTCTCTTTTGGCCGTTTTTCGCGGCCGCTTCTCGGCTCGCGGCTGCGCCGGCGGTGCCTCATGGCGGAAGGGCACTGCGCGTGCGCGGGGGCGGGGATTGCGGCTCCTGCCCACTGCGCACGCGCCCTCTCGGTAGCCGCGGGCGGGCGGGGGAAGGAGGGAGTCCTCCCGGGGTGGGGGGGCGGGCACGCGGCACCGGGAGGCGGTTGCCCGCCCCCTACGGTCGCCATGGAAACAGCGGGGCCGGTTGCGCAATGGCCTTTATGGTCGCCCTGGAAACACGGGCGGGGCGAAGGGGAGAGGGGGACCGGGAGGGATTCGGGGTGGGTAGAAAAAGGAAAATAATAAAAATAATAAGAATAATTAGAGGAAGAAGAAGAAGATGAAGAAGAAATAATAATAATAATAATAATAATAATAATAATAATAATAATAATAATAATAATAATAATAATACTATGACAAGGAAAACTAAGGCGCGGTTGGAACGCAATCTGGCAAGGGACGTTAAAAAAAAAACAACAAAAAACATCTTCAAATACATTAACAGCAAAAGGAAGATCAGGGAAAACGTGGGTCCGCTGGCGGACGAAATGGGCACCCTGGTTACAAATAACACAGAAAAAGCAGAGTTCTGAATGCCTTCTTTGCTTCGGTGTTTACCAAGGGCAGCCCTTTAGAGCCCCAGGCCCTAGGGACAAGAGAAGAAGCCGGGGAAGACTTGCCCTGGGTAGAGGAAGATTGGGTCAGAGAGCACCTAAGGAAACTTGATACCCACAAATCCATGGGCCCTGATGGGATGCACCCCAGAGTGCTGCGTGAGCTGGCAGATGCCATAGCTAAGCCGCCCTCCATCATCTTTGAAAGATCCTGGAGAACCGGGGAGGTGCCAGAAGACTGGAAGAAGGCCAATGTCACGCCAGTCTTCAAAAAAGGCAAGAAGGAGGACCCAGGTAACTACAGGCCAGTGAGCCTCACCTCCGTCCCTGGAAAAGTGATGGAACGGCTCATACTGGCTGTTGTCTCCAGGCACGTGGAGGACAAGAAGGTGCTCAAGAGTAGTCAGCATGGATTCACCAAGGGGAGATCTTGCTTGACTAATCTGATAGCCTTCTGTGATGAAATGACCAGCTGGATAGATGAGGGGAGAGCGGTGGATGTCGTCTATCTCGACTTCAGCAAGGCTTTTGACACCGTCCCTCACAACATCCTCCTGGGCAAGCTCCAGAAGTGTGGGATAGATGAGTGCACAGTGAGGTGGATTAGGAACTGGCTGGATGGCAGAGCTGTCACGGAACGAGTGGTGGTGGGGGGGGCGGTGAGTGACACAATGCACTTCAATCGTGGGAAAGAAATAGGAATAGGTTTTATTGGTAATGACAATGGTTTCACGAGATTCTATGGCAAGGTCACTTATTAGTTACTGCATGGAGGTTCAAGATATACACAGAATTATCAAGGACACCCTCCCGTTGGGTCACGAGGTTCAGACTGGACCCCCTTGCTTTCCAAACTCCTTCTGAGCGGAATCTGGGTGCGGCTGGATCCAGTCCTAGTCCCAGACCTGGTCAACGGTTTATGTCTAAGGGATTTGTGCACAGTTACAAAGTAAGGTTTACAAATTCAGAAAGAGAAAGGCGCGCTATAGTCACTTACCACGAATCTGTAGTGGAAAGGATCTCTTAACCTCGAGGAGTATCCTTGAGAGGCATCCCTGCTCAAGAGGAGATCCCAGCGTGCAGCCCGCTGCCATGCAAGGAGAGCTCAATGGGCTCTTGGGCTGTTTCCGTATTTGTGGGATAAGATGATTGACTGATAGTCATTCTTTCAATTCAGAAATGACTGTTGGCTGATATACTCACAGTTAGCCTTATCTCTCCATCAGGATAGGGCCATCAGGACTGTTATTGATGGTTGATGTCTGGGTGGGGGAAGAAATCAGGGAAGCAACTACCAGGATCAGATAATGTGGTAGTTAACACCTGAACAGGGCTACCTGTGAGAAGTCAGGATGAGCTGGGGAAGGAGCATATCCGTCACAAGAGCTCAGAGGGTGGTGATCAGTGGTGCAGAGTCTGGTTGGAGGCCTGTAGCTAGCGGGGTCCCCCAGGGGTCAGTCCTTGGTCCTGTCCTGTTCAATTTATTCCATCCAATGACCTGGATGAAGGCACAGAGTGCTCCCTCAGAAAGTTTGCTGATGATACCAAACCGGGAGGAGTAGCCGATACCCCAGAGGACTGCACTGCCATCCAGAAGGACCTGGACAGACTGGACAACTGGACAGTGAAAAACCTCATGAAATTCAACAAGGCCAAGTGCAAGGTTCTGCACCTGGGGAGGAATAACCCCAGACACCAGTACAGGCTGGGGACTGACCTTCTGGAGAGCAACTCTGCAGAGAAAGACCTGGGTGTCGTGGTGGACGACAAGTTGACCATGAGGCAGCAGTGTGCTCTTGTGGCCAAGAAGGCCAATGGGATCCTGGAGTGCATTAAGAAGAGCATCTCCAGCAGGTCGAGGGAGGGGATCCTGCCCCTCTACTCAGCTCTGGTGAGGCCACATCTGGAGTACTGTGTCCAGTTCTGGGCCCCACAGTATAAGAGGGATGTGGAGCTGCTGGAGAGAGTCCGGCGCAGGGCCACAAGGATGATGAGGGGCCTGGAACATCTGCCCTATGAGGAGAGGCTGAGGGAGCTGGGCCTGTTCAGCCTGGAGAAGAGAAGGCTGAGAGGGGATCTAATCGGTGTATAAAAGTACCTCAAGGGAGGGAGTAAAGAGGATGGTGCTGGTCTCTTTTCAGTGGTGGCCACCGACAGAACTAGAGCTAATGGCCACAAACTGAAGCACCAAAAGTTCCACAGGAAATTAAGGAAAAGTTTTTTAACAGTGAGGGTGACAGAGTGCTGGAACAGACCGCCCGGAGAGGTTGTGGAGTCTCCTTCTCTGGAGATCTTCAAAACCCGCTTGGATGCAGTCCTGTGCCACGTGCTCTAGGTGACCCTGCGTGTGCAGGGGGGTTGGACTAGATGACCTCCAGAGGTCCCTTCCAACCTTAAGCATTCTATGATTCTATGAAACAGCAGAAGTCAGATTCTGCAATTCTGCAATAAAAGGCACGACCAAACACTGCCATGCACACGCACAGTGTGCATTCATGCACCAAGTTGATGACAGAGGGATTGCCACATTGTTATTCTGACATATTTCTACTTCAGCATTTTTAACTTGTAAGTCTTCTGCAAGAAATAGTCTTGCAGATGAAATGAGAATGACACGACTTTGCGGGTCGCCAGTGGGAATGACACAGAAGGGTGGTCGCCATGGGAATGACACGGTGCAGGGGTTGCCATGGGAATGACATGACAGGGGGATCACAATGGGAATGACATGTCGGGGGCGGATCACAATGGGAATTACATGGCAGGGTGGTCGCAAAGGGAATGACACGGTGCAGGGGTCGCCATGGGAATGACATGACAGGGGGATCACAATGGGAATGACATGTCGGGGGCGGATCACAATGGTATTTACATGGCAGGGTGGTCGCCAATGGGAATGACACAGTGGACTGGGCTGTCTACGTACCAGGCTAGAGGCTGGGGCTGGGCTGAGGCGCCGGCGGAGAGGAGGCCAGAGGGGAGCCCAGCGCAGGCCGGCACGCTGGTATAGAGGGCAGAGCAGAGCAGCGGGTGGAGGGCCAGGCTGGGGGAGGAAGCTCCGGGCAGGCTTCGGTGAGGGCAGGAGCCGGGCTTCATCGGCCCAGGGCTGATGACCTGGAGGAAGGGATGGAGTGCTCCCTCAGCAAGTTTGCTGATGCTACCAAACTGGGAGGAGTAGCTGATACCCTAGAGGGCTGCGCTGCCATGCAGAGGGACCTGGACAGGCTAGGTGGTGAGAAAACTTATGAAATTCAGCAAGGGCAAGTGCAAGGTCCTGCACCTGGGGAGGATTAACCCCAGTCACCAGTACAGGCTGGGGACTGACCTTCTGGAGAGCAGCTCTGCAGAGAAGGACCTGAGTGACAAGTCGACCATGAGGCAGCAATGTGTCCGTGGCCAAGAAGGCCAATGGGACCCTGGGGTGCGTTAAGAAGAGCATCTCCAGTAGGTCGAGGGGGGTGATTCTGCCCCTCTACTCAGCCCTGGGGAGGCCGTATCTGGAGAACCGTGTCCAGTTCTGGGCTCCGCAGTCCAGAACTCCCTCCGCAGAGGGATGTGGAGCTACTGGAGAGAGTCCAGCACAGAGCTACAAGGATGATGAGGGGCCTGGAGCATCTGCCCTATGAGGAGAGACTGAGAGAGCTGGGCCTGTTCAGCCTGAAGAAGAGAAGGCTGAGAGGGGAACGGATCACTGTATAGAAATACCTCAAGAGAGGCAGTGAGGAGGAACGGGCGGCCTCTTTTCAGTGGTGGCCACTGGCAGAACTAGAGGAAAAGGCCACAAACTGAAACATGAGAAGTTCCACAGGAACTTAAGGAAAATTTTCTTGACAGTGAGGGTGACAGAGCACTGGAACAGGTTGCCAAGAGACATTTTGGAGTCTCCTTCCTTGGAGATCTTCAAAACCAACTTGGACTCAATCCTGTGCCACATGCTCTGCATGACCCTGCGTGTGCAGGGGGGTTGGACTGGATGATCTCTAGAAGACCCTTCCAAACTTAACAATTCTATGATTTTATGATAGGTAGGCTTAGGCTAGGTGAGGCTGGGCTTCAGGCTGCCAAAAGTCCTTGGAACGAGTGGAAGGTACCACCTGCTGATTGTTACAACCCTGTGACTTACAGGCAAAGAGACTTTCCCTTTGTGCTTCTTTTGCTGACCTCTTCCTTTCATAGAGCTGGTCAGCACCAGTGGGAGAATCTTGCGTGGGGGTCAACCTACATCGCTGAGATAGTAACATGCTTCTGGTTGTTGCTAGCGCTGCTGCTGCGACGCTAGTTTCAATCATGCGGCTGTTCAAGTTGGAATGGACAGGACGCCATTGAGAAGGGCCCAAAGGAAAATCATGGTGTCACATCAGGTTCCATTGGATCTGAAACTCGTCGCGTATGATGAGCTCTCTTCAGGGAAAGTACTTAGTTTTTCTAGGTTAGAGTTACAGGTCTCTCTGAAATGAATTCAACTGGAAGGAGCCACCTTTCATGCCTTGAATTCATCTCAGCTTGGAGCCAGAAAGAGCTCAGGTCAAGTACGTAGCACAAAGGGCTGACATGCTCCAAGCTGATCTTTGTGCACAGCCAAAACTGCAGAGAAGCTACTTCTTCTCAGACATAAATATGTAAATTTGGCAAATTTCACCCCACGCGCTAATATTTTAAGGAATTTCTATTTCCAAAGCTAGACTTTATTGCAGCCCTTTTGGCCCAAGTATTAAGTGATTCTTCCCCTGCAAAACAAAATTGATAGGACAGAGACCCTAGCAGCAAGTTTCTCAGCTCAGAGCGAGGAGGCTCTCTGCAATGTGGCAGCTCTAGCAAGCCGGCACAGTGGCAGCTCCTGACAAAAGACTTGCTGCAGCGCCGAGCCCCTAAAGGGCTCCTCGAGCATCCTCAGCAGCTCTGAGCGCCGGCACCTCCTCTGCACTCGCAGCACGTGCAAGCCGCAGTCCTGCTCACCACGGCCTGGAGACCCTGTCCTGCGCCCACTGCTCAGCTCCCCGGAGGCTCTCGCTGGGATTAAAAATTCCGAGCCAGCAGCACCACTCTGCACTTCAGGGAGCGCTTGGGATTTTGTATTTCCTTCCTTCCTTCCTTCCTTGCTTCCTCCTTTCCTTCCTTTTTTCTCAGCTGCCAAACATTCACTTCTAAACGCAGCTCTCGTCACAGAATTGATAGGGAATATTGCATTTCTTTAGCCCTTAGACTTTGGGTGGTATTTACAGACTCTATGGCCATCTGATTCTCTCACATTTAGCTCGTTACAAAACAGGAGACAAGAGCACTGAGAACGGCACAGGGTTTTGAATAAGAGGGCTGCTAAACAGCAACTGTAAGGTAAAGTCCATAACTGTTTGTTATGGACTAGAAGTCTTGGACTGGGAATCTTTGCCAGTTTTTGAATTCTTTGCAGCTTTTCTTTTGTGCCTTCTTAGAACTGCACGAGAGGTTTTAAATTGACATGGGACAGTAGAGCTTGCAAATTTCTTGCAAGCTTCAGGCAAGGAAGAGCTTCAAAGCAGGAGAAATGCATGAGCTGAAAATGATGGTGAAATAAAATATCGGAAATGGCTGGAATTGTTCGACATTGAGAATGGGGAGGTTCAGCACAAAACCACGAAGAAACTTAAGGGAATGAAGAAGAGATGAAGTGAAGCAACATACAGATTTACTAGAGAAGAAAACAGAAGAAATGCAGAATTTGAAAACGATTGTGAAATGCAATGCCAGGAATAGTTGGAATTGTCCCACATCTGACAACAGGGAGGCTCAGCACAAATCCATGAAGAAGAGAGGACCTGAAGCAACATTCAGTTTTAATAAGCAGGAAAGACAAAGAAATGCAGATTTTGAAAACGATTGTGAAATACAATGCCAGGATTAGTGGGAATTGTCCCACAGCTTAGAATGGCAAGTTTCAGCACAAAGCCCTGAAGAAACTCAATGGAATGAAGAAGAGATTAACTGAGGCAACATACAGATTTACTAGAGAAGAAAAGAGAAGAAATAGAGAATTTGAAAACGATTGTGAAATACAATATGAGGAAGGATTGGAATTGTCCAACACCTGACAACAGACAGGTTCAGCACAAAGCCATGAAGAAGAGACAACCTGAAGCAACATTCAGTTTTAATAAACAGGAAAGCCAAGGAAATGCAGATTTTGAAAACAGATGTCAAATACAATAGCAGTAAGGGTTGGAATTGTCCAACAATTGAGAATGGGGAGGTTCAGCACAAAGCCCCGAAGAAACTCAACGCACTGAAGACGAGATTAACTGAGGCAACATACAGATTTACTAGGGAAGAAAAGCGTAGAAATAGAGAATTTGAAAGCAATTGTGATATACAATGTCAGGAAGGGTTGGAATTGTCCAACACCTGACAACAGACAGGTTCAGCACAAAGCCACAAAGAAAGAGAACGGAATGAAGAAGAGATTAGCTGATGAAACATTCAGATTTACTGAAGAAGAAAGCAGAAGAAATAGAGAATGTGAAAACAATTGTGATATACAATACCAGGAATGGTTGGAATTGTCCAACACCTAAAAATGGGGAGGTTCAGCACAAAGCCACGTAGAAGAGATGAACTGAAACAACATTCTGATTTACTAAACAAGGAAGCAGAAGAAATGGAAAATATTAAAGCTATTGGGAAATACAATACCAGTAATAGTTGGAATTGTCCAACACCTGACAACAGACAGGTTCAGCACAAAACCACGAAGAAACTCATTGGAGTGAAGAAGCGATTAACTGAGGCAACATTCCGATTTACTAGAGAAGAAAACAGAAGAAATGCAGAATTTGAAAACAATGTCAAATACAATAGTAGTAAAGGTTGGAATTGTCCAACATCTAACAACAGACAGTTTCAGCAAAAAACCACGAAGAAAGTGAATGGAATGAAGAAGAGATTAGCTGATGAAACATTCAGATTTACTGAGGAAGAAAGCAGAAGAAATAGTGACTTTGAAAACAATTGTGATATACAAAACCAGGAAGGGTTGGAATTGTCCAACACCTGACAAGAGAGAGGTTCAGCACAAAGTCACGAAAAAGAGACGACCTGAAGCAACATTCAGTTTTAATAAACAGGAAAGCCAAGGAAATGCAGATTTTGAAAACAATTTTGAAATACAATGCCAGGATTAGTGGGAATTGTCCAACAATTGAGAATGGGGAGGTTCAGCACAAAACCACGAAGAAACTCATTGGAGTGAAGAAGAGATTAACTGAGGCAACATTCCGATTTACTAGAGAAGAAAACAGAAGAAATGCAGATTGTGAAAACAATTGTCAAATACAATAGTAGTAAAGGTTGGAATTGTCCAACACCTGACAACAGACAGGTTCAGCACAAAACCACGAAGAAACTCATGGGAGTGAAGAAGAGATTAACTGAAGCAAAATTCTGATTTACTAGAGAAGAAAACAGAAGAAATTCAGAATTTAAAATGATTGTGAAATACAATACCAGGAATGGTTGGAATTGTCCAACACCTGACAACAGAGAGGTTCAGCACAAAGCCACGAAGAAGAGACGACCTGAAGCAACATTCAGTTTTAATAAAAAGGTAAGCCAAGGAAACGCAGATTTTCAAAACGCTTGTGAATTACAGTGCCAGGAATGGTTGGAATTGTCCAACAGTTGACAATGGGGAGGTTCAGCACAAAACCACGAAGAAACTCATTGGAGTGAAGAAGAGATTAACTGAGGCAACATTCCGATTTACTAGAGAAGAAAACAGAAGAAATGCAGATTGTGAAAACAATTGTCAAATACAATAGTAGTAAAGGTTGGAATTGTCCAACACCTGACAACAGACAGGTTCAGCACAAAACCACGAAGAAACTCATTGGAGTGAAGAAGAGATTAACTGAAGCAAAATTCTGATTTACTAGAGAAGAAAACAGAAGAAATTCAGAATTTAAAATGATTGTGAAATACAATACCAGGAATGGTTGGAATTGTCCAACACCTGACAACAGAGAGGTTCAGCACAAAGCCACGAAGAAGAGACGACCTGAAGCAACATTCAGTTTTAATAAAAAGGTAAGCCAAGGAAACGCAGATTTTCAAAACGCTTGTGAATTACAATGCCAGGAATGGTTGGAATTGTCCAACAGTTGACAATGGGGAGGTTCAGCACAAAACCACGAAGAAACTCATTGGAGTGAAGAAGAAATTAACTGAGGCAACATTCCGATTTACTAGAGAAGAAAACAGAAGAAATGCAGAATTTGAAAATAATTGTCAAATTATTGTCAAATTGTCAATACCAGGAAGGGTTGGAATTGTCCAACACCTGACAACAGAGAGGTTCAGCACAAAGCCACGAAGAAGAGACGACCTGAAGCAACATTCTCTTTTAAGAAACCGAAAAGCCAAGGAAATGCAGATTTTGAAAACGATTGTGAAATAAAATACCAGTAAGGGTTGGAATTGCCCAACACTTGACAACAGAGAGGTTTATCACAAAGCCACGAAGAAGAGACAACCTGAACCAACATTCAGTTTTAATAAACCGAAAAGCCATGGAAATGGAGATTTTGAAAACGATTGTGAAATACAATGCCAGGAATAGTTAGAATTGTCCAACAATTGAGAATAGGGATGTTCAGCACGAAGCCACGAAGAAACTCATTGGAGTGAAGAAGAGATTAACTGAGACAACACTCCGATTTACTAGAGAAGAAAACAGAAGAAATGCAGAATTTGAAAACAATTGTCAAATACGATACCAGGAAGGGTTGGAATTGTCCAACATCTGCCACAGGGATGTTCAGCACAAAGCCATGAAGAAGAGATGAACTGAAGCAGCATTTAGATTTACTAAAGAGGAGAGCAGAGTAAATGCAGAATTTGAACATGATATTTTCTATGTTTTCTTTCAAGGTAGTATGCTGACCTACTAAAGGGAACTCTGAAAGAACCCTGAAAGAGGTCCAATCTTAAAATGTCTTCATTAACTTTTGCTTAATTACAGTTGCTGAGACAGGGGCTTTAGTAATTAGAGGACAAGGATAGGGAACTTCATTCAGTAACTCCTGAGGTTGAAAATATCATCTACTTACCTACTGTAGCAATTCTGCCCCACAGTCCTCATTTCAGTTTATCACACATTTGAGTCTCCTCCTTATTGTCACTGCCTTGACACTCATTCCCACTGGGATTTTAGCAAGAACATCATGCTACTTTACTACGACAAGAAAGAATCACAGTAAGTTGTTTTTTTTTTTTCCCCCTTTCATCTGGGCCAGAAGAAGAAGAACAGAAGTTACTGGTTTCTATTCCACAAATTTGATGTCAAAGGGAAAAAACAAAATCCACAAATTCAGATATTTCTCTAGTACATACCAACAACTTTTAAGGAGAGTTATGTATTTCTCCAAAATTATTTTGCTACATTCAATTAAGTGGAGCCTGCTTTAGATGCTGGGAATAGCAGGTAGCCAAAGAAAATATAATCTCTAAAAGAATTAATTTCTTTCAAGAATAACTTATTATTCATATAGCTTATATTATTTATATTGCCTATATACAGACAATCATCAGGAGGTTTTTTCTTAAACCTAATTCTCAAAAGAAAAAAAAATCCCCACCAAAATTTTTCCCTCAAATAACTTCCCCCTCAAAATAATTCCCTTTCAACACCCCCCAAGAAAATTCCTAACAAATAATTTTCCATAAAGAAACACTAAAAAAAAAATCCATTCCAAAAAACTATGCCTGACCAAATATTTCCTTCTGATTTTTTTTCCCATCCAGATCATTTTATCCTCTGAAAAAATCACACAAAACACACACACAACTTTTATTTTTTGACAAAACCCTTTCCCTTCCAATAAGGTTTTCCCCTCCAAAGGCTGTTGCAGATGGCTCGGGATTGGGCAATAATCACGCAAAATCAGGTGGCTACGTCAAGCATTATTTCAGGTGAAAGCACATAAACAGAGGAGCAAAATACGGATAGCTGCTCACAACTTAGTACTTGCTAGCAGGATACTGAGCCTGAACATCCTCTCAAGCTGGTGGATTGGAGGGTTGCTGACAGGCTCCCAACTTGGCGGGCGTCCCTGCGGAGACAACGTAGACCTCGGTGTTCGGTGTCTCCCCGTTCCCCTCCCCGCACTGTCTTTTTACGCACGGTGCCTCCTGCCCCGTAGGGCCAGTACGTGCCAGGAGGCAGGCGGGGGGGCGGACAAACTCCACCCTCAGCCACATAACCTTCCCTCCCGGGTGCGCAAGCGCGCGTACCGGTAGGGGGTCCCAGCCCTCAGTCTGAGGGTCCTGCCTTCCTCATCTTCCTCCTCCTCCTGGTGCGGCTGACCTTCAAACTGGGTTAGAGGACGTCTGCGGTTAAGCTGGCTGCAAGCCCGGTTGAGCAGCCACCTTCAACTGGTTTTGGACGGAGTCGGCTGTGAACATGGCTGAGCAGCCGCCTCCGTGTTCCTTATCGTTCCGCCCAAATGGGCAAACATCTTATTTCTCAAGGTCTGGATTCTGTTTCGCACAATAGTCTTATGACCTTACAGAGCATAAATAATCATAAAAATATCTACCTCCTATACATGCCGCCCCGTGATCTGTAGAGGTCAACCTATTGTAGCGAAGCACCCGAAGAGATAACATTTTCATAGCAGTTTCAACCATACCTCGTGTCAGCATCATTACACAAGGGATACAGTACATAACACAGACAAATACAGCAAATAGAAATAATAGCCCCAATAGCAGTTTCTGTAGCCATGGCCAACCCCACTTCCACTGTCCGAATGCATTCCAGTCATCAGCATCTCTTAGTTATGAGTCAGATCCTGTAAGGCCTGGATCTGGCAATGTATAGACTTGGAGTGGTCGCTTGGATTCATATAGCACATGCCTCCTACCTCTTCACACCCATGGCCATGCATAAGCAATAACATATCTATGGCAGTGTGGTCTTGTACAGTTGCGTGCTGAATCGAGTCCACTTCTACTCACAATGAGGACAAAGCTGTCGTTGTAGCATTGCTGGACTTTGCTAGCCAGCATCCCAGTCTGCACAACGTGGTCAATGCTTGCTCGGCAGCGATCCCCGGAGCCAATGGCAACGCTATAATATTTTTCTCTGTTGTCCCAAAGTCATTTAGGTTGGTAGAGACGATAGACACAGACAGATGCAACCATTTTAAGGGAAAGTTCCTTCAAGGTGTCATGATTGCCCTGGGGATTCAAGGGGACTTGCATACCCCTTGGCATCTCCAGAGCTCTGGTACAGTGCAAAGGATGAATGGGAACATTAAAAGGCATCTTCTAAAATTGGTATGAGAAGCTAAGATGCCATGGAGACAACTTCTACCATTCAAGAATGAGAACAAAACCTAGGGGAGACATTTAACTGTTCTCCTTTGAAAGAATATTCAAGATTCCCCACCCTACTAACACCCAAGCTGCCGGGAAGGTAGAGATGAGTGATCAATATGTGGGCAGAATACTTTCCCGTGTAAAGTCTCTCCAACAGGAAGTCCAGCTCGCACAGATCCTGCCCTTGGATTTTGCATGACCAGGACATGGGTTCTTGGTCAAAAAGCGGAAAAAGCACCACTGGCAGCAAAGTGGAGTGGACCTTAGAACCACAGAAACATCAGTCAAGACAGCTGAGCATGGATGGCCATGATGCCTGAAATCTGGACTTCTCAGTTAAAGGAAAAGGATGGAAAGCCCCGGATAACTCTCCTTAGAGCTGTAACGCTGTCTGGGGTTGGGTCAGGAGAATAAATGCTGGGTCTGTGGGAGTCCAGGAGGATATGAAGACTAGCCATGGCTGCCAGCCCTATGGAACCCAGGTGCTTAGTTAATAACTTATGCAGAGTTCACTATGCTTCTAAAGATGGGTGTAGAGGTTTGTAAAAACAAATATTGAAAAAAAAGAAGAGAGGGAGGGATTGAGCAGAATACACAAGTTTCTGTATTCACAAATAAGGGGACTTCCCCACAGTCTTTGGCTGATGAGTGGGACAAAGGAATATATGCAGGAGAGGAGACTGAGCGGAGCCATGAGTGAGTGGGACAGGAGAGCATAGGCCAAAAGGAAGGTGAGCTCAGGTTGAGAGCAGATGGAAGGAGGCAGGAGTTTGGTGTAGGCAGGCCGGGAAGGATGTAACTTCTGAGCACCTTGGCCAACGGGGAAAAGGAGAGGGCGTCCCTCACTCGAGAAATTAGGATAAAAGGGGGCTGCATTCTCCAGCAGTTGGAGAGACCCCACAGGAATATGCCCGGTGGACTCTTCCTTTATTCAAATAAAGTTTTAAGATTCCTCTGTCTCCTTTTTGGACATGCAGCTCTTGACAGTGAGATTTTCCGCACACAAGTTACTTACACTGTTGTTTTGCAGAATTAAATTAGCCTGTTAGTAACCACTGTTAATAAAGGGAACATTAAATCCACTCACATTCTCAATATTGAACAATGCTGACCATAATAGAACGGGAATGTAAAAGATCTTTGTGCAAGTATTCTGAGAGACCAAATTATCAAGTGGATATAGAACTGTATGTAACAACCATACTTAGAAAAGCATTTATAGAGTCTAGTGAAAAATGAGCTTCAAGCTGAACAAATTCTGCAAGGCATTGCAATATCAAAGAAAAAGACAGCTTTCAAGCCATGAATTTGAAGGAAAACTAACATTTTGCAGAGGCCTTTTCTGATACTTCTATGCCTCTTTTTCATCATAGTTCTTCTTGATAACATTCAGATCTATTTTTAAAATAAACTCTTTTTTTCTTTTTTTTTTCTTGATAATGTGCCAATATTTTGTGAGAGAATTAATTATTCCTGAAGTGATTTAAAAGACTCAAATACTTTGTCATCTTTTTCCCCCCAAAATCCTTCCCATTCTGGCATGATGCATGTCACGTGCCTAAAAGTGTGGAGAACTACAGCATAAATCCAAAAATTATCTTCATTTCCTGATATACAGAAATAACATCAAGCTAGAAGAACGCTTCTGCATTAACAGGATAACTGAAAAAACACTGTAATGATATCCATCTAAAAGGAATTCTAGAACAGCAGTTACTGAATTCCATTCATTACAAATAACACTATAAAGCCACGAATTGGAATCAATTTACACGCTGACACCTGAGAAATGTATTGTTTGTATTTTTCCATCCTGTGCCAAGTGCATAGAGGTATTGTCTTTCATTCATTTCTCAAAAATACAAACATCTCTTCCTTGAAATTCTGTAAATTTGATGGCTTCACAAGTATACGCAAAATAATTTTCACAAGCTTGTTATGCACTGTTATCAATGTTCTTCATATGTAGATTTTATTGAGTATTTCATTGTTAAATTCCTACAAGCAGTAAAAAAGAGACCTGATTTACAGTGTTTCCATATCTGTTGCAGAAGAACAAATACTGGCATTGTGTCATTAATACAGAACTTCAATACAGAACTGCTACTTGTTAAAAAAAAAACTAACATTGCCCTATATAAATAACAAAATACATAAAAAAATACATGAAGAACAAAATACTTTACCCAGACAACAGGTTCATTTCTATGTCCACATTTCTGTTTCCATGGGGGAATCTGAAAGTCATAAGTAATTTTAAATAAAGATTAACACAAGTGGTTCTTTGCCAGGCGACACATCGCACCCGCTTATACCTGTGCTGCAGAAAAACAAAACAAAACAAAACAAAAAAAAACACAGCATCAGTTTTGACATTTCCAGAGCACTCAGCGGCCAACAGCACCGCCTAAATATACCATTCTGCTACACTGGCAGGTTACAGGAAAGATGTGTTGTCTTACAAGCAGCTCCGAAAGCATGAGATAAGTAGGGATCATCAATATGGATCAGTACAGGGTGATCCATAGGCCTCCTATCTGGGCCAGCTGCCGGGCCCCAGAAGCCCAGGCACCCCAAGGCCTTTGAGGCAGCCCCAAGTGCTTCTAGGGCTGCCTTTAACCACAACCCACCGGCCTCCTCTCACTGGAGGTGAAAACTGCACAGAATTCCTCCAGGGGGTACTGATCCCAGCTTCGGGTGTAGCCACACAGCTTCCAAACACCTTCCTCACCCCGCCGCCCCATTTCATGACCTCGCTGCCATTTCATGTCCCCGCCGCTCTGCGCAGGGGCAGATGCTCCTGAAGTTGTCTTCATGTGAAAATCTTTTATTCTGAGGAGAAAACAGGAGCTAAAAATGTTTTCAGATCTGAAAGCCTGTTGTCATCTCGGGACTCACTGATTTAGAAAGAAAATGCATGGGTGCATCACAGGGTAAATGAATAGAAGAAATTACTTGCTGGGAGGCTGCTTGAACACTGGCTCGTGTTGCCAGGAAAGACTGTGGTGGGGTCTCAGTCCCTGGATATCTGAGAATGGCTGAGGTCGGAAGGGACCTCTAGGGATCATCTAGTCCAACCCCGCTGCTCAAGCAGGGTCAAAGCTGACAGGACCTGGCCCCGGTGACGTGGGCAGGGGGCTCCAGCCCTGTTTAATACTTGCCTTGTGTCCTTTTTTTTTTTTTTTCAATAGAGAGAGGAAAGCAAAATGGTGTTTTCCCCACTAAGGGCAACTTTTCCATTGGCAGTGTGGAATAGCACTGTTTCTGGGTATGGGGCAGGCCGCATAGTGTTGGCCCATCCCATTTACAACCCGTCTCCGCGGGTGCTCAAGGCCGGAGCTCTCCATACCGGGAAGCTGCAGCCATCCCACGGCTATTCCAGGAACTGCGAAGGACCCGGGACACGGAGCGCAGGGGCGGCGCCTTTAAGGGGTGGTTCTGGGAGAGCCCCGCCTCCCAGCAAAAAAGGGCAGGGTGGGCGCCCCCCTCAGCCAATCAGGCGTCGACAGAACAGGCGGCCCCAATTTGGAGACGCGCTAAGCAGTGAGAGTGGCGCTGCGCTGTGTCCCTCCGCCCGCGGGCCGGGACTAGCGGCCGCGGAGAAAAGAGTCCGCGGGGGGAGGCGGCCGGCGGCGCTCGGCGGGGGCAGGCGGGAGCCGCGCGGGCTGGCGGCGCGGCGGGGAGCGGCGGGAGCGGCGGGCAGGAGGCGGCGCGGCCGCGAGTGGAGCGGAGCGGGGCACGGCGCGGCGGAGGGATCCGTGGGGAGGGCCACGGCTGCGGCGGAGCGGAGAGCACCGCACCAGAAGTCGCGGTGTCGCCGCGTGCTCTCCTGCGCCATGGCGGTGCCGCCGTCCCGCCGGGCAGGGACGGCAGTGACCAGTTTACCCCGCTGCGCGGTGGCCCTCGCGCCCGGGCCCGTCGCCGCTGCGGATGGCGCCAGGGATGCGGCTGCAGCGGAGGAACCAGAGCCGAGAGCGCAGGAGCAGGGGGTGAGCGCGGCGGGAGGGCGCAGGCGGCTGCAGGAGGGCGGCCCGGAGCGCGGGAAGGGGCCGGCAGCAGCCCCAGGGCAACCCCTCGCCCCCCGCCTCCAGCTGTGGGACCCCTGGGACAGGGCCGCCCGCAAGGGAAACCTGTGACACAGTCCAGGGAAATGTGTAGAGTTACCCCCTGGGGTGCTTTTAAAACAAAGCAGTGTTTAGAAATCATCTTTACTTTGTACTTAATTATGTCAGTCATTTGCATAGCGCAAAATGGTTAAAGTTATTATTTTTTTTTTAAACATCCTAAGGGCAAAACCTTGGAAATCACCAGCTTGCATGGTTCTCAAGGGGGTTACATATCCGTGCTGTCTACATCCCAGTGTTGTTACCACTTGTAAGCGAACAATTTCAGGTGGAAAAGATCATTGTATTTTAATGCATCTTTCCAAATCTGCCAGCCCGCCGTGTTCCTCACAGGCGAGGCTCTTCCCACTGGGATGTTCCACATCGCCGTGGTGACGGAGGGCCCCAACGGATCCAGACGCAAACCGTGCTCTTCCGCGGAGCCCTGCCCTGGAGCCCTGCGTGTCTGCCCATTAATTTTCGGAAAGACAACTTAAAGGGGATTGACACGGATCCAGTGAACATGAGTGCAACTGTGGCTGGCATCAGCGCAATGCAGATAGATAGTGTGGTAAGCGATTTAAGTTGTTGTGTTAGAGGGATTTTTCCAGGGTTTCTGATGGAACCTTTTGTAGGCTGCAGCTTTCTTTAATGTGTGAAATTATTCTGTTGAATTGATCTTTAGGTGCGATTTGATGGGGTGGGTGGTCTTTCCGACCACATTGCAGCCCTAAAAGAGATGGTGCTTTTTCCAGTGGTTTACCCAAAAGTCTTTGAGAAACTCCAAATTCAGCTGCCAAGGTAACACAGCTTTACAAAATGCTAATTCCGCTGTTTTGGGGAGGATATTACACTGAGGCATCAATATATTTGTTTGTGCTTCAAACATTTGGACATTTTTTTTTAGTAGTGAAAATATTTTATTTAAAATGTATAAAGTCTTGAGCATGTGCAGGTTCAAAATGTCAGCAAAGGCCTTGGCATGATTGAAGACCTGGTGTATGGTGCTTGAAAAAGGGAGTATATTAGACAACTCTAATTGAAGAACAAACTAGTATTATAAAACTTGGAGCCCCAGAAGTTGGCTCTTGTTTGTCTCCCTTCTGCCGTGGTCCCTTGTGGTGCCTGGGGGCCGTTTTGGACGTGTCCTGCTGGACACTGCACTCTCTCCAGAGGAGAGCGGGGGTCTGAGTTTGTTAATGCCCTTGGTTAACTTTGCTTATTGGCATGTGACATCCCTTAGAAACACAAAACTTCTCCTGCTCTGACTGTTATCACAATTTGGCTGTTACTGCAGTTGTGGATATAAAGTATTTTGGTTCGGAGGAGGGGGTTGATCATCTTAGAGATGGGGCTTGAAATGGGCGTTTTTGATAATTTTGTTCTATGTGAATCTCTCTTTATTACAGAGGCTGCTTATTCTACGGCCCCCCAGGGACTGGAAAGACCCTGGTTGCCTGGGCCCTTACCAACGAGTGCAGCCAAGGTGGCAGGAAAATATCCTTTTTCATGAGAAAAGGTGCTGACTGCCTCAGTAAGTGGACAGGGGAGTCGGAGCGCCAACTTCATTTGCTCTTTGAGCAGGTAAGGTTGCAGTGTGCTCTGGCAGAGCTGGGACTGTAATTTTTTGTGATGAAGATTTTTTGGAGGAAGACTTGCCCTTTTTTTACTTTATTTATTTATTCTGTCCATTTCTAAGACTGAAATGGGAACACTGGTGTTCTCTTTCCCAGTGCCTCTGTACTTTGGATTGGAGAGTTGAAATCTTGGAGAGGTGTTGGGGAAGATTTAAAAAAACAAACGAACAAAACCCCCAAAATCCTCAAACCACTATTTTTTTCCCCACCAAAACCACAGAGGAGGTTGCACAAGATCATGGCTCAGGTTCAGAGGGAAACAGATGCAGGGGGAGAACACGTCACTCCGTCAGCTCAGTTGTTAGAGATCTCTGTTGCTCTAAAAATCTGCTCCAGTGATGTTGCAACCACAGCGCGTTTCACGCGTTTCCTCTTAGGGTAGCACCGTTTTACTCACGTCATATTCCTGCATCCCTGTTCTATTCCAGGCCCATAAATTTCGTCCTTCCATCATTTTCTACACATAATGTGCTTTATCTTTGTGGAAAGAAGACCAAAACCTGTTTATATATGAAATATTATCCTGCAAACCTGTAGGTCAATTATACTAAATTTCATGTGACTTTAAGCAATAGTTTAAAGGCATTCACTAAGCTTGATATCAGCATAACGTTTAAGTGACCTTCTCTATTTTTGAGAGCCTTAAAATGAGCCCTCTCGCTCATCAGCATCTTAATGAGCAAAAGCTTGTCCTTTCTCAGGGATCACTAGAGAAAATTGCATAATTTAACAAAATTTACTAGTGCAGCAAAATAGTTTTTTTTTTTTTTTTTTTTTTTTTTGTTCAGCTAGCTCAGTTGTATCAACACTGCTGGCCCTTATGGATGGGTTGGATACCAGAGGAGAAGTTGTCGTCATTGGAGCCACCAACAGGCTGGATTGGATAGATCCTGCGCGATGCAGAGCCGGGCGCTTTGAGCGAGAATTCCTTTTTAAACTGCCAGATAAAGAGGTAGGAACTTGTATTCAATCCTGGTGCTCATCCAGCAAATCCTTCTTGCTGACAAAGCCGTGTCACAACACGGTGTCGTGGAGCAGGTAGGCGGGAATGCAGCCCCGTGCAGCTCACACACAGGAGCAATATCCTGAGAGACCGTCCTGGTGTGGAGGGTGGACGTGGTGTGAAAGAAGAGGTACAAGCCCTAGGGAACTCCGTTATCTCAAATAAAACCAAGTTTAAAATCAGCTTTTCACTAAGATCACCGTTTCTCAGCAATGAAAAAATGTGTGTATATAGCAACCCAAATTATTAAAAAAGGAAAAGAAATTCCACATGAAGCTGGTTTTTGTTCTTTTGTTCTGGCTATCGCTACTTAGCTACATTTGAGATAATTTTCTTTGAGGAAATACCTTTCTTTTCCAGTTAAGTTTTCTGTTGTTCTTTTTCCCAAAGATCGTTAGGTCTCATACTTGTCAAAACTTAATAATCACTTGCCTTAATCTGTTAATACCACAGATTCTGCCTCTGCCTTTTGACTCAAGATAAGCTATAATGCAAGCACTCTATTTCTAGGCTAGAAAAGAGATTTTCAAGATTCACACACGAAACTGGACCCCTAAACCATGTGACATGTTCCTTGATGAGCTGGCTGAAAAATCTGCCGGTAAGTTCAAAAATCAAGCGAGTTCCTGCATGTTACTAAGTCTGCAGGAGTTGCAGCTTGTGGCACATGGCAGGTGGGAACCAGGGTGTTGCACCTTGCTGCAGAACTAGCCAGGGAGCCAGCTGTGTGTCCTCAAAGCCATCAGAGTGAGATGATTCCAACCACTTACTGTTTTATTTTCTGTCTCTCCAAACAGCGAGTGGCTTTTGGGGCATCCTCCTTGGGAGAAAAGTTTGGCTTAGAAGGTTCAGGAGAAAAGTCTGGCTGATTTGTAACCATGCAAACCAGCTAACAAAACCTCTGCAGTGCAGCAACACTTTTCACGTTTCCTATTAGACTGTTTTAAACTGCATGCAAAGTCTTCGCGTGTTGCACTTTGGCACCTTGACCTTTCTGTGTTGCCACAGCCTGACATAATGCTCCATTTGATGTTCTGTTTTATTAGGATGCTGTGGTGCTGATATCAAGTCCGCATGTGCTGAAGCCGCCCTCCGTGCTTTGCGACGCCGCTACCTTCAGATATACAGAAGCCCTGAGAAACTGCAGCTTGATGTCTTTTCAATTAAAATAACAGCAAAAGATTTTTTCATGGCTATGGAAAGAATTGTACCAGCTTCACAGAGGTCTGCGGCTTTGCTCAGACAAGCATTATCACCCATTTTTAAACCACTGCTTAATAAGACTTTTCAGAGAATTTTACGAGTCCTGCAGAGAGTATTTCCCCACGCAGAACTTGTCCTAAAGAAGGACCAGCAGCAAGACAGGACCATAACATGTACAGCTGGTTAAAACTACTTGTTGTTTTAGCTATCATCATTTCACCTCATATGAATTGAAGTATTTGTGGATCACACTGGGCGATGTGTGAGATCACGTGCATCAGATTTCCTGGCAACATCCTGCTAGCTTTTCTACCTGGAGAGTTGCTAGGTTCATTTTTATTGGTAGAACAGGCAGAAAGCCACAAGTGCAAGCAGAGACGCTAGGTGACCCATAATTGCTTCCCCTCTCTGTTCTCCGCTTCTACCTTCTCCTCCCTGAGTGATCTTGGAGGATCTTTATGCAGAAGATGTGTTGATCTACACACCCTGGCTTAGGAGTCTTGAGACAAAGGCCAGTTGGTGGCCATCACATTCACTTAATTCCCATACTTTTACTGTGGGACACAGATTCCAGACACACAGCCTCGTGGGTTGTGTGGGTGTCTAGCAAGTACAGGAGTTGTTGCTGATAATCACATTTCTTTGTTCTTGGGGCAAAAAAGGGACTTTTTGCCAATAAAGAAATATAACTTTTGCAAAACATAAGACTTAGGCGAGGTTTGTAGAGCCTTGTGCAATCTCTTTAGACCTGTGGTAGGATCAAGTGTTCAAAAATAGCATTTAGTGTGAGCCCATCCAAGGGAGAAAGAGAGATAAGTGGGTTTTGTGGCTGCTTTGGAAGCTGTATTAGAGTGAGAGACATGCAGACTATCCAGGCAAGTTAACAAACCCTTCTTGTCTTCCAGATGATATGAACGCTACTTTACAAAGCGATTTCATCTGGAGTGATGAAGAGTCACTTTCAGCCTTTGAAGATGAGGAGACTTTTCCTGAAAAGACTTGTCGAAAGAAGAAAAACTTCCTTGACTTCAAGAGGTAAATGCCTGTCCCCTTTTAGGTTCAGAATCTTCAGCTTGTTGTGTCTTTGGAAAGAGATTATGCTGCTTGTGTCTTCTCTCAAGAGAAACTTGAAACAGAGCAAATTAACATTTATGTCTTTAATCATCACTATGTGTTTTAAACTTCCTATTTTCTAATTTTGTTCCAGAAATGCTTCTCACCAGCCAAGGTGTCACAGGCCAAGGCTCTTGCTCTCTGGAGAGCCAGACCGTGGGCAAAGCTCCCACTTGGCCCCCGCAGTCATACACGCCCTGGAAAAGTTTCCAGTTTCTACCCTGGACCTGCCAGTTCTGTTTGCTAGTGCCTCATCACCAGAGGAAATATGTGCACAGGTATCTTTTTTTTTTTTTTTTTTTTTTTTTTTCTTCTTTCTTTAATCTCATGAGATTCACTGTCTGTCTGTAAACTGCTCAAGTGAGGTAAGTGAAATTGTTAATGGAGGTGGTCTGCTTTTACTGTCCTTTGCTACTATATTATAACATTTTGCCCTTTGATGAGAGATGGACACGTAAGCACAGATGTTCTATTGAGTCGTGCGGCTCTTTAAAAGTTAACTTACATGTACGCAGTCTTGCAATCAGGCAGCAATCTGGATCTCTGTCTGTGTAGCTCTACCAATTTTTGAGTCAAATCAGAAATTTTACTCTACTATTAATAAGTTTTGCATGGTGAGGTTTTGTTTGTTTGTTTATTTGTTTATTGGTACGTTGCCTTTATGCACTTCTATTTTATTAGGCCGGTTTGATGTGTAGTTATTTATGAGCAGCCTGTGCTCCTGGTTCATTGCTCTTACCAAAGCTTTCATTTTACTAGTTTATACGAGAAGCTCAGAGCACAGCACCAAGTATAATTTGTATTCCACGGATCAATGTGTGATGGGAAACGGCTGGCGTTGCGTTGAAAACTACCTTTACAACGTTATTAGAGAACATTCCAGCATTTGCTCCGGTTTTGTTGCTTGCAACAGCAAACGTATCGTACATGGATCTCCAAGATGAGGTATTTCTGTCAACACTTTCCCCAATTCTTTTATTCACTTTAATTTTATGAATCTTTTAAGTATACGAATACTGTCCTCCCTCAAGCAAATGGATCCTTTTATTACGAGGGCACCCTTCTGAATCATGTAGATTTGCTTAGACACAAAGCAGCGCTGAGAACGTTTGCCTCAGTTGTTTTGTGAGTCAAGGGACTCGCTTCCACTTCAGCAGGAAACCTCAAAGGTGGGGGATGTCATCACTCTGTCAGTGCATCGTGTGCTTGTCCATTCCCTGAGCTTAAATTCTAGAGCTTTTCCTCAAAGAAGATATTTTACTGACTGTGCTCCTATCTTAACAGACTTATACTTCAGAGTTAGTTGCAATTTTAATACAGCTGTGTATCAGCAAGGGCCCTGTTCCTCTGGGCATCCCTTGTCTTTCCCTTCCAGGCTCTTGACATGTGAATAGTCTAAACAAATAGAGGTGTCCTCACCTAAACTAGCCTTGAGGCTCCTCTCACGCTCCCAGTAAAGACATAATTAGCTCTGCTCCAGGTATCTCCTCCTAAGGGAGATGCCTAGAGCAGCTGCTTCCAAAGGGCAATTCCGGCAGCGGATTTCCTGCTGCCCAGAGCAGAGCCTGGCTCGGGTGGCTCAATCCAGTGTATTTACTGTGATGTTCTGAAGCTGAAGGAAGCCAATCCTGCTCTGCATGTCTGTTCCCTTCGCTGTCCCACACACACTCCCCAGCTTCCTGCTGCCTTTCTTCTCCCTTCCAGTGTGTCTCTTTAAAGCCAAGCACTTTGAAAGAGCCCTTCCTTTTTCAAGCAGCTAAGTGGTTAATTCCACTATCTGCTCATAATGTCACAAATATTCAGGGTTTGTAAGAAGTCATTTATTTGAATTTATTAAAATAATGTGGGTAGATACTGTGTAAGTCTAATACAACCTCTGAACCCATCTATTTAATTTGTAAGTACCTGATTATATCACAGTTATTAAACAGCCAATGGACCTTTCAACAATTCTCTCTAAAATTGACTTGCACCAATATCTAACTGCAGGAGATTTTCTGAAAGATCTTGATCTAATCTGTAGCAGTGCCTTAGAATACAAGCCAGATAGATAGAGAAGCTGGAGGTGAGGATAGCTCTTTATCCCTCATTTAGACAACCTTTAAAATGTATAGATTGAGAAGAGTTGTCTCTTTACAATGGCCTTGGGATTAGCTCCCTTGAAACATCCACAGAGAGCATTTCTTGCCACTTTAAAAATTGGTGTAGTGTTAAATTATTTAGAGATGAAATTATGTGCAATAGCTGCTAATGAAGATGTAGTGCCTCTGCCTTGATTATTAACTTTTATGTTCTTCTGCCAAAATTATTCACTGAAATAGCTTGCAAAACCTCTTTGGGAAAAGAGTTCATCTTTTCCATATGATCCAAATGAAGGATTTCACTTAGCTAGTGGCAAACACTCAGTTCTGACTGTCAACTTTCAGATTAATAGAGATGGGAAAAGAGTTCATGTTTTCCATATGATCCAAATCAAGGATTTCACTTAGCTAGTGGCAAACACTCACTTCTGACTGTCAACTTTCAGATCGTCTCATTAGAGACAAAGCTTGTGCTCTGAGAGATGTTGCCCATCCCATAGTGAAGGAAGAAATGGATAAAGACTTGGAACAACTTTGTGAAGAAATGAAAGAGTCTCGTGAGAAAAGAGGTATGTATTCCAACCCTAGGGATTTGAAGACTTGCTTCAGTATTTGTAAGTAGAAACGTGAGACCAACTTTTTTGCTGTCTGTTCTTCATTGCAAGGCTGCAGCTCTTCACAGGATGTGCCATCTCACTACGAGGTGATGCCACAGCAGCCCTCTGTTTCTGGATGTAATAAACAAGATAACAAGTGTAACGAAAGAATAGAGATGCCAGTGATGCCTGGAGCCTGCCCTACAGCACTGCCTCATGGCAAGTTGCTTTTTCTTTTTAGATTTTTTTTTTCTTTTTTTCTCCCCACCAACAGGCTTTCTGGGTGATATTGCTAATGCCATTGGTATCCTTCTTGTGACAAGGTTTCTGCCAGTGGAAACTTTGCCAAGGATTTCACTCGTCTGTTTTGTGCAATATTCTGTAAATAGAAAGAAGGGTGGGGTTTTTTGTTTTCCTTTGTGGAAGGCATGAGGACAAAGACTGCTTTAAACAGGTTATCTGAATCATAAAACTTTATTGAGAATTTTCTTTATCCCAGTTACTTTCTTGAAATAGTCTCTTTTTAACTCTTCCCAGCATTCACTCTGCTTTTGATCTTTACTGGTTTTATAAGAGATTTGAAGAAGAGCTTTTCTCCAAAGGCTTTTTTGCTATTCATCTCTATTAGTTCATGTAATGAGACAGTAAGCAACTTTACCCAATAGGCAGACAATAGGACTGCAAAGCAAGGCTAAAGTAGGAATTTTCTGGGCTTAAAAGCTTCAAATCTAGTTTAAAGTCTTGAATAAATTTAAAAATCTAACAGCAAATGGACCACATGAACTTGCAACCTTTTCTTTAGATCTACATGTGTAGTGAGATTTGTCAGTACTTTCAGTTCTTTGATTGTTTTACTTGACATACGAGGAAGATAAGAAGAGCCAATTTTAAAGGAGGAGCTGCTTTGCTTATATTTTGGGTTGTTTTTTTCTAATATCTTATTGCAGTTCCGTCCAAAAGAAAACGCAAAAGGAACAATTGCACTTCCAGTGGTGAAACAAAGAGGAGAAAGATTTTGCAGTGGAGTAAAGTGAATAGAAGTGGAGAAGACCAAGAGGAAGTAGACAGTGATGGAGAAGAGTTCCTGGAAAACGGTGCTTCTAGCATGCACCAGACTGAAGGTGAATTCATAGGAGGTTCTCGTGTGGAAGAAAGCCACAATAGTCTTCCACGGCGACAGACAAATGTCTATGAAAATAAACATGAAACAGAAAACAAGAGATTTTTCCTCTGTGACTAAATCTGGCTCTGAAAAGAAAAGAGCCCAGTTTTCTCCCAATTCAGGGCTAATAAATTGAAATGAGACTTTGGATTCCCAAAAGACAGCAAGTTTCCGAGAGGGTGATTCGAAAGGTAAGTGAAAGGTCCAGCAGACCAGTTAGCTCCATTTTGTTGTTGAGGGGTTTACATTAGCCTCCTTTAATTTCATTCTATTATTTCTTTACAAATCACTGCACTGTGTTGCTTCCATTAAGATTCTGTCCCTCTGATTATGCAACCAAACTAATTTTCTTAAGCTGCTGCTCTTCTGATTCTGAAATCAATTTTGTAATTCTATGTCCTCGCAAACCAACAATCATTTGCTTTCTTTTATGGCACGTGCATCTTTCTGATAAGGAGCAGCTTGGGATAAAGAGCTGTAACTCGGCCTGTGTAGACTTAGTCACGATGTGGCAGAGATGACTCACATCCTAATGCTTGCTTCAAATGGGAGATGGGTTTTCTTAACATTCAACTTCCTTAAGTAGGCAGTGCTGTAATGGTAACGTTTGACTATTGCTTTTTTCTCCTCTCAACCCTGGGCTTTTCACTCCCACTGCTTTTTGATCTTGGTTCCTATTTTTTATGGAGGAGAAAGTAGAAGGCAAGTATTTCTCAGTGAACAAATATCAGGGAACGGTAGAGAAAGGTTGGATGCCACTTGTGGGATAGCTGATGGATAGCCATGTTCCGGAAAAAGAGAAATCATGACTTAAGAAAGTGTTTTCATCCCAAAAACTTACATGCGTCATGAGAGTCTGGCCGGACGTCATGAGAGTCCGGTGGGAATTCCTGAATTACCTAGAAAAAATATACGCTCTCCTCAGCCAGTGTATTTACAAGCACCAGAATTATTATGACAGAACTAAACTCATTATGGTAAATTTTATATATGTTTTCTAATGGTTATATATAGTATTCTGTCATGGTTACACAGTTTGCATGCCCTCTGGATATCATGCTTATTTCATATTCATTGCTTTAGTGCTTAGCTGTCATGTTATAAGACTTACTCATTTCCGTTTGGAAGACATTTACCCACATTGCAAAACCATTTTTATATTTGGCATAACTCTTTTCAGTTTCAGCAGGAAAAAGAGATTGGACGTGAAGAACTTCTTTACTGTGAGGGTGACAGAGCACTGCAACAGGTTGCCAAGAGAGGTTTTGGAGTCTCCTTCTGTGGAGATCTTCAAAACTTGCTTGGATGCAGTCCTGTGCCACGTGCCCTAGGTGTCCCTGCTGGAGCAGGGGTGTTGGACTAGACGATCTCTAGAGGTCCCTTCCAACCTCAACCACTCTGTGATTCTGTGACAACGGTTCCACCCACCCAGCTCCTTCAAAGCAATTAACCTTGGAGACTGTGGATAGCTGGTCTTGCTATCCACAAGTGTATCCAAGGTGTAGGGGGACCATGAAAGGAGGGTGCTCTTCTCAGTCTGTTACTTCCTCTTTCTCCCCCTCCTACAAGCAGGCAAACATTTGCAGATGTCTTCAGGAGGCATCCACCACCCAAGCCGGGCAATCCCAGTGTTGATTTGGTTTAGATATGCTGGAAATGGAGTGTTCAGGTCCAAAGAAGCCATGAGCCCACTCGTCCCTGAGGCACCTGTGTGTGAGAATAGATGAAATTCTTGGTCCCTCTGCAGTTTACCTTGAAAAGAAGGAGCCTCTTTGCTTAGGCACTGGTATCTCCATCTCTTCCCTCGCATCTGATTGAGAGGTAGAACGGATGCTCTGTTCTCACTGTGCAAAAATGGGGATATTTTGGATTCAGGGAGGTCACGCCTGACAGACGTTCCCTTCTCATCTGGTATAATGCCACGTACTAGCTTGAGAAGGGAAAATATTGATGTTATCCTAGCACTTGTGGGCTTCTGGAACTTAACGTTGGAATGCTCAAATTAAATGTGCCTGGATTTCTTTGTTTCCTCCCTTTTTCTTTAGCTCTAAGTACAGTTCTCTCTTCTTCTGAGTGCACTGGGCAAGTAGCAAAGGTAAATTAATTATGGAGCATCCACCAAGTAACTTTCTCAGCTTTTAGCTGTGGTTGCTCAGGGAGGATCTCTTCCGAACTGTTGAAACAACTGTTGCTCCAGGCTCTGTATCCTCTGCTCTTTTGGACACATAGGGATGTCTCTGAAGCTACAGAGAATAGAGAAGCATTGTGATGCTTTTAGCACATGATATAGCTAAATATCACCAACAGGGGAATGTGTTTACAGATGCTTTAACTTTGTGTGAAGAAAGAAACTATCAGGTTCTTAAAATTTTTATTTGTGCTTATTGATAATTTGTCTTTTCTTTATTATCAGGAAATGAAGAAAATCATTAGGAACTTCTACTGTGCTTCATAATGTGATCTTCAGAACACTTCACTTATACATTATTTAAAATAAAATTTTAATTGCATTCTCTTGGTAGCTGTGTATAGTTCAGTAAAGAGTACTTCTAAATATATTACATACATACAGATATGGATGTATAAGGCATATATGTATATAAAATATATATAAAACAAATTAAGATATATTTTATAGCTGTATTATAAATATTACATATTTTAATAGATATATATAAAATACGTATAAAATAAGTCTTAAGATATGTTTTTATACATCCATATTTATAAAACAAATATTTTTTTATTGTTTGAATTTATTGTTAAAATAGGTTTTTATTAAAAGTGAAACAGCATTCGAGTTTGTCTGTTTTAATTGTAGAATAATTTCAGCAGTAAAAATCTTCCTTGTTCCTGGTATATTAAGTAGATCATGGGAAAGTTTACCTCCTTTTTGGTTTATCAGTTATATAACTGAGGCAAACAAGAAAAATGCATAGTGAAGAAAACAGGAAGCTCTCATCTTGCCCTGGCTTGATCTCCAACTTAGCTGGCTGCTGCCATGAATTGAGAAGACTGGTCTGTATGGATCTTAGAGAATAGGATGGTTTTCCTTTTTTTAAAAAAAAAATAATAATAATAAACAAAAAAGAAGACAACAAACTGTGCAGTAGGGGTGAAGCTGAGAAATTACGAGAATGATGCCTGAAAGTAGCTTCTGAGAAGCCCGAGAGAGTACACACTGAAAACGTCCAGTTTTGCTTCCCTCCTCGTTTGCTTTTTCTGTGTCCTCGTGTTTCTCCTCTAGCTGGGCTCTGCAGGCTGCATTGCTGGGCTGCTAAATGGCCCACAAGAGCAAGCAAGCGTTGGCTCTGCTTCCCAGGCCGAGCTAAGGAGCTTCTCCCACCCCTGAGCCACGAGGCCTCACCTGCAGAGTGTACAAATTCACTTCTTAACCATTACTAGAGCTACTTGTCTCATATATTCTGGGTAAATCAGGGCAAAGCATGTGCCAGGTAAGCTCTGTCTTTTATATCTCAGTTGTTTTCTTGGATGGGTTACAGATGCAGGCTTTGTCCAGGCTTCACTTAAGCGTGGAAAATAAAATGTCCAGATTTCTAAAGTGGATGCCTGTAAGTGAAGTGAAGGCAATTCTTGTCTATTAGTGCTTTGTGTGAAAGCCACAGGCCTGCACATGCTTGCACCACTGGGCACCAGGAAGGTTTCCTTGCATCTCCAGGGAGAGGAGAGGGAAAAAATTATAGAAGCAAAAATCTGTTTCTTAGCCCTTGAAGATGGTGTTGAAATCCTGACATCTTAAATGCACCTTTCACCAGGGAGTCCATGTTGGTTCATTCTGTGGTAACAGGGAAACTTCTTACACTGAAAAAGAAGGGACAGGGCGGGAAAGGCAGACCCAGAAACAACCTTCTGATAAAGCTTTTGCACTTCAAACTTTTGGTTCAACTTTTTTTGTACTGCTGCTCTCAGCAGGAAACTGTTGCTATGGTGTTTTAGAAGTGTATGTGTATAAATGGGCAAATAGCGGTGGTCTTCCCTCATGTGATGCTGTGGGGGTGATCCTTCCTAAAAGTCACTCTCTGTTTCTTCCTACCTCTGCTGCTGTTCCCAGAGTTGGGTGTCTGACCTCAAAACCGCATAACCCTGTTAAAAACAGCAAGGAGAAGCACATCACTGCAGGAAGAGCGTGGGGCAAGAGCTAAAAATAAACCCTAAACTAAATCCTAAAACTCACCCTGTGAGTGCGTATTGATGGAAGAGGTCCTCTCAGCTCTCAACAGGTATATACAGAAATGTTTTTTGGATCTGTATGGCTTTTCCCACCCTAAATCTTTAATTCTGGGCCAGTTCGTTAAAGGCCATGGGTGGTGGGCCTGGGCCCTCCCAAACTCCCCTCCCTGCTGACAGACGCGGGGGAACTGCCGCAATCTCGGACTCGTGACGGGACAGCCATTTTTTGAAAACGGAATTATATAAAAGCACAATAAAGAACATGTATCATGCTGCTATCGCACATGGCATGGGACATAACACCTAGCAATGCTCAATGTCCAACTGTGCAATCTTTGCATGTAAGTTTTAGTCGTCATGCCATCGTTATCTCTAGCATCTCTTTATCTCTATCTTTATCTATTATCTTTATCTATTATTTATATCTCTAATATCTCTTTATCTAGCCGCTTCCTAAGCTGATCTTAGGTCAAGACTGTGTGTAAATGGGAAGAGTCCTGCATTATAGCAAATCTACCCAACCCTGCTTTTTATGCTGGGGTCAGCATTGTACTGCACAAAGCTTCCTTTTTCAGGTGAAACTTCTAATTGTGAACAGAGTTGCTGCATTAAGAAAGAGGTATTGCTTACATTCTAGCTACTCTATGAACAGTTCTTCTAGCGGTATTTATTCTTCTTTCATATAGGGTTTTTTTTTTTAAAAAAATGAAATGCTTGATGTTATTAGCTGCCCTGTAGATAGGGGCCTTCAGTAGTTCATATGAAAAAGAACCACAAGTTTTTAGTACGCACATCCTCTGCTACTTTCCATTTCACCCACAGCAGGTTCAAGCAAGAAGAACAAGAACAGGAGGAAGAAAGCAACTGCAAGATGGTAGAGGGAGTTCTGCTGGTAGAGTAGGCAGGGTTCATTCCAGGAAAAGAAAAGGAGAACCTGCAGCATTCTCTAGCTCACCCACTAAGAGAGAGGGATACACTGCTGAGAATAGGAATATACAACCAGGGAGACCCTACTGGCAGGGAACTTGATTGTCAAATGAGAGGCTCTTGCAAAAAGGAGGAGCACTAGATGAAAGTATGAAAGTAAGGCAGCCTTGTTCTTGGAGCCGCCCTTGAAGATGCTGCCTGCATCAGCCCAGGTAGGACTGGGGGAAGCAGCCATAGCAACATGAAAGCACAGGATGTCATTATTGAGACGCTACTGGCTGTTAGACTGCAGCCACTGTTTTCAAGAAACAGAAGCAGAGACCAGAGCACAACCGCAGGCAGCAGCACCCGTGGGGCTGGAGAGCGCGTGGGGCCCCGCGTGGGTCGGTACCGCAGAGCGGCCGGGAGGAGGCGGCGCGCATGCGCCCTGCGCTGCGCAGGCTCCCTGCTGCCCCCCGCGCTCAAGGAGCGAGACGGCCATGGGGGGTGCGCGCATGCGCCCTGCGCGCCGCCGGGCTCGCTGCTGCCCTCGCGTGCCGGGGCGGAGGGGCTGCAGGAGCGGGGCTGTGCGTGTGTGCAGCGCCTCGGGCGGCCCTGTGTGGCGCAGGGCGCATGCGCAGCGGCCGGCAGGTGTGCAGGTGTCCCTGGAGGGCTGCGCTCGGCCCCGGGACGGGAGGAGGCGGAGGGAGGCCGGGGAGCAGTGAGAGCAGGGGCAGTGCTGGTGGAGGACGTGGCCGCAGGAATATATTCCCTGGAAAAGTGACTTTCATCGACATTTTCATTTCACATTCCCATGCCAAATGAAGGGGGTGGAAGCGCGTCTGAGGCGGATGTCATGTGTGAAGCGGATGGAGGCGTTTCTCCTGTTGCCATTGCCCTGTGTTCCGCGCGCCCGCATGCCCATACGGCGGGGACGTGGGGGCTGCTGCGCCCCGATGGTGAGGCGTAGCGCCGCGCGGGGCGCAGCTCCTGGCTGCGCTGTGGGGGCTGCGGGCAGGGCGGCCCCCAGTGAGCGAGCAGGGCTGGGAGGGCCGGGCCACGGCCTGGCCACGACTCCTGGTTCCCGGGGCCGAGAGGCCGAGGAACAGGAACGTGCGTGACGCGGCTGGGTTAGCGCCTGCGGTGCCTGGGGTGGGCTCGGGGGAGCGCAGCCCTGTGCCCTGCAGGGGAGCGACTCTGGCGTGTGCTCGGCCTCCGCAGCGAGCTGAGGTCTGACGCAGCGTGACGGGCAGGCTTAGTGTTAAGAGCAGGAGAAAGTCTAGAGCTCCGTGGGGAGCAGCGCCAGAAAGGGCTGCCTGCAGCGCGGTATCCAGCCTGGTCGTGGGTCCTTTTTCTCTGGAGTTGGTGGAAACAGTTCCCTGTCCTTGTCCTTTGAATTACTGAATCCCATGTGTCAGAAATTCTAATGAAGAAAAAGGTAATGAAGACCTTTGAAGTTTGTCTAGCCTTCAGTGTTCTTTAAGAGTTTCCTTTAGTAGGTCCAGATACTACTTTGAAAGAAAAAGCAGACAATATACCAATGCTTCCTCTTGCAAAGCTGGCACAAGCTGCACCGTTTAAATAGCAATGTTGAGGGTGTTAGTAATCTTGGTGCCTTGAGTCATTTTGTTCTTTCTTTACAGAGCTCCTATAGCCACCAGTAAATTCTGCTGGGAGGATCCGTCAGGGAGATTTCCTACAGAAGGGATGAGGGAAGACGGCTTTGGGAACGGGAGGAATGCGCCGTTGTGGCCTGCTCAGTGCCAGGACGCAGCTGGGGCCTTCGCTAGCGGCGTTTTCATTTTCGCATGGCCCAGTTTGAGCTGCTGCTGCTGATGCCAAAGGAAGTCGTGCAGGTGGAGCGCCGCCAGCTCAGCAGGGCCCGTCAAGCAAAGAGCAGGAGAGAGCAGGTGAGAGCCGGGCACGGCTCGGTGGGGGTCAGGCCCCAGCCCACGGGGAGGAGGTTCTTCCAGGTCTGCAGTGGGCATGGGAGGCAGGGGCTCCCCTTAGAGTGGGTCAAAGAATTGGATGTGTGAATATTGGAGAATTTTGGGGCAAAAGTCGTCTCTCTCTTCCTGTTAAGGTAAGGCATAAAAGGGGTGCATGCTTTGGGAAGAGTTCCTGTGAGTGTTTTCGGCGGGGCGGGGGGGCTTAATTTGGCTGCCTAGCCGAGGCGTCCGGCCTCGGGGAATTCTGTGTGCGTGGACGAGCTCAGCTCAGCACTTAGTGCCCAGCGTGGCCTGCAGCGGTGCCGGCAGGCTGGAGTTAACGCTCCGCTTCCCGCTGGGAGAGGCTGGTTTCAGAGCTGGTGTGTGAGCAGGGTGGGCAGAGCAGGGGGTCCGAGCGGTGCCCGCTTGTGGTTCTGGGATTCTTGGTGCCCGCCTGTGGTTATGGAGCTGCCCCTGCTGCTTCTTGGTGGGGATGGGCTCTTGCTTTTTCTCTTTGAGTAGAGGGTTATAAACTCCGTGTTTTCAGGGGAACAACTGGGGAACAACAACAAAAAAACACTATATGAAAAAAAAAATACCTCTAGAAGAACTGTTCATAGAGTAGCTAGAATGCAAGAAATACCTCTTTCTTAACGCAGCCACTCTGTTTACAATTAGAAGTTTCACCTGAAAAAGGAAGCTTTGTGCAGTACAACACAGCATAAAAAGCAGGGTTGGGTGGCCTTAGGCCTAGATTTGCTATAATGCAGGACTCTGCCCTTATATACATGGGCAGTCCTGACCTAAGATTAGCGTAGGAAGCAGAGCCAACGCTTGCTTGCTCTGGTGGGCCATTTAGCATCCCAGCAATGCAGCCTGCAGAGCCCAGCTAGAGGAGAAACACGAGGGAACAGAAAAAGCAAACGAGGAGGGAAGCAAAACTGGACGTGTTCAGTGTGTACTCTCTTGGGCTTCTCAGAAGCTACTTTCAGGCATCATTCTCATAATTTCTCAGCTTCACCCCTACTGCACAGTTTGTCTTTTTTTTAAAAAATGGAAAGCCATCCTATTCTCTAAGATCCATACAGACCCATCTTGTCAATCGAAGGCAGCAGCCAGCTAAGTTGGAGATCAAGACAAGGCAAGACGGGAGCTTCCTGTTTTCTTCACTATGCATTTTTCTTGTTTGCCTCAGTTATATAACTGATAAACCAAAAAGGAGGTAAACTTTCCCATGATCTACTTAATATACCAGGAACAAGGAAGATTTCTAATGCTGAAATTATTCTACAATTAAAACAGACAAACTCGAATGCTATTTTACTTAAAATAGGTTTTTATTAAAACAATTTTTTTTTATTGTTTGATATGTATATTTGCTTTATAAATATGGAGGTGTAAAAGACATATCTTAAAACTTATTTTATTAGATATAAATATATAAAATACATATAAAATATGTAATATATATAATTATAGTACAACTATTAAATATATCTTATTTGTTTTATATATATCTTATATACGTATATGCCTTATACATGCATATCTGTATGTATGTAATAAATATATTTACAAGTACTCTTTACTGAACCATACACAGCTAACAAGAGAATGCAATTAAAATTTTATTTTAAATAAAGTAGAAGTGAAGTGTTCTGAAGATCACATTATGAAGCACATTAGAAGCTCCTAATGATTTTCTTCATTTCCTGATAATAAAGAAAAGACAAATTATCTATAAGCACAAATAATAGTTTAAGAACCTGATAGATTCTTTCTTCACACAAAGATAAAGCATCTGTAAACACATTCCCCTGTTGGTGATATTTAGCTATATCATGTGCTAAAAGCATCACAATGCTTTTTTTTTTTTTTAAAGAAAAATGGAGGAAACAAAGAAATCCAGGCACATTTAATTTGAGCATTCCAATGTTAAGTTCCAGAAGCCCACAAGTGCTGGGATAACATCAATATTTTCCCTTCTCAAGCTAGTACGTGGCATTATACCAGGTGAGAAGAGAACGTCTGTCAGGCCTGACCTCCCTGAATCCAAAATATCCCCATTTTTGCACAGTGAGAACAGAGCATCCGTTCTACCTCTCAATCAGATGCGAGGGAAGAGATGGAGATACCAGTGCCTAAGCAAAGAGGCTCCTTTTCAAGGTAAACTGCAGAGGGACCAAGAATTTCATCTATTCTCACACACAAGCGCCTCAGGGACGAGTGGGCTCATGGCTTCTTTGGACCCGAAGACTCCATTTCCAGCATATCTAAACCAAATCAACACTGGGATTGCCCGGCTTGGGCGGTGGATGCCTCCTGAAGACATCTGCAAATGTTTGGCTGCTTGTAGGAGGGGGAGAAAGAGGAAGTAACAGACTGAGAAGAGCACCCTCCTTTCATGGTCCCCCTACACCTTGGATACACTTGTGGATAGCAAGACCAGCTATCCACAGTCTCCAAGGTTAATTGCTTTGAAGGAGCTGGGTGGGTGGAACCGTTGTCTTCAAGTCCAATCTCTTTTTCCTGCTGAAACTGAAAAGAGTTATGCCAAATATAACAATGGTTTTGCAATATGGGTAAATGTTTTCCAAATGGAAATGGGTAAGTCTTATAACATGACAGCTAGGCACTAAAGCAATGAATATGAAATAAGCATGATATCCAGAGGGCATGCAGACTGTGTAACCATGACAGAATACTATATATAACCATTAGAAAACATATATAAAATTTAGCATAATGAGTTTAGTTTTGTCATAATCGTTCCTTGTAAATGTACTGGCTGAGGAGAGCGTATATTTTTTTCTAGGTAAAAGATGTTGAAGGTCCTTGTCCTCTTAGTGACAGAATCCAGAATATGCTGAAAACAAAATGGAGACAACACGAGTTGAAAATAGCACAAGACCTGCAAAAGCTCTTGAAGGCTTCAGGAGCTAAACAGTCCCATCACAGCACAACTGACTGCCAACACTGTCCAGGAGCTGTGCGTGGAGTGAGGCTGTCGGAGTGGACCCACACACAGCAACCAGGCAAGTGGAAATACTGCCCACAACTGCCCAGCAAACTCCGCCTCCCTCACAGCAGTGAGGGGAGAAAGTTCCCTACCTTGTTCTAAAGAAAACTGAAAACAGACATACCACAAGCTTGCTGTAATCCATCACAACGGGGGGATCCGGCTCCTCAGGAATTCCCGCCGGACTCTCATGACGTCCGGCCAGACTCTCATGACGCATGTAAGTCTCTGGGATGAAAACACTTTCTTAAGTCATGATTTCTCTTTCTCCAGAACATGGCTATCCATCAGCTATCCCACAAGTGGCATCCAATCTTTCTCTACGGTTCCCTGATATTTGTTCACTGAGAAATACTTGCCTTCTACTTTCTCCTACATAGAAAATAGGAACCAAAATCAAAAAGCAGTGGGAGTGAAAAGCCCAGGGTTGAGAGGAGAAAAAAGCAATAGTCAAACGTTGCCATTACAGCAGTGCTTACTTAAGGAAGTTGAATGTTAAGAAAACCCATCTCCCATTTGAAGCAAGCATTAGGATGTGAGTCATCTCTGCCACATCGTGACTAAGTCTACACAGGCCGAGTTACAGCTCTTTATCCCAAGCTGCTCCTTATCAGAAAGATGCACGTGCCATAAAAGAAAGCAAATGATTGTTGGTTTGCGAGGAGATAGAATTACAAAACTGATTTCAGAATCAGAAGAGCAGCAGCTTAAGGAAAATGACTTTGGTGGCATAATCAGAGGGACAGAATCTTAATGGAAGCAACACAGTGCAGTGATTTGTAAAGAAATAATAGAATGAAATTAAAGGAGGCTAATGTAAACCCCTCAGCAACAAAATGGAGCTACCTGGTCTGCTGGACCTTTCACTTACCTTTCGAATCACCCTCTCGGAAACTTGCTGTATTTTGGGAATCCAAAGTCTCATTTCAATTTATTAGCCCTGAATTGGGAGAAAACTGGGCTCTCTTCTTTTCAGAGCCAGATTTAGTCACAGAGGAAAAATCTCTTGTTTTCTGACTCATGTTTATTTTCATAGACATTTGTTTGTCGTCGTGGAAGACTATTGTGGCTTTCTTCCACACGAGAACCTCCTATGAACTCACCTTCAGTCTGGTACATGCTAGAAGCACCGTTTTCCAGGAACTCTTCTCCCTCACTGTCTACTTCCTCTTGGTCTTCTCCACTTCTATTCACTTTACTCCACTGCAAAATCTTTCTCCTCTTTGTTTCACCACTGGAAGTGCAATTGTTCCTTTTGCGTTTTCTTTTGGACGGAACTGCAATAAGATATTAGAAAAAAACAACCCAAAATATAAGCAAAGCAGCTCCTCCTTTAAAATTGGCTCTTCTTATCTTCCTCGTATGTCAAGTAAAACAATCAAAGAACTGAAAGTACTGACAAATCTCACTACACATGTAGGTCTAAAGAAAAGGCTGCAAGTTCATGTACTCCATTTGCTGTTAGATTTTTCAATTTATTCAAGACTTTAAACTAGATTTGAAGCTTTTAAGCCCAGAAAATTCCTACTTTAGCCTTGCTTTGCAGTCCTATTGTCTGCCTATTGGGTAAAGTTGCTTACTGTCTCATTATACATGAACTAATAGAGATGAATAGCAAAAAAGCCTTTGGAGAAAAGCTCTTCTTCAAATCTCTTATAAAACCAGTAAAGATCAAAAGCAGAGTGAATGCTGGGAAGAGTTAAAAAGAGACCATTTCAAGAAAGTAACTGAAGGATAAAGAAAATTCTCAGTAAAGTTTTATGATTCAGATAACCTGTTTAAAACTGTTTTTGTCCTTATGCCTTCCACAAAGGAAAACAAAAAAACCCCACCCTTCTTTCTATTTACAGAATATTGCACAAAACATATGGGTGAAATCCTTGGCAAAGTTTCCACTGGCAGAAACCTTGTCACAAGAAGGATACCAATGGCATTAGCAATATCACCCAGAAAGCCTGTTGGTGGGGAGAAAAAAAGAAAAAAAAATTCTAAAAAGAAAAAGCAACTTGCCGTTAGGCAGTGCTGTAGGGCAGGCTCCAGGCATCACTGGCATCTCTATTCTTTCGTTACACTTGTTATCTTGTTTATTACATCCAGAAACAGAGGGCTGCTGTGGCATCACCTCGTAGTGAGATGGCACATCCTGTGAAGAGCTGCAGCCTTGCAATGAAGAACGGACAGCAAAAAAGTTGGTCTCACCTTTCTACTTACAAATACTGAGGCAAGTCTTCAAATCCCGAGGGTTGGAATACATACCTCTTTTCTCACGAGACTCTTTAATTTCTTCACAAAGTTGTTCCAAGTCTTTATCCATTTCTTCCTTCACTATGGCATGGGCAACATCTCTCAGAGCACAAGCTTTGTCTCTAATGAGACGATCTGAAAGTTGACAGTCAGAAGTGAGTGTTTGCCACTAGCTAAGTGAAATCCTTGATTTGGATCATATGGAAAAGATGAACTCTTTTCCCAAAGAGGTTTTGCAAGCTATTTCAGTGAATAATTTTGGCAGAAGAACATAAAAGTTAATAATCAAGGCAGAGGCACTACATCTTCATTAGCACCGACTGCACATAATTTCATCTCTAAATAATTTAACACTACACCAATTTTTAAAGTGGCAAGAAATGCTCTCTGTGGATGTTTCAAGGGAGCTAATCCCAAGGCCATTGTAAAGAGACAACTCTTCTCAATCTATGCATTTTAAATGTTGTCTAAATGAGGGATAAAGAGCTATCCTCACCTCCAGCTTCTCTATCTGGCTTGTATTCTAAGGCACTGCTACAGATTAGATCAAGATCTTTCAGAAAATCTCCTGCAATTATATATTGGTGCAAGTCAATTTTAGAGAGAATTGTTGAAAGGTCCATTGGCTGTTTAATAACTGTGATATAATCAGGTACTTACCAATTAAATAGTTGGTTTCAGAGGTTTTATTAGACTTACACAGTATCTACCCACATTATTTTAATAAATTCAAATAAATGACTTCTTACAAACCCTGAATATTTGTGACATTATGAGCAGATAGTGGAATTAACCACTTAGCTGCTTGAAAAAGGAAGGGCTCTTTCAAAGGGCTTGGCTTTAAAAGAGACACACTGGAAGGGAGAAGAAAGGCAGCAGGAAGCTGGGGAGTGTGTGTGGGACAGCGAAGGGAACAGACATGCAGAGCAGGATTTGCTTCCTTCAGCTTCAGAACATCACAGTAAATACATTGGATTGAGCCACCCGAGCCAGGCTCTGCTCTGGGCAGCAGGAAATCCGCTGCCGGAATTGCCCTTTGGAAGCAGCTGCTCTAGGCATCTCCCTTAGGAGGAGATATCTGGAGCAGAGCTAATTATGTCTTTACTGGGAGCTTGAGAGGAGCCTCAAGGCTAGTTTAGGTGAGGACACCTCTATTTGTTTAGACTATTCACATGTCAAGAGCCTGGAAGGGAAAGACAAGGGATGCCCAGAGGAACAGGGCCCTTGCTGATACACAGCTGTATTAAAATTGCAACTAACTCTGAAGTATAAGTCTGTTAAGATGGGGGCACAGTCAGTAAATTAAATGAGTAAAAGAGGGACTTGGAAGTTTTGGGGGAAGATGAAACCACATGTCATTTATGGCTGATCCTGTACTGGGGAGCCAGAGACAAAATGGCAGGCGGAATCTTGAATTTTTTTTCAAACATCTGCTCTTCTCCTGTTCCCAGAGGAACCACTGACAGCCAACAAACACGTAGCAATACCTTTAGGCTTTATTCCAACAGCCCCAAAGAAAGCTGACTGTTTATTTCAGAGTTGTAGCATACCTACATCTCAAAGTCTTTCCCCAGGCAAACTCTGGTGGTAGCTGCTCTGACTTTCTAGGAGGAAACCAGGGCTTTCAGTGACTACTCAAAAAAAGGACATTGAAGAGCCTCAGGGAGTCAGCAAAATAAAATACAAAACACTTTTTGCTCCTCCAAAAAGAAATCCTTCTAGTGCAGTGCTAAAGATAAGCCTTTCGCTAGAGCACACCAACACTGGGCACTTAAAAATACACCCAGACAGTACAGTATTACAGACAAAGACCAGTTTACCTCATCTGCATCAACAGGGTTTGTGAGGAACTTGAAATGTCCGTCAGTAGGAAGTCTGAGAGTAACATCCCTTAAGAAAACGCTAAGTGCACCAAGGGACTCCCTCCTCCTGCTCCTCTGCCCCTTGTGTTTCTCCCCATGGTGGTTCCCGAGGTTCAGGCGGCGGCGCCACCGGCAGCACTTCCAGGGCCTGCCGAGCTTAAGAGAACCAGAAAAGTTTATTCCATCCGCAGCACTCAAATAGGAGCACACACAGAGTTACTGATAGGAAACCCACTACCAAAATAAATACTGTAAGGCTGTTAACATACAGTTAGCAAATTTTTATCTATAGAATAGGCTCACCTGCTTTCTTTCTAGATGCAGGAGGTTTAGCAGCTTGACTTAAAATTAAGTCCTCAAAAAAGTTGCTTCTCTCTTCCTTAGCAGGCAACGGGATATCGAAAACTTCTCCATAATCTTCAATAAACAACTCCTGTATCTATGGCATGAGAAGGAAAGACATTTCAGGTAAAAGATCACTACGTCAAAAAGAGGATTTTTTAAATTAAGCTTAATAATGATCTGAAAAATAATAATAATAATAATAATAATAATAATAATATCTTCCTGGTGATCAAAGGCTAGGTTTCTTTAGGTCAGGATGGCAAATAAAATATCTTCTTTGAGGAAAAGCTCTAGAATTTAAGCTCAGGGAATGGACAAGCACACGATGCACTGACAGAGTGATGACATCCCCCCACCTTTGAGGTTTCCTGCTGAAGTGGAAGCGAGTCCCTTGACTCACAAAACAACCGAGACAAACGTTCTCAGCGCTGCTTCGTGTCTAAGCAAATCTACATGATTTGGAAGGGTGCCCTCGTAATAAAAGGATCCATTTGCTTGAGGGAGGACAGTATTCGTATACTTAAGGGATTCATAAAACTAAACTGAATAGAAGAATTGGGAAAAGTGTTGATAGAAATACCTCACCTTGGAGGTCCATGTACGATACGTTTGCTGTTGCAAGCAACAAATCCGGAGCAAATGCTGGAATGTTCTCTAGGAACGTTGTGAAGGTAGTTTTCAACGTAATGCCAACCGTTTCCCATAACACATTGATCCATGGAATATATATTATACTTGGTGCTGTCCTCTGAGCTTCTCGTATAAACAAGTAAAATGAAAGCTTTGGTAAGAGCAATGAACCAGGAGCACAGGCTGCTCATAAATAACTACACATCAAACTGGCCTAATAAAATAGAAGTGCATTAAAAAAAAGTCCAAAACAAACAAACAAACAAAAAGAAAAAACACAAAGCCTCACCATGCAAAGCTTATTAATAGTAGAGTAAAATTTCTGATTTGACTCAAAAATTGATAGAGCTACACAGACAGAGATCCAGAATGCTGGCTCTAATGTGAGGCCTCTAATGACCTCACAATGGACAACATCACAATGGACGACCTCACAATGGACGACCTCACAATGGACGACCTCACAATGGACGACCTCACAATGGACGACCTCACAATGGGACTCTTGTGACCTCATAATAGAAGAGCTGACAATGGATGACCTCACAATGGACGACCTCACAATGGACGACCTCACAATGGACGACCTCACAATGGACGACCTCACAATGGGACTCTTGTGACCTCATAATAGAAGAGCTGACAATGGATGACCTCACAATGGACGACCTCACAATGGACGACCTCACAATGGGCCTCTAATGACATCACAATGGATGACGTCACAATGGGACTCTTGTCACTTCACCATGGATGACCTCACCATGGATGCCCTCACCATGGGACTCTTGTGACATCACAATGCATGACCTCACCATGGACGACATCATAATGGATGACCTCACAATGGAACTCTTGTGACCTCATAATGTAGGCCCTCACAATGGAAGACCTCACAATGGACGACCTCACAATGGGCCTCTAATGACATCGCAATGTAAGCCCTCACAAAGGACGCCCTCACAATGGACGACCTCACAATGGACGACCTCACAATGGGACTCTTGTCACCTCACAATGGAAGACCTGACAATGGATGACCTCACAATGGACGACCTCACAATGGGCCTCTAATGACATCACAATGGACGACATCACAATGGATGACCTCACAATGGGACTCTTGTCACCTCACAATGGAAGACCTGACAATGGATGACCTCACAATGGACGACCTCACAATGGGCCTCTAATGACATCACAATGGATGACCTCACAATGGGACTCTTGTGACCTCACAATGGGACTCTTGTGACCTCACAGTGGAAGACCTCACAGTGGAAGACCTCACAGTGGAAGACCTCACAGTGGAAGACCTCACAGTGGGACTCTTGTGACGTCACCACGGACGACCTCACCGCGGACGACCTCACCGTGGGACTCTTGTGACGTCACCGCGGACGACCTCACCGCGGACGACCTCACCGCGGACGACCTCACCGTGGGACTCTTGTGACGTCACCGCGGACGACCTCACCGCGGACGACCTCACCGCGGACGACCTCACCACGGGACTCTTGTGACGTCACCGCGGACGACCTCACCGCGGACGACCTCACCACGGGACTCTTGTGACGTCACCGCGGACGACCTCACCGCGGACGACCTCACCGCGGACGACCTCACCGCGGACGACCTCACCGCGGACGACCTCACCGCGGACGACCTCACCATGGGACTCTTGTGACGTCACCACGGACGACCTCACCACGGACGACCTCACCATGGGACGCTTGTGACCTCACCACGGACGACCTCACCATGGGACGCTTGTGACCTCACCACGGACGACCTCACCATGGGACTCTTGTGACCTCACCACGGACGACCTCACCACGGACGACCTCACCATGGGACTCTTGTGACGTCACCACGGACGACCTCACCACAGACGACCTCACCATGGGACTCTTGTGACGTCACCACGGACGACCTCACCACAGACGACCTCACCATGGGACGCTTGTGACCTCACCACGGACGACCTCACCATGGGACGCTTGTGACCTCACCACGGACGACCTCACCACGGACGACCTCACCACGGACGACCTCACCACGGACGACCTCACCATGGGACTCTTGTGACCTCACCACGGACGACCTCACCACGGACGACCTCACCATGGGACTCTTGTGACCTCACCACGGACGACCTCACCACGGACGACCTCACAAAGGGACTCTTGTCACCTCACCACGGACGACCTCACCCTGGGCCTTTCATCACCTCACAACGGACGACCTCACAATGGGCCACCTCACAATGGGCCACCTGTGACCTCACAGTGGGCATTTCCTGACCTCAAAATATAGATTGAAGCCAAAAGCATGAAAAGAATATGGAAGAGAACAACAAGAATACAAATAAGAACCATCTCCTTAACAATTAGAAGAACATTAACAAGAACATAAGCAACAAAAAACACTACTTGAAAAATCAAAAAAGAAACATTTCCATACCACGGTCATGACGGCGTCTGCGGGCCCAGCGCTTGCTGGCAGCAGCCAGGGTGAAGGGGCCCGTGGCCTGCAAGGGCCAAGGAGCCGTTGGCATTCGCAGCCCCGAGCGCAGGGCTCTCTGTGCCAGGGGTCTCTCTGTGCCGAGCGGTGGGGCCCGGAGCAGGCAGTGCCGGGCCTGCCCGCAGCAGCCTCCTTCCCCCGGCAGCCCCTCTGGCAGGGACGCGGGGAGCCCAGGGCCAAGCGGAGCAGAGAACAGGGCAAGGGCAGCGGTGCCAGCGCCGAGGGGGGCGCGGGGCTTTGGGGCCTCCCTTGGGAGGCGTCGCGCAGGCTGCCCCGGAGCCCCGCAGCTGCCCCGCACCCTGTGGGCACCACGAGTGGCCCTGGTGCTGCGCAGACCTGCTGCTCACCTGGCCTTGCTGCTGCGTGGCCAGCGCTGGGGCCACTGCTCCACGGAGCCCTGGGGAGCATCGGTGTTCCCGTGGCGATAACTGCCCCTCTGGAATGTTCCGTATTGCCGGGGGGTGACAGCAGCGGCAGGGGCCAGGGGGCCGCCGTGAGGAAGGCTGCTGCTGTGCTGGGCTCCTCCTGGCACGGATGAGCCCGGTGGCAGAGAGCAACGTGCGGCCTCGGCCTTGCTGGCTGCCAAGGAGGGCTCCTCAGGCAGCGCCCTGGCACGGCTGCCGCCTGCCTGCCCACAGGCCGGGCTCCGCTCGGGGCTCTGCTTTGAGCCCTGCATCGTGGTGGGCTCCACGTTGTTGCTCTACCCTTGGCCTCCGCGTTCCGTCTCCGGGAAGACCGGGATCTCTTATCTCCATACGATTTACGAGTTTTTCACCTTGGGATCCTGCTTCTGGGAGGACTGTGGCATCAGCTCCAGGTGTTCTATCTCCATCAGCCCCAGGCCCAAATGATGCTCTGCAGCGTCTACGGAGCAGCGCTGGCACTGGAGCTGGAGGAAGAGGAGCACCAGAGCACGCACAAAGGGGCAGACTCTGCAAGAACGGAGACATAAAAGGAGCACGGATTTCCCCCTCCGCCGCTGTGTGCTATTTCCCCCCCAGGTGTGTGGTTCATCCCCTGCACCCACTCGCACGCTTTCTGGCCCTCAACATCCCTTGCACCGAGGGCTGCGGGACAGCGCCTGCACCCAGGCACCTGTGTCTGCACCCAAGCGCAGCCAGCGACACTCAGCTGCACTGGGGTGGTGGCAACCACAATCCTGCTGCATCTCTCCCGCTTGCTTCTCTTTTCCTTCCTTTTCCCTTCTTTTCCGCCCTGGCCTATTGTGCGTATGAGAATAAAACTTACAAGCTTTTTTGACATTTGACCCAGTTTGTGTTTTAATCTCGCTCTTGGGCTTGTATCGAAACTTCCCCTGACACCGCGGCTTCCATCTCTGCAGACACACGCACTCCCTCGCCCCCACGTTAGTCGTCCCACTGCTTTTCCCACCGGCCCGGCCCTGGGTCCCGCACCGCCCCCCTCCACCCACACCACCACTTTACTGGGTCGGGAGGGTTCTTTTCCGCCAAAATGCCGCGGCGGGGGTGCTCGTCCGCTGACGGGGCCTCCTCAGCTTTCCTTATCCTCGTGCTTTTCGCTCTCTTTTGGCCGTTTTTCGCGGCCGCTTCTCGGCTCGCGGCTGCGCCGGCGGTGCCTCATGGCGGAAGGGCACTGCGCGTGCGCGGGGGCGGGGATTGCGGCTCCTGCCCACTGCGCACGCGCCCTCTCGGTAGCCGCGGGCGGGCGGGGGAAGGAGGGAGTCCTCCCGGGTGGGGGGGCGGGCACGCGGCACCGGGAAGCGGTTGCCCGCCCCCTACGGTCGCCATGGAAACAGCGGGGCCGGTTGCGCAATGGCCTTTATGGTCGCCCTGGAAACACGGGCGGGGCGAAGGGGAGAGGGGGACCGGGAGGGATTCGGGGTGGGTAGAAAAAGGAAAATAATAAAAATAATAAGAATAATTAGATTAAGAAGAAGAAGAAGAAGATGAAGAAGAAATAATAATAATAATAATAATAATAATAATAATAATAATAATAATAATAATAATAATAATAATACTATGACAAGGAAAACTAAGGCGCGGTTGGAACGCAATCTGGCAAGGGACGTTAAAAAAAAAACAACAAAAAACATCTTCAAATACATTAACAGCAAAAGGAAGATCAGGGAAAACGTGGGTCCGCTGGCGGACGAAATGGGCACCCTGGTTACAAATAACACAGAAAAAGCAGAGTTCTGAATGCCTTCTTTGCTTCGGTGTTTACCAAGGGCAGCCCTTTAGAGCCCCAGGCCCTAGGGACAAGAGAAGAAGCCGGGGAAGACTTGCCCTGGGTAGAGGAAGATTGGGTCAGAGAGCACCTAAGGAAACTCGATACCCACAAATCCATGGACCCTGATGGGATGCACCCCAGAGTGCTGCGTGAGCTGGCAGATGCCATAGCTAAGCCGCCCTCCATCATCTTTGAAAGATCCTGGAGAACCGGGGAGGTGCCAGAAGACTGGAAGAAGGCCAATGTCACGCCAGTCTTCAAAAAAGGCAAGAAGGAGGACCCAGGTAACTACAGGCCAGTGAGCCTCACCTCCATCCCTGGAAAAGTGATGGAACGGCTCATACTGGCTGTTGTCTCCAGGCACGTGGAGGACAAGAAGGTGCTCAAGAGTAGTCAGCATGGATTCACCAAGGGGAAATCTTGCTTGACTAATCTGATAGCCTTCTGTGATGAAATGACCAGCTGGATAGATGAGGGGAGAGCGGTGGATGTCGTCTATCTCGACTTCAGCAAGGCTTTTGACACCGTCCCTCACAACATCCTCCTGGGCAAGCTCCAGAAGTGTGGGATAGATGAGTGCACAGTGAGGTGGATTAGGAACTGGCTGGATGGCAGAGCTGTCACGGAACGAGTGGTGGGGGGGGGGGGCGGTGAGTGACACAATGCACTTCACTCGTGGGAAAGAAATAGGAATAGGTTTTATTGGTAATGACAATGGTTTCACGAGATTCTATGGCAAGGTCACTTATTAGTTACTGCATGGAGGTTCAAGATATACACAGAATTATCAAGGACACCCTCCCGTTGGGTCACGAGGTTCAGACTGGACCCCCTTGCTTTCCAAACTCCTTCTGAGCGGAATCTGGGTGCGGCTGGATCCAGTCCTAGTCCCAGACCTGGTCAACGGTTTATGTCTGAGGGATTTGTGCACAGTTACAAAGTAAGGTTTACAAATTCAGAAAGAGAAAGGCGCGCTATAGTCACTTACCACGAATCTGTAGTGGAAAGGATCTCTTAACCTCGAGGAGTATCCTTGAGAGGCATCCCTGCTCAAGAGGAGATCCCAGCGTGCAGCCCGCTGCCATGCAAGGAGAGCTCAATGGGCTCTTGGGCTGTTTCCGTATTTGTGGGATAAGATGATTGACTGATAGTCATTCTTTCAATTCAGAAATGACTGTTGGCTGATATACTCACAGTTAGCCTTATCTCTCCATCAGGATAGGGCCATCAGGACTGTTATTGATGGTTGATGTCTGGGTGGGGGAAGAAATCAGGGAAGCAACTACCAGGATCAGATAATGTGGTAGTTAACACCTGAACAGGGCTACCTGTGAGAAGTCAGGATGAGCTGGGGAAGGAGCATATCCGTCACAAGAGCTCAGAGGGTGGTGATCAGTGGTGCAGAGTCTGGTTGGAGGCCTGTAGCTAGTGGGGTCCCCCAGGGGTCAGTCCTTGGTCCTGTCCTGTTCAATTTATTCCATCCAATGACCTGGATGAAGGCACAGAGTGCTCCCTCAGAAAGTTTGCTGATGATACCAAACTGGGAGGAGTAGCCGATACCCCAGAGGACTGCACTGCCATCCAGAAGGACCTGGACAGACTGGACAACTGGACAGTGAAAAACCTCATGAAATTCAACAAGGCCAAGTGCAAGGTTCTGCACCTGGGGAGGAATAACCCCAGACACCAGTACAGGCTGGGGACTGACCTTCTGGAGAGCAACTCTGCAGAGAAAGACCTGGGTGTCGTGGTGGACGACAAGTTGACCATGAGGCAGCAGTGTGCTCTTGTGGCCAAGAAGGCCAATGGGATCCTGGGGTGCATTAAGAAGAGCATCTCCAGCAGGTCGAGGGAGGGGATCCTGCCCCTCTACTCAGCCCTGGTGAGGCCACATCTGGAGTACTGTGTCCAGTTCTGGGCCCCACAGTATAAGAGGGATGTGGAGCTGCTGGAGAGAGTCCGGCGCAGGGCCACAAGGATGATGAGGGGCCTGGAACATCTGCCCTATGAGGAGAGGCTGAAGGAGCTGGGCCTGTTCAGCCTGGAGAAGAGAAGGCTGAGAGGGGATCTAATCGGTGTATAAAAGTACCTCAAGGGAGGGAGTAAAGAGGATGGTGCTGGTCTCTTTTCAGTGGTGGCCACTGACAGAACTAGAGCTAATGGCCACAAACTGAAGCACCAAAAGTTCCACAGGAACTTAAGGAAAAGTTTTTTAACAGTGAGGGTGACAGAGTGCTGGAACAGACCGCCCGGAGAGGTTGTGGAGTCTCCTTCTCTGGAGATCTTCAAAACCCGCTTGGATGCAGTCCTGTGCCACGTGCTCTAGGTGACCCTGCGTGTGCAGGGGGGTTGGACTAGATGACCTCCAGACGTCCCTTCCAACCTTAAGCATTCTATGATTCTATGAAACAGCAGAAGTCAGATTCTGCAATTCTGCAATAAAAGGCACGGCCAAACACTGCCATGCACACGCACAGTGTGCATTCATGCACCAAGTTGATGACAGAGGGATTGCCACATTGTTATTCTGACATATTTCTACTTCAGCATTTTTAAGTTGTAAGTCTTCTGCAAGAAATAGTCTTGCAGATGAAATGAGAATGACACGACTTTGCGGGTCGCCAGTGGGAATGACACAGAAGGGTGGTCGCCATGGGAATGACACCGTGCAGGGGTTGCCATGGGAATGACATGACAGGGGGATCACAATGGGAATGACATGTCGGGGGCGGATCACAATGGGAATTACATGGCAGGGTGGTCGCAAAGGGAATGACACGGTGCAGGGGTCGCCATGGGAATGACATGACAGGGGGATCACAATGGGAATGACATGTCGGGGGAGGTCACAATGGAATTTACACGGCAGGGTGGTCGCCAATGGGAATGACACAGTGGACTGGGCTGTCTACGTACCAGGCTAGAGGCTGGGGCTGGGCTGAGGGGCCGGCGGAGAGGAGGCCAGAGGGGAGCCCAGCGCAGGCCGGCACGCTGGTAGAGAGGGCAGAGCAGAGCAGCGGGTGGAGGGCCGGGCTGGGGGAGGAAGCTCCGGGCAGGCTTCGGTGAGGGCAGGAGCAGGGCATCATCGGCCCAGGGCTGATGACCTGGAGGAAGGAATGGAGTGCTCCCTCAGCAAGTTTGCTGATGCTACCAAACTGGGAGGAGTAGCTGATACCCTAGAGGGCTGCGCTGCCATGCAGAGGGACCTGGACAGACTAGGTGGTGAGAAAACTTATGAAATTCAGCAAGGGCAAGTGCAAGGTCCTGCACCTGGGGAGGATTAACCCCAGTCACCAGTACAGGCTGGGGACTGACCTTCTGGAGAGCAGCTCTGCAGAGAAGGACCTGAGTGACAAGTCGACCATGAGGCAGCAATGTGTCCGTGGCCAAGAAGGCCAATGGGACGCTGGGGTGCGTTAAGAAGAGCATCTCCAGTAGGTCGAGGGAGGTGATTCTGCCCCTCTACTCAGCCCTGGGTAGGCCATCCGGAGAACCGTGTCCAGTTCTGGGCTCCGCAGTCCAGAACTCCCTCCGCAGAGGGATGTGGAGCTACTGGAGAGAGTCCAGCACAGAGCTACAAGGATGATGAGGGGCCTGGAGCATCTGCCCTATGAGGAGAGACTTAGAGAGCTGGGCCTGTTCAGCCTGAAGAAGAGAAGGCTGAGAGGGGAACGGATCACTGTATAGAAATACCTCAAGAGAGGCAGTGAGGAGGAACGGGCGGCCTCTTTTCAGTGGTGGCCACTGGCAGAACTAGAGGAAAGGGCCACAAACTGAAACATGAGAAGTTCCACAGGAACTTAAGGAAAATTTTCTTGACAGTGAGGGTGACAGAGCACTGGAACAGGTTGCCAAGAGACATTTTGGAGTCTCCGTCCTTGGAGATCTTCAAAACCAACTTGGACTCAATCCTGTGCCACATGCTCTGCATGACCCTGCGTGTGCAGGGGGGTTGGACTGGATGATCTCTAGAGGACCCTTCCAACCTTCAGGATTCGATGATTCTATGATAGGTAGGCTTAGGCTAGGTGAGGCTGGGCTTCAGGCTGCCAAAAGTCCTTGGAACGAGCGGAAGGTACCACCTGCTGATTGTTACAACCCTGTGACTTACAGGCAAAGAGACTTTCCCTTTGTGCTTCTTTTGCTGACCTCTTCCTTTCATAGAGCTGGTCAGCACCAGTGGGAGAATCTTGCGTGGGGGTCAACCTACATTGCTGAGATAGTAACATGCTTCTGGTTGTTGCTAGCGCTGCTGCTGCGACGCTAGTTTCAATCGTGCGGCTGTTCAAGTTGGAATGGACAGGACGCCATTGTGAAGGGCCCAAAGGAAAATCATGGTGTCACATCAGGTTCCATTGGATCTGAAACTCGTCGCGTATGATGAGCTCTCTTCAGGGAAAGTACTTAGTTTTTCTAGGTTAGAGTTACAGGTCTCTCTGAAATGAATTCAACTGGAAGGAGCCACCTTTCATGCCTTGAATTCATCTCAGCTTGGAGCCAGAAAGAGCTCAGGTCAAGTACGTAGCACAAAGGGCTGACATGCTCCAAGCTGATCTTTGTGCACAGCCAAAACTGCAGAGAAGCTACTTCTTCTCAGACATAAATATGTAAATTCAACAAAGTTCATCCCACGCGCTAATATTTTAAGGAATTTCTGTTTCCAAAGCTAGACTTTATTGCAGCCCTTTTGCCCAAGTATCAAGTGATTCTTCCCCTGCAAAACAAAATTGATAGGACAGAGACCCTAGCAGCAAGTTTCTCAGCTCAGAGCGAGGAGGCTCTCTGCAATGTGGCAGCTCTAGCAAGCCGGCACAGTGGCAGCTCCTGACAAAAGACTTGCTGCAGCGCCGAGCCCCTAAAGGGCTCCTCGAGCATCCTCAGCAGCTCTGAGCGCCGGCACCTCCTCTGCACTCGCAGCACGTGCAAGCCGCAGTCCTGCTCACCACGGCCTGGAGACCCTGTCCTGCGCCCACTGCTCAGCTCCCCGGAGGCTCTCGCTGGGATTACAAATTCCAAGCCAGCAGCACCACTCTGCACTTCAGGGAGCGCTTGGGATTTTGTATTTCCTTCCTTCCTTCCTTCCTTGCTTCCTCCCTTCCTTCCTTTTTTCTCAGCTGCCAAACATTCACTTCTAAATGCAGCTCTCGTCACAGAATTGATAGGGAATATTGCATTTCTTTAGCCCTTAGACTTTGGGTGGTATTTACAGACTCTATGGCCAACTGATTCTCTCACATTTAGCTCGTTACAAAACAGGAGACAAGAGCACTGAGAACGGCACAGGGTTTTGAATAAGAGGGCTGCTAAACAGCAACTGTAAGGTAAAGTCCGTAACTGTTTGTTATGGACTAGAAGTCTTGGACTGGGAATCTTTGCCAGTTTTTGAATTCTTTGCAGCTTTTCTTTTGTGCCTTCTTAGAACTGCACGAGAGGTTTTAAATTGACATGGGACAGTAGAGCTTGCAAATTTCTTGCAAGCTTCAGGCAAGGAAGAGCTTCAAAGCAGGAGAAATGCATGAGCTGAAAATGATGGTGAAATAAAATATCGGAAATGGCTGGAATTGTTCGACATTGAGAATGGGGAGGTTCAGCACAAAACCACGAAGAAACTTAAGGGAATGAAGAAGAGATGAAGTGAAGCAACATACAGATTTACTAGAGAAGAAAACAGAAGAAATGCAGAATTTGAAAACGATTGTGAAATGCAATGCCAGGAATAGTTGGAATTGTCCCACATCTGACAACAGGGAGGCTCAGCACAAATCCATGAAGAAGAGAGGACCTGAAGCAACATTCAGTTTTAATAAGCAGGAAAGACAAAGAAATGCAGATTTTGAAAACGATTGTGAAATACAATGCCAGGATTAGTGGGAATTGTCCCACAGTTTAGAATGGCAAGTTTCAGCACAAAGCCCTTAAGAAACTCAACGGAATGAAGAAGAGATTAACTGAGGCAACATACAGATTTACTAGAGAAGAAAAGAGAAGAAATAGAGAATTTGAAAACGATTGTGAAATACAATATGAGGAAGGATTGGAATTGTCCAACACCTGACAACAGACAGGTTCAGCACAAAGCCATGAAGAAGAGACAACCTGAAGCAACATTCAGTTTTAATAAACAGGAAAGCCAAGGAAATGCAGATTTTGAAAACAGATGTCAAATACAATAGCAGTAAGGGTTGGAATTGTCCAACAATTGAGAATGGGGAGGTTCAGCACAAAGCCCCGAAGAAACTCAACGCACTGAAGACGAGATTAACTGAGGCAACATACAGATTTACTAGGGAAGAAAAGCGTAGAAATAGAGAATTTGAAAGCAATTGTGATATACAATGTCAGGAAGGGTTGGAATTGTCCAACACCTGACAACAGACAGGTTCAGCACAAAGCCACGAAGAAAGTGAACGGAATGAAGAAGAGATTAGCTGATGAAACATTCAGATTTACTGAAGAAGAAAGCAGAAGAAATAGAGAATGTGAAAACAATTGTGATATACCATACCAGGAATGGTTGGAATTGTCCAACACCTAAAAATGGGGAGGTTCAGCACAAAGCCACGTAGAAGAGATGAACTGAAACAACATTCTGATTTACTAAACAAGGAAGCAGAAGAAATGGAAAATATTAAAGCTATTGGGAAATACAATACCAGTAATAGTTGGAATTGTCCAACACCTGACAACAGACAGGTTCAGCACAAAACCACGAAGAAACTCATTGGAGTGAAGAAGCAATTAACTGAGGCAACATTCCGATTTACTAGAGAAGAAAACAGAAGAAATGCAGAATTTGAAAACAATGTCAAATACAATAGTAGTAAAGGTTGTAATTGTCCAACACCTAACAACAGACAGTTTCAGCAAAAAACCACGAAGAAAGTGAATGGAATGAAGAAGAGATTAGCTGATGAAACATTCAGATTTACTGAGGAAGAAAGCAGAAGAAATAGTGACTTTGAAAACAATTGTGATATACAAAACCAGGAAGGGTTGGAATTGTCCAACACCTGACAAGAGAGAGGTTCAGCACAAAGTCACGAAAAAGAGACGACCTGAAGCAACATTCAGTTTTAATAAACGGGAAAGCCAAGGAAATGCAGATTTTGAAAACAATTTTGAAATACAATGCAAGGATTAGTGGGAATTGTCCAACAATTGAGAATGGGGAGGTTCAGCACAAAACCACGAAGAAACTCATTGGAGTGAAGAAGAGATTAACTGAAGCAAAATTCTGATTTACTAGAGAAGAAAACAGAAGAAATTCAGAATTTAAAATGATTGTGAAATACAATACCAGGAATGGTTGGAATTGTCCAACACCTGACAACAGAGAGGTTCAGCACAAAGCCACGAAGAAGAGACGACCTGAAGCAACATGCAGTTTTAATAAAAAGGTAAGCCAAGGAAACGCAGATTTTCAAAACGCTTGTGAATTACAATGCCAGGAATGGTTGGAATTGTCCAACAGTTGAGAATGGGGAGGTTCAGCACAAAACCACGAAGAAACTCATTGGAGTGAAGAAGAGATTAACTGAGGCAACATTCCGATTTACTAGAGAAGAAAACAGAAGAAATGTGGAATTTGAAAATAATTGTCAAATTATTGTCAAATTGTCAATACCAGGAAGGGTTGGAATTGTCCAACACCTGACAAGAGAGAGGTTCAGCACAAAGCCACGAAGAAGAGACGACCTGAAGCAACATTCTGTTTTAAGAAACCGAAAAGCCAAGGAAATGCAGATTTTGAAAACGATTGTGAAATAAAATACCAGTAAGGGTTGGAATTGTCCAACACTTGACAACAGAGAGGTTTATCACAAAGCCACGAAGAAGAGACAACCTGAACCAACATTCAGTTTTAATAAACCGAAAAGCCATGGAAATGGAGATTTTGAAAACGATTGTGAAATACAATGCCAGGAATAGTTAGAATTGTCCAACTATTGAGAATAGGGATGTTCAGCACGAAGCCACGAAGAAACTCATTGGAGTGAAGAAGAGATTAACTGAGACAACACTCCAATTTACTAGAGAAGAAAACAGAAGAAATGCAGAATTTGAAAACAATTGTCAAATACGATACCAGGAAGGGTTGGAATTGTCCAACACCTGCCACAGGGATGTTCAGCACAAAGCCATGAAGAAGAGATGAACTGAAGCAGCATTTAGATTTACTAAAGAGGAGAGCAGAGTAAATGCAGAATTTGAACATGATATTTTCTATGTTTTCTTTCATGGTAGTATGCTGACCTACTAAAGGAAACTCTTAAAGAACCCTGAAAGAGGTCCAATCTTAAAATGTCTTCATTAACTTTTGCTTAATTACAGTTGCTGAGACAGGGGCTTTAGTAATTAGAGGACAAGGATAGGGAACTTCATTCAGTAACTCCTGAGGTTGAAAATATCATCTACTTACCTACTGTAGCAATTCTGCCCCACAGTCCTCATTTCAGTTTATCACACATTTGAGTCTCCTCCTTATTGTCACTGCCTTGACACTCATTCCCACTGGGATTTTAGCAAGAACATCATGCTACTTTACTACGGCAAGAAAGAATCACAGTAAGTTGGTTTTTTTTTTTTTTTCCCCTTTCATCTGGGCCAGAAGAAGAAGAACAGAAGTTACTGGTTTCTATTCCACAAATTTGATGTCAAAGGGAAAAAAGAAAATCCACAAATTCAGATATTTCTCTAGTACATACCAACAACTTTTAAGGAGAGTTATGTATTTCTCCAAAATTATTTTGCTACATTCAATTAAGTGGAGCCTGCTTTAGATGCTGGGAATAGCAGGTAGCCAAAGAAAATATAATCTCTAAAAGAATTAATTTCTTTCAAGAATAACTTATTATTCATATAGCTTATATTATTTATATTGCCTATATACAGACAATCATCAGGAGGTTTTTTCTTAAACCTAATTCTCAAAAGAAAAAAAAATCCCCACCAAAATTTTTTCCTCAAATAACTTCCCCCTCAAAATAATTCCCTTTCAACACCCCCCAAGAAAATTCCTAACAAATAATTTTCCATAAAGAAACACTAAAAAAAAAATCCATTCCAAAAAACTATGCCTGACCAAATATTTCCTTCTGATTTTTTTTTTCCCATCCAGATCATTTTATCCTCTGAAAAAATCACACAAAACACACACACAACTTTTATTTTTCGACAAAACGCTTTCCCTTCCAATAAGGTTTTCCCCTCCAAAGGCTGTTGCAGATGGCTCGGGATTGGGCAATAATCACGCAAAATCAGGTGGCTACGTCAAGCATTATTTCAGGTGAAAGCACATAAACAGAGGAGCAAAATACGGATAGCTGCTCACAACTTAGTACTTGCTAGCAGGATACTGAGCCTGAACATCCTCTCGAGCTGGTGGATTGGAGGGTTGCTGACAGGCTCCCAACTTGGCGGGCGTCCCTGCGGAGACAACGTAGACCTCGGTGTTCGGTGTCTCCCCGTTCCCCTCCCCGCACTGTCTTTTTACGCACGGTGCCTCCTGCCCCGTAGGGCCAGTACGTGCCAGGAGGCAGGCGGGGGGGCGGACAAACTCCACCCTCAGCCACATAACCTTCCCTCCCGGGTGCGCAAGCGCGCGTACCGGTAGGGGGTCCCAGCCCTCAGTCTGAGGGTCCTGCCTTCCTCATCTTCCTCCTCCTCCTGGTGCGGCTGACCTTCAAACTGGGTTAGAGGACGTCTGCGGTTAAGCTGGCTGCAAGCCCGGTTGAGCAGCCACCTTCAACTGGTTTTGGACGGAGTCGGCTGTGAACGTGGCGGAGCCGCCGCCTCCGTGTTCCTTATCGTTCCGCCCAAATGGGCAAACATCTTATTTCTCAAGGTCTGGATTCTGTTTCGCACAATAGTCTTATGACCTTACAGAGCATAAATAATCATAAAAATATCTACCTCCTATACATGCCGCCCCGTGATCTGTAGAGGTCAACCTATTGTAGCGAAGCACCCGAAGAGATAACATTTTCATAGCAGTTTCAACCATACCTCGTGTCAGCATCATTACACAAGGGATACAGTACATAACACAGACAAATACAGCAAATAGAAATAATAGCCCCAATAGCAGTTTCTGTAGCCATGGCCAACCCCACTTCCACTGTCCGAATGCATTCCAGTCATCAGCATCTCTCAGTTGATGAGTCAGATCCTGTAAGGCCTGGATCTGGCAATGTATAGACTTGGAGTGGTCGCTTGGATTCATATAGCACATGCCTCCTACCTCTTCACACCCATGGCCATGCATAAGCAATAACATATCTATGGCAGTGTGGTCTTGTACAGTTGCGTGCTGAATCGAGTCCACTTCTACTCACAATGAGGACAAAGCTGTCGTTGTAGCATTGCTGGACTTTGCTAGCCAGCATCCCAGTCTGCACAACGTGGTCAATGCTTGCTCGGCAGCGATCCCCGGAGCCAATGGCAACGCTATAATATTTTTCTCTGTTGTCCCAAAGTCATTTAGGTTGGTAGAGACGATAGACACAGACAGATGCAACCATTTTAAGGGAAAGTTCCTTCAAGGTGTCATGATTGCCCTGGGGATTCAAGGGGACTTGCATACCCCTTGGCATCTCCACAGCTCTGGTACAGTGCAAAGGATGAATGGGAACATTAAAAGGCATCTTCTAAAATTGGTATGAGAAGCTAAGATGCCATGGAGACAACTTCTACCATTCAAGAATGAGAACAAAACCTAGGGGAGACATTTAACTGTTCTCCTTTGAAAGAATATTCGAGATTCCCCACCCTACTAACACCCAAGCTGCCGGGAAGGTAGAGATGAGTGATCAATATGTGGGCAGAATACTTTCCCGTGTAAAGTCTCTCCAACAGGAAGTCCAGCTCGCACAGATCCTGCCCTTGGATTTTGCATGACCAGGACATGGGTTCTTGGTCAAAAAGCGGAAAAACCACGACTGGCAGCAAAGTGGAGTGGACCTTAGAACCACAGAAACATCAGTCAAGACAGCTGAGCATGGATGGCCATGATGCCTGAAATCTGGACTTCTCAGTTGAAGGAAAAGGATGGAAAGCCCCGGATAACTCTCCTTAGAGCTGTAACGCTGTCTGGGGTTGGGTCAGGAGAATAAATGCTGGGTCTGTGGGAGTCCAGGAGGATAGGAAGACTAGCCATGGCTGCCAGCCCTATGGAACCCAGGTGCTTAGTTAATAACTTATGCAGAGTTCACTATGCTTCTAAAGATGGGTGTAGAGGTTTGTAAAAACAAATATTGAAAAAAAAGAAGAGAGGGAGGGATTGAGCAGAATACACAAGTTTCTGTATTCACAAATAAGGGGACTTGCCCACAGTCTTTGGCTGATGAGTGGGACAAAGGAATATATGCAGGAGAGGAGACTGAGCGGAGCCATGAGTGAGTGGGACAGGAGAGCATATGTCAAAAGGAGGGTGAGCTCAGGTTGAGAGCAGATGGAAGGAGGCAGGAGTTTGGTGTAGGCAGGCCGGGAAGGATGTAACTTCTGAGCACCTTGGCCAACGGGGAAAAGGAGAGGGCGTCCCTCACTCGAGAAATTAGGATAAAAGGGGGCTGCATTCTCCAGCAGTTGGAGAGACCCCACAGGAATATGCCCGGTGGACTCTTCCTTTATTCAAATAAAGTTTTAAGATTCCTCTGTCTCCTTTTTGGACATGCAGCTCTTGACAGTGAGATTTTCCGCACACAAGTTACTTACACTGTTGTTTTGCAGAATTAAATTAGCCTGTTAGTAACCACTGTTAATAAAGGGAACATTAAATCCACTCACATTCTCAATATTGAACAATGCTGACCATAATAGAACGGGAATGTAAAAGATCTTTGTGCAAGTATTCTGAGAGACCAAATTATCAAGTGGATATAGAACTGTATGTAACAACCATACTTAGAAAAGCATTTATAGAGTCTAGTGAAAAATGAGCTTCAAGCTGAACAAATTCTGCAAGGCATTGCAATATCAAAGAAAAAGACAGCTTTCAAGCCATGAATTTGAAGGAAAACTAACATTTTGCAGAGGCCTTTTCTGATACTTCTATGCCTCTTTTTCATCATAGTTCTTCTTGATAACATTCAGATCTATTTTTAAAATAAACTCTTTTTTTCTTTTTTTTTTCTTGATAATGTGCCAATATTTTGTGAGAGAATTAATTATTCCTGAAGTGATTTAAAAGACTCAAATACTTTGTCATCTTTTTCCCCCCAAAATCCTTCCCATTCTGGCATGATGCATGTCACGTGCCTAAAAGTGTGGAGAACTACAGCATAAATCCAAAAATTATCTTCATTTCCTGATATACAGAAATAACATCAAGCTAGAAGAACGCTTCTGCATTAACAGGATAACTGAAAAAACACTGTAATGATATCCATCTAAAAGGAATTCTAGAACAGCAGTTACTGAATTCCATTCATTACAAATGGAATAATGGCTATAAAGCCACGAATTGGAATCAATTTACACGCTGACACCTGAGAAATGTATTGTTTGTATTTTTCCATCCTGTGCCAAGTGCATAGAGGTATTGTCTTTCATTCATTTCTCAAAAATACAAACATCTCTTCCTTGAAATTCTGTAAATTTGATGGCTTCACAAGTATACGCAAAATAATTTTCACAAGCTTGTTATGCACTGTTATCAATGTTCTTCATATGTAGATTTTATTGAGTATTTCATTGTTAAATTCCTACAAGCAGTAAAAAAGAGACCTGATTTACAGTGTTTCCATATCTGTTGCAGAAGAACAAATACTGGCATTGTGTCATTAATACAGAACTTCAATACAGAACTGCTACTTGTTAAAAAAAAAACTAACATTGCCCTATATAAATAACAAAATACATAAAAAAATACATGAAGAACAAAATACTTTACCCAGACAACAGGTTCATTTCTATGTCCACATTTCTGTTTCCATGGGGGAATCTGAAAGTCATAAGTAATTTTAAATAAAGATTAACACAAGTGGTTCTTTGCCAGGCGACACATCGCACCCACTTATACCTGTGCTGCAGAAAAACAAAACAAAACAAAACAAAAAAAAACCACAGCATCAGTTTTGACATTTCCAGAGCACTCAGCGGCCAACAGCACCGCCTAAATATACCATTCTGCTACAGTGGCAGGTTACAGGAAAGATGTGTTGTCTTACAAGCAGCTCCGAAAGCATGAGATAAGTAGGGATCATCAATATGGATCAGTACAGGGTGATCCATAGGCCTCCTGTCTGGGCCAGCTGCCAGGCCCCAGAAGCCCAGGCACCCCAAGGCCTTTGAGGCAGCCCCAAGTGCTTCTAGGGCTGCCTTTAACCACAACCCACCGGCCTCCTCTCACTGGAGGTGAGAACTGCACAGAATTCCTCCAGGGGGTACTGATCCCAGCTTCGGGTGTAGCCACACAGCTTCCAAACACCTTCCTCACCCCGCCGCCCCATTTCATGACCTCGCTGCCATTTCATGTCCCCGCCGCTCTGCGCAGGGGCAGATGCTCCTGAAGTTGTCTTCATGTGAAAATCTTTTATTCTGAGGAGAAAACAGGAGCTAAAAATGTTTTCAGATCTGAAAGCCTGTTGTCATCTCGGGACTCACTGATTTAGAAAGAAAATGCATGGGTGCATCACAGGGTAAATGAATAGAAGAAATTACTTGCTGGGAGGCTGCTTGAACACTGGCTCGTGTTGCCAGGAAAGACTGTGGTGGGGTCTCAGTCCCTGGATATCTGAGAATGGCTGAGGTCGGAAGGGACCTCTAGGGATCGTCTAGTCCAACCCCGCTGCTCAAGCAGGGTCAAAGCTGACAGGACCTGGCCCCGGTGACGTGGGCAGGGGGCTCCAGCCCTGTTTAATACTTGCCTTGTGTCCTTTTTTTTTTTTTTTCAATAGAGAGAGGAAAGCAAAATGGTGTTTTCCCCACTAAGGGCAACTTTTCCATTGGCAGTGTGGAATAGCACTGTTTCTGGGTATGGGGCAGGCCGCATAGTGTTGGCCCATCCCATTTACAACCCGTCTCCGCGGGTGCTCAAGGCCGGAGCTCTCCATACCGGGAAGCTGCAGCCATCCCACGGCTACTCCAGGAACTGCGAAGGACCCGGGACACGGAGCGCAGGGGCGGCGCCTTTAAGGGGTGGTTCTGGGAGAGCCCCGCCTCCCAGCAAAAAAGGGCAGGGTCGGCGCCCCCCTCAGCCAATCAGGCGCCGGCAGAACAGGCGGGCCCAATTTGGAGACGCGCTAAGCAGTGAGAGTGGCGCTGCGCTGTGTCCCTCCGCCCGCGGGCCGGGACTAGCGGCCGCGGAGAAAAGAGTCCGTGGGGGGAGGCGGCCGGCGGCGCTCGGCGGGGGCAGGCGGGAGCCGCGCGGGCTGGCGGCGCGGCGGGGAGCGGCGGGAGCGGCGGGAGCGGCGGGCAGGAGGCGGCGCGGCCGCGAGTGGAGCGGAGCGGGGCACGGCGCGGCGGAGGGATCCGTGGGGAGGGCCACGGCTGCGGCGGAGCGGAGAGCACCGCACCAGAACTCGCGGTGTCGCCGCGTGCTGTCCTGCGCCATGGCGGTGCCGCTGTCCCGCCGGGCAGGGACGGCAGTGACCAGTTTACCCCGGTGCGCGGTGGCCCTCGCGCCCGGGCCCGCCGCCGCTGCGGATGGCGCCAGGGATGCGGCTGCAGCGGAGGAACCAGAGCCGAGAGCGCAGGAGCAGGGGGTGAGCGCGGCGGGAGGGCGCAGGCGGCTGCAGGAGGGCGGCCCGGAGCGCGGGAAGGGGCCGGCAGCAGCCCCAGGGCAACCCCTCGCCCCCCGCCTCCAGCTGTGGGACCCCTGGGACAGGGCCGCCCGCAAGGGAAACCTGTGACACAGTCCAGGGAAATGTGTAGAGTTACCCCCTGGGGTGCTTTTAAAACAAAGCAGTGTTTAGGAATCATCTTTACTTTGTACTTAATTATGTCAGTCATTTGCATAGCCCAAAATGGTTAAAGTTATTATTTTTTTTTAAACAGCCTAAGGGCAAAACCTTGGAAATCACCAGCTTGCATGGTTCTCAAGGGGGTTACATATCCGTGCTGTCTACATCCCAGTGTTGTTACCACTTGTAAGCGAACAATTCCAGGTGGAAAAGATCATTGTATTTTAATGCATCTTTCCAAATCTGCCAGCCCGCCGTGTTCCTCACAGGCGAGGCTCTTCCCACTGGGATGTTCCACATCGCCGTGGTGACGGAGGGCCCCAACGGATCCAGACGCAAACCGTGCTCTTCCGCGGAGCCCTGCCCTGGAGCCCTGCGTGTCTGCCCATTAATTTTCAGAAAGACAACTTAAAGGGGATTGACACGGATCCAGTGAACATGAGTGCAACTGTGGCTGGCATCAGCGCAATGCAGATAGATAGTGTGGTAAGCGATTTAAGTTGTTGTGTTAGAGGGATTTTTCCAGGGTTTCTGATGGAACCTTTTGTAGGCTGCAGCTTTCTTTAATGTGTGAAATTATTCTGTTGAATTGATTAATGTGTGAAATTATTCTGTTGAATTGATTAATGTGTGAAATTATTCTGTTGAATTGATCACAGAGGCACCGATATGTAGACCGGACCCCTCATCCAGAGAGGTGTGCTGCTTGCCTGGGGCCAAAATAAAGGATATCACAGAAAGACTCCCAAGAATAGTTCAGGAGTCGGACTATTATCCTCTACTATTGATTCATGTGGGTGCTAATGATGCCATGGGGAAAATGAGGGACGTCAAGCAAGACTTCAGAGCCCTAGGGATGGCCATCAAAGGTACAGGTGCCCAGGTGGTGTTCTCCTCCATTCTGCCAACGAGGGGAATGGACTCAAGGAGGAGAAGGCGAATATGGCAGCTAAACAACTGGCTGCGCCGCTGGACCTGGCAACAGGGTTTCGGCTTCTACGACCATGGGTCTCTGTTTGATGACCAACAGCTAGTGGGGAACGATGGTACTCATCTTAGCAAGAGGGGCACACGTCTCTTTGCAAAAAGGCTGGCCAACCTGGTTAGGAGGGCTTTAAACTAGGCAAGAAGGGGGAAGGGGAGTGGCACACTGACGCGGCAAGCGGTACCGCACAGCCCAGGTCAGATGGCGGCCAGCGGGAGTATGGTAGTGGGGAAGTGAGGATAGGAAATGATCACGGAGGGTCCTCTTTCACCCCTCCTGGGAAACCTGTGGCCTCTGTTGCTTCCCTGAAATGCCTGTATACCAATGCGCGAAGCATGGGGAATAAGCAGGATGAACTGGAGATCTGTGTGCGGTCCCAGCGTCATGATCTCATCGGAATCACAGAGACGTGGTGGGATAGCTCGCACGACTGGAGCGCTGCCATGGAAGGCTATGTGCTCTTTAGGAAGGACAGGCTGGGAAGGCGAGGTGGTGGAGTTGCTCTTTATGTGAGAGAGCAACTGGAATGCATGGAGCTCAACCTGGGAGTCGAGGATGAGCGAGTTGAGAGCTTGTGGGTAAGGATTAGAGGGCAGGCTAATGTGGGAGACACTGTGGTGGGTGTCTGCTACCGGCCACCTGACCAGGACGAGGAGGTTGATGAGGCCTTCTATAGGCAGCTGGATGTTGCCTCACGGTCACAGGCCCTGGTTCTCTTGGGGGACTTCAACTACCCCGACATCAACTGGGAGGACAACACAGCCAGGCATAAGCAGTCCTGGAGGTTCCTGCAGAGCATCGACGATAACTTTTTGACGCAGGTTGTGGAGGAGCCGACGAGGAGAGGTGGGCTACTGGACCTCGTGCTATCAAATAGGGAGGGCCTAGTAGGAGATGTTAAGGTGGGGGGTAGCCTCGGCTGCAGTGACCATGAGTTGGTGGAGTTCAGGATTCAACGAGGAGGAGGCAGGGCTGTAAGTAGCCTTGCGACGATGGACTTCAGGAGGGCCAACTTTAGCCTCTTCAGAGACCTCCTCGGTAGAATCCCATGGGCTAGTGCTCTAGAAGGCAGGGGGGCCCAAGAGAGCTGGTTAGTTTTCAAGCGGCACTTCCTCCACGCCCAGCAGCAGTGCATCCCTGTGTGTAGGAAGGGAGGCAGAGGGGGCAGGCGACCTGCGTGGATGAGCCGGGAGCTTGTGGCAATGCTCAAGCAGAAGGCAGCGGTATACAGAATGTGGAAAAAAGGACAGGCCCCCTGGGAGAAATACAGGAACGTAGTCAGGGAGTGCAGAGATGCGACAAGGAAAGCTAAGGCACGTCTGGAAGGCAAGCTGGCAAGGGACGTTAAAAATAACAAAAAAAAATTCTTCAAATACATTAACAGCAAAAGGAAGATCAGGGAGAACGTGGGTCCGCTGGAGGACGGGATGGGCACCTTGGTTACAAATAACACAGAAAAAGCAGAGTTGCTCAATGCCTTCTTTGCTTCGGTGTTTACCAAGGGCAGCCCTTTAGAGCCCCAGGCCCTAGAGGCAAGAGAAGAAGCGGGTGGAGAGGAAGACTTGCCCTGGGTAGAGGAAGATTGGGTCAGAGAGCACCTAAGGAACCTCGATACCCACAAATCCATGGGCCCTGATGGGATGCACCCCAGAGTGCTGCGGGAGCTGGCAGATGCCATAGCTAAGCCGCTCTCCATCATCTTTGAAAGATCCTGGAGAACGGGGGAGGTGCCGGAAGACTGGAAGAAGGCCAATGTCACGCCAGTCTTCAAAAAAGGCAAGAAGGAGGACCCAGGCAACTACAGGCCAGTCAGCCTCACCTCCGTCCCCGGAAAAGTGATGGAACGGCTCATACTGGCCGTTGTCTCCAGGCACATGGAGGACAAGAAGGTGCTCAAGAGTAGTCAGCATGGATTCACCAAGGGAAAATCTTGCCTGACTAACCTGATAGCCTTCTATGATGAAATGACCGGCTGGATAGACGAGGGGAGAGCGGTGGATGTCGTCTATCTCGACTTCACCAAGGCTTTTGACACCGTCCCTCACAACATCCTCCTGGGCAAGCTCCGGAAGTGTGGGATAGATGAGTGGACAGTGAGATGGATTAGGAACTGGCTGGATGGCAGGGCCCAGAGAGTGGTGATCAGCGGTGCAGAGTCTAGTTGGAGGCCTGTGGCTAGTGGGGTCCCCCAGGGGTCAGTCCTTGGTCCAGTCCTGTTCAATTTATTCATCAATGACCTGGATGAAGGCACAGAGTGCTCCCTCAGCAAGTTTGCTGATGATACCAAACTGGGAGGAGTAGCCGATACCCCAGAGGGCTGTGCTGCCATCCAGAGGGACCTGGACAGACTGGACAACTGGGCGGTGAAAAACCTCATGCAGTTCAACAAGGCCAAGTGCAAGGTCCTGCACCTGGGGAGGAATAACCCCAGACACCAGTACAGGCTGGGGACTGAGCTTGTGGAGAGCAGCTCTGCGGAGAAAGACCTGGGTGTCATGGTGGACGACAAGTTGACCATGAGGCAGCAGTGTGCCCTCGTGGCCAAAAAGGCCAATGGAATCCTGGGCTGCATTAAGAAGAGCGTCTCCAGCAGGTCGAGGGAGGTGATCCTGCCCCTCTACTCAGCCCTGGTGAGGCCGCATCTGGAGTACTGTGTCCAGTTCTGGGCTCCACAGTACAAGAGGGATGTGGAGCTGCTGGAGAGAGTCCAGCGCAGGGCCACAAGGATGATCAGGGGCCTGGAACATCTGCCCTATGAGGAGAGGCTGAGGGAGCTGGGCCTGTTCAGCCTGGAGAAGAGAAGGCTGAGAGGGGATCTAATCAGTGTATATAAATACCTCAAGGGAGGGAGTGCAGAGGACGGGGATGGTCTCTTTTCAGTGGTGGCCACTGATAGGACTAGAGGAAATGGCCGGAAACTGAAACATCAAAAATTCCATAGGAACTTAAGGAAAAATTTCTTAACAGTGAGGGTGACAGAGCACTGGAACAGGCTGCCCAGAGAGGTTGTGGAGTCTCCTTCTCTGGAGATCTTCAAAACCCGCTTGGATGCAGTCCTGTGCCACGTGCTTTAGGTGTCCCTGCGTATGCAGGGGGGTTGGACTAGATGATCTCTAGAGGTCCCTTCCAACCCTAAGCATTCTATGATTCTATGATTCTATGATTTAGGTGCGATTTGATGGGGTGGGTGGTCTTTCCGACCACATTGCAGCCCTAAAAGAGATGGTGCTTTTTCCAGTGCTTTACCCAAAAGTCTTTGAGAAACTCCAAATTCAGCCGCCGAGGTAACACAGCTTTACAAAATGCTAATTCCGCTGTTTTGGGGAGGATATTACACTGAGGCATCAATATATTTGTTTGTGCTTCAAACATTTGGACATTTTTTTTAGTACTGAAAATATTTTATTTGAAATGTAACACTGAGAACACTGGTGTTCTCTTTCCCAGTGCCTCTGTACTTTGGATTGGAGAGTTGAAATCTTGGAGATGTGTTGGGGAAGATTTAAAAAAACAAACGAACAAAACCCCCAAAATCCTCAAATCACAATTTTTTCCCCACCAAAACCACAGAGGAGGTTGCACAAGATAATGGCTCAGGTTCAGAGGGAAACAGATGCAGGGGGAGAACACGTCACTCCGTCAGCTCAGTTGTTAGAGATCTCTGTTGCTCTAAAAATCTGCTCCAGTGATGTTGCAACCACAGCGCGTTTCACGCGTTTCCTCTTAGGGTAGCACCGTTTTACTCACGTCATATTCCTGCATCCCTGTTCTATTCCAGGCCCATAAATTTCGTCCTTCCATCATTTTCTACACATAATGTGCTTTATCTTTGTGGAAAGAAGAGCAAAACCTGTTTATATATGAAATATTATCCTGCAAACCTGTAGCTCAATTATACTAAATTTCATGTGACTTTAAGCCATAGTTTAAAAGCATTCACTAAGCTTGATATCAGCATAACGTTTAAGTGACCTTCTCTATTTTTGAGAGCCTTAAAATGAGCCCTCTCGCTCATCAGCATCTTAATGAGCAAAAGCTTGTCCTTTCTCAGGGATCACTAGAGAAAATTGCATAATTTAACAAAATTTACTAGTGCAGCAAAATAGTTTTTTTTTTTTTTTTTTTTTTTTTTTTTTTTTTGTTCAGCTAGCTCAGTTGTATCAACACTGCTGGCCCTTATGGATGGGTTGGATACCAGAGGAGAAGTTGTCGTCATTGGAGCCACCAACAGGCTGGATTGGATAGATCCTGCGCGATGCAGAGCCGGGCGCTTTGAGCGAGAATTCCTTTTTAAACTGCCAGATGAAGATGTAGGAACTTGTATTCAATCCTGGTGCTCATCCAGCAAATCCTTCTTGCTGACAAAGCCGTGTCACAACACGGTGTCGTGGAGCAGGTAAGCGGGAATGCAGCCCCGTGCAGCTCACACACAGGAGCAATATCCTGAGAGACCGTCCTGGTGTGGAGGGTGGACGTGGTGTGAAAGAAGAGGTACAAGCCCTAGGGAACTCCGTTATCTCAAATAAAACCAAGTTTAAAATCAGCTTTTCACTAAGATCACCGTTTCTCAGCAATGAAAAAATGTGTGTATATAGCAACCCAAATTATTAAAAAAGGAAAAGAAATTCCACATGAAGCTGGTTTTTGTTCTTTTGTTCTGGCTATCGCTACTTAGCTACATTTGAGATAATTTTCTTTGAGGAAATACCTTTCTTTTCCAGTTAAGTTTTCTGTTGTTCTTTTTCCCAAAGATCGTTAGGTCTCATACTTGTCAAAACTTAATAATCACTTGCCTTAATCTGTTAATACCACAGATTCTGCCTCTGCCTTTTGACTCAAGATAAGCTATAATGCAAGCACTCTATTTCTAGGCTAGAAAAGAGATTTTCAAGATTCACACACGAAACTGGACCCCTAAACCATGTGACATGTTCCTTGATGAGCTGGCTGAAAAATCTGCCGGTAAGTTCAAAAATCAAGCGAGTTCCTGCATGTTACTAAGTCTGCAGGAGTTGCAGCTTGTGGCACATGGCAGGTGGGAACCAGGGTGTTGCACCTTGCTGCAGAACTAGCCAGGGAGCCAGCTGTGTGTCCTCAAAACCATCAGAGTGAGATGATTCCAACCACTTACTGTTTTATTTTCTGTCTCTCCAAACAGCGAGTGGCTTTTGGGGCATCCTCCTTGGGAGAAAAGTTTGGCTTAGAAGGTTCAGGAGAAAAGTCTGGCTGATTTGTAACCATGCAAACCAGCTAACAAAACCTCTGTAGTGCAGCAACACTTTTCACATTTCCTATTAGACTGTTCTTAACCTGCATGCAAAGTCTTCGCGTGTTGCACTTTGGCACCTTGACCTTCCTGTGTTGCCACAGCCTGACATAATGCTCCCTTTGATGTTCTGTTTTATTAGGATACTGTGGTGCTGATATCAAGTCCGCATGTGCTGAAGCCGTCCTCCGTGCTTTGCGACGCCGCTACCCGCAGATATACAGAAGCCCTGAGAAACTGCAGCTAGATGTCTTTTCAATTAAAATAACAGCAAAAGATTTTTTCATGGCTATGGAAAGAATTGTACCAGCTTCACAGAGGTCTGCGGCTTTGCTCAGACAAGCATTATCACCCATTTTTAAACCACTGCTTAATAAGACTTTTCAGAGAATTTTACGAGTCCTGCAGAGAGTATTTCCCCACGCAGAACTTGTCCTAAAGAAGGACCAGCAGCAAGACAGGACCATAACATGTACAGCTGGTTAAAACTACTTGTTGTTTTAGCTATCATCATTTCACCTCATATGAATTGAAGTATTTGTGGATCACACTGTGCGATGTGTGAGATCACATGCATCAGATTTCCTGGCAACATCCTGCTAGCTTTTCTACCTGGAGAGTTGCTAGGTTCATTTTTATTGGTAGAGCAGGCAGAAAGCCACAAGTGCAAGCAGAGATGCTAGGTGACCCATAATTGCTTCCCCTCTCTGTTCTCTGCTTCTACCTTCTCCTCCCTGAGTGATCTTGGAGGATCTTTATGCAGAAGATGTGTTGATCTACACACCCTGGCTTAGGAGTCTTGAGACAAAGGCCAGTTGGTGGCCATCACATTCACTTAATTCCCATACTTTTACTGTGGGACACAGATTCCAGACACACAGCCTCGTGGGTTGTGTGGGTGTCTAGCAAGTACAGGAGCTGTTGCTGATAATCACATTTCTTTGTTCTTGGGGCAAAAAAGGGACTTTTTGCCAATAAAGAAATACAACTTTTGCAAAACATAAGACTTAGGCAAACTTTGTAGAGCCTTGTGCAATCTCTTTAGACCTGTGGTAGGATCAAGTCTTCAAAAATAGCATTTAGTGTGAGCCCATCCAAGGGAGAAAGAGAGATAAGTGGGTTTTGGGGCTGCTTTGGAAGCTGTATTAGAGTGAGAGACATGCAGACTATCCAGGCAAGTTAACAAACCCTTCTTGTCTTCCAGATGATATGAACGCTGCTTTACAAAGCGATTTCATCTGGAGTGATGAGGAGTCACTTTCAGCCTTTGAAGATGAGGAGACTTTTCCTGAAAAGACTTGTCGAAAGAAGAAAAACTTCCTTGACTTCAAGAGGTAAATGCCTGTCCCCTTTTAGGTTCAGAATCTTCAGCTTGTTGTGTCTTTGGAAAGAGATTATGCTGCTTGTGTCTTCTCTCAAGAGAAACTTGAAACAGAGCAAATTAACATTTATGTCTTTATTCATCAGTATGTGTTTTAAACTTCCTATTTTCTAATTTTGTTCCAGAAATGCTTCTCACCAGGCAACGTGTCACAGACCAAGGCTCTTGCTCTCTGGAGAGCCAGACCGTGGGCAAAGCTCCCACTTGGCCCCCGCAGTCATACACACCCTGGAAAAGTTTCCAGTTTCTACCCTGGACCTGCCAGTTCTGTTTGCTAGTGCCTCATCACCAGAGGAAATATGTGCACAGGTATTTTTTTTTTTTCCTTCTTTCTTTAATCTCATGAGATTCACTGTCTGTCTGTAAACTGCTCAAGTGAGGTAAGTGAAATTGTTAATGGAGGTGGTCTGCTTTTACTGTACTTTGCTACTATATTATAACATTTTGACCTTTGATGAGAGATGGACACGTAAGCACAGATGTTCTATTGAGTCGTGCGGCTCTTTAGAAGTTAACTTACATGTAAGCAGTCTTGCAATCAGACAGCAATCTGGATCTCTGTCTGTGTAGCTCTCTCAATTTTTGAGTCAAATCAGAAATTTTACTCTACTATTAATAAGTTTTGCATGGTGAGGTTTTTTTTGTTTGTTTATTTGTTTATTGGGACGTTGCCTTTATGCACTTCTATTTTATTAGGCCAGTTTGATGTGTAGTTATTTATGAGCAGCCTGTGCTCCTGGTTCATTGCTCTTACCAAAGCTTTCATTTTACTAGTTTATCCGAGAAGCTCAGAGCACAGCACCAAGTATAATTTATATTCCACGGATCAATGTGTGATGGGAAACGGCTGGCGTTGCGTTGAAAACTACTTTTACAACGTTATTAGAGAACATTCCAGCATTTGCTCCGGTTTTGTTGCTTGCAACAGCAAACGTATCGTACATGGATCTCCAAGATGAGGTATTTCTGTCAACACTTTCCCCAATTCTTTTATTCACTTTAATTTTATGAATCTTTTAAGTATACGAATACTGTCCTCCCTCAAGCAAATGGATCCTTTTATTACGAGGGCACCCTTCTAAATCATGTAGATTTGCTTAGACACAAAGCAGCGCTGAGAACGTTTGTCTCGGTTGTTTTGTGAGTCAAGGGACTCGCTTCCACTTCAGCAGGAGACCTCAAAGGTGGGGGATGTCATCACTCTGTCAGTGCATCGTGTGCTCGTCCATTCCCTGAGCAGAAATTCTAGAGCTTTTCCTCAAAGAAGATATTTTATTTGCCATCCTGACCTAAAGAAACCTAGCCTTTGATCACCAGGAAGATAACATTATTATTATTATTATTATTATTATTATTATTATTATTATTATTATCATTATTAAGCTTAATTTAAAAAATCCTCTTTTTGACGTAGTGATCTTTTACCTGAAATGTCTTTCCTTCTCATGCCATAGATACAGGAGTTGTTTATTGAAGATTATGGAGAAGTTTTCGATATCCCGTTGCCTGCTAAGGAAGAGAGAAGCAACTTTTTTGAGGACTTAATTTAAGTCAAGCTGCTAAACCTCCTGCATCTAGAAAGAAAGCAGGTGAGCCTATTCTATAGATAAAAATTTGCTAACTGTATGTTAACAGCCTTACAGTATTTGTTTTGGTAGTGGGTTTCCTATCAGTAACTCTGTGTGTGCTCCTATTTGAGTGCTGCGGATGGAATAAACTTTTCTGGTTCCCTTAAGCTCGGCAGGCCCTGGAAGTGCTGCCGGTGGCGCCGCCGCCTGAACCTCGGGAACCACCATGGGGAGAAACGCAAGGGGCAGAGGAGCAGGAGGAGGAGGCCCTTGGTGCACTTAGCGTTTTCTTAAGGGATGTTACTCTCAGACTTCCTACTGACGGACATTTCAAGTTCCTCACAAACCCTGTTGATGCAGATGAGGTAAACTGCCCTGCGTCTGTAATACTGTACTGTCTAGGTGTATTTTTAAGTGCCCAGTGTTGGTGTGCTCTAGCGAAAGGCTTATCTTTAGCACTGCACTAGAAGGATTTCTTTTTGAGGAGCAAAAAGTGTTCTGTATTTTATTTTGCTGACTCCCTGAGGCTCTTCAATGTCCTTTTTTTGAGTAGTCACTGGAAGCCCTGGTTTCCTCCTAGAAAGTCAGAGCAGCTACCACCAGAGTTTGCCTGGGGAAAGACTTCGATATGTAGGTATGCTACAACTCTGAAATAAACAGTCAGCTTTCTTTGGGGCTGTTGGAATAAAGCCTAAAGCTCTTGCTACGTGTTTGTTGGCTGTCAGTGGTTCCTCTGGGAACAGGAGAAGAGCAGATGTTTGAAAAAAAATTCAAGATTCCGCCTGCCATTTTGTCTCTGGCTCCCCAGTACAGGATCAGCCATAAATGACATGTGGTTTCATCTTCCCCCAAAACTTCCAAGTCCCTCTTTTACTCATTTAATTTACTGACTGTGCCCCCATCTTAACAGACTTATACTTCAGAGTTAGTTGCAATTTTAATACAGCTGTGTATCAGCAAGGGCCCTGTTCCTCTGGGCATCCCTTGTCTTTCCCTTCCAGGCTCTTGACATGTGAATAGTCTAAACAAATAGAGGTGTCCTCACCTAAACTAGCCTTGAGGCTCCTCTCAAGCTCCCAGTAAAGACATAATTAGCTCTGCTCCAGGTATCTCCTCCTAAGGGAGATGCCTAGAGCAGCTGCTTCCAAAGGGCAATTCCGGCAGCGGATTTCCTGCTGCCCGGAGCAGAGCCTGGCTCGGGTGGCTCAATCCAGTGTATTTACTGTGATGTTCTGAAGCTGAAGGAAGCCAATCCTGCTCTGCATGTCTGTTCCCTTCGCTGTCCCACACACACTCCCCAGCTTCCCGCTGCCTTTCTTCTTCCTTCCAGTGTGTCTCTTCAAAGCCCTTTGAAAGAGCCCGCCCTTTTTCAAGCAGCTAAGTGGTTAATTCCACTATCTGCTCATAATGTCACAAATATTCAGGGTTTGTAAGAAGTCATTTATTTGAATTTATTAAAATAATGTGGGTAGATACTGTGTAAGTCTAATAAAACCTCTGAAACCAACTATTTAATTGGTAAGTACCTGATTATATCACAGTTATTAAACAGCCAATGGACCTTTCAACAACTCTCTCTAAAATTGACTTGCGCCAATATATAACTGCAGGAGATTTTCTGAAAGATCTTGATCTAATCTGTAGCAGTGTCTTAGAATACAAGCCAGATAGAGAAGCTGGAGGTGAGGATAGCTCTTTATCCCTCATTTAGACAAACTTTAAAATGCATAGATTGAGAAGAGTTGTCTCTTTACAATGGCCTTGGGATTAGCTCCCTTGAAACATCCACAGAGAGCATTTCTTGCCACTTTAAAAATTGGTGTAGTGTTAAATTATTTAGAGATGAAATTATGTGCAATAGGTGCTAATGAAGATGTAGTGCCTCTGCCTTGATTATTAACTTTTATGTTCTTCTGCCAAAACTATTCACTGAAATAGCTTGCAAAACCTCTTTGGGAAAAGAGTTCATCTTTTCCATATGATCCAAATCAAGGATTTCACTTAGCTAGTGGCAAACACTCACTTCTGACTGTCAACTTTCAGATCGTCTCATTAGAGACAAAGCTTGTGCTCTGAGAGATGTTGCCCATGCCATAGTGAAGGAAGAAATGGATAAAGACTTGGAACAACTTTGTGAAGAAATGAAAGAGTCTCGTGAGAAAAGAGGTATGTATTCCAACCCTAGGGATTTGAAGACTTGCCTCAGTATTTGTAAGTAGAAACGTGAGACCAACTTTTTTGCTGTCCGTTCTTCATTGCAAGGCTGCAGCTCTTCACAGGATGTGCCATCTCACTACGAGGTGATGCCACAGCAGCCCTCTGTTTCTGGATGTAATAAACAAGATAACAAGTGTAACGAAAGAATAGAGATGCCAGTGATGCCTGGAGCCTGCCCTACAGCACTGCCTAACGGCAAGTTGCTTTTTCTTTTTAGATTTTTTTTTTCTTTTTTTCTCCCCACCAACAGGCTTTCTGGGTGATATTGCTAATGCCATTGGTATCCTTCTTGTGACAAGGTTTCTGCCAGTGGAAACTTTGCCAAGGATTTCACCCATATGTTTTGTGCAATATTCTGTAAATAGAAAGAAGGGTGGGGTTTTTTTGTTTTCCTTTGTGGAAGGCATAAGGACAAAAACAGTTTTAAACAGGTTATCTGAATCATAAAACTTTACTGAGAATTTTCTTTATCCTTCAGTTACTTTCTTGAAATGGTCTCTTTTTAACTCTTCCCAGCATTCACTCTGCTTTTGATCTTTACTGGTTTTATAAGAGATTTGAAGAAGAGCTTTTCTCCAAAGGCTTTTTTGCTATTCATCTCTATTAGTTCATGTATAATGAGACAGTAAGCAACTTTACCCAATAGGCAGACAATAGGACTGCAAAGCAAGGCTAAAGTAGGAATTTTCTGGGCTTAAAAGCTTCAAATCTAGTTTAAAGTCTTGAATAAATTTAAAAATCTAACAGCAAATGGACCTCATGAACTTGCAACCTTTTCTTTAGACCTACATGTGTAGTGAGATTTGTCAGTACTTTCAGTTCTTTGATTGTTTTACTTGACATACGAGGAAGATAAGAAGAGCCAATTTTAAAGGAGGAGCTGCTTTGCTTATATTTTGGGTTGTTTTTTTCTAATATCTTATTGCAGTTCCGTCCAAAAGAAAACGCAAAAGGAACAATTGCACTTCCAGTGGTGAAACAAAGAGGAGAAAGATTTTGCAGTGGAGTAAAGTGAACAGAAGTGGAGAAGACCAAGAGGAAGTAGACAGTGAGGGAGAAGAGTTCCTGGAAAACGGTGCTTCTAGCATGCACCAGACTGAAGGTGAGTTCATAGGAGGTTCTCGTGTGGAAGAAAGCCACAATAGTCTTCCACGACGACAAACAAATGTCTATGAAAATAAACATGAGACAGAAAACAAGAGATTTTTCCTCTGCGACTAAATCTGGCTCTGAAAAGAAAAGAGCCCAGTTTTCTCCCAATTCAGGGCTAATAAATTGAAATGAGACTTTGGATTCCCAAAATACAGCAAGTTTCCAAGAGGGTGATTCGAAAGGTAAGCGAAAGGTCCAGCAGACCAGGTAGCTCCATTTTGTTGCTGAGGGGTTTACATTAGCCTCCTTTAATTTCATTCTATTATTTCTTTACAAATCACTGCACTGTGTTGCTTCCATTAAGATTCTGTCCCTCTGATTATGCCACCAAAGTCATTTTCCTTAAGCTGCTGCTCTTCTGATTCTGAAATCAGTTTTGTAATTCTATCTCCTCGCAAACCAACAATCATTTGCTTTCTTTTATGGCACGTGCATCTTTCTGATAAGGAGCAGCTTGGGATAAAGAGCTGTAACTCGGCCTGTGTAGACTTAGTCACGATGTGGCAGAGATGACTCACATCCTAATGCTTGCTTCAAATGGGAGATGGGTTTTCTTAACATTCAACTTCCTTAAGTAAGCACTGCTGTAATGGCAACGTTTTGACTATTGCTTTTTTCTCCTCTCAACCCTGGGCTTTTCACTCCCACTGCTTTTTGATTTTGGTTCCTATTTTCTATGTAGGAGAAAGTAGAAGGCAAGTATTTCTCAGTGAACAAATATCAGGGAACCGTAGAGAAAGATTGGATGCCACTTGTGGGATAGCTGATGGATAGCCATGTTCTGGAGAAAGAGAAATCATGACTTAAGAAAGTGTTTTCATCCCAGAGACTTACATGCGTCATGAGAGTCTGGCCGGACGTCATGAGAGTCTGGTGGGAATTCCTGAGGAGCCGGATCCCCCCGTTGTGATGGATTACAGCAAGCTTGTGGTATGTCTGTTTTCAGTTTTCTTTAGAACAAGGTAGGGAACTTTCTCCCCTCACTGCTGTGAGGGAGGCGGAGTTTGCTGGGCAGTTGTGGGCAGTATTTCCACTTGCCTGGTTGCTGTGTGTGGGTCCACTCCGACAGCCTCACTCCACGCACAGCTCCTGGACAGTGTTGGCAGTCAGTTGTGCTGTGATGGGACTGTTTAGCTCCTGAAGCCTTCAAGAGCTTTTGCAGAAGGTCTCGTGCTATTTTCAACTCGTGTTGTCTCCGTTTTGTTTTCAGCATCTTCTGGATTCTGTCACTAAGAGGACAAGGACCTTCAACATCTTTTACCTAGAAAAAAATATACGCTCTCCTCAGCCAGTACATTTACAAGGAACGATTATGACAAAACTAAACTCATTATGCTAAATTTTATATATGTTTTCTAATGGTTATATATAGTATTCTGTCATGGTTACACAGTCTGCATGCCCTCTGGATATCATGCTTATTTCATATTCATTGCTTTAGTGCCTAGCTGTCATGTTATAAGACTTACCCATTTCCATTTGGAAGACATTTACCCATATTGCAAAACCATTGTTATATTTGGCATAACTCTTTTCAGTTTCAGCAGGAAAAAGAGATTGGACTTGAAGACAACGGTTCCACCCACCCAGCTCCTTCAAAGCAATTAACCTTGGAGACTGTGGATAGCTGGTCTTGCTATCCACAAGTGTATCCAAGGTGTAGGGGGACCATGAAAGGAGGGTGCTCTTCTCAGTCTGTTACTTCCTCTTTCTCCCCCTCCTACAAGCAGGCAAACATTTGCAAATGTCTTCAGGAGGCATCCACCGCCCAAGCCAGGCAATCCCAGTGTTGATTTGGTTTAGATATGCTGGAAATGGAGTCTTTGGGTCCAAAGAAGCCATGAGCCCACTCGTCCCTGAGGTGCTTGTGTGTGAGAATAGATAAAATTCTTGGTCCCTCTGCAGTTTACCTTGAAAAGGAGCCTCTTTGCTTAGGCACTGGTATCTCCATCTCTTCCCTCGCATCTGATTGAGAGGTAGAACGGATGCTCTGTTCTCACAGTGCAAAAATGGGGATATTTTGGATTCAGGGAGGTCACGCCTGACAGACGTTCCCTTCTCACCTGGTATAATGCCACGTACTAGCTTGAGAAGGGAAAATATTGATGTTATCCCAGCACTTGTGGGCTTCTGGAACTTAACATTGGAATGCTCAAATTAAATGTGCCTGGATTTCTTTGTTTCCTCCATTTTTCTTTAAAAAAAAAAAGCATTGTGATGCTTTTAGCACATGATATAGCTAAATATCACCAACAGGGGAATGTGTTTACAGATGCTTTAACTTTGTGTGAAGAAAGAATCTATCAGGTTCTTAAACTATTATTTGTGCTTATTGATAATTTGTCTTTTCTTTATTATCAGGAAATGAAGAAAATCATTAGGAGCTTCTACTGTGCTTCATAATGTGATCTTCAGAACACTTCACTTCTACTTTATTTAAAATAAAATTTTAATTGCATTCTCTTGTTAGCTGTGTATGGTTCAGTAAAGAGTACTTGTAAATATATTTATTACATACATACAGATATGGATGTATAAGGCATATACGTATATAAGATATATATAAAACAAATGAGATATATAATTATAGTACAACTATTAAATATATATTACATATTTTATATGTATTTTATATATTTATATCTATTAAAATAAGTTTTAAGATATGTCTTTTACACCTCCATATTTATAAAGCAAATATACATATCAAACAATAAAAAAAAATGTTTTAATAAAAACCTATTTTAAGTAAAATAGCATTCGAGTTTGTCTGTTTTAATTGTAGAATAATTTCAGCATTAGAAATCTTCCTTGTTCCTGGTATATTAAGTAGATCATGGGAAAGTTTACCTCCTTTTTGGTTTATCAGTTATATAACTGAGGCAAACAAGAAAAATGCATAGTGAAGAAAACAGGAAGCTCCCGTCTTGCCTTGTCTTGATCTCCAACTTAGCTGGCTGCTGCCTTCGATTGACAAGGTGGGTCTGTATGGATCTTAGAGAATAGGATGGCTTTCCATTTTTTAAAAAAAACAAAAGACAAACTGTGCAGTAGGGGTGAAGCTGAGAAATTACGAGAATGATGCCTGAAAGTAGCTTCTGAGAAGCCCGAGAGAGTACACACTGAACACGTCCAGTTTTGCTTCCCTCCTTGTTTGCTTTTTCTGTGCCCTCGTGTTTCTCCTCTAGCTGGGCTCTGCAGGCTGCATTGCTGGGATGCTAAATGGCCCACCAGAGCAAGCAAGCGTTGGCTCTGCTTCCTACGCTAATCTTAGGTCAGGACTGCCCATGTATATAAGGGCAGAGTCCTGCATTATAGCAACTCTAGGCCTAAGGCCACCCAACCCTGCTTTTTATGCTGTGTTGTACTGCACAAAGCTTCCTTTTTCAGGTGAAACTTCTAATTGTAAACAGAGTGGCTGCGTTAAGAAAGAGGTATTTCTTGCATTCTAGCTACTCTATGAACAGTTCTTCTAGAGGTATTTTTTTTTTCATATAGTGTTTTTTTGTTGTTGTTCCCCAGTTGTTCCCCTGAAAACACGGAGTTTATAACCCTCTACTCAAAGAGAAAAAGCAAGAGCCCATCCCCACCAAGAAGCAGCAGGGGCAGCTCCATAACCACAGGCGGGCACCAAGAATCCCAGAACCACAAACGGGCACCGCTCGGACCCCCTGCTCTGCCCACCCTGCTCACACACGAGCTCTGAAACCAGCCTCTCCCAGCGGGAAGCGGAGCGTTAACTCCAGCCTGCCGGCACCGCTGCAGGCCACGCTGGGCACTAAGTGCTGAGCTGAGCTCGCCCACGCACACAGAATTCCCCGAGGCCGGACGCCACGGCTAGGCAGCCAAATTAAGCCCCCCCGCCCCGCCGAAAACACTCACAGGAACTCTTCCCAAAGCATGCACCCCTTTTACGCCTTACCTTAACAGGAAGAGAGAGACGACTTTTGCCCCAAAATTCTCCAATATTCACACATCCAATTCTTTGACCCACTCTAAGGGGAGCCCCTGCCTCCCATGCCCACTGCAGACCTGGAAGAACCTCCTCCCCGTGGGCTGGGGCCTGACCCCCACCGAGCCGTGCCCGGCTCTCACCTGCTCTCTCCTGCTCTTTGCTTGACCGGCCCTGCTGAGCTGGCGGTGCTCCACCTGCACGACTTCCTTTGGCATCAGCAGCAGCAGCTCAAACTGGGCCATGCGAAAATGAAAACGCCGCTAGCGAAGGCCCCAGCTGCGTCCTGGCACTGAGCAGGCCACAACGGCGCATTCCTCCCGTTTCCAAAGCCGTCTTCCCTCATCCCTTCTGTAGGAAATCTCCCTGACGGATCCTCCCAGCAGAATTTACTGGTGGCTATAGGAGCTCTGTAAAGAAAGAACAAAATGACTCAAGGCACTAAGATTACTAACACCCTCAACATTGCTATTTAAACGGTGCAGCTTGTGCCAGCTTTCCAAGAGGAAGCATTGGTATATTGTCTGCTTTTTCTTTCAAAGTAGTATCTGGACCTACTAAAGGAAACACTTAAAGAACACTGAAGGCTAGCCAAACTTCAAAGGTCTTCATTACCTTTTTCTTCATTAGAATTTCTGACACATGGGATTCAGTAATTCAAAGGACAAGGACAGGGAACTGTTTCCACCAACTCCAGAGGTTGGAAATACCATCTACTGCCTCACCAGAGCAATGCTGCCCCCCAGCCCTCATTTCAGGAGATCACACATTTGGGGTCTCCTTAATTTCACTGCTTTGACACTCATTCCAACAATTCCACTCATTTCAGCAAGAACATAATGCTACCTTACAACTACAAGAAAGAACCACGAGAAAGCTTTTATTTTTATCTGTCTCGGGAGAAGAACAGCAGTAGTTATTGGCTTCTCTTTGACAACAGAGTTGCCAAAGGGAAAGAAACAAAATCCCCAAATTCAGATATTTGCCTAGTACATAGCAACAACTTTTAGGAAGAGTTATATATTTCTCCAACATTATTTTGTTACGTTCACTTAAGTGGAGCGTACTTCAGATGCTGGGAATACAAAACAAAGCCAAAAAAAAAAAAACACCATCTCCAAAAGAATACCTTTCCTTCAAAATATTATTTATAGAGCCTATATTATTTATATTGCCTTTACATACCCAAATATCAGGAGCTTTTTCTTAAAACCTAATTCTCATAAAAAAAAAAAAAAAAAAACTGCACCAAAATTCTTCCCTCAAATAACTTCCCTCCACCGAAATAATTATCTCTCAACAACCTGCAAGAAAGTTTCCCCCAAACCATTTTCCCATTCCTCCTTTAAAAATTCCCTGAAAAATATTCCTTCCAAAAAATGTTCCCCCCCTCCAAATGTCTCCCTGTGATTTGGTTTCCCTCCAAATATTTTATCCTCTGAAAAAGTTACCCACCCACTCCTATTTTCTTTCTCTGTCAAAATCATTTCCCTTCCAAAATCAATTTCCCCTCTAAAAGTCTTACAACACTAAAGTGCTTACTGCTTTTCCCAGTTGGTACTGGGCAAACGGCCCTTTTGGCTCCGGAGCTGCTGCTCGGATCTGTGTAAGCCCCATTCTCTGCTAGAGCAAAGTCACTTTTGCAGCCACTGCCCTAGGGCCGAGCACACTCCTCAGCACTAGCGCTGCCGACAGGTCGGCCCTTAGATGCTCGTGCGCTCCATGGGTGCCCGCGCAGCAGGGTTATCCCCGAAAGGCTGCATCCTGCATGTACGGAGGGAGCCGAGAGGCGGCTCGGAAGAAAAGAGCGACAGTCACCCACGTGGCCCCGAACGCCAAACCCCAGCTCGCTCCGGAGGCTGAGGCCACCACTCCCCGATCTGCCTCCAAGCTAAAGGGCGTCCCAGGACCAGGCTGGATACCGCGCTGCAGGCAGCCCTTTCTGGCACCGCTCCCCACAGAGCTCTAGGTTTTCTCCTGCTCTTAACACTAAGCCTGCCCGTCACCCTGCGTCAGACCTCAGCTCGCTGCGGAGGCCGAGCACACGCCAGAGTCGCTCCCCTGCATGGCACAGGGCTGCGCTCCCCCGAGCCCACCCCAGGCACCGCAGGCGCTAACCCAGCCGCGTCACGCACGTTCCTGTTCCTCGGCCTCTCGGCCCCGGGAACCAGGAGTCGTGGCCAGGCCGTGGCCCGGCCCTCCCAGCCCTGCTCGCTCACCGGGGGCCGCCCTGCCCGCAGCCCCCACAGCACAGCCAGGAGCTGCGGCCCGCGCGGCGCTACGCCTCACCATCGGGGCGCAGCAGCCCCCACGTCCCCGCCGTATGGGCATGCGGGCGCGCGGAACACAGGGCAATGGCAACAGGAGAAACGCCTCCATCCGCTTCACACATGACATCCGTCTCAGACGCGCTTCCACGCCCTTCATTTGGCATGGGAATGTGAAATGAAAATGTCGATGAAAGTCACTTTTCCAGGGAATATATTCCTGCGGCCACGTACTCCACCAGCACTGCCCCTGCTCTCACTGCTCCCCGGCCTCCCTCCGCCTCCTCCCGTCCCGGGGCCCGAGCGCAGCCCTCCAGGGACACCTGCACACCTGCCGGCCGCTGCGCATGCGCCCTGCGCCACACAGGGCCGCCCGAGGCGCTGCACACACGCACACCCCCGCTCCTGCAGCCCCTCCGCCCCGGCACGCGAGGGCAGCAGCGAGCCCGGCGGCGCGCAGGGCGCATGCGCGCACCCCCCATGGCCGTCTCGCTCCTTGAGCGCGGGGGGCAGCAGGGAGCCCGCGCAGCGCAGGGCGCATGCGCGCCGCCTCCTCCCGGCCGCTCTGCGGTACCGACCCGCGCGGGGCCCCACGCGCTCTCCAGCCCCGCGGGTGCTGCTGCCTGCGGTTGTGCTCTGGTCTCTGCTTCTGTTTCTTGAAAACAGTGGCTGCAGTCTAATAGCCAGTAGCGTCTCAATAATGACATCCTGTGCTTTCATGTTGCTATGGCTGCTTCCCCCAGTCCTACCTGGGCTGATGCAGGCAGCATCTTCAAGGGCGGCTCCAAGAACAAGGCTGCCTCCCGCTCTGAACCTGCTGTTTGCAGGAGCTTCCCATGCCGTGCGCCACCCTCGAGGAGCTGTCAGAGCGGCCGCGCTGCTGCCCCCTCCGCTCACAGTTCTGCTTTCTAGATGTGCCAGAGAAGCAGCGTTGATTTGTGGGCACGCGAGGGCAGCGCTGAGGACTGAGTTATGCCAATTTGTCTACATACTTTCATCTAGTGCTCCTCCTTTTTGCAAGAGCCTCTCATTTGACAATCAAGTTCCCTGCCAGTAGGGTCTCCCTGGTTGTATATTCCTATTCTCAGCAGTGTATCCCTCTCTCTTAGTGGGTGAGCTAGAGTATCCTGCAGGTTCTCCTTTTCTTTTCCTGGAATGAACCCTGCCTACTCTACCAGCAGAACTCCCTCTACCATCTTGCAGTTGCTTTCTTCCTCCTGTTCTTGTTCTTCTTGCTTGAACCTGCTGTGGGTGAAATGGAAAGTAGCAGAGGATGTGCGTACTAAAAACTTGTGGTTCTTTTGCATATGAACTACTGAAGGCCCCTATCTACAGGGCAGCTAATAAAATCAAGCATTTCATTTTTTTAAAAAAAAACCCTATATGAAAGAAAAATAAATACCACTAGAAGAACTGTTCATAGAGTAGCTAGAATGTAAGCAATCCCTCTTTCTTAATGCAGCAACTCTGTTCACAATTAGAAGTTTCACCTGAAAAAGGAAGCTTTGTGCAGTACAACGCTGACCCCAGCATAAAAAGCAGGGTTGGGTAGATTTGCTATAATGCAGGACTCTTCCCATTTACACACAGTCTTGACCTAAGATCAGCTTAGGAAGCGGCTAGATAAAGAGATATTAGAGATATAAATAATAGATAGAGATAAAGATAATAGATAAAGATAGAGATAAAGAGATGCTAGAGATAACGATGGCATGACGACTAAAACTTACATGCAAAGATTGCACAGTTGGACATTGAGCATTGCTAGGTGTTATGTCCCATGCCATGTGCGATAGCAGCATGATACATGTTCTTTATTGTGCTTTTATATAATTCCGTTTTCAAAAAATGGCTGTCCCGTCATGAGTCAGAGATTGCAGCAGTTCCCCCGCGTCTGTCAGCAGGGAGGGGAGTTTGGGAGGGCCCAGGCCCACCACCCATGGCCTTTAACGAACTGGCCCAGAATTAAAGATTTAGGGTGGGAAAAGCCATACAGATCCAAAAAACATTTCTGTATATACCTGTTGAGAGCTGAGAGGACCTCTTCTGTCAATACGCACTCACAGGGTGAGTTTTAGGATTTAGTTTAGGGTTTAGTTTTAGCTCTTGCCCCACGCTCTTCCTGCAGTGATGTGCTTCTCCTTGCTGTTTTTAACAGGGTTATGCGGTTTTGAGGTCAGACACCCAACTCTGGGAACAGCAGCAGAGGTAGGAAGAAACAGAGAGTGACTTTTAGGAAGGATCACCCCCACAGCATCACATGAGGGAAGACCACCGCTATTTGCCCATTTATACACATACACTTCTAAAACACCATAGCAACAGTTTCCTGCTGAGAGCAGCAGTACAAAAAAAGTTGAACCAAAAGTTTGAAGTGCAAAAGCTTTATCAGAAGGTTGTTTCTGGGTCTGCCTTTCCCGCCCTGTCCCTTCTTTTTCAGTGTAAGAAGTTTCCCTGTTACCACAGAATGAGCCAACATGGACTCCCTGGTGAAAGGTGCATTTAAGATGTCAGGATTTCGACACCATCTTCAAGGGCTAAGAAACAGATTTTTGCTTCTATAATTTTTTCCCTCTCCTCTCCCTGGAGATGCAAGGAAACCTTCCTGGTGCCCAGTGGTGCAAGCATGTGCAGGCCCATGGCTTTCACACAAAGCACTAATAGACAAGAATTGCCTTCACTTAACTTACAGGCATCCACTTTAGAAATCTGGACATTTTATTTTCCACGCTTAAGTGAAGCCTGGACAAAGCCTGCATCTGTAACCCATCCAAGAAAACAACTGAGATATAAAACACAGAGCTTACCTGGCACATGCTTTGCCCTGATTTACCCAGAATATATGAGACAAGTAGCTCTAGTAATGGTTAAGAAGTGAATTTGTACACTCTGCAGGTGAGGCCTCGTGTCTCAGGGGTGGGAGAAGCTCCTTAGCTCGGCCTGGGAAGCAGAGCCAACGCTTGCTTGCTCTTGTGGGCCATTTAGCATCCCAGCAATGTAGCCTGCAGAGCCCAGCTAGAGGAGAAACACGAGGACACAGAAAAAGCAAACAAGGAGGGAAGCAAAACTGGACGTTTTCAGTGTGTACTCTCTCGGGCTTCTCAGAAGCTACTTTCAGGCATCATTCTCGTAATTTCTCAGCTTCCATCCTACTGCACAGTTTGTTGTCTTCTTTTTTGTTTATTATTATTATTATTTTTTTTAAAAAAAGGAAAACCATCCTATTCTCTAAGATCCATACAGACCAGTCTTCTCAATTCATGGCAGCAGCCAGCTAAGTTGGAGATCAAGCCAGGGCAAGATGAGAGCTTCCTGTTTTCTTCACTATGCATTTTTCTTGTTTGCCTCAGTTATATAACTGATAAACCAAAAAGGAGGTAAACTTTCCCATGATCTACTTAATATACCAGGAACAAGGAAGATTTTTACTGCTGAAATTATTCTACAATTAAAACAGACAAACTCGAATGCTGTTTCACTTTTAATAAAAACCTATTTTAACAATAGAATTCAAACAATAAAAAAATATTTGTTTTATAAATATGGATGTATAAAAACATATCTTAAGACTTATTTTATACGTATTTTATATATTTATATCTATTAAAATATGTAATATTTAATACACCTATAAAATATATCTTAATTTGTTTTATATATATTTTATATACATATATGCCTTATACATCCATATCTGTATGTATGTAATATATTTAGAAGTACTCTTTACTGAACTATACACAGCTACCAAGAGAATGCAATTAAAATTTTATTTTAAATAAAGTAGAAGTGAAGTGTTCTGAAGATCACATTATGAAGCACAGTAGAAGTTCCTAATGATTTTCTTCATTTCCTGATAATAAAGAAAAGACAAATTATCAATAAGCACAAATAAAAATTTTAAGAACCTGATAGTTTCTTTCTTCACACAAAGTTAAAGCATCTGTAAACACATTCCCCTGTTGGTGATATTTAGCTATATCATGTGCTAAAAGCATCACAATGCTTCTCTATTCTCTGTAGCTTCAGAGACATCCCTATGTGTCCAAAAGAGTAGAGGATACAGAGCCTGGAGCAACAGTTGTTTCAACAGTTCGGAAGAGATCCTCCCTGAGCAACCACAGCTAAAAGCTGAGACAGTTACTTGGTGGATGCTCCATAATTAATTTACCTTTGCTACTTGCCCAGTGCACTCAGAAGAAGAGAGAACTGTACTTAGAGCTAAAGAAAAAGGGAGGAAACAAAGAAATCCAGGCACATTTAGTTTGAGCATTCCAACATTAAGTTCCAGAAGCCCACAAGTGCTGGGATAACATAAATATTTTCCCTTCTCAAGCTAGTACGTGGCATTATACCAGATGAGAAGGGAACGTCTGTCAGGCGTGACCTCCCTGAATCCAAAATATCCCCATTTTTGCACAGTGAGAACAGAGCATCCGTTCTACCTCTCAATCAGATGCGAGGGAAGAGATGGAGATACCAGTGCCTAAGCAAAGAGGCTCCTTCTTTTCAAGGTAAACTGCAGAGGGACCAAGAATTTCATCTATTCTCACACACAAGCGCCTCAGGGACGAGTGGGCTCATGGCTTCTTTGGACCCGAACACTCCATTTCCAGCATATCTAAACCAAATGAACACTGGGATTGCCTGGCTTGGGCGGTGGATGCCTCCTGAAGACATCTGCAAACGTTTGGCTGCTTGTAGGAGGGGGAGAAAGAGGAAGTAACAGACTGAGAAGAGCACCCTCCTTTCATGGTCCCCCTACACCTTGGATACACTTGTGGATAGCAAGACCAGCTATCCACAGTCTCCAAGGTTAATTTCTTTGAAGGAGCTGGGTGGGTGGAACCGTTGTCACAGAATCACAGAGTGGTTGAGGTTGGAAGGGACCTCTAGAGATCGTCTAGTCCAACACCCCTGCTCCAGCAGGGACACCTAGGGCACGTGGCACAGGACTGCATCCAAGCAAGTTTTGAAGATCTCCACAGAAGGAGACTCCAAAACCTCTCTTGGCAACCTGTTGCAGTGCTCTGTCACCCTCACAGTAAAGAAGTTCTTCACGTCCAATCTCTTTTTCCTGCTGAAACTGAAAAGAGTTATGCCAAATATAACAATGGTTTTGCAATGTGGGTAAATGTCTTCCAAAAGGAAATGAGTAAGTCTTATAACATGACAGCTAAGCACTAAAGCAATGAATATGAAATAAGCATGATATCCAGAGGGCATGCAGACTGTGTAACCATGACAGAATACTATATATAACCATTAGAAAACATATATAAAATTTACCATAATGAGTTTAGTTCTGTCATAATAATTCTGGTGCTTGTAAATGCACTGGCTGAGGAGAGCGTATATTTTTTCTAGGTAATTCAGGAATTCCCACCGGACTCTCATGACGCATGTAAGTTTTTGGGATGAAAACATTTTCTTAAGTCATGATTTCTCTTTCTCCGGAACATGGCTATCCATCAGCTATCCCACAAGTGGCATCCAATCTTTCTCTACGGTTCCCTGATATTTGTTCACTGAGAAATACTTGCCTTCTACTTTCTCCTCCATAAAAAATAGGAACCAAGATCAAAAAGCAGTGGGAGTGAAAAGCCCAGGGTTGAGAGGAGAAAAAAGCAATAGTCAAACGTTACCATTACAGCAGTGCCTACTTAAGGAAGTTGAATGTTAAGAAAACCCATCTCCCATTTGAAGCAAGCATTAGGATGTGAGTCATCTCTGCCACATCGTGACTAAGTCTACACAGGCCGAGTTACAGCTCCTTATCCCAAGCTGCTCCTTATCAGAAAGATGCACATGCCTTAAAAGAAAGCAAATGATTGTTGGTTTGCGAGGAGATAGAATTACAAAACTGATTTCAGAATTAGAAGAGCAGCAGCTTAAGAAAATTAGTTTGGTTGCATAATCAGAGGGACAGAATCTTAATGGAAGCAACAAAGTGCAGTGATTTGTAAAGAAATAATAGAATGAAATTAAAGGAGGCTAATGTAAACCCCTCAACAACAAAATGGAGCTAACTGGTCTGCTGGACCTTTCGCTTACCTTCTGAATCACCCTCTTGGAAACTTGCTCTATTTTAGGAATCCAAAGTCTCATTTCAATTTATTAGCCCTGAATTGGGAGAAAACTGGGCTCTTTTCTTTTCAGAGCCAGATTTAGTCACAGAGGAAAAATCTCTTGTTTTCTGTTTCATGTTTATTTTCATAGACATTTGTCTGTCGTCGTGGAAGACTATTGTGGCTTTCTTCCACACGAGAACCTCCTATGAACTCACCTTCAGTCTGGTGCATGCTAGAAGCACCGTTTTCCAGGAACTCTTCTCCATCACTGTCTACTTCCTCTTGGTCTTCTCCACTTCTATTCACTTTACTCCACTGCAAAATCTTTCTCCTCTTTGTTTCACCACTGGAAGTGCAATTGTTCCTTTTGCGTTTTCTTTTGGACGGAACTGCAATAAGATATTAGGAAAAAACAACCCAAAATATAAGCAAAGCAGCTCCTCCTTTAAAATTGGCTCTTCTTATCTTCCTCGTATGTCAAGTAAAACGATCAAAGAACTGAAAGTACTGACAAATCTCACTACACATGTAGGTCTAAAGAAAAGGTTGCAAGTTCATGTGGTCCATTTGCTGTTAGATTTTTAAATTTATTCAAGACTTTAAACTAGATTTGAAGCTTTTAAGCCCAGAAAATTCCTACTTTAGCCTTGCTTTGCAGTCCTATTGTCTGCCTATTGGGTAAAGTTGCTTACTGTCTCATTACATGAACTAATAGAGATGAATAGCAAAAAAGCCTTTGGAGAAAAGCTCTTCTTCAAATCTCTTATAAAACCAGTAAAGATCAAAAGCAGAGTGAATGCTGGGAAGAGTTAAAAAGAGACCATTTCAAGAAAGTAACTGAAGGATAAAGAAAATTCTCAGTAAAGTTTTATGATTCAGATAACCTGTTTAAAGCAGTCTTCGTCCTTATGCCTTCCACAAAGGAAAACAAAAAACCCCACCCTTCTTTCTATTTACAGAATATTGCACAAAACAGACGAGTGAAATCCTTGGCAAAGTTTCCACTGGCAAAAACCTTGTCACAAGAAGGATATCAATGGCATTAGCAATATCACCCAAAAAGCCTGTTGGTGGGGAGAAAAAAAGAAAAAAAAAATCTAAAAAGAAAAAGCAACTTGCCATGAGGCAGTGCTGTAGGGCAGGCTCCAGGCATCACTGGCATCTCTATTCTTTCGTTACACTTGTTATCTTGTTTATTACATCCAGAAACAGAGGGCTGCTGTGGCATCACCTCGTAGTGAGATGGCACATCCTGTGAAGAGCTGCAGCCTTGCAATGAAGAACAGACAGCAAAAAAGTTGGTCTCACCTTTCTACTTACAAATACTGAGGCAAGTCTTCAAATCCCTAGGGTTGGAATACATACCTCTTTTCTCACGAGACTCTTTCATTTCTTCACAAAGTTGTTCCAAGTCTTTATCCATTTCTTCCTTCACTATGGCATGGGCAACATCTCTCAGAGCACAAGCTTTGTCTCTAATGAGACGATCTGAAAGTTGACAGTCAGAAGTGAGTGTTTGCCACTAGCTAAGTGAAATCCTTGATTTGGATCATATGGAAAAGATGAACTCTTTTCCCAAAGAGGTTTTGCAAGCTATTTCAGTGAATAATTTTGGCAGAAGAACATAAAAGTTAATAATCAAGGCAGAGGCACTACATCTTCATTAGCACATATTGCACATAATTTCATCTCTAAATAATTTAACACTACACCAATTTTTAAAGTGGCAAGAAATGCTCTCTGTGGATGTTTCAAGGGAGCTAATCCCAAGGCCATTGTAAAGAGACAACTCTTCTCAATCTATGCATTTTAAATGTTGTCTAAATGAGGGATAAAGAGCTATCCTCACCTCCAGCTTCTCTATCTGGCTTGTATTCTAAGGCACTGCTACAGATTAGATCAAGATCTTTCAGAAAATCTCCTGCAATTTTATATTGGTGCAAGTCAATTTTAGAGAGAATTGTTGAAAGGTCCATTGGCTGTTTAATAACTGTGATATAATCAGGTACTTACCAATTAAATAGTTGGTTTCAGAGGTTTTATTAGACTTACGCAGTATCTACCCACATTATTTTAATAAATTCAAATAAATGACTTCTTACAAACCCTGAATATTTGTGACATTATGAGCAGATAGTGGAATTAACCACTTAGCTGCTTGAAAAAGGAAGGGCTCTTTCAAAGGGCTTTGAAGAGACACACTGGAAGGGAGAAGAAAGGCAGCAGGAAGCTGGGGAGTGTGTGTGGGACAGCGAAGGGAACAGACATGCAGAGCAGGATTTGCTTCCTTCAGCTTCAGAACATCACAGTAAATACATTGGATTGAGCCACCCGAGCCAGGATCTGCTCTGGGCAGCAGGAAATCCGCTGCCGGAATTGCCCTTTGGAAGCAGCTGCTCTAGGCATCTCCCTTAGGAGGAGATATCTGGAGTAGAGCTAATTATGTCTTTACTGGGAGCTTGAGAGGAGCCTCAAGGCTAGTTTAGGTGAGGACACCTCTATTTGTTTAGACTATTCACATGTCAAGAGCCTGGAAGGGAAAGACAAGGGATGCCCAGAGGAACAGGGCCCTTGCTGATACACAGCTGTATTAAAATTGCAACTAACTCTGAAGTATAAGTCTGTTAAGATGGGGGCACAGTCAGTAAATTAAATGAGTAAAAGAGGGACTTGGAAGTTTTGGGGGAAGATGAAACCACATGTCATTTATGGCTGATCCTGTACTGGGGAGCCAGAGACAAAATGGCAGGCGGAATCTTGAATTTTTTTTCAAACATCTGCTCTTCTCCTGTTCCCAGAGGAACCACTGACAGCCAACAAACATGTAGCAATACCTTTAGGCTTTATTCCAACAGCCCCAAAGAAAGCTGACTGTTTATTTCAGAGTTGTAGCATACCTACATCTCAAAGTCTTTCCCCAGGCAAACTCTGGTGGTAGCTGCTCTGACTTTCTAGGAGGAAACCAGGGCTTCCAGTGACTACTCAAAAAAAGGACATTGAAGAGCCTCAGGGAGTCAGCAAAATAAAATACAAAACACTTTTTGCTCCTCCAAAAAGAAATCCTTCTAGTGCAGTGCTAAAGATAAGCCTTTCGCTAGAGCACACCAACACTGGGCACTTAAAAATACACCCAGACAGTACAGTATTACAGACAAAGACCAGTTTACCTCATCTGCATCAACAGGGTTTGTGAGGAACTTGAAATGTCCGTCAGTAGGAAGTCTGAGAGTAACATCCCTTAAGAAAACGCTAAGTGCACCAAGGGACTCCTCCTCCTGCTCCTCTGCCCCTTGTGTTTCTCCCCATGGTGGTTCCCGAGGTTCAGGCGGCGGCGCCACCGGCAGCACTTCCAGGGCCTGCCGAGCTTAAGGGAACCAGAAAAGTTTATTCCATCCGCAGCACTCAAATAGGAGCACACACAGAGTTACTGATAGGAAACCCACTACCAAAACAAATACTGTAAGGCTGTTAACATACAGTTAGCAAATTTTTATCTATAGAATAGGCTCACCTGCTTTCTTTCTAGATGCAGGAGGTTTAGCAGCTTGACTTAAAATTAAGTCCTCAAAAAAGTTGCTTCTCTCTTCCTTAGCAGGCAACGGGATATCGAAAACTTCTCCATAATCTTCAATAAACAACTCCTGTATCTATGGCATGAGAAGGAAAGACATTTCAGGTAAAAGATCACTACGTCAAAAAGAGGATTTTTTAAATTAAGCTTAATAATGATCTGAATAATAATAATAATAATAATAATAATAATAATAATAATAATAATAATAATATCTTCCTGGTGATCAAAGGCTAGGTTTCTTTAGGTCAGGATGGCAAATAAAATATCTTCTTTGAGGAAAAGCTCTAGAATTTAAGCTCAGGGAATGGACGAGCACACGATGCACTGACAGAGTGATGACATCCCCCACCTTTGAGGTTTCCTGCTGAAGTGGAAGCGAGTCCCTTGACTCACAAAACAACCGAGACAAACGTTCTCAGCGCTGCTTCGTGTCTAAGCAAATCTACATGATTTAGAAGGGTGCCCTCGTAATAAAAGGATCCATTTGCTTGAGGGAGGACAGTATTCGTATACTTAAGGGATTCATAAAACTAAACTGAATAGAAGAATTGGGAAAAGTGTTGATAGAAATACCTCACCTTGGAGGTCCATGTACGATACGTTTGCTGTTGGAAGCAACAAATCCGGAGCAAATGCTGGAATGTTCTCTAGGAACGTTGTAAAGGTAGTTTTCAACGTAATGCCAGCCGTTTCCCATAACACATTGATCCGTGGAATATATATTATACTTGGTGCTGTCCTCTGAGCTTCTCGTATAAACAAGTAAAATGAAAGCTTTGGTAAGAGCAATGAACCAGCAGCACAGGCTGCTCATAAATAACTACACATCAAACTGGCCTAATAAAATAGAAGTGCATTAAAAAAAAGTCCAAAACAAACAAACAAACAAAAAGAAAAAACACAAAGCCTCACCATGCAAAGCTTATTAATAGTAGAGTAAAATTTCTGATTTGACTCAAAAATTGGTAGAGCTACACAGACAGAGATCCAGAATGCTGGCTCTAATGTGAGGCCTCTAATGACCTCACAATGGACGACCTCACAATGGACGACCTCACAATGGGACTCTTGTGACCTCACAATAGAAGACCTGACAATGGATGACCTCACAATGGACGACCTCACAATGGACGACCTCACAATGGGCCTCTAATGACATCAGAATGGATGACCTCACAATGGGACTCTTGTGACCTCACAATGGAAGACCTGACAATGGATGACCTCACAATGGACGACCTCACAATGGGACTCTTGTGACCTCACAATGGAAGACCTGACAATGGATGACCTCACAATGGACGACCTCACAATGGGCCTCTAATGACATCAGAATGGATGACCTCACAATGGATGACATCACAAAGGATGACGTCACAATGGGACTCTTGTGACCTCACAATGGACTACCTCACAATGGGCCTCTAATGACATCACAATGGATGACGTCACAATGGACGACATCACAGTGGACGACCTCACAATGGGACTCTTGTCACCTCACAATGGACGACCTCACAATGGGACTCTTTCGACCTCACAATGGACGACCTCACAATGGGACTCTTTCGACCTCACAATGGAAGAGCTCACAATGAATGACCTCACAATGGATGACCTCACAATGGATGACCTCACAATGGATCTCTTTTGACCTCACAACGGAAGACGTCACAATGGATGACCCCACAACGGACGATCTCACTATGGATGACCTCCCAAAGGACGACATCACAATGGATGACCTCACAATGGGAAGCTTGTGACCTCACAATGGAAAACCTCACCATGGATGACCTCACAATGGATGACCTCACCATGGGCCTTTCATAACCTCACAATGGATGACATCACAATGGACGACCTCACAATGGGCCTCTAATGACATCACAATGGATGACCTCACAATGGAGGACATCACAATGGGACTCTTGTGACCTCACAAAGAAGACCTCACAATGGATGACCTCACAATGGACGATATCACAATGGACGATATCACAATGGACGATATCACAATGGGACTCTTTCGACCTTACAATGGAAGAGCTCACAATGGATGACCTCACAATGGATGACCTCACAATGGGTCTCTTTTGACCTCAAGATGGAAGACGTCACAATGGATGACCTCACAATGGACGATCTCACAATGGGCCTCGAATGACATCACAATGGATGACCTCACAACGGACGACCTCACAATGGATGACCTCCTAAAGGACGACATCACAATGGATGACCTCCCAAAGGACGACATCACAATGGATGACCTCACAATGGGAAGCTTGTGACCTCACAATGGAAAACCTCACCATGGATGACCTCAAAATGGATGACCTCACCATGGGCCTTTCATGACCTCACAATGGACGACCTCACAATGGGCCTCTAATGACATCACAATGGATGACGTCACAATGGGACTCTTGTCACCTCACAATGGAAGACCTCACAATGGATGACCTCACAATGGGACTCTTGTGACCTCACAATGGACGACCTCACAATGGATGACCTCACAATGGGACTCTTGTGACCTCACAATGGACGACCTCACAATGGACGACCTCACAATGGGCCTCTAATGACATCACAAAGGAGGACATCACAATGGATGACGTCACAATGGAACTCTTGTGACCTCGCAATGGAGGCCCTCGCAATGGAGGCCCTCACAATGGACGACCTCACAATGGACGACCTCACAATGGACGACCTCACAATGGACGACCTCACAATGGACGACCTCACAATGGACGACCTCACAATGGACGACCTCACAATGGACGACCTCACAATGGGACTCTTGTGAGCTCACAATGGAAGACCTGACAATGGATGACCTCACAATGGACGACATCACAATGGGCCTCTCATGACATCACAATGGATGACGTCACAATGGGACTCTTGTCACTTCACCATGGATGACCTCACCATGGATGACCTCACCATGGGACTCTTGTGACATCACAATGCATGACCTCACCATGGACGACATCATAATGGATGACCTCACAATGGAACTCTTGTGACCTCATAATGTAGGCCCTCACAATGGAAGACCTCACAATGGACGACCTCACAATGGGCCTCTAATGACATCGCAATGGATGACCTCACAAAGGACGCCCTCACAATGGACGACCTCACAATAGGCCTCTAATGACATCGCAATGGATGATGTCACAATGGACGACATCACAATGGATGACCTCACAATGGGACTCTTGTCACCTCACAGTGGAAGACCTGACAATGGATGACCTCACAATGGACGACCTCACAATGGGCCCCTAATGACATCACAATGGACGACATCACAATGGATGACCTCACAATGGGACTCTTGTCACCTCACAATGGAAGACCTGACAATGGATGACCTCACAATGGACGACCTCACAATGGGCCTCTAATGACATCACAATGGACGACATCACAATGGATGACCTCACAATGGGACTCTTGTCACCTCACAATGGAAGACCTGACAATGGATGACCTCACAATGGACGACCTCACAATGGGCCTCTAATGACATCACAATGGATGACCTCACAATGGGACTCTTGTGACCTCACAATGGGACTCTTGTGACCTCACAGTGGAAGACCTCACAGTGGAAGACCTCACAGTGGGACTCTTGTGACCTCACCACGGACGACCTCACCACGGACGACCTCACCATGGGACTCTTGTGACGTCACCACGGACGACCTCACCGCGGACGACCTCACCATGGGACTCTTGTGACGTCACCGCGGACGACCTCACCGCGGACGACCTCACCATGGGACTCTTGTGACGTCACCACGGACGACCTCACCACGGACGACCTAACCGCGGACGACCTCACCATGGGACTCTTGTGAGGTCACCACGGACGACCTCACCACGGACGACCTCACCATGGGACTCTTGTGACGTCACCACGGACGACCTCACCACGGACGACCTCACCATGGGACGCTTGTGACCTCACCACGGACGACCTCACCACGGACGACCTCACCACGGACGACCTCACCATGGGACTCTTGTGACCTCACCACGGACGACCTCACCACAGACGACCTCACCATGGGACTCTTGTGACCTCACCACGGACGACCTCACCACGGACGACCTCACCATGGGACTCTTGTGACCTCACCACGGACGACCTCACCACGGACGACCTCACAAAGGGACTCTTGTGACCTCACCACGGACGACCTCACCACGGACGACCTCACAAAGGGACTCTTGTGACCTCACAACGGACGACCTCACAATGGGCCACCTCACAATGGGCCACCTGTGACCTCACAGTGGGCATTTCCTGACCTCAAAATATAGATTGAAGCCAAAAGCATGAAAAGAATATGGAAGAGAACAACAAGAATACAAATAAGAACCATCTCCTTAACAATTAGAAGAACATTAACAAGAACATAAGCAACAAAAAACACTACTTGAAAAATCAAAAAAGAAACATTTCCATACCACGGTCATGACGGCGTCTGCGGGCCCAGCGCTTGCTGGCAGCAGCCAGGGTGAAGGGGCCCGTGGCCTGCAAGGGCCAAGGAGCCGTTGGCATTCGCAGCCCCGAGCGCAGGGCTCTCTGTGCCAGGGGTCTCTCTGTGCCGAGCGGTGGGGCCCGGAGCAGGCAGTGCCGGGCCTGCCCGCAGCAGCCTCCTTCCCCCGGCAGCCCCTCTGGCAGGGACGCGGGGAGCCCAGGGCCAAGCGGAGCAGAGAACAGGGCCAGGGCAGCGGTGCCAGCGCCGAGGGGGGCGCGGGGCTTTGGGGCCTCCCTTGGGAGGAGTCGCGCAGGCTGCCCCGGAGCCCCGCAGCTGCCCCGCACCCTGTGGGCACCACGAGTGGCCCTGGTGCTGCGCAGACCTGCTGCTCACCTGGCCTTGCTGCTGCGTGGCCAGCGCTGGGGCCACTGCTCCACGGAGCCCTGGGGAGCATCGGTGTTCCCGTGGCGATAACTGCCCCTCTGGAATGTTCCGTGCTTGCCGGGGGGTGACAGCAGCGGCAGGGGCCAGGGGGCCACCGTGAGGAAGGCTGCTGCTGTGCTGGGCTCCTCCTGGCACGGATGAGCCCGGTGGCAGAGAGCAACGTGCGGCCTCGGCCTTGCTGGCTGCCAAGGAGGGCTCCTCAGGCAGCGCCCTGGCACGGCTGCCGCCTGCCTGCCCACAGGCCGGGCTCCGCTCGGGGCTCTGCTTTGAGCCCTGCGTCGTGGTGGGCTCCACGTTGTTGCTCTACCCTTTAGGACTTCTTGACCCAGGCCTCCCATCGATCAGCTCCACGTGTCTTATCTCTAGACACTTGACATCCCGTCTCTGCAAGGACTGGGATAGCTCCATACAATTTACGACTCCTTGGCCTCCGCATCCCGTCTCCGGGAAGACCGGGATCTCTTATCTCCATACGATTTACGACTTTTTCACCTTGGGATCCTGCTTCTGGGAGGACTGTGGCATCAGCTCCAGGTGTTCTATCTCCATCAGCACCAGGCCCAAATGATGCTCTGCAGCGTCTACGGAGCGGCGCTGGCACTGGAGCTGGAGGAAGAGGAGCACCAGAGCACGCACAAAGGGGCAGACTCTGCAAGAACGGAGACATAAAAGGAGCACGGATTTCCCCCTCCGCCGCTGTGTGCTATTTCCCTCCCAGGTGTGTGGTTCATCCCCTGCACCCACTCGCACGCTTTCTGGCCCTCAACATCCCTTGCACCGAGGGCTGCGGGACAGCGCCTGCACCCAGGCACCTGTGTCTGCACCCAAGCGCAGCCAGCGACACTCAGCTGCACTGGGGTGGTGGCAACCACAATCCTGCTGCATCTCTCCCGCTTGCTTCTCTTTTCCTTCCTTTTCCCTTCTTTTCCGCCCTGGCCTATTGTGCGTATGAGAATAAAACTTACAAGCTTTTTTGACATTTGACCCAGTTTGTGTTTTAATCTCGCTCTTGGGCTTGTATCGAAACTTCCCCTGACACCGCGGCTTCCATCTCTGCAGACACACGCACTCCCTCGCCCCCAGTTAGTCGTCCCACTGCTTTTCCCACTGGCCCGGCCCTGAGTCCCGCACCGCCCCCCCCCGCCCACACCACCACTTTACTGGGTCGGGATGGTTCTTTTCCGCCAAAATGCCGCGGCGGGGGTGCTCGTCCGCTGACGGGGCCTCCTCAGCTTTCCTTATCCTCGTGCTTTTCGCTCTCTTTTGGCCGTTTTTCGCGGCCGCTTCTCGGCTCGCGGCTGCGCCGGCGGTGCCTCATGGCGGAAGGGCACTGCGCGTGCGCGGAGGCGGGGATTGCGGCTCCTGCCCACTGCGCACGCGCCCTCTCGGTAGCCGCGGGCGGGCGGGGGAAGGAGGGAGTCCTCCCGGGGTGGGGGGCCGGGCACGCGGCACCGGGAGGCGGTTGCCCGCCCCCTACGGTCGCCATGGAAACAGCGGGGCCGGTTGCGCAATGGCCTTTATGGTCGCCCTGGAAACACGGGCGGGGCGAAGGGGAGAGGGGGACCGGGAGGGATTCGGGGTGGGTAGAAAAAGGAAAATAATAAAAATAATAAGAATAATTAGAGTAAGAAGAAGAAGAAGAAGATGAAGAAGAAATAATAATAATAATAATAATAATAATACTATGACAAGGAAAACTAAGGCGCGGTTGGAACGCAATCTGGCAAGGGACGTTAAAAAAAAAACAACAAAAAACATCTTCAAATACATTAACAGCAAAAGGAAGATCAGGGAAAACGTGGGTCCGCTGGCGGACGAAATGGGCACCCTGGTTACAAATAACACAGAAAAAGCAGAGTTCTGAATGCCTTCTTTGCTTTGGTGTTTACCAAGGGCAGCCCTTTAGAGCCCCAGGCCCTAGGGACAAGAGAAGAAGCCGGGGAAGACTTGCCCTGGGTAGAGGAAGATTGGGTCAGAGAGCACCTAAGGAAACTCGATACCCACAAATCCATGGGCCCTGATGGGATACACCCCAGAGTGCTGCGGGAGCTGGCAGATGCCATAGCTAAGCCGCCCTCCATCATCTTTGAAAGATCCTGGAGAACCAGGGAGGTGCCAGAAGACTGGAAGAAGGCCAATGTCACGCCAGTCTTCAAAAAAGGCAAGAAGGAGGACCCAGGTAACTACAGGCCAGTGAGCCTCACCTCCGTCCCTGGAAAAGTGATGGAACGGCTCATACTGGCTGTTGTCTCCAGGCACGTGGAGGACAAGAAGGTGCTCAAGAGTAGTCAGCATGGATTCACCAAGGGGAAATCTTGCTTGACTAATCTGATAGCCTTCTGTGATGAAATGACCAGCGGGATAGATGAGGGGAGAGCGGTGGATGTCGTCTATCTCGACTTCAGCAAGGCTTTTGACACCGTCCCTCACAACATCCTCCTGGGCAAGCTCCAGAAGTGTGGGATAGATGAGTGCACAGTGAGGTGGATTAGGAACTGGCTGGATGGCAGAGCTGTCACGGAACGAGTGGTGGTGGGGGGGGCGGTGAGTGACACAATGCACTTCACTCGTGGGAAAGAAATAGGAATAGGTTTTATTGGTAATGACAATGGTTTCACGAGATTCTATGGCAAGGTCACTTATTAGTTACTGCATGGAGGTTCAAGATACACACAGAATTATCAAGGACACCCTCCCGTTGGGTCACGAGGTTCAGACTGGACCCCCTTGCTTTCCAAACTCCTTCTGAGCAGAATGTGGGTGCGGCTGGATCCAGTCCTAGTCCCAGACCTGGTCAACGGTTTATGTCTAAGGGATTTGTGCACAGTTACAAAGTAAGGTTTACAAATTCAGAAAGAGAAAGGCGCGCTATAGTCACTTACCACGAATCTGTAGTGGAAAGGATCTCTTAACCTCGAGGAGTATCCTTGAGAGGCATCCCTGCTCAAGAGGAGATCCCAGCGTGCAGCCCGCTGCCATGCAAGGAGAGCTCAATGGGCTCTTGGGCTGTTTCCGTATTTGTGGGATAAGATGATTGACTGATAGTCATTCTTTCAATTCAGAAATGACTGTTGGCTGATATACTCACAGTTAGCCTTATCTCTCCATCAGGATAGGGCCATCAGGACTGTTATTGATGGTTGATGTCTGGGTGGGGGAAGAAATCAGGGAAGCAACTACCAGGATCAGATAATGTGGTAGTTAACACCTGAACAGGGCTACCTGTGAGAAGTCAGGATGAGCTGGGGAAGGAGCATATCCGTCACAAGAGCTCAGAGGGTGGTGATCAGTGGTGCAGAGTCTGGTTGGAGGCCTGTAGCTAGCGGGGTCCCCCAGGGGTCAGTCCTTGGTCCTGTCCTGTTCAATTTATTCCATCCAATGACCTGGATGAAGGCACAGAGTGCTCCCTCAGAAAGTTTGCTGATGATACCAAACTGGGAGGAGTAGCCGATACCCCAGAGGACTGCACTGCCATCCAGAAGGACCTGGACAGACTGGACAACTGGACAGTGAAAAACCTCATGAAATTCAACAAGGCCAAGTGCAAGGTTCTGCACCTGGGGAGGAATAACCCCAGACACCAGTACAGGCTGGGGACTGACCTTCTGGAGAGCAACTCTGCAGAGAAAGACCTGGGTGTCATGGTGGACGACAAGTTGACCATGAGGCAGCAGTGTGCTCTTGTGGCCAAGAAGACCAATGGGATCCTGGGGTGCATTAACAAGAGCGTCTCCAGCAGGTCGAGGGAGGGGATCCTGCCCCTCTACTCAGCCCTGGTGAGGCCACATCTGGAGTACTGTGTCCAGTTCTGGGCCCCACAGTATAAGAGGGATGTGGAGCTGCTGGAGAGAGTCCAGCACAGGGCCACAAGGATGATGAGGGGCCTGGAACATCTGCCCTATGAGGAGAGGCTGAGGGAGCGGGGCCTGTTCAGCCTGGAGAAGAGAAGGCTGAGAGGGGATCTAATCGGTGTATAAAAGTACCTCAAGGGAGGGAGTAAAGAGGATGGTGCTGGTCTCTTTTCAGTGGTGGCCACCGACAGAACTAGAGCTAATGGCCACAAACTGAAGCACCAAAAGTTCCACAGGAACTTAAGGAAAAGTTTTTTAACAGTGAGGGTGACAGAGCGCTGGAACAGACCGCCCGGAGAGGTTGTGGAGTCTCCTTCTCTGGAGATCTTCCAAAACCGCTTGGATGCAGTCCTGTGCCACGTGCTATAGGTGACCCTGCGTGTGCAGGGGGGGTTGGACTAGATGTTCTCTAGAGGTCCCTTCCAACCTTAAGCATTCTATGATTCTATGAAACAGCAGAAGTCAGATTCTGCAATTCTGCAATAAAAGGCACGGCCAAACACTGCCACGCACACGCACAGTGTGCATTCATGCACCAAGTTGATGACAGAGGGATTGCCACATTGTTATTCTGACATATTTCTACTTCAGCATCTTTAAGTTATAAGTCTTCTGCAAGAAATAGTCTTGCAGATGAAATGAGAATGACACGACTTTGCGGGTCGCCAGTGGGAATGACACAGAAGGGTGGTCACCATGGGAATGACACGGTGCAGGGGTCGCCATGGGAATGACACGGTGCAGGGGTTGCCATGGGAATGACATGACAGGGGGATCACAATGGGAATGACATGTCGGGGGCAGATCACAATGGAATTTACATGGCAGGGTGGTCGCCAGTGGGAATGACACAGTGGACTGGGCTGTCTACGTACCAGGCTAGAGGCTGGGGCTGGGCTGAGGGGCCGGCGGACAGGAGGCCAGAGGGGAGCCCAGCGCAGGCCGGCACGCTGGTAGAGAGGGCAGAGCAGAGCAGCGGGTGGAGGGCCGGGCTGGGGGAGGAAGCTCCGGGCAGGCTTCGGTGAGGGCAGGAGTAGGGCTTCATCGGCCCAGGGCTGATGACCTGGAGGAAGGGATGGAGTGCTCCCTCAGCAAGTTTGCTGATGCTACCAAACTGGGAGGAGTAGCTGATACCCTAGAGGGCTGCGCTGCCATGCAGAGGGACCTGGACAGACTAGGTGGTGAGAAAACTTATGAAATTCAGCAAGGGCAAGTGCAAGGTCCTGCACCTGGGGAGGATTAACCCCAGTCACCAGTACAGGCTGGGGACTGACCTTCTGGAGAGCAGCTCTGCAGAGAAGGACCTGAGTGACAAGTCGACCATGAGGCAGCAATGTGTCCATGGCCAAGAAGGCCAATGGGACCCTGGGGTGCGTTAAGAAGAGCATCTCCAGTAGGTCGAGGGGGGTGATTCTGCCCCTCTACTCAGCCCTGGGGAGGCCGTATCTGGAGAACCGTGTCCAGTTCTGGGCTCTGCAGTCCAGAACTCCCTCCGCAGAGGGATGTGGAGCTACTGGAGAGAGTCCAGCACAGGGCTACAAGGATGATGAGGGGCCTGGAGCATCTGCCCTATGAGGAGAGACTGAGAGAGCTGGGCCTGTTCAGCCTGAAGAAGAGAAGGCTGAGAGGGGAACGGATCACTGTATAGAAATACCTCAAGAGAGGCAGTGAGGAGGAACGGGCGGCCTCTTTTCAGTGGTGGCCACTGGCAGAACTAGAGGAAAAGGCCACAAACTGAAACATGAGAAGTTCCACAGGAACTTAAGGAAAATTTTCTTGACAGTGAGGGTGACAGAGCACTGGAACAGGTTGCCAAGAGACATTTTGGAGTCTCCTTCCTTGGAGATCTTCAAAACCAACTTGGACTCAATCCTGTGCCACATGCTCTGTATGACCCTGCGTGTGCAGGGGGGTTGGACTGGATGATCTCTAGAGGACCCTTCCAACCTTAACGATTCTATGATTCTATGATAGGTAGGCTTAGGCTAGGTGAGGCTGGGCTTCAGGCTGCCAAAAGTCCTTGGAACGAGTGGAAGGTACCACCTGCTGATTGTTACAACCCTGTGACTTACAGGCAAAGAGACTTTCCCTTTGTGCTTCTTTTGCTGACCTCTTCCTTTCATAGAGCTGGTCAGCACCAGTGGGAGAATCTTGCGTGGGGGTCAACCTACATCGCTGAGATAGTAACATGCTTCTGGTTGTTGCTAGCGCTGCTGCTGCGACGCTAGTTTCAATCGTGCGGCTGTTCAAGTTGGAATGGACAGGACGCCATTGAGAAGGGCCCAAAGGAAAATCATGGTGTCACATCAGGTTCCATTGGATCTGAAACTCGTCGCGTATGATGAGCTCTCTTCAGGGAAAGTACTTAGTTTTTCTAGGTTAGAGTTACAGGTCTCTCTGAAATGAATTCAACTGGAAGGAGCCACCTTTCATGCCTTGAATTCATCTCAGCTTGGAGCCAGAAAGAGCTCAGGTCAAGTACGTAGCACAAAGGGCTGACATGCTCCAAGCTGATCTTTGTGCACAGCCAAAACTGCAGAGAAGCTACTTCTTCTCAGACATAAATATGTAAATTTGGCAAATTTCACCCCACGCGCTAATATTTTAAGGAATTTCTATTTCCAAAGCTAGACTTTATTGCAGCCCTTTTGCCCAAGTATCAAGTGATTCTTCCCCTGCAAAACAAAATTGATAGGACAGAGACCCTAGCAGCAAGTTTCTCAGCTCAGAGCGAGGAGGCTCTCTGCAATGTGGCAGCTCTAGCAAGCCGGCACAGTGGCAGCTCCTGACAAAAGACTTGCTGCAGCGCCGAGCCCCTAAAGGGCTCCTCGAGCATCCTCAGCAGCTCTGAGCGCCGGCACCTCCTCTGCACTCGCAGCACGTGCAAGCCGCAGTCCTGCTCACCACGGCCTGGAGACCCTGTCCTGCGCCCACTGCTCAGCTCCCCGGAGGCTCTCGCTGGGATTACAAATTCCGAGCCAGCAGCACCACTCTGCACTTCAGGGAGCGCTTGGGATTTTGTATTTCCTTCCTTCCTTCCTTCCTTGTTTCCTCCCTTCCTTCCTTCCTTTTTTCTCAGCTGCCAAACATTCACTTCTAAATGCAGCTCTCGTCACAGAATTGATAGGGAATATTGCATTTCTTTAGCCCTTAGACTTTGGGTGGTATTTACAGACTCTATGGCCAACTGATTCTCTCACATTTAGCTCGTTACAAAACAGGAGACAAGAGCACTGAGAACGGCACAGGGTTTTGAATAAGAGGGCTGCTAAACAGCAACTGTAAGGTAAAGTCCATAACTGTTTGTTATGGACTAGAAGTCTTGGACTGGGAATCTTTGCCAGTTTTTGAATTCTTTGTAGCTTTTCTTTTGTGCCTTCTTAGAATTGCACGAGAGGGTTTAAACTGACATGGGCCAGTGGAGGTTGCAAATTTCTTGCAAGCTTCAGGCAAGGAAGAGCTTCAAAGCAGGAGAAATGCATGAGCTGAAAATGATGGTGAAATAAAATATCGGAAATGGCTGGAATTGTTCGACATTGAGAATGGGGAGGTTCAGCACAAAACCACGAAGAAACTTAAGGGAATGAAGAAGAGATGAAGTGAAGCAACATACAGATTTACTAGAGAAGAAAACAGAAGAAATGCAGAATTTGAAAACGATTGTGAAATGCAATGCCAGGAATAGTTGGAATTGTCCCACATCTGACAACAGGGAGGCTCAGCACAAATCCATGAAGAAGAGAGGACCTGAAGCAACATTCAGTTTTAATAAGCAGGAAAGACAAAGAAATGCAGATTTTGAAAACGATTGTGAAATACAATGCCAGGATTAGTGGGAATTGTCCCTCAGCTTAGAATGGCAAGTTTCAGCACAAAGCCCTGAAGAAACTCAACGGAATGAAGAAGAGATTAACTGAGGCAACATACAGATTTACTAGAGAAGAAAAGAGAAGAAATAGAGAATTTGAAAACGATTGTGAAATGCAATATGAGGAAGGATTGGAATTGTCCAACACCTGACAACAGACAGGTTCAGCACAAAGCCATGAAGAAGAGACAACCTGAAGCAACATTCAGTTTTAATAAACAGGAAAGCCAAGGAAATGCAGATTTTGAAAACAGATGTCAAAAACAATAGCAGTAAGGGTTGGAATTGTCCAACAATTGAGAATGGGGAGGTTCAGCACAAAGCCCCGAAGAAACTCAACGCACTGAAGACGAGATTAACTGAGGCAACATACAGATTTACTAGGGAAGAAAAGCGTAGAAATAGAGAATTTGAAAGCAATTGTGATATACAATGTCAGGAAGGGTTGGAATTGTCCAACACCTAAAAATGGGGAGGTTCAGCACAAAGCCACGTAGAAGAGATGAACTGAAACAACATTCTGATTTACTAAACAAGGAAGCAGAAGAAATGGAAAATATTAAAGCTATTGGGAAATACAATACCAGTAATAGTTGGAATTGTCCAACACCTGACAACAGGGAGGTTCAACACAAAACCACGAAGAAACTCATTGGAGTGAAGAAGCGATTAACTGAGGCAACATTCCGATTTACTAGAGAAGAAAACAGAAGAAATGCAGAATTTGAAAACAATGTCAAATACAATAGTAGTAAAGGTTGGAATTGTCCAACACCTAACAACAGACAGGTTCAGCAAAAAACCACGAAGAAAGTGAATGGAATGAAGAAGAGATTAGCTGATGAAACATTCAGATTTACTGAGGAAGAAAGCAGAAGAAATAGTGACTTTGAAAACAATTGTGATATACAAAACCAGGAAGGGTTGGAATTGTCCAACACCTGACAAGAGAGAGGTTCAGCACAAAGTCACGAAAAAGAGACGACCTGAAGCAACATGCAGTTTTAATAAAAAGGTAAGCCAAGGAAACGCAGATTTTCAAAACGCTTGTGAATTACAATGCCAGGAATGGTTGGAATTGTCCAACAGTTGAGAATGGGGAGGTTCAGCACAAAACCACGAAGAAACTCATTGGAGTGAAGAAGAGATTAACTGAGGCAACATTCCGATTTACTAGAGAAGAAAACAGAAGAAATGCAGATTGTGAAAACAATTGTCAAATACAATAGTAGTAAAGGTTGGAATTGTCCAACACCTGACAACAGACAGGTTCAGCACAAAACCACGAAGAAACTCATTGGAGTGAAGAAGAGATTAACTGAAGCAAAATTCTGATTTACTAGAGAAGAAAACAGAAGAAATTCAGAATTTAAAATGATTGTGAAATACAATACCAGGAATGGTTGGAATTGTCCAACACCTGACAACAGAGAGGTTCAGCACAAAGCCACGAAGAAGAGACGACCTGAAGCAACATGCAGTTTTAATAAAAAGGTAAGCCAAGGAAATGCAGATTTTCAAAACGCTTGTGAATTACAATGCCAGGAATGGTTGGAATTGTCCAACAGTTGAGAATGGGGAGGTTCAGCACAAAACCACGAAGAAACTCATTGGAGTGAAGAAGAGATTAACTGAGGCAACATTCCGATTTACTAGAGAAGAAAACAGAAGAAATGCAGATTGTGAAAACAATTGTCAAATACAATAGTAGTAAAGGTTGGAATTGTCCAACACCTGACAACAGACAGGTTCAGCACAAAACCACGAAGAAACTCATTGGAGTGAAGAAGAGATTAACTGAAGCAAAATTCTGATTTACTAGAGAAGAAAACAGAAGAAATTCAGAATTTAAAATGATTGTGAAATACAATACCAGGAATGGTTGGAATTGTCCAACACCTGACAACAGAGAGGTTCAGCACAAAGCCACGAAGAAGAGACGACCTGAAGCAACATGCAGTTTTAATAAACCGAAAAGCCATGGAAATGGAGATTTTTGAAAACGATTGTGAATTACAATGCCAGGAATGGTTGGAATTGTCCAACAGTTGAGAATGGGGAGGTTCAGCACAAAACCACGAAGAAACTCATTGGAGTGAAGAAGAGATTAACTGAGGCAACATTCCGATTTACTAGAGAAGAAAACAGAAGAAATGTGGAATTTGAAAATAATTGTCAAATTATTGTCAAATTGTCAATACCAGGAAGGGTTGGAATTGTCCAACACCTGACAACAGAGAGGTTCAGCACAAAGCCACGAAGAAGAGACGACCTGAAGCAACATTCTCTTTTAAGAAACCGAAAAGCCAAGGAAATGCAGATTTTGAAAACGTTTGTGAAATAAAATACCAGTAAGGGTTGGAATTGCCCAACACTTGACAACAGAGAGGTTTATCACAAAGCCACGAAGAAGAGACAACCTGAACCAACATTCAGTTTTAATAAACCGAAAAGCCATGGAAATGGAGATTTTGAAAACGATTGTGAAATACAATGCCAGGAATAGTTAGAATTGTCCAACAATTGAGAATAGGGATGTTCAGCACGAAGCCACGAAGAAACTCATTGGAGTGAAGAAGAGATTTACTGAGACAACACTCCGATTTACTAGAGAAGAAAACAGAAGAAATGCAGAATTTGAAAACAATTGTCAAATACGATACCAGGAAGGGTTGGAATTGTCCAACACCTGCCACAGGGATGTTCAGCACAAAGCCATGAAGAAGAGATGAACTGAAGCAGCATTTAGATTTACTAAAGAGGAGAGCAGAGTAAATGCAGAATTTGAACATGATATTTTCTATGTTTTCTTTCAAGGTAGTATGCTGACCTACTAAAGGAAACTCTTAAAGAACCCTGAAAGAGGTCCAATCTTAAAATGTCTTCATTAACTTTTGCTTAATTACAGTTGCTGAGACAGGGGCTTTAGTAATTAGAGGACAAGGATAGGGAACTTCATTCAGTAACTCCTGAGGTTGAAAATATCATCTACTTACCTACTGTAGCAATTCTGCCCCACAGTCCTCATTTCAGTAGATCACACATTTGAGTCTCCTCCTTATTGTCACTGCCTTGACACTCATTCCCACTGGGATTTTAGCAAGAACATCATGCTACTTTACTACGGCAAGAAAGAATCACAGTAAGTTGTTTTTTTTTTTTTCCCCCTTTCATCTGGGCCAGAAGAAGAACAGAAGTTACTATTTCCTATTTACTATTGTGGTTTCTATTCCACAAATTTGATGTCAAAGGGCAAAAAGAAAATCCAGAAATTCACATATTTCTCTAGTACATACCAACAACTTTTAAGGAGAGTTACGTATTTCTCCAAAATTATTTTGCTACATTCACTTAAGTGGAGCCTGCTTTAGATGCTGGGAATAGCAGGTAGCCAAAGAAAATATAATCTCTAAAAGAATAATTTCTTTCAAGAATAACTTATTATTCATATAGCTTATATTATTTATATTGCCTATATACAGACAATCATCAGGAGGTTTTTTCTTAAACCTAATTCTCAAAAGAAAAAAAAATCCCCACCAAAATTCTTCCCTCAAATAGGTTTCTTTAGGTCAGGATGGCAAAAAATATCTTCTTTGAGGAAAAGCTCTAGAATTTAAGCTCAGGGAATGGACGAGCACACGATGCACTGACAGAGTGATGACATCCCCCACCTTTGAGGTCTCCTGCTGAAGTGGAAGCGAGTCCCTTGACTCACAAAACAACCGAGACAAACATTCTCAGCGCTGCTTTGTGTCTAAGCAAATCTACATGATTTAGAAGGGTGCCCTCGTAATAAAAGGATCCATTTGCTTGAGGGAGGACAGTATTCGTATACTTAAGGGATTCATAAAACTAAACTGAATAGAAGAATTGGGAAAAGTGTTGATAGAAATACCTCACCTTGGAGATCCATGTACGATACGTTTGCTGTTGCAAGCAACAAATCCGGAGCAAATGCTGGAATGTTCTCTAGGAACGTTGTAAAGGTAGTTTTCAACATAATGCCAGCCGTTTCCCATAACACATTGATCCATGGAATATATATTATACTTGGTGCTGTCCTCTGAGCTTCTCGTATAAACAAGTAAAATGAAAGCTTTGGTAAGAGCAATGAACCAGCAGCACAGGCTGCTCATAAATAACTACACATCAAACTGGCCTAATAAAATAGAAGTGCATTAAAAAAAAGTCCAAAACAAACAAACAAACAAAAAGAAAAAACACAAAGCCTCACCATGCAAAGCTTATTAATACTAGAGTAAAATTTCTGATTTGACTCAAAAATTGATAGAGCTACACAGACAGAGATCCAGAATGCTGGCTCTAATGTGAGGCCTCTAATGACCTCACAATGGACAACATCACAATAGACGACCTCACAATGGACAACCTCACAATGGGCCTCTAATGACATCACAATGGATGACCTAACAATGGACGACATCACAATAGATGACCGCACAATCGGACTCTTGTGACCTCACAATGGACAACCTCACAATGGGCCTCTAATGACATCGCAATGGACGACCTCACAATGGACGACCTCACAATGGACGACCTCACAATGGGACTCTTGTGACCTCACAATGGAAGACCTGACAATGGATGACCTCACAATGGACGACCTCACAATGGGCCTCTAATGACATCAGAATGGATGACCTCACAATGGGACTCTTGTGACCTCACAATGGAAGACCTGACAATGGATGACCTCACAATGGGCCTCTAATGACATCAGAATGGATGACCTCACAATGGATGACATCACAAAGGATGACGTCACAATGGATGACCTCACAATGGGACTCTTGTGACCTCACAATGGACTACCTCACAATGGGCCTCTAATGACATCACAATGGATGACGTCACAATGGACGACATCACAGTGGATGACCTCACAATGGGACTCTTGTCACCTCACAATGGACGACCTCACAATGGACGACCTCACAATGGGACTCTTTCGACCTCACAATGGACGACCTCACAATGCGACTCTTTCGACCTCACAATGGACGACCTCACAATGCGACTCTTTCGACCTCACAATGGAAGAGCTCACAATGAATGACCTCACAATGGACGACAACACAATGGATGACCTCACAATGGATGACCTCACAATGGATCTCTTTTGACCTCACAACGGAAGACGTCACAATGGATGACCCCACAACGGACGATCTCACTATGGATGACCTCCCAAAGGACGACATCACAATGGATGACCTCACAACGGGAAGCTTGTGACCTCACAACGGAAAACCTCACCATGGATGACCTCACAATGGACGACCTCACCATGGGCCTTTCATGACCTCACAATGGACGACATCACAATGGACGACCTCACAATGGGCCTCTAATGACATCACAATGGATGACGTCACAATGGGACTCTTGTCACCTCACAATGGAAGACCTCACAATGGATGACCTCACAATGGGACTCTTCTGACCTCACAGCGGACGACCTCACAATGGACGACCTCACAATGGGCCTCTAATGACATCACAAAGGAGGACATCACAATGGATGACGTCACAATGGAACTCTTGTGACCTCACAATGGAGGCCCTCACAATGGAAGACCTCACAATGCACGACCTCACAATGGGCCTCTAATGACCTCACAATGGATGACCTCACAATGGATGACCTCACAATGGATGACCTCACAATGGGACTCTTGTGACCTCACAATGGAAGACCTGACAATGGATGACCTCACAATGGACGACATCACAATGGGCCTCTAATGACATCACAATGGATGACCTCACAATGGACGACATCACAATGGATGACCTCAAAATGGGATTATTGTGACCTCACAATGGAAGACCTCACAATGGAGGAACTCACAATGGGCCTCTAATGACATCACAATGGATGACCTCACAATGGGTCTCTTTTGACCTCACAATGGAAGACGTCACAATGGATGAGCTCACAATGGACGACCTCACAATGGGCCTCGAATGACATGACAATGGATGAGCCCACAACGGACGACCTCACTATGGATGACCTCCCAAAGGACGACATCACAATGGATGACCTCACAATGGGAAGCTTGTGACCTCACAATGGAGGACCTCACAATGGAGGACCTCACAATGGGACTCTTGTGACCTCACAAGGGACGACCTCACAAGGGACGACCTCACAATGGGCGACCTCACAATGGGCCTCTAATGACATCACAATGGATGACCTCACAATGGGACTCTTGTGACCTCACAATGGGACTCTTGTGACCTCACAGTGGAAGACCTCACAGTGGAAGACCTCACAGTGGAAGACCTCACAGTGGAAGACCTCACAGTGGGACTCTTGTGACGTCACCACGGACGACCTCACCACGGACGACCTCACCACGGACGACCTCACCACGGGACTCTTGTGACGTCACCACGGACGACCTCACCACGGACGACCTCACCACGGGACTCTTGTGACCTCACCACGGACGACCTCACCCTGGGCCTTTCATCACCTCACAACGGGCCACCTCACAACGGGCCACCTCACAACGGGCCACCTCACAACGGGCCACCTGTGACCTCACAGTGGGCATTTCCTGACCTCAAAATATAGATTGAAGCCAAAAGCATGAAAAGAATATGGAAGAGAACAACAAGAATACAAATAAGAACCATCTCCTTAACAATTAGAAGAACATTAACAAGAACATAAGCAACAAAAAACACTACTTGAAAAATCAAAAAAGAAACATTTCCATACCACGGTCATGACGGCGTCTGCGGGCCCAGCGCTTGCTGGCAGCAGCCAGGGTGAAGGGGCCCGTGGCCTGCAAGGGCCAAGGAGCCGTTGGCATTCGCAGCCCCGAGAGCAGGGCTCTCTGTGCCAGGGGTCTCTCTGTGCCGAGCGGTGGGGCCCGGAGCAGGCAGTGCCGGGCCTGCCCGCAGCAGCCTCCTTCCCCCGGCAGCCCCTCTGGCAGGGACGCGGGGAGCCCAGGGCCAAGCGGAGCAGAGAACAGGGCAAGGGCAGCGGTGCGAGCGCCGAGGGGGGCGCGGGGCTTTGGGGCCTCCCTTGGGAGGCGTCGCGCAGGCTGCCCCGGAGCCCCGCAGCTGCCCCGCACCCTGTGGGCACCACGAGTGGCCCTGGTGCTGCGCAGACCTGCTGCTCACCTGGCCTTGCTGCTGCGTGGCCAGCGCTGGGGCCACTGCTCCACGGAGCCCTGGGGAGCATCGGTGTTCCCGTGGCGATAACTGCCCCTCTGGAATGTTCCGTACTTGCCGGGGGGTGACAGCAGCGGCAGGGGCCAGGGGGCCGCCGTGAGGAAGGCTGCTGCTGTGCTGGGCTCCTCCTGGCACGGATGAGCCCGGTGGCAGAGAGCAACGTGCGGCCTCGGCCTTGCTGGCTGCCAAGGAGGGCTCCTCAGGCAGCGCCCTGGCACGGCTGCCGCCTGCCTGCCCACAGGCCGGGCTCCGCTCGGGGCTCTGCTTTGAGCCCTGCGTCGTGGTGGGCTCCACGTTGTTGCTCTGCCCTTTAGGACTTCTTGACCCAGGCCTCCCATCGATCAGCTCCACGTGTCTTATCTCTAGACACTTGACATCCCGTCTCTGCAAGGACTGGGATATCTCCATACAATTTACGACTCCTTGGCCTCCGCATCCCGTCTCCGGGAAGACCGGGATCTCTCATCTCCATACGATTTACGACTTTTTCACCTTGGGATCCTGCTTCTGGGAGGACTGTGGCATCAGCTCCAGGTGTTCTATCTCCATCAGCACCAGGCCCAAATGATGCTCTGCAGCGTCTACGGAGCAGCGCTGGCACTGGAGCTGGAGGAAGAGGAGCACCAGAGCACGCACAAAGGGGCAGACTCTGCAAGAACGGAGACATAAAAGGAGCACGGATTTCCCCCTCCGCCGCTGTGTGCTATTTCCCTCCCAGGTGTGTGGTTCATCCCCTGCACCCACTCGCACGCTTTCTGGCCCTCAACATCCCTTGCACCGAGGGCTGCGGGACAGCGCCTGCACCCAGGCACCTGTGTCTGCACCCAAGCGCAGCCAGCGACACTCAGCTGCACTGGGGTGGTGGCAACCACAATCCTGCTGCATCTCTCCCGCTTGCTTCTCTTTTCCTTCCTTTTCCCTTCTTTTCCGCCCTGGCCTATTGTGCGTATGAGAATAAAACTTACAAGCTTTTTTGACATTTGACCCAGTTTGTGTTTTAATCTCGCTCTTGGGTTTGTATCGAAACTTCCCCTGACACCGCGGCTTCCATCTCTGCAGACACACGCACTCCCTCGCCCCCACGTTAGTCGTCCCACTGCTTTTCCCACCGGCCCGGCCCTAGGTCCCGCACCGCCCCCCTCCACCCACACCACCACTTTACTGGGTCGGGATGGTTCTTTTCCGCCAAAATGCCGCGGCGGGGGTGCTCGTCCGCTGACGGGGCCTCCTCAGCTTTCCTTATCCTCGTGCTTTTCGCTCTCTTTTGGCCGTTTTTCGCGGCCGCTTCTCGGCTCGCGGCTGCGCCGGCGGTGCCTCATGGCGGAAGGGCACTGCGCGTGCGCGGGGGCGGGGATTGCGGCTCCTGCCCACTGCGCACGCGCCCTCTCGGTAGCCGCGGGCGGGCGGGGGAAGGAGGGAGTCCTCCCGGGGTGGGGGGGCGGGCACGCGGCACCGGGAGGCGGTTGCCCGCCCCCTACGGTCGCCATGGAAACAGCGGGGCCGGTTGCGCAATGGCCTTTATGGTCGCCCTGGAAACACGGGCGGGGCGAAGGGGAGAGGGGGACCGGGAGGGATTCGGGGTGGGTAGAAAAAGGAAAATAATAAAAATAATACGAATAATTAGAGTAAGAAGAAGAAGAAGAAGATGAAGAAGAAATAATAATAATAATAATAATACTATGACAAGGAAAACTAAGGCGCGGTTGGAACGCTATCTGGCAAGGGACGTTAAAAAAAAACAACAAAAAACATCTTCAAATACATTAACAGCAAAAGGAAGATCAGGGAAAACGTGGGTCCGCTGGCGGACGAAATGGGCACCCTGGTTACAAATAACACAGAAAAAGCAGAGTTCTGAATGCCTTCTTTGCTTCGGTGTTTTACCAAGGGCAGCCCTTTAGAGCCCCAGGCCCTAGGGACAAGAGAAGAAGCCGGGGAAGACTTGCCCTGGGTAGAGGAAGATTGGGTCAGAGAGCACCTAAGGAAACTCGATACCCACAAATCCATGGGCCCTGATGGGATGCACCCCAGAGTGCTGCGTGAGCTGGCAGATGCCATAGCTAAGCCGCCCTCCATCATCTTTGAAAGATCCTGGAGAACCAGGGAGGTGCCAGAAGACTGGAAGAAGGCCACTGTCACGCCAGTCTTCAAAAAAGGTAAGAAGGAGGACCCAGGTAACTACAGGCCAGTGAGCCTCACCTCCGTCCCTGGAAAAGTGATGGAACGGCTCATACTGGCTGTTGTCTCCAGGCACGTGGAGGACAAGAAGGTGCTCAAGAGTAGTCAGCATGGATTCACCAAGGGGAAATCTTGCTTGACTAATCTGATAGCCTTCTGTGATGAAATGACCAGCTGGATAGATGAGGGGAGAGCGGTGGATGTCGTCTATCTCGACTTCAGCAAGGCTTTTGACACCGTCCCTCACAACATCCTCCTGGGCAAGCTCCAGAAGTGTGGGATAGATGAGTGCACAGTGAGGTGGATTAGGAACTGGCTGGATGGCAGAGCTGTCACGGAACGAGTGGTGGTGGGGGGGGCGGTGAGTGACACAATGCACTTCACTCGTGGGAAAGAAATAGGAATAGGTTTTATTGGTAATGACAATGGTTTCACGAGATTCTATGGCAAGGTCACTTATTAGTTACTGCATGGAGGTTCAAGATATACACAGAATTATCAAGGACACCCTCCCGTTGGGTCACGAGGTTCAGACTGGACCCCCTTGCTTTCCAAACTCCTTCTGAGTGGAATCTGGGTGCGGCTGGATCCAGTCCTAGTCCCAGACCTGGTCAACGGTTTATGTCTAAGGGATTTGTGCACAGTTACAAAGTAAGGTTTACAAATTCAGAAAGAGAAAGGCGCGCTATAGTCACTTACCACGAATCTGTAGTGGAAAGGATCTCTTAACCTCGAGGAGTATCCTTGAGAGGCGTCCCTGCTCAAGAGGAGATCCCAGCGTGCAGCCTGCTGCCATGCAAGGAGAGCTCAATGGGCTCTTGGGCTGTTTCCGTATTTGTGGGATAAGATGATTGACTGATAGTCATTCTTTCAATTCAGAAATGACTGTTGGCTGATATACTCACAGTTAGCCTTATCTCTCCATCAGGATAGGGCCATCAGGACTGTTATTGATGGTTGATGTCTGGGTGGGGGAAGAAATCAGGGAAGCAACTACCAGGATCAGATAATGTGGTAGTTAACACCTGAACAGGGCTACCTGTGAGAAGTCAGGATGAGCTGGGGAAGGAGCATATCCGTCACAAGAGCTCAGAGGGTGGTGATCAGTGGTGCAGAGTCTGGTTGGAGGCCTGTAGCTAGCGGGGTCCCCCAGGGGTCAGTCCTTGGTCCTGTCCTGTTCAATTTATTCCATCCAATGACCTGGATGAAGGCACAGAGTGCTCCCTCAGAAAGTTTGCTGATGATACCAAACTGGGAGGAGTAGCCGATACCCCAGAGGACTGCACTGCCATCCAGAAGGACCTGGACAGACTGGACAACTGGACAGTGAAAAACCTCATGAAATTCAACAAGGCCAAGTGCAAGGTTCTCACCTGGGGAGGAATAACCCTAGACACCAGTACAGGCTGGGGACTGACCTTCTGGAGAGCAACTCTGCAGAGAAAGACCTGGGTGTCGTGGTGGACGACAAGTTGTCCATGAGGCAGCAGTGTGCTCTTGTGGCCAAGAAGGCCAATGGGATCCTGGGGTGCATTAAGAAGAGCATCTCCAGCAGGTCGAGGGAGGGGATCCTGCCCCTCTACTCAGCCCTGGTGAGGCCACATCTGGAGTACTGTGTCCAGTTCTGGGCCCCACAGTATAAGAGGGATGTGGAGCTGCTGGAGAGAGTCCAGCGCAGGGCCACAAGGATGATGAGGGGCCTGGAACATCTGCCCTATGAGGAGAGGCTGAGGGAGCTGGGCCTGTTCAGCCTGGAGAAGAGAAGGCTGAGAGGGGATCTAATCGGTGTATAAAAGTACCTCAAGGGAGGGAGTAAAGAGGATGGTGCTGGTCTCTTTTCAGTGGTGGCCACCGACAGAACTAGAGCTAATGGCCACAAACTGAAGCACCAAAAGTTCCACAGGAACTTAAGGAAAAGTTTTTTAACAGTGAGGGTGACAGAGTGCTGGAACAGACCGCCCGGAGAGGTTGTGGAGTCTCCTTCTCTGGAGATCTTCAAAACCCGCTTGGATGCAGTCCTGTGCCACGTGCTCTAGGTGACCCTGCGTGTGCAGGGGGGTTGGACTAGATGACCTCCAGACGTCCCTTCCAACCTTAAGCATTCTATGATTCTATGAAACAGCAGAAGTCAGATTCTGCAATTCTGCAATAAAAGGCACGGCCAAACACTGCCATGCACACGCACAGTGTGCATTCATGCACCAAGTTGATGACAGAGGGATTGCCACATTGTTATTCTGACATATTTCTACTTCAGCATTTTTAAGTTATAAGTCTTCTGCAAGAAATAGTCTTGCAGATGAAATGAGAATGACACGACTTTGCGGGTCGCCAGTGGGAATGACACAGAAGGGTGATCACCATGGGAATGACACCGTGCAGGGGTTGCCATGGGAATGACATGACAGGGGGATCACAATGGGAATGACATGTCGGGGGCGGATCACAATGGTATTTACATGGCAGGGTGGTCGCCAATGGGAATGACACAGTGGACTGGGCTGTCTACGTACCAGGCTAGAGGCTGGGGCTGGGCTGAGGGGCCGGCGGACAGGAGGCCAGAGGGGAGCCCAGCGCAGGCCGGCACGCTGGTAGAGAGGGCAGAGCAGAGCAGCGGGTGGAGGGCCGGGCTGGGGGAGGAAGCTCCGGGCAGGCTTCGGTGAGGGCAGGAGCAGGGCTTCATCGGCCCAGGGCTGATGACCTGGAGGAAGGAATGGAGTGCTCCCTCAGCAAGTTTGCTGATGCTACCAAACTGGGAGGAGTAGCTGATACCCTAGAGGGCTGCGCTGCCATGCAGAGGGACCTGGACAGACTAGGTGGTGAGAAAACTTATGAAATTCAGCAAGGGCAAGTGCAAGGTCCTGCACCTGGGGAGGATTAACCCCAGTCACCAGTACAGGCTGGGGACTGACCTTCTGGAGAGCAGCTCTGCAGAGAAGGACGTGAGTGACAAGTCGACCATGAGGCAGCAATGTGTCCGTGGCCAAGAAGGCCAATGGGACGCTGGGGTGCGTTAAGAAGAGCATCTCCAGTAGGTCGAGGGGGGTGATTCTGCCCCTCTACTCAGCCCTGGGGAGGCCGTATCTGGAGAACCGTGTCCAGTTCTGTGCTCCGCAGTCCAGAACTCCCTCCGCAGAGGGATGTGGAGCTACTGGAGAGAGTCCAGCACAGAGCTACAAGGATGATGAGGGGCCTGGAGCATCTGCCCTATGAGGAGAGACTGAGAGAGCTGGGCCTGTTCAGCCTGAAGAAGAGAAGGCTGAGAGGGGAACGGATCACTGTATAGAAATACCTCAAGAGAGGCAGTGAGGAGGAACGGGCGGCCTCTTTTCAGTGGTGGCCACTGGCAGAACTAGAGGAAAAGGCCACAAACTGAAACATGAGAAGTTCCACAGGAACTTAAGGAAAATTTTCTTGACAGTGAGGGTGACAGAGCACTGGAACAGGTTGCCAAGAGACATTTTGGAGTCTCCTTCCTTGGAGATCTTCAAAACCAACTTGGACTCAATCCTGTGCCACATGCTCTGCATGACCCTGCGTGTGCAGGGGGGTTGGACTGGATGATCTCTAGAGGACCCTTCCAACCTTAAGGATTCGATGATTCTATGATAGGTAGGCTTAGGCTAGGTGAGGCTGGGCTTCAGGCTGCCAAAAGTCCTTGGAACGAGTGGAAGGTACCACCTGCTGATTGTTACAACCCTGTGACTTACAGGCAAAGAGACTTTCCCTTTGTGCTTCTTTTGCTGACCTCTTCCTTTCATAGAGCTGGTCAGCACCAGTGGGAGAATCTTGCGTGGGGGTCAACCTACATTGCTGAGATAGTAACATGCTTCTGGTTGTTGCTAGCGCTGCTGCTGCGACGCTAGTTTCAATCGTGCGGCTGTTCAAGTTGGAATGGACAGGACGCCATTGTGAAGGGCCCAAAGGAAAATCATGGTGTCACATCAGGTTCCATTGGATCTGAAACTCGTCGCGTATGATGAGCTCTCTTCAGGGAAAGTACTTAGTTTTTCTAGGTTAGAGTTACAGGTCTCTCTGAAATGAATTCAACTGGAAGGAGCCACCTTTCATGCCTTGAATTCATCTCAGCTTGGAGCCAGAAAGAGCTCAGGTTAAGTACGTAGCACAAAGGGCTGACATGCTCCAAGCTGATCTTTGTGCACAGCCAAAACTGCAGAGAAGCTACTTCTTCTCAGACATAAATATGTAAATTCAACAAAGTTCACCCCACGCGCTAATATTTTAAGGAATTTCTGTTTCCAAAGCTAGACTTTATTGCAGCCCTTTTGCCCAAGTATCAAGTGATTCTTCCCCTGCAAAACAAAATTGATAGGACAGAGACCCTAGCAGCAAGTTTCTCAGCTCAGAGCGAGGAGGCTCTCTGCAATGTGGCAGCTCTAGCAAGCCGGCACAGTGGCAGCTCCTGACAAAAGACTTGCTGCAGCGCCGAGCCCCTAAAGGGCTCCTCGAGCATCCTCAGCAGCTCTGAGCGCCGGCACCTCCTCTGCACTCGCAGCACGTGCAAGCCGCAGTCCTGCTCACCACGGCCTGGAGACCCTGTCCTGCGCCCACTGCTCAGCTCCCCGGAGGCTCTCGCTGGGATTACAAATTCCGAGCCAGCAGCACCACTCTGCACTTCAGGGAGCGCTTGGGATTTTGTATTTCCTTCCTTCCTTCCTTCCTTGTTTCCTCCCTTCCTTCCTTCCTTTTTTCTCAGCTGCCAAACATTCACTTCTAAATGCAGCTCTCGTCACAGAATTGATAGGGAATATTGCATTTCTTTAGCCCTTAGACTTTGGGTGGTATTTACAGACTCTATGGCCAACTGATTCTCTCACATTTAGCTCGTTACAAAACAGGAGACAAGAGCACTGAGAACGGCACAGGGTTTTGAATAAGAGGGCTGCTAAACAGCAACTGTAAGGTAAAGTCCATAACTGTTTGTTATGGACTAGAAGTCTTGGACTGGGAATCTTTGCCAGTTTTTGAATTCTTTGTAGCTTTTCTTTTGTGCCTTCTTAGAATTGCACGAGAGGGTTTAAACTGACATGGGCCAGTGGAGGTTGCAAATTTCTTGCAAGCTTCAGGCAAGGAAGAGCTTCAAAGCAGGAGAAATGCATGAGCTGAAAATGATGGTGAAATAAAATATCGGAAATGGCTGGAATTGTTCGACATTGAGAATGGGGAGGTTCAGCACAAAACCACGAAGAAACTTAAGGGAATGAAGAAGAGATGAAGTGAAGCAACATACAGATTTACTAGAGAAGAAAACAGAAGAAATGCAGAATTTGAAAACGATTGTGAAATGCAATGCCAGGAATAGTTGGAATTGTCCCACATCTGACAACAGGGAGGCTCAGCACAAATCCATGAAGAAGAGAGGACCTGAAGCAACATTCAGTTTTAATAAGCAGGAAAGACAAAGAAATGCAGATTTTGAAAACGATTGTGAAATACAATGCCAGGATTAGTGGGAATTGTCCCTCAGCTTAGAATGGCAAGTTTCAGCACAAAGCCCTGAAGAAACTCAACGGAATGAAGAAGAGATTAACTGAGGCAACATACAGATTTACTAGAGAAGAAAAGAGAAGAAATAGAGAATTTGAAAACGATTGTGAAATGCAATATGAGGAAGGATTGGAATTGTCCAACACCTGACAACAGACAGGTTCAGCACAAAGCCATGAAGAAGAGACAACCTGAAGCAACATTCAGTTTTAATAAACAGGAAAGCCAAGGAAATGCAGATTTTGAAAACAGATGTCAAATACAATAGCAGTAAGGGTTGGAATTGTCCAACAATTGAGAATGGGGAGGTTCAGCACAAAGCCCCGAAGAAACTCAACGCACTGAAGACGAGATTAATTGAGGCAACATACAGATTTACTAGGGAAGAAAAGCGTAGAAATAGAGAATTTGAAAGCAATTGTGATATACAATGTCAGGAAGGGTTGGAATTGTCCAACACCTAAAAATGGGGAGGTTCAGCACAAAGCCACGTAGAAGAGATGAACTGAAACAACATTCTGATTTACTAAACAAGGAAGCAGAAGAAATGGAAAATATTAAAGCTATTGGGAAATACAATACCAGTAATAGTTGGAATTGTCCAACACCTGACAACAGGGAGGTTCAACACAAAACCACGAAGAAACTCATTGGAGTGAAGAAGCGATTAACTGAGGCAACATTCCGATTTACTAGAGAAGAAAACAGAAGAAATGCAGAATTTGAAAACAATGTCAAATACAATAGTAGTAAAGGTTGGAATTGTCCAACACCTAACAACAGACAGGTTCAGCAAAAAACCACGAAGAAAGTGAATGGAATGAAGAAGAGATTAGCTGATGAAACATTCAGATTTACTGAGGAAGAAAGCAGAAGAAATAGTGACTTTGAAAACAATTGTGATATACAAAACCAGGAAGGGTTGGAATTGTCCAACACCTGACAAGAGAGAGGTTCAGCACAAAGTCACGAAAAAGAGACGACCTGAAGCAACATTCAGTTTTAATAAACAGGAAAGCCAAGGAAATGCAGATTTTGAAAACAATTTTGAAATACAATGCCAGGATTAGTGGGAATTGTCCAACAATTGAGAATGGGGAGGTTCAGCACAAAACCACGAAGAAACTCATTGGAGTGAAGAAGAGATTAACTGAGGCAACATTCCGATTTACTAGAGAAGAAAACAGAAGAAATGCAGATTGTGAAAACAATTGTCAAATACAATAGTAGTAAAGGTTGGAATTGTCCAACACCTGACAACAGACAGGTTCAGCACAAAACCACGAAGAAACTCATTGGAGTGAAGAAGAGATTAACTGAAGCAAAATTCTGATTTACTAGAGAAGAAAACAGAAGAAATTCAGAATTTAAAATGATTGTGAAATACAATACCAGGAATGGTTGGAATTGTCCAACACCTGACAACAGAGAGGTTCAGCACAAAGCCACGAAGAAGAGACGACCTGAAGCAACATGCAGTTTTAATAAAAAGGTAAGCCAAGGAAACGCAGATTTTCAAAACGCTTGTGAATTACAATGCCAGGAATGGTTGGAATTGTCCAACAGTTGAGAATGGGGAGGTTCAGCACAAAACCACGAAGAAACTCATTGGAGTGAAGAAGAGATTAACTGAGGCAACATTCCGATTTACTAGAGAAGAAAACAGAAGAAATGCAGATTGTGAAAACAATTGTCAAATACAATAGTAGTAAAGGTTGGAATTGTCCAACACCTGACAACAGACAGGTTCAGCACAAAACCACGAAGAAACTCATTGGAGTGAAGAAGAGATTAACTGAAGCAAAATTCTGATTTACTAGAGAAGAAAACAGAAGAAATTCAGAATTTAAAATGATTGTGAAATACAATACCAGGAATGGTTGGAATTGTCCAACACCTGACAACAGAGAGGTTCAGCACAAAGCCACGAAGAAGAGACGACCTGAAGCAACATGCAGTTTTAATAAACCGAAAAGCCATGGAAATGGAGATTTTTGAAAACGATTGTGAATTACAATGCCAGGAATGGTTGGAATTGTCCAACAGTTGAGAATGGGGAGGTTCAGCACAAAACCACGAAGAAACTCATTGGAGTGAAGAAGAGATTAACTGAGGCAACATTCCGATTTACTAGAGAAGAAAACAGAAGAAATGTGGAATTTGAAAATAATTGTCAAATTATTGTCAAATTGTCAATACCAGGAAGGGTTGGAATTGTCCAACACCTGACAACAGAGAGGTTCAGCACAAAGCCACGAAGAAGAGACGACCTGAAGCAACATTCTCTTTTAAGAAACCGAAAAGCCAAGGAAATGCAGATTTTGAAAACGTTTGTGAAATAAAATACCAGTAAGGGTTGGAATTGCCCAACACTTGACAACAGAGAGGTTTATCACAAAGCCACGAAGAAGAGACAACCTGAACCAACATTCAGTTTTAATAAACCGAAAAGCCATGGAAATGGAGATTTTGAAAACGATTGTGAAATACAATGCCAGGAATAGTTAGAATTGTCCAACAATTGAGAATAGGGATGTTCAGCACGAAGCCACGAAGAAACTCATTGGAGTGAAGAAGAGATTTACTGAGACAACACTCCGATTTACTAGAGAAGAAAACAGAAGAAATGCAGAATTTGAAAACAATTGTCAAATACGATACCAGGAAGGGTTGGAATTGTCCAACACCTGCCACAGGGATGTTCAGCACAAAGCCATGAAGAAGAGATGAACTGAAGCAGCATTTAGATTTACTAAAGAGGAGAGCAGAGTAAATGCAGAATTTGAACATGATATTTTCTATGTTTTCTTTCAAGGTAGTATGCTGACCTACTAAAGGAAACTCTTAAAGAACCCTGAAAGAGGTCCAATCTTAAAATGTCTTCATTAACTTTTGCTTAATTACAGTTGCTGAGACAGGGGCTTTAGTAATTAGAGGACAAGGATAGGGAACTTCATTCAGTAACTCCTGAGGTTGAAAATATCATCTACTTACCTACTGTAGCAATTCTGCCCCACAGTCCTCATTTCAGTAGATCACACATTTGAGTCTCCTCCTTATTGTCACTGCCTTGACACTCATTCCCACTGGGATTTTAGCAAGAACATCATGCTACTTTACTACGGCAAGAAAGAATCACAGTAAGTTGTTTTTTTTTTTTTTCCCCCTTTCATCTGGGCCAGAAGAAGAACAGAAGTTACTATTTCCTATTTACTATTGTGGTTTCTATTCCACAAATTTGATGTCAAAGGGCAAAAAGAAAATCCAGAAATTCACATATTTCTCTAGTACATACCAACAACTTTTAAGGAGAGTTACGTATTTCTCCAAAATTATTTTGCTACATTCACTTAAGTGGAGCCTGCTTTAGATGCTGGGAATAGCAGGTAGCCAAAGAAAATATAATCTCTAAAAGAATAATTTCTTTCAAGAATAACTTATTATTCATATAGCTTATATTATTTATATTGCCTATATACAGACAATCATCAGGAGGTTTTTTCTTAAACCTAATTCTCAAAAGAAAAAAAAATCCCCACCAAAATTCTTCCCTCAAATAGGTTTCTTTAGGTCAGGATGGCAAAAAATATCTTCTTTGAGGAAAAGCTCTAGAATTTAAGCTCAGGGAATGGACGAGCACACGATGCACTGACAGAGTGATGACATCCCCCACCTTTGAGGTCTCCTGCTGAAGTGGAAGCGAGTCCCTTGACTCACAAAACAACCGAGACAAACGTTCTCAGCGCTGCTTTGTGTCTAAGCAAATCTACATGATTTAGAAGGGTGCCCTCGTAATAAAAGGATCCATTTGCTTGAGGGAGGACAGTATTCGTATACTTAAGGGATTCATAAAACTAAACTGAATAGAAGAATTGGGAAAAGTGTTGATAGAAATACCTCACCTTGGAGATCCATGTACGATACGTTTGCTGTTGCAAGCAACAAATCCGGAGCAAATGCTGGAATGTTCTCTAGGAACGTTGTAAAGGTAGTTTTCAACATAATGCCAGCCGTTTCCCATAACACATTGATCCATGGAATATATATTATACTTGGTGCTGTCCTCTGAGCTTCTCGTATAAACAAGTAAAATGAAAGCTTTGGTAAGAGCAATGAACCAGCAGCACAGGCTGCTCATAAATAACTACACATCAAACTGGCCTAATAAAATAGAAGTGCATTAAAAAAAAGTCCAAAACAAACAAACAAACAAAAAGAAAAAACACAAAGCCTCACCATGCAAAGCTTATTAATACTAGAGTAAAATTTCTGATTTGACTCAAAAATTGATAGAGCTACACAGACAGAGATCCAGAATGCTGGCTCTAATGTGAGGCCTCTAATGACCTCACAATGGACAACATCACAATAGACGACCTCACAATGGACAACCTCACAATGGGCCTCTAATGACATCACAATGGATGACCTAACAATGGACGACATCACAATAGATGACCGCACAATCGGACTCTTGTGACCTCACAATGGACAACCTCACAATGGGCCTCTAATGACATCGCAATGGACGACCTCACAATGGACGACCTCACAATGGACGACCTCACAATGGGACTCTTGTGACCTCACAATGGAAGACCTGACAATGGATGACCTCACAATGGACGACCTCACAATGGGCCTCTAATGACATCAGAATGGATGACCTCACAATGGGACTCTTGTGACCTCACAATGGAAGACCTGACAATGGATGACCTCACAATGGGCCTCTAATGACATCAGAATGGATGACCTCACAATGGATGACATCACAAAGGATGACGTCACAATGGATGACCTCACAATGGGACTCTTGTGACCTCACAATGGACTACCTCACAATGGGCCTCTAATGACATCACAATGGATGACGTCACAATGGACGACATCACAGTGGATGACCTCACAATGGGACTCTTGTCACCTCACAATGGACGACCTCACAATGGACGACCTCACAATGGGACTCTTGTGACGTCACAATGGAAGAACTGACAATGGATGACCTCACAATGGACGACCTCACAATGGGACTCTTTCGACCTCACAATGGACGACCTCACAATGCGACTCTTTCGACCTCACAATGGACGACCTCACAATGCGACTCTTTCGACCTCACAATGGAAGAGCTCACAATGAATGACCTCACAATGGACGACAACACAATGGATGACCTCACAATGGATCTCTTTTGACCTCACAACGGAAGACGTCACAATGGATGACCCCACAACGGACGATCTCACTATGGATGACCTCCCAAAGGACGACATCACAATGGATGACCTCACAACGGGAAGCTTGTGACCTCACAATGGAAAACCTCACCATGGATGACCTCACAATGGACGACCTCACAATGGGCCTCTAATGACATCACAATGGATGACGTCACAATGGGACTCTTGTCACCTCACAATGGAAGACCTCACAATGGATGACCTCACAATGGGACTCTTCTGACCTCACAGTGGACGACCTCACAATGGACGACCTCACAATGGGCCTCTAATGACATCACAAAGGAGGACATCACAATGGATGACGTCACAATGGAACTCTTGTGACCTCACAATGGAGGCCCTCACAATGGAAGACCTCACAATGCACGACCTCACAATGGGCCTCTAATGACCTCACAATGGATGACCTCACAATGGATGACCTCACAATGGATGACCTCACAATGGGACTCTTGTGACCTCACAATGGAAGACCTGACAATGGATGACCTCACAATGGACGACATCACAATGGGCCTCTAATGACATCACAATGGATGACCTCACAATGGACGACATCACAATGGATGACCTCAAAATGGGATTATTGTGACCTCACAATGGAAGACCTCACAATGGAGGAACTCACAATGGGCCTCTAATGACATCACAATGGATGACCTCACAATGGGTCTCTTTTGACCTCACAATGGAAGACGTCACAATGGATGAGCTCACAATGGACGACCTCACAATGGGCCTCGAATGACATGACAATGGATGAGCCCACAACGGACGACCTCACTATGGATGACCTCCCAAAGGACGACATCACAATGGATGACCTCACAATGGGAAGCTTGTGACCTCACAATGGAGGACCTCACAATGGAGGACCTCACAATGGAGGACCTCACAATGGAGGACCTCACAATGGAGGACCTCACAATGGAGGACCTCACAATGGGACTCTTGTGACCTCACAAGGGACGACCTCACAAGGGACGACCTCACAATGGGCCTCTAATGACATCACAATGGATGACCTCACAATGGGACTCTTGTGACCTCACAATGGGACTCTTGTGACCTCACAGTGGAAGACCTCACAGTGGAAGACCTCACAGTGGAAGACCTCACAGTGGAAGACCTCACAGTGGAAGACCTCACAGTGGAAGACCTCACAGTGGAAGACCTCACAGTGGAAGACCTCACAGTGGAAGACCTCACAGTGGAAGACCTCACAGTGGAAGACCTCACAGTGGAAGACCTCACAGTGGGACTCTTGTGACGTCACCACGGACGACCTCACCACGGGACTCTTGTGACCTCACCACGGACGACCTCACCACGGACGACCTCACCACGGACGACCTCACCACGGACGACCTCACCACGGACGACCTCACCACGGACGACCTCACCACGGACGACCTCACCACGGACGACCTCACCACGGACGACCTCACCACGGACGACCTCACCACGGACGACCTCACCACGGACGACCTCACCACGGACGACCTCACCACGGACGACCTCACCACGGACGACCTCACCACGGACGACCTCACCACGGGACTCTTGTGACCTCACCACGGACGACCTCACCCTGGGCCTTTCATCACCTCACAACGGACGACCTCACAATGGGCCACCTCACAACGGGCCACCTCACAACGGGCCACCTGTGACCTCACAGTGGGCATTTCCTGACCTCAAAATATAGATTGAAGCCAAAAGCATGAAAAGAATATGGAAGAGAACAACAAGAATACAAATAAGAACCATCTCCTTAACAATTAGAAGAACATTAACAAGAACATAAGCAACAAAAAACACTACTTGAAAAATCAAAAAAGAAACATTTCCATACCACGGTCATGACGGCGTCTGCGGGCCCAGCGCTTGCTGGCAGCAGCCAGGGTGAAGGGGCCCGTGGCCTGCAAGGGCCAAGAAGCCGTTGGCATTCGCAGCCCCGAGAGCAGGGCTCTCTGTGCCAGGGGTCTCTCTGTGCCGAGCGGTGGGGCCCGGAGCAGGCAGTGCCGGGCCTGCCCGCAGCAGCCTCCTTCCCCCGGCAGCCCCTCTGGCAGGGACGCGGGGAGCCCAGGGCCAAGCGGAGCAGAGAACAGGGCCAGGGCAGCGGTGCCAGCACCGAGGGGGGCGCGGGGCTTTGGGGCCTCCCTTGGGAGGCGTCGCGCAGGCTGCCCCGGAGCCCCGCAGCTGCCCCGCACCCTGAGGGCACCACGAGTGGCCCTGGTGCTGCGCAGACCTGCTGCTCACCTGGCCTTGCTGCTGCGTGGCCAGCGCTGGGGCCACTGCTCCACGGAGCCCTGGGGAGCATCGGTGTTCCCGTGGCGATAACTGCCCCTCTGGAATGTTCCGTACTTGCCGGGGGGTGACAGCAGCGGCAGGGGCCAGGGGGCCGCCGTGAGGAAGGCTGCTGCTGTGCTGGGCTCCTCCTGGCACGGATGAGCCCGGTGGCAGAGAGCAACGTGCGGCCTCGGCCTTGCTGGCTGCCAAGGAGGGCTCCTCAGGCAGCGCCCTGGCACGGCTGCCGCCTGCCTGCCCACAGGCCGGGCTCCGCTCGGGGCTCTGCTTTGAGCCCTGCGTCGTGGTGGGCTCCACGTTGTTGCTCTACCCTTTAGGACTTCTTGACCCAGGCCTCCCATCGATCAGCTCCACGTGTCTTATCTCTAGACACTTGACATCCCGTCTCTGCAAGGACTGGGATAGCTCCATACAATTTACGACTCCTTGGCCTCCGCATCCCGTCTCCGGGAAGACCGGGATCTCTTATCTCCATACGATTTACAACTTTTTCACCTTGGGATCCTGCTTCTGGGAGGACTGTGGCATCAGCTCCAGGTGTTCTATCTCCTTCAGCACGAGGCCCAAATGATGCTCTGCAGCGTCTACGGAGCGGTGCTGGCACTGGAGCTGGAGGAAGAGGAGCACCAGAGCACGCACAAAGGGGCAGACTCTGCAAGAACGGAGACATAAAAGGAGCACGGATTTCCCCCTCCGCCGCTGTGTGCTATTTCCCTCCCAGGTGTGTGGTTCATCCCCTGCACCCACTCGCACGCTTTCTGGCCCTCAACATCCCTTGCACCGAGGGCTGCGGGACAGCGCCTGCACCCAGGCACCTGTGTCTGCACCCAAGCGCAGCCAGCGACACTCAGCTGCACTGGGGTGGTGGCAACCACAATCCTGCTGCATCTCTCCCGCTTGCTTCTCTTTTCCTTCCTTTTCCCTTCTTTTCCGCCCTGGCCTATTGTGCGTATGAGAATAAAACTTACAAGCTTTTTTGACATTTGACCCAGTTTGTGTTTTAATCTCGCTCTTGGGCTTGTATCGAAACTTCCCCTGACACCGCGGCTTCCATCTCTGCAGACACACGCACTCCCTCGCCCCCACGTTAGTCGTCCCACTGCTTTTCCCACCGGCCCGGCCCTGAGTCCCGCACCGCCCCCCCCCGCCCACACCACCACTTTACTGGGTCGGGATGGTTCTTTTCCGCCAAAATGCCGCGGCGGGGGTGCTCGTCCGCTGACGGGGCCTCCTCAGCTTTCCTTATCCTCGTGCTTTTCGCTCTCTTTTGGCCGTTTTTCGCGGCCGCTTCTCGGCTCGCGGCTGCGCCGGCGGTGCCTCATGGCGGAAGGGCACTGCGCGTGCGCGGGGGCGGGGATTGCGGCTCCTGCCCACTGCGCACGCGCCCTCTCGGTAGCCGCGGGCGGGCGGGGGAAGGAGGGAGTCCTCCCGGGGTGGGGGGGCGGGCACGCGGCACCGGGAGGCGGTTGCCCGCCCCCTACGGTCGCCATGGAAACAGCGGGGCCGGTTGCGCAATGGCCTTTATGGTCGCCCTGGAAACACGGGCGGGGCGAAGGGGAGAGGGGGACCGGGAGGGATTCGGGGTGGGTAGAAAAAGGAAAATAATAAAAATAATACGAATAATTAGAGTAAGAAGAAGAAGAAGAAGATGAAGAAGAAATAATAATAATAATAATAATAATAATAATACTATGACAAGGAAAACTAAGGCGCGGTTGGAACGCTATCTGGCAAGGGACGTTAAAAAAAAAAACAACAAAAAACATCTTCAAATACATTAACAGCAAAAGGAAGATCAGGGAAAACGTGGGTCCGCTGGCGGACGAAATGGGCACCCTGGTTACAAATAACACAGAAAAAGCAGAGTTCTGAATGCCTTCTTTGCTTCGGTGTTTTACCAAGGGCAGCCCTTTAGAGCCCCAGGCCCTAGGGACAAGAGAAGAAGCCGGGGAAGACTTGCCCTGGGTAGAGGAAGATTGGGTCAGAGAGCACCTAAGGAAACTCGATACCCACAAATCCATGGGCCCTGATGGGATGCACCCCAGAGTGCTGCGTGAGCTGGCAGATGCCATAGCTAAGCCGCCCTCCATCATCTTTGAAAGATCCTGGAGAACCAGGGAGGTGCCAGAAGACTGGAAGAAGGCCACTGTCACGCCAGTCTTCAAAAAAGGTAAGAAGGAGGACCCAGGTAACTACAGGCCAGTGAGCCTCACCTCCGTCCCTGGAAAAGTGATGGAACGGCTCATACTGGCTGTTGTCTCCAGGCACGTGGAGGACAAGAAGGTGCTCAAGAGTAGTCAGCATGGATTCACCAAGGGGAAATCTTGCTTGACTAATCTGATAGCCTTCTGTGATGAAATGACCAGCTGGATAGATGAGGGGAGAGCGGTGGATGTCGTCTATCTCGACTTCAGCAAGGCTTTTGACACCGTCCCTCACAACATCCTCCTGGGCAAGCTCCAGAAGTGTGGGATAGATGAGTGCACAGTGAGGTGGATTAGGAACTGGCTGGATGGCAGAGCTGTCACGGAACGAGTGGTGGTGGGGGGGGCGGTGAGTGGCACAATGCACTTCACTCGTGGGAAAGAAATAGGAATAGGTTTTATTGGTAATGACAATGGTTTCACGAGATTCTATGGCAAGGTCACTTATTAGTTACTGCATGGAGGTTCAAGATATACACAGAATTATCAAGGACACCCTCCCGTTGGGTCACGAGGTTCAGACTGGACCCCCTTGCTTTCCAAACTCCTTCTGAGTGGAATCTGGGTGCGGCTGGATCCAGTCCTAGTCCCAGACCTGGTCAACGGTTTATGTCTAAGGGATTTGTGCACAGTTACAAAGTAAGGTTTACAAATTCAGAAAGAGAAAGGCGCGCTATAGTCACTTACCACGAATCTGTAGTGGAAAGGATCTCTTAACCTCGAGGAGTATCCTTGAGAGGCGTCCCTGCTCAAGAGGAGATCCCAGCGTGCAGCCCGCTGCCATGCAAGGAGAGCTCAATGGGCTCTTGGGCTGTTTCCGTATTTGTGGGATAAGATGATTGACTGATAGTCATTCTTTCAATTCAGAAATGACTGTTGGCTGATATACTCACAGTTAGCCTTATCTCTCCATCAGGATAGGGCCATCAGGACTGTTATTGATGGTTGATGTCTGGGTGGGGGAAGAAATCAGGGAAGCAACTACCAGGATCAGATAATGTGGTAGTTAACACCTGAACAGGGCTACCTGTGAGAAGTCAGGATGAGCTGGGGAAGGAGCATATCCGTCACAAGAGCTCAGAGGGTGGTGATCAGTGGTGCAGAGTCTGGTTGGAGGCCTGTAGCTAGCGGGGTCCCCCAGGGGTCAGTCCTTGGTCCTGTCCTGTTCAATTTATTCCATCCAATGACCTGGATGAAGGCACAGAGTGCTCCCTCAGAAAGTTTGCTGATGATACCAAACTGGGAGGAGTAGCCGATACCCCAGAGGACTGCACTGCCATCCAGAAGGACCTGGACAGACTGGACAACTGGACAGTGAAAAACCTCATGAAATTCAACAAGGCCAAGTGCAAGGTTCTCACCTGGGGAGGAATAACCCTAGACACCAGTACAGGCTGGGGACTGACCTTCTGGAGAGCAACTCTGCAGAGAAAGACCTGGGTGTCGTGGTGGACGACAAGTTGTCCATGAGGCAGCAGTGTGCTCTTGTGGCCAAGAAGGCCAATGGGATCCTGGGGTGCATTAAGAAGAGCATCTCCAGCAGGTCGAGGGAGGGGATCCTGCCCCTCTACTCAGCCCTGGTGAGGCCACATCTGGAGTACTGTGTCCAGTTCTGGGCCCCACAGTATAAGAGGGATGTGGAGCTGCTGGAGAGAGTCCAGCGCAGGGCCACAAGGATGATGAGGGGCCTGGAACATCTGCCCTATGAGGAGAGGCTGAGGGAGCTGGGCCTGTTCAGCCTGGAGAAGAGAAGGCTGAGAGGGGATCTAATCGGTGTATAAAAGTACCTCAAGGGAGGGAGTAAAGAGGATGGTGCTGGTCTCTTTTCAGTGGTGGCCACCGACAGAACTAGAGCTAATGGCCACAAACTGAAGCACCAAAAGTTCCACAGGAACTTAAGGAAAAGTTTTTTAACAGTGAGGGTGACAGAGTGCTGGAACAGACCGCCCGGAGAGGTTGTGGAGTCTCCTTCTCTGGAGATCTTCAAAACCCGCTTGGATGCAGTCCTGTGCCACGTGCTCTAGGTGACCCTGCGTGTGCAGGGGGGTTGGACTAGATGACCTCCAGACGTCCCTTCCAACCTTAAGCATTCTATGATTCTATGAAACAGCAGAAGTCAGATTCTGCAATTCTGCAATAAAAGGCACGGCCAAACACTGCCATGCACACGCACAGTGTGCATTCATGCACCAAGTTGATGACAGAGGGATTGCCACATTGTTATTCTGACATATTTCTACTTCAGCATTTTTAAGTTATAAGTCTTCTGCAAGAAATAGTCTTGCAGATGAAATGAGAATGACACGACTTTGCGGGTCGCCAGTGGGAATGACACAGAAGGGTGATCACCATGGGAATGACACGGTGCAGGGGTCGCCATGGGAATGACATGTCGGGGGGATCACAATGGGAATGACATGTCGGGGGCGGATCACAATGGTATTTACATGGCAGGGTGGTCGCCAATGGGAATGACACAGTGGACTGGGCTGTTTACGTACCAGGCTAGAGGCTGGGGCTGGGCTGAGGGGCCGGCGGAGAGGAGGCCAGAGGGGAGCCCAGCGCAGGCCGGCACGCTGGTAGAGAGGGCAGAGCAGAGCAGCGGGTGGAGGGCCGGGCTGGGGGAGGAAGCTCCGGGCAGGCTTCGGTGAGGGCAGGAGCAGGGCTTCATCGGCCCAGGGCTGATGACCTGGAGGAAGGAATGGAGTGCTCCCTCAGCAAGTTTGCTGATGCTACCAAACTGGGAGGAGTAGCTGATACCCTAGAGGGCTGCGCTGCCATGCAGAGGGACCTGGACAGACTAGGTGGTGAGAAAACTTATGAAATTCAGCAAGGGCAAGTGCAAGGTCCTGCACCTGGGGAGGATTAACCCCAGTCACCAGTACAGGCTGGGGACTGACCTTCTGGAGAGCAGCTCTGCAGAGAAGGACCTGAGTGACAAGTCGACCATGAGGCAGCAATGTGTCCGTGGCCAAGAAGGCCAATGGGACGCTGGGGTGCGTTAAGAAGAGCATCTCCAGTAGGTCGAGGGGGGTGATTCTGCCCCTCTACTCAGCCCTGGGGAGGCCGTATCTGGAGAACCGTGTCCAGTTCTGTGCTCCGCAGTCCAGAACTCCCTCCGCAGAGGGATGTGGAGCTACTGGAGAGAGTCCAGCACAGAGCTACAAGGATGATGAGGGGCCTGGAGCATCTGCCCTATGAGGAGAGACTGAGAGAGCTGGGCCTGTTCAGCCTGAAGAAGAGAAGGCTGAGAGGGGAACGGATCACTGTATAGAAATACCTCAAGAGAGGCAGTGAGGAGGAACGGGCGGCCTCTTTTCAGTGGTGGCCACTGGCAGAACTAGAGGAAAAGGCCACAAACTGAAACATGAGAAGTTCCACAGGAACTTAAGGAAAATTTTCTTGACAGTGAGGGTGACAGAGCACTGGAACAGGTTGCCAAGAGACATTTTGGAGTCTCCTTCCTTGGAGATCTTCAAAACCAACTTGGACTCAATCCTGTGCCACATGCTCTGCATGACCCTGCGTGTGCAGGGGGGTTGGACTGGATGATCTCTAGAGGACCCTTCCAACCTTAAGGATTCGATGATTCTATGATAGGTAGGCTTAGGCTAGGTGAGGCTGGGCTTCAGGCTGCCAAAAGTCCTTGGAACGAGTGGAAGGTACCACCTGCTGATTGTTACAACCCTGTGACTTACAGGCAAAGAGACTTTCCCTTTGTGCTTCTTTTGCTGACCTCTTCCTTTCATAGAGCTGGTCAGCACCAGTGGGAGAATCTTGCGTGGGGGTCAACCTACATTGCTGAGATAGTAACATGCTTCTGGTTGTTGCTAGCGCTGCTGCTGCGACGCTAGTTTCAATCGTGCGGCTGTTCAAGTTGGAATGGACAGGACGCCATTGTGAAGGGCCCAAAGGAAAATCATGGTGTCACATCAGGTTCCATTGGATCTGAAACTCGTCGCGTATGATGAGCTCTCTTCAGGGAAAGTACTTAGTTTTTCTAGGTTAGAGTTACAGGTCTCTCTGAAATGAATTCAACTGGAAGGAGCCACCTTTCATGCCTTGAATTCATCTCAGCTTGGAGCCAGAAAGAGCTCAGGTCAAGTACGTAGCACAAAGGGCTGACATGCTCCAAGCTGATCTTTGTGCACAGCCAAAACTGCAGAGAAGCTACTTCTTCTCAGACATAAATATGTAAATTCAACAAAGTTCACCCCACGCGCTAATATTTTAAGGAATTTCTGTTTCCAAAGCTAGACTTTATTGCAGCCCTTTTGCCCAAGTATCAAGTGATTCTTCCCCTGCAAAACAAAATTGATAGGACAGAGACCCTAGCAGCAAGTTTCTCAGCTCAGAGCGAGGAGGCTCTCTGCAATGTGGCAGCTCTAGCAAGCCGGCACAGTGGCAGCTCCTGACAAAAGACTTGCTGCAGCGCCGAGCCCCTAAAGGGCTCCTCGAGCATCCTCAGCAGCTCTGAGCGCCGGCACCTCCTCTGCACTCGCAGCACGTGCAAGCCGCAGTCCTGCTCACCACGGCCTGGAGACCCTGTCCTGCGCCCACTGCTCAGCTCCCCGGAGGCTCTCGCTGGGATTACAAATTCCGAGCCAGCAGCACCACTCTGCACTTCAGGGAGCGCTTGGGATTTTGTATTTCCTTCCTTCCTTCCTTCCTTGCTTCCTCCCTTCCTTCCTTTTTTCTCAGCTGCCAAACATTCACTTCTAAATGCAGCTCTCGTCACAGAATTGATAGGGAATATTGCATTTCTTTAGCCCTTAGACTTTGGGTGGTATTTACAGACTCTATGGCCAACTGATTCTCTCACATTTAGCTCGTTACAAAACAGGAGACAAGAGCACTGAGAACGGCACAGGGTTTTGAATAAGAGGGCTGCTAAACAGCAACTGTAAGGTAAAGTCCATAACTGTTTGTTATGGACTAGAAGTCTTGGACTGAGAATCTTTGCCAGTTTTTGAATTCTTTGCAGCTTTTCTTTTGTGCCTTCTTAGAACTGCACGAGAGGTTTGAAATTGACATGGGACAGTAGAGCTTGCAAATTTCTTGCAAGCTTCAGGCAAGGAAGAGCTTCAAAGCAGGAGAAATGCATGAGCTGAAAATGATGGTGAAATAAAATATCGGAAATGGCTGGAATTGTTCGACATTGAGAACGGGGAGGTTCAGCACAAAACCACGAAGAAACTTAAGGGAATGAAGAAGAGATGAAGTGAAGCAACATACAGATTTACTAGAGAAGAAAACAGAAGAAATGCAGAATTTGAAAACGATTGTGAAATGCAATGCCAGGAATAGTTGGAATTGTCCCACATCTGACAACAGGGAGGCTCAGCACAAATCCATGAAGAAGAGAGGACCTGAAGCAACATTCAGTTTTAATAAGCAGGAAAGACAAAGAAATGCAGATTTTGAAAACGATTGTGAAATACAATGCCAGGATTAGTGGGAATTGTCCCACAGCTGAGAATGGCAAGTTTCAGCACAAAGCCCCGAAGAAACTCAACGGAATGAAGAAGAGATTAACTGAGGCAACATACAGATTTACTAGAGAAGAAAAGAGAAGAAATAGAGAATTTGAAAACGATTGTGAAATACAATACGAGGAAGGATTGGAATTGTCCAACACCTGACAACAGACAGGTTCAGCACAAAGCCACGAAGAAGAGACGACCTGAAGCAACATTCAGTTTTAATAAACAGGAAAGCCAAGGAAATGCAGATTTTGAAAACAGATGTCAAATACAATAGCAGTAAGGGTTGGAATTGTCCAACAGTTGAGAATGGGGAGGTTCAGCACAAAGCCCCGAAGAAACTCAACGCACTGAAGACGAGATTAATTGAGGCAACATACAGATTTACTAGGGAAGAAAAGAGTAGAAATAGAGAATTTGAAAGCAATTGTGATATACAATGTCAGGAAGGGTTGGAATTGTCCAACACCTGACAACAGACAGGTTCAGCACAAAGCCACGAAGAAAGTGAACGGAATGAAGAAGAGATTAGCTGATGAAACATTCAGATTTACTGAAGAAGAAAGCAGAAGAAATAGAGAATGTGAAAACAATTGTGATATACAATACCAGGAATGGTTGGAATTGTCCAACACCTAAAAATGGGGAGGTTCAGCACAAAGCCACGTAGAAGAGATGAACTGAAACAACGTTCTGATTTACTAAACAAGGAAGCAGAAAAAATGGAAAATATTAAAGCTATTGGGAAATACAATACCAGTAATAGTTGGAATTGTCCAACACCTGACAACAGGGAGGTTCAACACAAAACCACGAAGAAACTCATTGGAGTGAAGAAGCGATTAACTGAGGCAACATTCCGATTTACTAGAGAAGAAAACAGAAGAAATGCAGAATTTGAAAACAATGTCAAATACAATAGTGGTAAAGGTTGTAATTGTCCAACACCTAACAACAGACAGGTTCAGCAAAAAACCACGAAGAAAGTGAACGGAATGAAGAAGAGATTAGCTGATGAAACATTCAGATTTACTGAGGAAAAAAGCAGAAGAAATAGTGACTTTGAAAACAGTTGTGATATACAATACCAGGAAGGGTTGGAATTGTCCAACACCTGACAACAGAGAGGTTCATCACAAAGTCACGAAAAAGAGACGACCTGAAGCAACATTCAGTTTTAATAAGCAGGAAAGCCAAGGAAATGCAGATTGTGAAAACAATTGTCAAATACAATAGTAGTAAAGGTTGGAATTGTCCAACACCTGACAACAGACAGGTTCAGCACAAAACCACGAAGAAACTCATTGGAGTGAAGAAGAGATTAACTGAAGCAAAATTCTGATTTACTAGAGAAGAAAACAGAAGAAATTCAGAATTTAAAATGATTGTGAAATACAATACCAGGAATGGTTGGAATTGTCCAACACCTGACAACAGAGAGGTTCAGCACAAAGCCACGAAGAAGAGACGACCTGAAGCGACATTCAGTTTTAATAAAAAGGTAAGCCAAGGAAACGCAGATTTTCAAAACGCTTGTGAATTACAATGCCAGGAATGGTTGGAATTGTCCAACAGTTGAGAATGGGGAGGTTCAGCACAAAACCACGAAGAAACTCATTGGAGTGAAGAAGAGATTAACTGAGGCAACATTCCGATTTACTAGAGAAGAAAACAGAAGAAATGTGGAATTTGAAAATAATTGTCAAATTATTGTCAAATTGTCAATACCAGGAAGGGTTGGAATTGTCCAACACCTGACAAGAGAGAGGTTCAGCACAAAGCCACGAAGAAGAGACGACCTGAAGCAACATTCTGTTTTAAGAAACCGAAAAGCCAAGGAAATGCAGATTTTGAAAACGATTGTGAAATAAAATACCAGTAAGGGTTGGAATTGTCCAACACTTGACAACAGAGAGGTTTATCACAAAGCCACGAAGAAGAGACAACCTGAACCAACATTCAGTTTTAATAAACCGAAAAGCCATGGAAATGGAGATTTTGAAAACGATTGTGAAATACAATGCCAGGAATAGTTAGAATTGTCCAACTATTGAGAATAGGGATGTTCAGCACGAAGCCACGAAGAAACTCATTGGAGTGAAGAAGAGATTAACTGAGACAACGCTCCGATTTACTAGAGAAGAAAACAGAAGAAATGCAGAATTTGAAAACAATTGTCAAATACGATACCAGGAAGGGTTGGAATTGTCCAACACCTGCCACAGGGATGTTCAGCACAAAGCCATGAAGAAGAGATGAACTGAAGCAGCATTTAGATTTACTAAAGAGGAGAGCAGAGTAAATGCAGAATTTGAACATGATATTTTCTATGTTTTCTTTCATGGTAGTATGCTGACCTATTAAAGGAAACTCTTAAAGAACTCTGAAAGCGGTCCAATCTTAAAATGTCTTTATTACCTTTTGCTTAATTACAGTTGCTGAGACAGGGGCTTTAGTAATTAGAGGACAAGGATAGGGAACTTCTTTCAGTAACTCCTGAGGTTGAAAATATCATCTACTTACCTACTGTAGCAATTCTGCCCCACAGTCCTTATTTCAGTTTATCACACATTTGAGTCTCTTCCTCAATGTCACTGCCTTGACACTCATTCCCACTGGGATTTTAGCAAGAACATCATGCTACTTTACTACGGCAAGAAAGAATCACAGTAAGTTTTTTTTTTTTTTTCCCTTTCATCTGGGCCAGAAGAAAAAGAACAGAAGTTACTGGTTTCTATTCCACAAATTTGATGTCAAAGGGAAAAAAGAAAATCCACAAATTCAGATATTTCTCTAGTACATACCAACAACTTTTAAGGAGAGTTACGTATTTCTCCAAAATTATTTTGCTACATTCACTTAAGTGGAGCCTGCTTTAGATGCTGGGAATAGCAGGTAGCCAAAGAAAATATAATCTCTAAAAGAATAATTTCTTTCAAGAATAACTTATTATTCATATAGCTTATATTATTTATATTGCCTATATACAGACAATCATCAGGAGGTTTTTTCTTAAACCTAATTCTCAAAAGAAAAAAAAATCCCCACCAAAATTCTTCCCTCAAATAACTTCCCCCTCAAAATAATTCCCTTTCAACACCCCCCAAGAAAATTCCTAACAAATAATTTTCCATAAAGAAACACTAAAAAAAAAATCCGTTCCAAAAAACTATGCCTGACCAAATATTTCCTTCTGATTTTTTTTCCCATCCAGATCATTTTATCCTCTGAAAAAATCACACAAAACACACACACAACTTTTATTTTTCGACAAAACCCTTTCCCTTCCAATAAGGTTTTCCGCTCCAAAGGCTGTTGCAGATGGCTCGGGATTGGGCAATAATCACGCAAAATCAGGTGGCTACGTCAAGCATTATTTCAGGTGAAAGCACATAAACAGAGGAGCAAAATACGGATAGCTGCTCACAACTTAGTACTTGCTAGCAGGATACTGAGCCTGAACATCCTCTCGAGCTGGTGGATTGGAGGGTTGCTGACAGGCTCCCAACTTGGCGGGCGTCCCTGCGGAGACAACGTAGACCTCGGTGTTCGGTGTCTCCCCGTTCCCCTCCCCGCACTGTCTTTTTACGCACGGTGCCTCCTGCCCCATAAGGCCAGTACGTGCCAGGAGGCAGGCGGGGGGGCGGACAAACTCCACCCTCAGCCACATAACCTTCCCTCCCGGGTGCGCAAGCGCGCGTACCGGTATGGGGTCCTAGCCCTCAGTCTGAGGGTCCTGCCTTCCTCATCTTCCTCCTCCTCCTGGTGCGGCTGACCTTCAAACTGGGTTAGAGGACATCTGCGGTTAAGCTGGCTGCAAGCCCAGTCCAGCAGCCACCTTCAACTGGTTTTGGACGGAGTTGGCTGTGAACATGGCTGAGCAGCCGCCTCCGTGTTCCTTATCGTTCAGCCCAAATGGGCAAACATCTTATTTCTCAAGGTCTGGATTCTGTTTCGCACAATAGTCTTATGACCTTACAGAGCATAAATAATCATAAAAATATCTACCTCCTATACATGCCGCCCCGTGATCTGTAGAGGTCAACCTATTGTAGCGAAGCACCCGAAGAGATAACATTTTCATAGCAGTTTCAACCATACCTCGTGTCAGCATCATTACACAAGGGATACAGTACATAACACAGACAAATACAGCAAATAGAAATAATAGCCCCAATAGCAGTTTCTGTAGCCATGGCCAACCCCACTTCCACTGTCCGAATGCATTCCAGTCATCAGCATCTCTCAGTTGATGAGTCAGATCCTGTAAGGCCTGGATCTGGCAATGTATAGACTTGGAGTGGTCGCTTGGATTCATATAGCACATGCCTCCTACCTCTTCACACCCATGGCCATGCATAAGCAATAACATATCTATGGCAGTGTGGTCTTGTACAGTTGCGTGCTGAATCGAGTCCACTTCTACTCACAATGAGGACAAAGCTGTCGTTGTAGCATTGCTGGACTTTGCTAGCCAGCATCCCAGTCTGCACAACGTGGCCAATGCTTGCTCGGCAGCGATCCCCGGAGCCAATGGCGACGCTATAATATTTTTCTCTGTTGTCCCAAAGTCATTTAGGTTGGTAGAGGCGATAGACCCAGACAGATGCAACCATTTTAAGGGAAAGTTCCTTCAAGGTGTCATGATTGCCCTGGGGATTCAAGGGGACTTGCATACCCCTTGGCATCTCCAGAGCTCTGGTACAGTGCAAAGGATGAATGGGAACATTAAAAGGCATCTTCTAAAATTGGTATGAGAAGCTAAGATGCCATGGAGACGACTTCTACCATTCAAGAATGAGAACAAAACCTAGGGGAGACATTTAACTGTTCTCCTTTGAAAGAATATTCGAGATTCCCCACCCTACTAACACCCAAGCTGCCGGGAAGGTAGAGATGAGTGATCAATATGTGGGCAGAATACTTTCCCGTGTAAAGTCTCTCCAACAGGAAGTCCAGCTCGCACAGATCCTGCCCTTGGATTTTGCATGACCAGGACATGGGTTCTTGGTCAAAAAGCGGAAAAAGCACCACTGGCAGCAAAGTGGAGTGGACCTTAGAACCACAGAAACATCAGTCAAGACAGCTGAGCATGGATGGCCATGATGCCTGAAATCTGGACTTCTCAGTTGAAGGAAAAGGATGGAAAGCCCCGGATAACTCTCCTTAGAGCTGTAACGCTGTCTGGGGTTGGGTCAGGAGAATAAATGCTGGGTCTGTGGGAGTCCAGGAGGATAGGAAGACTAGCCATGGCTGCCAGCCCTATGGAACCCAGGTGCTTACTTAATAACTTATGCAGAGTTCACTATGCTTCTAAAGATGGGTGTAGAGGTTTGTAAAAACAAATATTGAAAAAAAAAGAAGAGAGGGAGGGATTGAGCAGAATACACAAGTTTCTGTATTCACAAATAAGGGGACTTCCCCACAGTCTTTGGCTGATGAGTGAGACAAAGGAATATATGCAGGAGAGGAGACTGAGCGGAGCCATGAGTGAGTGGGACAGGAGAACATATGTCAAAAGGAGGGTGAGCTCAGGTTGAGAGCAGATGGAAGGAGGCAGGAGTTTGGTGTAGGCAGGCCGGGAAGGACGTAACTTCTGAGCACCTTGGCCAACGGAGAAAAGGAGAGGGCGTCCCTCACTCGAGAAATTAGGATAAAAGGGGGCTGCATTCTCCAGCAGTTGGAGAGACCCCACAGGAATATGCCCGGTGGACTCTTCCTTTATTCAAATAAAGTTTTAAGATTCCTCTGTCTCCTTTTTGGACATGCAGCTCTTGACAGTGAGATTTTCCGCACACAAGTTACTTACACTGTTGTTTTGCAGAATTAAATTAGCCTGTTAGTAACCACTGTTAATAAAGGGAACATTAAATCCACTCACATTCTCAATATTGAACAATGCTGACCATAATAGAACGGGAATGTAAAAGATCTTTGTGCAAGTATTCTGAGAGACCAAATTATCAAGTGGATATAGAACTGTATGTAACAACCATACTTAGAAAAGCATTTATAGAGTCTAGTGAAAAATGAGCTTCAAGCTGAACAAATTCTGCAAGGCATTGCAATATCAAAGAAAAAGACAGCTTTCAAGCCATGAATTTGAAGGAAAACTAACATTTTGCAGAGGCCTTTTCTGATACTTCTATGCCTCTTTTTCATCATAGTTCTTCTTGATAACATTCAGATCTATTTTTAAAATAAACTCTTTTTTTCTTTTTTTTTCTTGATAATGTGCCAATATTTTGTGAGAGAATTAATTATTCCTGAAGTGATTTAAAAGACTCAAATACTTTGTCATCTTTTTCCCCCCAAAATCCTTCCCATTCTGGCATGATGCATGTCACATGCCTAAAAGTGTGGAGAACTACAGCATAAATCCAAAAATTATCTTCATTTCCTGATATACAGTGTTAGGTCCGGTTTTCGAAACGACAGAGAAAGAGGCAAACACCATCGATATTTTGTGCTTTTAATAATAGGAGAAAGATAATAAGTATTACCAGCTAGCTGGGGTCCGGGCTTTCCCACGCAAGGGTCACACCACGGACCCCGACTACTTCGGTCGTCCCTCTTTTATACCGTTTTCACCCCAAAAATGTTCCCCCCTCCCGTTTCTCTGTTCTACTTTCAAGTTAATGTTATCTATATTTTATTGCTAACTAGGACAGGCAACCCCTCCATGCGGAACCTCCTGACTTGCCATTTTTTAGGAGTCGTCCTTGTAGATAGGCAACCCCTCCATGCAGAGCCATCTGCCATGCCATTTATCAAGAGTCCTTGCATTTTGAGACTAAGTATTGACTAGCTTATTAGTACATTCTACATTAACTATTTAATCCCCATTAGTACACTCTACATTAACTATTTAATCCCTACATTCCCCCCTTTTTCTTTTGCTAATATCAGAGAATCCTTTCTCGATCCTTCTGAGTTTGTCGCATGAACATTATATGTATAGAATTAACTCGGTTTGTAGCTTTTTCCATTAACCCCATTACACATTTCCACATTATACAGATACACAGTAACAGTAATAACAGAATCACAAATATGCGCAATCCTTCTTTTATCAGTCCTGATATCCATCCAGGTAGTTCCCCAAACAACGACTTTAGCCATCCGTCCATCAGTCCTTCTTCCCGTGTTATCTTCTGAGTGTGTTCCTTGAGCCAGCGCAATTGTTGTTGAATGCATGTCGCAGGCTGTTCCGATGGAGCAGGAGTTGTTGCAATACCTCGGTTGTCACATTTGCTTGCTTCTCACTCCAACAGGCTAACTTTGAAAGTTCTCTTAACGCGTTTCCTGCTGCAGCTCCTGGTACAAAGATAGCTAAGGCAACCCGCGCAGTTACAGATATTAATTGTACATTATCATTACATTCCAGTGTTAAACCAAGGGAACGCTTTTGCCTTCTTTGTTCCTGCTTCATAGTTAACAACAGGGCTATCATTGCCAGTTGCCCTAAATAACACGGTCCCCCATAGGCATTCTTAGGTATTCCCTGCCACGCTCTATTCCCACAAATTAAAAACACTCCATCTGGCAAGGCCTTAACGGTATCATTATTCCATAGTAAATCTGTACTCTTATGTACCTGTCCTGATAGATCCCCCCAATATGCTCCTAAGGGTAATCCCGCACGCAGGGAATCGTTGTTGTAACCCGTCGACTGTCCCATTTGTCCCACAGAATGTCCCGTTTGCATATATGGGACCGCTACCACCTGGGCAGTTTCTCGCTTAGTGGGGAAGGCCTCCACCCACCCCAAGAATGTGTCTACTAATACCAATAAATATCTATACCCATATTTACCTGGTTTTATTTCCGTAAAACCTACTTCCCAATGCCTTCCAGCTTCACCACCCTTTTCCCTTATACCTTCATGTACCTTCCTGACCCTCGATGGTTTCATTTCCTGACACGCTTGACACCTTCTATTATCTCTCTTAATATTTTCTTCTGATCTTGGAATCTCAACCCGAACTTTTCTATTAACAGTCCCATTTTTCTTTCCCCCAAGTGTGTGGTACTATGTAACTGCTGCGCCATCCTCTGTCCCATCCGCTTGGGAATTAACATTCTTCCTCCTGTATCGTAATCTCCTTCTCCAGCACTTTGTTCTTCAGTTCCACTCTTTGAGCCGAAGTGCCGTCTGGTAAACGCCGGCTCCAAACTATTTCTCCATTCTGATTTACCACGGCAGCTCCCGCCCTTCTTTTTCCTTGGTCGACCAAGCTACTTCCATCTGTAAACCACACTTTTCTTCCTTGCATTGGCTCATCCTTCAAATCTTCCCGCACTGTTGTAGTTTCAGCTAACACCTCCTGACAATTATGCACAGGTGTTTCATACTCTGGGTTAGGCAGGAGAGTGGCTGGATTCAAAGTCATTGGGGATGTATACATAGTTCTTCCTGGGTTTAAAAGCAAGGCTTGATAATGAGTCAGCCTAGCATTTGTTATCCATCTTTCAGGTGGCTGTTTGAGTAATGCCTCTGCGTAATGAGGAGCTGTTACATACAGCTTTTGCCCAAACGTGAGTTTGTCTGCATCCTTAACCATTAACGCCATGGCTGCAATAATTCTAAGTCATGAGGGCCACCCTGCGGCAACTGGACACCACTCTCCTTTTCCAAGGGCCTTGATTCTGCATTAACACTCCCTTGGCAACTCCCGCATTTTTGCTCACATATCTGGGTCCGGGAGTGCAAGTGCAGGGGCCTCTAGCAGGGTTAATCTCAGTTCCTCAAAAGATTTTCTCATAGTTTCTGTCCACTGCCAGTCCGCTTCTCTCGACTCGCCTCATACAGAGGTTTTGCTTTTTCTGCAAACCCAGGTATCCACAAACGGCAGTATCCCACCGTCCCCAAAAATCCTCGAACCTCTCTTGGAGATTTGGGTTCCTGAATCCGAACGACAGTCCCTTTCATGGCATCAGTTAGCCATCTCCTACCATCTCGTATCTTATATCCCAGATATGTTACTTCCGGATTACATAGCTGAGCTTTCTTAGCACTTACTTGGTCTTGCAACAACTTCCTCGTACCTTCCTTGCACTTCCTTTTTCGTTCTTGCCGCTAGCAGCAGATCATCCACCTCTCCTGAATTCACTCAAATCTTCCTGCAGTATTTCATTAAATAAAGTCGGTGAATTTTTGAACCCTTGTTGTAATCGGGTCCAAGTTAACTGACTCTTGTATCCGCTCTTGGGATCTTCCCATTCAAAAGCAAACATTTCCTGGCTCTGTTCCATCAGGGGGATGGTAAAAATGCATCCTTTAAGTCTAAAACCGTATACCATCCCATATCTGGTGGCATTGTACTTAACAGAGTATATGGATTCGGGACTGTAGGATGCACATCCTCCACTCTTTTGTTAACTTTTCTCAAATCTTGAACTGGCCTGAAATCTCCTCCGGGCTTCTTTACTGGCAATAGAGGAGTATACCACAGAGATTTGCATTTACGCAGAATGCCAGCTTTCAGTAGCCTTTTAATATGGTTTGCTATTCCTTGTCGAGCTTCAGGGGTCATTGGGTACTGTTTAGCCCTAATCGGGTGAGCTCCTGGTTTCAATTCCATGACCAGAGGAATTTTACTTTTAACTCTTCCTACTCCCGAATTCTCTGCCCCTACTTCTGGGATTTCCCTCATCCATTTTTGAGTTTCTGGTCCAATTTCTTCCTTCCTCTCTTTATACAGTCTGTATTCGTCCTCTAATCTAGCGGTCAGGACCTGTATCGGTCGTCCTTCCCGGTCATTGATTTTTATTCCATCATCCTCAAAATATAACCTTACCCCTAATTTAGTTAAGAGATCCCGGCCCATTAAGGGTACCGGACTCTCCGGTATATACAAGAAAGAGTGCATGATCTGTCTATTAGCTACATCTACTTTCCTTTCTGATGTCCACCGATACCCCTTACTCCCATTTACCCCTTGTACTCGAGTTTTCCTTGTCGATAGTTTCCCCGCTGCTTTATTTATTACTGAGTATTCAGCCCCTGTATCTACTAGAAATTTTACACTTTTCCCTTCCATTTCTAATTCTATCTAAGACCCGGGGAAGGGTTCCGAGTCCCGGCCCCTTCAGTCGCTATCTTCATTTGCTACCAGTAAGCTAGGTGACCCCTTTTCTCCTTTTTCCGAACACTCGTTTTTCCAATGTCCTTTCTTTTTGCAAATTGCACATTGATCCCTTCCTAACCGTGCCCCAACTCCTCTGGGGGGTGGTGGTCCCCTTCTTCGCCTCCCTGATTTTTCTCCTGCTTCAAAAAATCTCCTAGCCATCTCCCTTTGATTTCTCCGATTTTCTTTTGCCTGATATTCCCGATCTTCCCTTCTCACTCTTTCCTGTTTTTCTTCTGGAGTCTCCCTGTTGTTATACACCTTTTCTGCTACTTTTAAAAGATCCTGTAAAGCTTGCTCCCCCAACCTATCAATCTTTTGCAATTTCTTTCTTATATCTGGGGCAGCTTGATTTACAAATGCCAAGATGACAGCTGCCCGATTCTCATCCTTCATAGGATCTAAAGGAGTGAATTGTCTAAACGCCTCTAATATCCTTTCTAAGAAAGCGGCAGGGCTTTCTTCGGCTTCCTGCCTGACAGCAATTACTTTAGTTAAGTCACGCGCCGCCGCCCGCAACCCTGCCATTAACGTTTGCCGGTATATTTGGAGACGCTCCCTACCTTCAGGTTGTTCAAAATCCCACGGTGGTCTTACCAATGGGAATCCCTCATCGATAAGATTCGGTTGCCCGGTGGGTCTCCCGTCGTCTCCCAGCACCAACTTTTGTGCCTCGGTCAGGATCCTCTCACGCTCTTCGGTTGTAAACAGTACCTTTAAAAGCTGCTGACAGTCATCCCAGGTAAAGTTATATGTAAACAAGATGGATTCTAATAAATCAATCAACGCCCCCGGCTTCTCGGAAAAAGAGGGGTTTTGACTTTTCCAATTACACAAGTCACTAGAAGAGAATGGCCAGTATTGATACGTACGCTGTCCCTGAGGCCCTGTTGTTCCAATTGCTCTAACTGGGAAAGCTTGAGAGGTGCTTGACACATCTCCCTCGCCTCCCCTTTGGTGCGATCGAGTCCCAAATGCTGGGCGCCTGTCTTCCCCTCCCTCCCTCCTTTGATCGCTACTACTCACCTCCCTTGGTGCCTCAGGCGGAGGTGCGTAAAGGGGGGATTGTGCCCACTTTCTTCATCCAATATTTCTGGATATAAAGTCGAATCTGATAATGCCGCCTTTTTCCCTTCCTTTTTCATTAAGTAAATTGATCTGGGTGTCCTTCCGACCCAGGTCTCATTATAATCTCTTTTACTTTCCTTACTAATTCTAAATCTGAACTTCCCTCTCGGCCAGCCTACGTCAAAACTTGGCCATTCACTTTTACAAAATATCTCCCATCAGTTTTTATACACTTCTACAGATAAATCATGTGCCCGATGCTTAACATATCCAAAATGATTTAACATAAATGACAAAGGGGCGGATTTCCCTTGTCCCATTGTATCAAGCTCGTCGCTTAAAACCAAAATTAATTCAACTGGCAGTAAACCAGTAAGGGCGATTATTAACAGAATTCGCCCTTCCCAAACCGGTCTCCTTTCGTTAAGGAGAAACGGTATACCCAACCAACCTAACCAACCACCCTTCCTTTTCCTGGGAGTCCGAGGGACGTCTCCCTTCGGGCTCCAGCCGACAATCCTTTGGTGCGTCCACCTGGATTACCGTCGGCTCACCACCACACCCTGAGGCCTCCCTTAACTTATTATCTTTCTCCATTTTTTTCTTCTTTCTCGTATTCGAATCCCGGACGAGCCCCCAAATGTTAGGTCCGGTTTTCGAAACGACAGAGAAAGAGGCAAACACCATCGATATTTTGTGCTTTTAATAATAGGAGAAAGATAATAAGTATTACCAGCTAGCTGGGGTCCGGGCTTTCCCACGCAAGGGTCACACCACGGACCCCGACTACTTCGGTCGTCCCTCTTTTATACCGTTTTCACCCCAAAAATGTTCCCCCCTCCCGTTTCTCTGTTCTACTTTCAAGTTAATGTTATCTATATTTTATTGCTAACTAGGACAGGCAACCCCTCCATGCGGAACCTCCTGACTTGCCATTTTTTAGGAGTCGTCCTTGTAGATAGGCAACCCCTCCATGCAGAGCCATCTGCCATGCCATTTATCAAGAGTCCTTGCATTTTGAGACTAAGTATTGACTAGCTTATTAGTACATTCTACATTAACTATTTAATCCCCATTAGTACACTCTACATTAACTATTTAATCCCTACAACAGAAATAACATCAAGCTAGAAGAACGCTTCTGCATTAACAGGATAACTGAAAAAACACTGTAATGATATCCATCTAAAAGGAATTCTAGAACAGCAGTTACTGAATTCCATTCATTACAAATAACACTATAAAGCCACGAATTGGAATCAATTTACACGCTGACACCTGAGAAATGTATTGTTTGTATTTTTCCATCCTGTGCCAAGTGCATAGAGGTATTGTCTTTCATTCATTTCTCAAAAATACAAACATCTCTTCCTTGAAATTCTGTAAATATGATGGCTTTACAAGTATACGCAAAATAATTTTCACAAGCTTGTTATGCACTGTTATCAATGTTCTTCATATGTAGATTTTATTGCGTATTTCATTGTTAAATTCCTACAAGCAGTAAAAAAGAGACCTGATTTACAGTGTTTCCATATCTGTTGCAGAAGAACAAATACTGGCATTGTGTCATTAATACAGAACTTCAATACAGAACTGCTACTTGTTAAAAAAAAAACTAACATTGCCCTATATAAATAACAAAATACATAAAAAAATACATGAAGAACAAAATACTTTACCCAGACAACAGGTTCATTTCTATGTCCACATTTCTGTTTCCATGGGGGAATCTGAAAGTCATAAGTAATTTTAAATAAAGATTAACACAAGTGGTTCTTTGCCAGGCGACACATCGCACCCACTTATACCTGTGCTGCAGAAAAACAAAACAAAACAAAACAAAAAAAAACCACAGCATCAGTTTTGACATTTCCAGAGCACTCAGCGGCCAACAGCACCGCCTAAATATACCATTCTGCTACAGTGGCAGGTTACAGGAAAGATGTGTTGTCTTACAAGCAGCTCCGAAAGCATGAGATAAGTAGGGATCATCAATATGGATCAGTACAGGGTGATCCATAGGCCTCCTGTCTGGGCCAGCTGCCAGGCCCCAGAAGCCCAGGCACCCCAAGGCCTTTGAGGCAGCCCCAAGTGCTTCTAGGGCTGCCTTTAACCACAACCCACCGGCCTCCTCTCACTGGAGGTGAGAACTGCACAGAATTCCTCCAGGGGGTACTGATCCCAGCTTCGGGTGTAGCCACACAGCTTCCAAACACCTTCCTCACCCCGCCGCCCCATTTCATGACCTCGCTGCCATTTCATGTCCCCGCCGCTCTGCGCAGGGGCAGATGCTCCTGAAGTTGTCTTCATGTGAAAATCTTTTATTCTGAGGAGAAAACAGGAGCTAAAAATGTTTTCAGATCTGAAAGCCTGTTGTCATCTCGGGACTCACTGATTTAGAAAGAAAATGCATGGGTGCATCACAGGGTAAATGAATAGCAGAAATTACTTGCTGGGAGGCTGCTTGAACACTGGCTCGTGTTGCCAGGAAAGACTGTGGTGGGGTCTCAGTCCCTGGATATCTGAGAATGGCTGAGGTCGGAAGGGACCTCTAGGGATCGTCTAGTCCAACCCCGCTGCTCAAGCAGGGTCAAAGCTGACAGGACCTGGCCCCGGTGACGTGGGCAGGGGGCTCCAGCCCTGTTTAATACTTGCCTTGTGTCCTTTTTTTTTTTTTCAATAGAGAGAGGAAAGCAAAATGGTGTTTTCCCCACTAAGGGCAACTTTTCCATTGGCGGTGTGGAATAGCACTGTTTCTGGGTATGGGGCAGGCCGCATAGTGTTGGCCCATCCCATTTACAACCCGTCTCCGCGGGTGCTCAAGGCCGGAGCTCACCATACCGGGAAGCTGCAGCCATCCCACGGCTATTCCAGGAACTGCTAAGGACCCGGGACACGGAGCGCAGGGGCGGCGCCTTTAAGGGGTGGTTCTGGGAGAGCCCCGCCTCCCAGCAAAAAAGGGCAGGGTCGGCGCCCCCCTCAGCCAATCAGGCGCCGGCAGAACAGGCGGGCCCAATTTGGAGACGCGCTAAGCAGTGAGAGTGGCGCTGCGCTGTGTCCCTCCGCCCGCGGGCCGGGACTAGCGGCCGCGGAGAAAAGAGTCCGCGAGGGGAGGCGGCCGGCGGCGCTCGGCGGGGGCAGGCGGGAGCCGCGCGGGCTGGCGGCGCGGCGGGGAGCGGCGGGAGCGGCGGGAGCGGCGGGCAGGAGGCGGCGCGGCCGCGAGTGGAGCGGAGCGGGGCACGGCGCGGCGGAGGGATCCGTGGGGAGGGCCACGGCTGCGGCGGAGCGGAGAGCACCGCACCAGAACTCGCGGTGTCGCCGCGTGCTGTCCTGCGCCATGGCGGTGCCGCCGTCCCGCCGGGCAGGGACGGCAGTGACCAGTTTACCCCGCTGCGCGGTGGCCCTCGCGCCCGGGCCCGCCGCCGCTGCGGATGGCGCCAGGGATGCGGCTGCAGCGGAGGAACCAGAGCCGAGAGCGCAGGAGCAGGGGGTGAGCGCGGCGGGAGGGCGCAGGCGGCTGCAGGAGGGCGGCCCGGAGCGCGGGAAGGGGCCGGCAGCAGCCCCAGGGCAACCCCTCGCCCCCCGCCTCCAGCTGTGGGACCCCTGGGACAGGGCCGCCCGCAAGGGAAACCTGTGACACAGTCCAGGGAAATGTGTAGAGTTACCCCCTGGGGTGCTTTTAAAACAAAGCAGTGTTTAGAAATCATCTTTACTTTGTACTTAATTATGTCAGTCATTTGCATAGCGCAAAATGGTTAATGTTATTTTTTTTTTTAAACAGCCTAAGGGCAAAACCTTGGAAATCACCAGCTTGCATGGTTCTCAAGGGGGTTACATATCCGTGCTGTCTACATCTCAGTGTTGTTACCACTTGTAAGCGAACAATTTCAGGTGGAAAAGATCATTGTATTTTAATGCATCTTTCCAAATCTGCCAGCCCCCCGTGTTCCTCACAGGCGAGGCTCTTCCCACTGGGATGTTCCACATCGCCGTGGTGACGGAGGGCCCCAACGGATCCAGACGCAAACCGTGCTCTTCCGCGGAGCCCTGCCCTGGAGCCCTGCGTGTCTGCCCATTAATTTTCGGAAAGACAACTTAAAGGGGATTGACACGGATCCAGTGAACATGAGTGCAACTGTGGCTGGCATCAGCGCAATGCAGATAGCTAGTGTGGTAAGCGATTTAAGTTGTTGTGTTAGAGGGATTTTTCCAGGGTTTCTGATGGAACCTTTTGTAGGCTGCAGCTTTCTTTAATGTGTGAAATTATTCTGTTGAATTGATCTTTAGGTGCGATTTGATGGGATGGGTGGTCTTTCCGACCACATTGCAGCCCTAAAAGAGATGGTGCTTTTTCCAGTGCTTTACCCAAAAGTCTTTGAGAAACTCCAAATTCAGCCGCCAAGGTAACACAGCTTTACAAAATGCTAATTCCGCTGTTTTGGGGAGGATATTACACTGAGGCATCAATATGTTTGTTTGTGCTTCAAACATTTGGACATTTTTTTTTAGTAGTGAAAATATTTTATTTAAAATGTATAAAGTCTTGAGCATGTGCAGGTTCAAAATGTCAGCAAAGGCCTTGGCATGATTGAAGACCTGGTGTATGGTGCTTGAAAAAGGGAGTATATTAGACAACTCTAATTGAAGAACAAACTAGTATTATAAAACTTGGAGCCCCAGAAGTTGGCTCTTGTTTGTCTCCCTTCTGCCGTGGTCCCTTGTGGTGCCTGGGGGCCGTTTTGGACGTGTCCTGCTGGACACTGCACTCTCTCCAGAGGAGAGCGGGGGTCTGAGTTTGTTAATGCCCTTGGTTAACTTTGCTTATTGGCATGTGACATCCCTTAGAAACACAAAACTTCTCCTGCTCTGACTGTTATCACAATTTGGCTGTTACTGCAGTTGTGGATATAAAGTATTTTGGTTCGGAGGAGGGGGTTGATCATCTTAGAGATGGGGCTTGAAATGGGATAATTTTGTTCTATGTGAATCTCTCTTTATTACAGAGGCTGCTTATTCTACGGCCCCCCAGGGACTGGAAAGACCCTGGTTGCCTGGGCCCTTACCAACGAGTGCAGCCAAGGTGGCAGGAAAATATCCTTTTTCATGCAAAAAGGTGCTGACTGCCTCAGTAAGTGGACAGGGGAGTCGGAGCGCCAACTTCATTTGCTCTTTGAGCAGGTAAGGTTGCAGTGTGCTCTGGCAGAGCTGGGACTGTAATTTTTTGTGATGAAGATTTTTTGGAGGAAGACTTGCCCTTTTTTTACTTTTATTTATTTATTTATTCTGTCCATTTCTAAGACTGAAATGGGAACACTGGTGTTCTCTTTCCCAGTGCCTCTGTACTTTGGATTGGAGAGTTGAAATCTTGGAGATGTGTTGGGGAAGATTTAAAAAAACAAACGAACAAAACCCCCAAAATCCTCAAACCACTATTTTTTTCCCCACCAAAACCACAGAGGAGGTTGCACAAGATAATGGCTCAGGTTCAGAGGGAAACAGATGCAGGGGGAGAACACGTCACTCCGTCAGCTCAGTTGTTAGAGATCTCTGTTGCTCTAAAAATCTGCTCCAGTGATGTTGCAACCACAGCGCGTTTCACGCGTTTCCTCTTAGGGTAGCACCGTTTTACTCACGTCATATTCCTGCATCCCTGTTCTATTCCAGGCCCATAAATTTCGTCCTTCCATCATTTTCTACACATAATGTGCTTTATCTTTGTGGAAAGAAGACCAAAACCTGTTTATATATGAAATATTATCCTGCAAACCTGTAGCTCAATTATACTAAATTTCATGTGACTTTAAGCAATAGTTTAAAGGCATTCACTAAGCTTGATATCAGCATAACGTTTAAGTGACCTTCTCTATTTTTGAGAGCCTTAAAATGAGCCCTCTCGCTCATCAGCATCTTAATGAGCAAAAGCTTGTCCTTTCTCAGGGATCACTAGAGAAAATAATGCATAATTTAACAAAATTTACTAGTGCAGCAAAATAGTGTTTTTTTTTTTTTTTTTTTTTTTTGTTCAGCTAGCTCAGTTGTATCAACACTGCTGGCCCTTATGGGTGGGTTGGATACCAGAGGAGAAGTTGTCGTCATTGGAGCCACCAACAGGCTGGATTGGATAGATCCTGCGCGATGCAGAGCCGGGCGCTTTGAGCGAGAATTCCTTTTTAAACTGCCAGATAAAGAGGTAGGAACTTGTATTCAATCCTGGTGCTCATCCAGCAAATCCTTCTTGCTGACAAAGCCGTGTCACAACACGGTGTCGTGGAGCAGGTAAGCGGGAATGCAGCCCCGTGCAGCTCACACACAGGAGCAATATCCTGAGAGACCGTCCTGGTGTGGAGGGTGGACGTGGTGTGAAAGAAGAGGTACAAGCCCTAGGGAACTCCGTTATCTCAAATAAAACCAAGTTTAAAATCAGCTTTTCACTAAGATCACCGTTTCTCAGCAATGAAAAAATGTGTGTATATAGCAACCCAAATTATTAAAAAAGGAAAAGAAATTCCACATGAAGCTGGTTTTTGTTCTTTTGTTCTGGCTATCGCTACTTAGCTACATTTGAGATAATTTTCTTTGAGGAAATACCTTTCTTTTCCAGTTAAGTTTTCTGTTGTTCTTTTTCCCAAAGATCGTTAGGTCTCATACTTGTCAAAACTTAATAATCACTTGCCTTAATCTGTTAATACCACAGATTCTGCCTCTGCCTTTTGACTCAAGATAAGCTATAATGCAAGCACTCTATTTCTAGGCTAGAAAAGAGATTTTCAAGATTCACACACGAAACTGGACCCCTAAACCATGTGACATGTTCCTTGATGAGCTGGCTGAAAAATCTGCCGGTAAGTTCAAAAATCAAGCGAGTTCCTGCATGTTACTAAGTCTGCAGGAGTTGCAGCTTGTGGCACATGGCAGGTGGGAACCAGGGTGTTGCACCTTGCTGCAGAACTAGCCAGGGAGCCAGCTGTGTGTCCTCAAAGCCATCAGAGTGAGATGATTCCAACCACTTACTGTTTTATTTTCTGTCTCTCCAAACAGCGAGTGGCTTTTGGGGCATCCTCCTTGGGAGAAAAGTTTGGCTTAGAAGGTTCAGGAGAAAAGTCTGGCTGATTTGTAACCATGCAAACCAGCTAACAAAACCTCTGCAGTGCAGCAACACTTTTCACGTTTCCTATTAGACTGTTTTAAACTGCATGCAAAGTCTTCGCGTGTTGCACTTTGGCACCTTGACCTTTCTGTGTTGCCACAGCCTGACATAATGCTCCGTTTGATGTTCTGTTTTATTAGGATGCTGTGGTGCTGATATCAAGTCCGCATGTGCTGAAGCCGCCCTCCGTGCTTTGCGACGCCGCTACCCTCAGATATACAGAAGCCCTGAGAAACTGCAGCTTGATGTCTTTTCAATTAAAATAACAGCAAAAGATTTTTTCATGGCTATGGAAAGAATTGTACCAGCTTCACAGAGGTCTGCGGCTTTGCTCAGACAAGCATTATCACCCATTTTTAAACCACTGCTTAATAAGACTTTTCAGAGAATTTTACGAGTCCTGCAGAGAGTATTTCCCCACGCAGAACTTGTCCTAAAGAAGGACCAGCAGCAAGACAGGACCATAACATGTACAGCTGGTTAAAACTACTTGTTGTTTTAGCTATCATCATTTCACCTCATATGAATTGAAGTATTTGTGGATCACACTGGGCGATGTGTGAGATCACGTGCATCAGATTTCCTGGCAACATCCTGCTAGCTTTTCTACCTGGAGAGTTGCTAGGTTCATTTTTATTGGTAGAACAGGCAGAAAGCCACAAGTGCAAGCAGAGACGCTAGGTGACCCATAATTGCTTCCCCTCTCTGTTCTCCGCTTCTACCTTCTCCTCCCTGAGTGATCTTGGAGGATCTTTATGCAGAAGATGTGTTGATCTACACACCCTGGCTTAGGAGTCTTGAGACAAAGGCCAGTTGGTGGCCATCACATTCACTTAATTCCCATACTTTTACTGTGGGACACAGATTCCAGACACACATGGCCTTGTGGGTTGTGTGGGTGTCTAGCAAGTACAGGAGTTGTTGCTGATAATCACATTTCTTTGTTCTTGGGGCAAAAAAGGGACTTTTTGCCAATAAAGAAATATAACTTTTGCAAAACATAAGACTTAGGCGAACTTTGTAGAGCCTTGTGCAATCTCTTTAGACTTGTGGTAGGATCAAGTCTTCAAAAATAGCATTTAGTGTGAGCCCATCCAAGGGAGAAAGAGAGATAAGTGGGTTTTGGGGCTGCTTTGGAAGCTGTATTAGAGTGAGACATGCAGACTATCCAGGCAAGTTAACAAACCCTTCTTGTCTTCCAGATGATATGAACGCTGCTTTACAAAGCGATTTCATCTGGAGTGATGAGGAGTCACTTTCAGCCTTTGAAGATGAGGAGACTTTTGCTGAAAAGACTTGTCGAAAGAAGAAAAACTTCCTTGACTTCAAGAGGTAAATGCCTGTCCCCTTTTAGGTTCAGAATCTTCAGCTTGCTGTGTCTTTGGAAAGAGATTATGCTGCTTGTGTCTTCTCTCAAGAGAAACTTGAAACAGAGCAAATTAACATTTATGTCTTTAATCATCACTATGTGTTTTAAACTTCCTATTTTCTAATTTTGTTCCAGAAATGCTTCTCACCAGCCAAGGTGTCACAGGCCAAGGCTCTTGCTCTCTGGAGAGCCAGACCGTGGGCAAAGCTCCCACTTGGCCCCCGCAGTCATACACGCCCTGGAAAAGTTTCCAGTTTCTACCCTGGACCTGCCAGTTCTGTTTGCTAGTGCCTCATCACCAGAGGAAATATGTGCACAGGTATCTTTTTTTTTTTTTTTTTTTTTTTCCTTCTTTCTTTAATCTCATGAGATTCACTGTCTGTCTGTAAACTGCTCAAGTGAGGTAAGTGAAATTGTTAATGGAGGTGGTCTGCTTTTACTGTCCTTTGCTACTATATTACAACATTTTGACCTTTGATGAGAGATGGACACGTAAGCACAGATGTTCTATTGAGTCGTGCGGCTCTTTAAAAGTTAACTTACATGTACGCAGTCTTGCAATCAGGCAGCAATCTGGATCTCTGTGTAGCTCTACCAATTTTTGAGTCAAATCAGAAATTTTACTCTACTATTAATAAGTTTTGCATGGTGAGGTTTTGTTTGTTTGTTTATTTGTTTATTGGTACGTTGCCTTTATGCACTTCTATTTTATTAGGCCAGTTTGATGTGTAGTTATTTATGAGCAGCCTGTGCTCCTGGTTCATTGCTCTTACCAAAGCTTTCATTTTACTAGTTTATCCGAGAAGCTCAGAGCACAGCACCAAGTATAATTTGTATTCCACGGATCAATGTGTGATGGGAAACGGCTGGCGTTGCGTTGAAAACTACCTTTACAACGTTATTAGAGAACATTCCAGCATTTGCTCCGGTTTTGTTGCTTGCAACAGCAAACGTATCGTACATGGATCTCCAAGATGAGGTATTTCTGTCAACACTTTTCCCAATTCTTTTATTCACTTTAATTTTATGAATCCCTTAAGTATACAAATACTGTCCTCCCTCAAGCAAATGGATCCTTTTATTACGAGGGCACCCTTCTGAATCATGTAGATTTGCTTAGACACGAAGCAGCGCTGAGAACGTTTGTCTCAGTTGTTTTGTGAGTCAAGGGACTCGCTTCCACTTCAGCAGGAAACCTCAAAGGTGGGGGATGTCATCACTCTGTCAGTGCATCGTGTGCTTGTCCATTCCCTGAGCTTAAATTCTAGAGCTTTTCCTCAAAGAAGATATTTTATTTGCCATCCTGACCTAAAGAAATCTAGCCTTTGATCACCAGGAAGATAACATTATTATTATTATTATTATTATTATTATTATTATTATTATTATTATTATTATTATTCAGATCATTATTAAGCTTAATTTAAAAAATCCTCTTTTTGACGTAGTGATCTTTTACCTGAAATGTCTTTCCTTCTCATGCCATAGATACAGGAGTTGTTTATTGAAGATTATGGAGAAGTTTTCGATATCCCGTTGCCTGCTAAGGAAGAGAGAAGCAACTTTTTTGAGGACTTAATTTTAAGTCAAGCTGCTAAACCTCCTGCATCTAGAAAGAAAGCAGGTGAGCCTATTCTATAGATAAAAATTTGCTAACTGTATGTTAACAGCCTTACAGTATTTGTTTTGGTAGTGGGTTTCCTATCAGTAACTGTGTGTGTGCTCCTATTTGAGTGCTGCGGATGGAATAAACTTTTCTGGTTCCCTTAAGCTCGGCAGGCCCTGGAAGTGCTGCCGGTGGCGCCGCTGCCTGAACCTCGGGAACCACCATGGGGAGAAACGCAAGGGGCAGAGGAGCAGGAGGAGGAGTCCCTCCTCATCGGAATCTCATCGGATCTCATCGGAATCACAGAGACCTGGTGGGATAGCTCGCACGACTGGAGCGCTGCCATGGAAGGCTATGTGCTCTTTAGGAAGGACAAGCTGGGAAGGCGAGGTGGTGGAGTTGCTCTTTATGTGAGAGAGCAACTGGAATGCATGGAGCTCAACCTGGGAGTCGAGGATGAGCGAGTTGAGAGCTTGTGGGTAAGGATTAGAGGGCAGGCTAATGTGGGAGACACTGTGGTGGGTGTCTGCTACCGGCCACCTGACCAAGACGAGGAGGTTGATGAGGCCTTCTATAGGCAGCTGGATGTTGCCTCACGGTCACAGGCCCTGGTTCTCATGGGGGACTTCAACTACCCCGACATCAACTGGGAGGACAACACAGCCAGGCATAAGCAGTCCTGGAGGTTCCTGCAGAGCGTCGACGATAACTTTTTGACGCAGGTTGTGGAGGAGCCGACGAGGAGAGGTGGGCTACTGGACCTCGTGCTATCAAATAGGGAGGGCCTAGTAGGAGATGTTAAGGTGGGGGGTAGCCTCGGCTGCAGTGACCATGAGTTGGTGGAGTTCAGGATTCAACGAGGAGGAGGCAGGGCTGTAAGTAGCCTTGCGACGATGGACTTCAGGAGGGCCAACTTTAGCCTCTTCAGAGACCTCCTCGGTAGAATCCCATGGGCTAGTGCTCTAGAAGGCAGGGGGGCCCAAGAGAGCTGGTTAGTTTTCAAGCGGCACTTCCTCCACGTCCAGCAACAGTGCATCCCTGTGTGTAGGAAGGGAGGCAGAGGGGGCAGGCGACCTGCGTGGATGAGCCGGGAGCTTGTGGCAATGCTCAAGCAGAAGGCAGCGGTATACAGAATGTGGAAAAAAGGACAGGCCCCCTGGGAGAAATACAGGAACATAGTCAGGGAGTGCAGAGATGCGACAAGGAAAGCTAAGGCACGTCTGGAAGGCAAGCTGGCAAGGGACGTTAAAAATAACAAAAAAAAATTCTTCAAATACATTAACAGCAAAAGGAAGATCAGGGAAAACGTGGGTCCGCTGGAGGACGGGATGGGCACCTTGGTTACAAATAACACAGAAAAAGCAGAGTTGCTCAATGCCTTCTTCGCTTCGGTGTTTACCAAGGGCAGCCCTTTAGAGCCCCAGGCCCTAGAGGCAAGAGAAGAAGCTGGTGGAGAGGATGACTTGCCCTGGGTAGAGGAAGATTGGGTCAGAGAGCACCTAAGGAAACTCGATACCCACAAATCCATGGGCCCTGATGGGATGCACCCCAGAGTGCTGCGGGAGCTGGCAGATGCCATAGCTAAGCCGCTCTCCATCATCTTTGAAAGATCCTGGAGAACGGGGGAGGTGCCGGAAGACTGGAAGAAGGCCAATGTCACGGCAGTCTTCAAAAAAGGCAAGAAGGAGGACCCAGGCAACTACAGGCCAGTCAGCCTCACCTCCGTCCCCGGAAAAGTGATGGAACGGCTCATACTGGCTGTTGTCTCCAGGCACATGGAGGACAAGAAGGTGCTCAAGAGTAGTCAGCATGGATTCACCAAGGGAAAATCTTGCCTGACTAACCTGATAGCCTTCTATGATGAAATGACCGGCTGGATAGACGAGGGGAGAGCGGTGGATGTCGTCTATCTCGACTTCACCAAGGCTTTTGACACCGTCCCTCACAACATCCTGCTGGGCAAGCTCCGGAAGTGTGGGATAGATGAGTGGACAGTGAGATGGATTAGGAACTGGCTGGATGGCAGGGCCCAGAGAGTGGTGATCAGCGGTGCAGAGTCTAGTTGGAGGCCTGTGGCTAGTGGGGTCCCCCAGGGGTCAGTCCTTGGTCCAGTCCTGTTCAATTTATTCATCAATGACCTGGATGAAGGCACAGAGTGCTCCCTCAGAAAGTTTGCTGATGATACCAAACTGGGAGGAGTAGCCGATACCCCAGAGGGCTGTGCTGCCATCCAGAGGGACCTGGACGGACTGGACAACTGGGCGGTGAAAAACCTCATGCAATTCAACAAGGCCAAGTGCAAGGTTCTGCACCTGGGGAGGAATAACCCCAGACACCAGTACAGGCTGGGGACCGACCTTGTGGAGAGCAGCTCTGCGGAGAAAGACCTGGGTGTCATGGTGGACGACAAGTTGACCATGAGGCAGCAGTGTGCCCTCGTGGCCAAGAAGGCCAATGGGATCCTGGGCTGCATTAAGAAGAGCGTCTCCAGCAGGTCGAGGGAGGTGATTCTGCCCCTCTACTCTGCCCTGGTGAGGCCACATCTGGAGTACTGTGTCCAGTTCTGGGCTCCACAGTACAAGAGGGATGTGGAGCTGCTGGAGAGAGTCCAGCGCAGGGCTACAAGGATGATCAGGGGCCTGGAACATCTGCCCTATGAGGAGAGGCTGAGGGAGCTGGGCCTGTTCAGCCTGGAGAAGAGAAGGCTGAGAGGGGATCTAATCAGTGTATATAAATACCTCAAGGGAGGGAGTGCAGAGGACGGGGATGGTCTCTTTTCAGTGGTGGCCACTGATAGGACTAGAGGAAATGGCCGGAAACTGAAACATCAAAAATTCCATAGGAACTTAAGGAAAAATTTCTTAACAGTGAGGGTGACAGAGCACTGGAACAGGCTGCCCAGAGAGGTTGTGGAGTCTCCTTCTCTGGAGATATTAAAAACCCGTTTGGACGCAGTCCTGTGCCACGTGCTTTAGGTGTCCCTGCGTATGCAGGGGGGTTGGACTTAGATGATCTCTAGAGGTCCCTTCCAACCCTAAGCATTCTATGATTCTATGATTCCCTTGGTGCACTTAGCGTTTTCTTAAGGGATGTTACTCTCAGACTTGCTACTGACGGACGTTTCAAGGTCCTCACAAACCCTGTTGATGCAGATGAGGTAAACTGCCCTGGGTCTGTAATACTGTACTGTCTGGGTGTATTTTTAAGTGCCCAGTGTTGGTGTGCTCTAGCGAAAGGCTTATCTTTAGCACTGCACTAAAAGGATTTCTTTTTGGAGGAGCAAAAAGTGTTTTGTATTTTATTTTGCTGACTCCCTGAGGCTCTTCAATGTCCTTTTTTTGAGTAGTCACTGGAAGCCCTGGTTTCCTCCTAGAAAGTCAGAGCAGCTACCACCAGAGTTTGCCTGGGGAAAGACTTTGAGATGTAGGTATGCTACAACTCTGAAATAAACAGTCAGCTTTCTTTGGGGCTGTTGGAATAAAGCCTAAAGGTATTGCTACGTGTTTGTTGGCTGTCAGTGGTTCCTCTGGGAACAGGAGAAGAGCAGATGTTTGAAAAAAAATTCAAGATTCCGCCTGCCATTTTGTCTCTGGCTCCCCAGTACAGGATCAGCCATAAATGACATGTGGTTTCATCTTCCCCCAAAACTTCCAAGTCCCTCTTTTACTCATTTAATTTACTGACTGTGCTCCTATCTTAACAGACTTATACTTCAGAGTTAGTTGCAATTTTAATACAGCTGTGTATCAGCAAGGGCCCTGTTCCTCTGGGCATCCCTTGTCTTTCCCTTCCAGGCTCTTGACATGTGAATAGTCTAAACAAATAGAGGTGTCCTCACCTAAACTAGCCTTGAGGCTCCTCTCAAGCTCCCAGTAAAGACATAATTAGCTCTGCTCCAGGTATCTCCTCCTAAGGGAGATGCCTAGAGCAGCTGCTTCCAAAGGGCAATTCCGGCAGCGGATTTCCTGCTGCCCAGAGCAGAGCCTGGCTCGGGTGGCTCAATCCAATGTATTTACTGTGATGTTCTGAAGCTGAAGGAAGCAAATCCTGCTCTGCATGTCTGTTCCCTTCGCTGTCCCACACACACTCCCCAGCTTCCTGCTGCCTTTCTTCTCCCTTCCAGTGTGTCTCTTTAAAGCCAAGCCCTTTGAAAGAGCCCTTCCTTTTTCAAGCAGCTAAGTGGTTAATTCCACTATCTGCTCATAATGTCACAAATATTCAGGGTTTGTAAGAAGTCATTTATTTGAATTTATTAAAATAATGTGGGTAGATACTGTGTAAGTCTAATACAACCTCTGAACCCATCTATTTAATTTGTAAGTACCTGATTATATCACAGTTCTTAAACAGCCAATGGACCTTTCAACAATTCTCTCTAAAATTGACTTGCACCAATATCTAACTGCAGGAGATTTTCTGGAAGATCTTGATCTAATCTGTAGCAGTGCCTTAGAATACAAGCCAGATAGATAGAGAAGCTGGAGGTGAGGATAGCTCTTTATCCCTCATTTAGACAACCTTTAAAATGTATAGATTGAGAAGAGTTGTCTCTTTACAATGGCCTTGGGATTAGCTCCCTTGAAACATCCACAGAGAGCATTTCTTGGGATTAGCTCCCTTGAAACATCCACAGAGAGCATTTCTTGCCACTTTAAAAACTGGTGTAGTGTTAAATTATTTAGAGATGAAATTATGTGTAATAGGTGCTAATGAAGATGTAGTGCCTCTGCCTTGATTATTAACTTTTATGTTCTTCTGCCAAAATTATTCACTGAAATAGCTTGCAAAACCTCTTTGGGAAAAGAGTTCATCTTTTCCATATGATCCAAATCAAGGATTTCACTTAGCTAGTGGCAAACACTCAGTTCTGACTGTCAACTTTCAGATTGTCTCATTAGAGACAAAGCTTGTGCTCTGAGAGATGTTGCCCATGCCATAGTGAAGGAAGAAATGGATAAAGACTTGGAACAACTTTGTGAAGAAATGAAAGAGTCTCGTGAGAAAAGAGGTATGTATTCCAACCCTCGGGATTTGAAGACTTGCCTCAGTATTTGTAAGTAGAAACGTGAGACCAACTTTTTTGCTGTCTGTTCTTCATTGCAAGGCTGCAGCTCTTCACAGGATGTGCCATCTCACTACGAGGTGATGCCACAGCAGCCCTCTGTTTCTGGATGTAATAAACAAGATAACAAGTGTAACGAAAGAATAGAGATGCCAGTGATGCCTGGAGCCTGCCCTACAGCACTGCCTAATGGCAAGTTGCTTTTTCTTTTTAGATTTTTTTTTTCTTTTTTTCTCCCCACCAACAGGCTTTCTGGGTGATATTGCTAATGCCATTGGTATCCTTCTTGTGACAAGGTTTCTGCCAGTGGAAACTTTGCCAAGGATTTCACCCATATGTTTTGTGCAATATTCTGTAAATAGAAAGAAGGGTGGGGTTTTTTGTTTTCCTTTGTGGAAGGCATAAGGACAAAGACTGCTTTAAACAGGTTATCTGAATCATAAAACTTTACTGAGAATTTTCTTTATCCTTCAGTTACTTTCTTGAAATGGTCTCTTTTTAACTCTTCCAGGCATTCACTCTGCTTTTGATCTTTACTGGTTTTATAAGAGATTTGAAGAAGAGCTTTTCTCCAAAGGCTTTTTTGCTATTCATCTCTATTAGTTCATGTATAATGAGACAGTAAGCAACTTTACCCAATAGGCAGACAATAGGACTGCAAAGCAAGGCTAAAGTAGGAATTTTCTGGGCTTAAAAGCTTCAAATCTAGTTTAAAGTCTTGAATAAATTTAAAAATCTAACAGCAAATGGACCACATGAACTTGCAACCTTTTCTTTAGACCTACATGTGTAGTGAGATTTGTCAGTACTTTCAGTTCTTTGATTGTTTTACTTGACATACGAGGAAGATAAGAAGAGCCAATTTTAAAGGAGGAGCTGCTTTGCTTATATTTTGGGTTGTTTTTTTCTAATATCTTATTGCAGTTCTGTCCAAAAGAAAACGCAAAAGGAACAATTGCACTTCCAGTGGTGAAACAAAGAGGAGAAAGATTTTGCAGTGGAGTAAAGTGAATAGAAGTGGAGAAGACCAAGAGGAAGTAGACAGTGATGGAGAAGAGTTCCTGGAAAACAGTGCTTCTAGCATGTACCAGACTGAAGGTGAGTTCATAGGAGGTTCTCGTGTGGAAGAAAGCCACAATAGTCTTCCACGGCAACAGACAAATGTCTATGAAAATAAACATGAAACAGAAAACAAGAGATTTTTCCTCTGTGACTAAATCTGGCTCTGAAAAGAAAAGAGCCCAGTTTTCTCACAATTCAGGGCTAAGAAATTGAAATGACACTTTGGATTCCCAAAATACAGCAAGTTTCCGAGAGGGTGATTCGAAAGGTAAGCGAAAGGTCCAGCAGACCAGTTAGCTCCATTTTGTTGTTGAGGGGTTTACATTAGCCTCCTTTAATTTCATTCTATTATTTCTTTACAAATCACTGCACTGTGTTGCTTCCATTAAGATTCTGTCCCTCTGATTATGCAACCAAACTAATTTTCTTAAGCTGCTGCTCTTCTGATTCTGAAATCAATTTTGTAATTCTATGTCCTGGCAAACCAACAATCATTTGCTTTCTTTTATGGCACGTGCATCTTTATGATAACGAGCAGCTTGGGATAAAGAGCTGTAACTCGGCCTGTGTAGATTTAGTCACGATGTGGCAGAGATGACTCGCATCCTAATGCTTGCTTCAAATGGGAGATGGGTTTTCTTAAGATTCAACTTCCTTAAGTAGGCAGTGCTGTAATGGTAACGTTTGACTATTGCTTTTTTCTCCTCTCAACCCTGGGCTTTTCACTCCCACTGCTTTTTGATCTTGGTTCCTATTTTCTATGTAGGAGAAAGTAGAAGGCAAGTATTTCTCAGTGAACAAATATCAGGGAACGGTAGAGAAAGATTGGATGCCACTTGTGGGATAGCTGATGGATAGCCATGTTCCGGAAAAAGAGAAATCATGACTTAAGAAAGTGTTTTCATCCCAGAGACTTACATGCGTCATGAGAGTCTGGCCGGACGTCATGAGAGTCCGGTGGGAATTCCTGAATTACCTAGAAAAAATATACGCTCTCCTCAGCCAGTGCATTTACAAGCACCAGAATTATTATGACAGAACTAAACTCATTATGGTAAATTTTATATATGTTTTTAATGGTTATATATAGTATTCTGTCATGGTTACACAGTCTGCATGCCCTCTGGATATCATGCTTATTTCATATTCATTGCTTTAGTGCTTAGCTGTCATGTTATAAGACTTACTCATTTCCGTTTGGAAGACATTTACCCACATTGCAAAACCATTGTTATATTTGGCATAACTCTTTTCAGTTTCAGCAGGAAAAAGAGATTGGACGTGAAGAACTTCTTTACTGTGAGGGTGACAGAGCACTGCAACAGGTTGCCAAGAGAGGTTTTGGAGTCTCCTTCTGTGGAGATCTTCAAAACTTGCTTGGATGCAGTCCTGTGCCACGTGCCCTAGGTGTCCCTGCTGGAGCAGGGGTGTTGGACTAGACGATCTCTAGAGGTCCCTTCCAACCTCAACCACTCTGTGATTCTGTGACAACGGTTCCACCCACCCAGCTCCTTCAAAGCAATTAACCTTGGAGACTGTGGATAGCTGGTCTTGCTATCCACAAGTGTATCCAAGGTGTAGGGGGACCATGAAAGGAGGGTGCTCTTCTCAGTCTGTTACTTCCTCTTTCTCCCCCTCCTACAAGCAGGCAAACATTTGCAGATGTCTTCAGGAGGCATCCACCACCCAAGCCGGGCAATCCCAGTGTTGATTTGGTTTAGATATGCTGGAAATGGAGTCTTCAGGTCCAAAGAAGCCATGAGCCCACTCGTCCCTGAGGCGCTTGTGTGTGAGAATAGATGAAATTCTTGGTCCCTCTGCAGTTTACCTTGAAAAGAAGGAGCCTCTTTGCTTAGGCACTGGTATCTCCATCTCTTCCCTCGCATCTGATTGAGAGGTAGAACGGATGCTCTGTTCTCACTGTGCAAAAATGGGGATATTTTGGATTCAGGGAGGTCACGCCTGACAGACGTTCCCTTCTCATCTGGTATAATGCCACGTACTAGCTTGAGAAGGGAAAATATTTATGTTATCCCAGCACTTGTGGGCTTCTGGAATTTAACGTTGGAATGCTCAAATTAAATGTGCCTGGATTTCTTTGTTTCCTCCCTTTTTCTTTAGCTCTAAGTACAGTTCTCTCTTCTTCTGAGTGCACTGGGCAAGTAGCAAAGGTAAATTAATTATGGAGCATCCACCAAGTAACTTTCTCAGCTTTTAGCTGTGGTTGCTCAGGGAGGATCTCTTCCGAACTGTTGAAACAACTGTTGCTCCAGGCTCTGTATCCTCTACTCTTTTGGACACATAGGGATGTCTCTGAAGCTACAGAGAATAGAGAAGCATTGTGATGCTTTTAGCACATGATATAGCTAAATATCACCAACAGGGGAATGTGTTTACAGATGCTTTAACTTTGTGTGAAGAAAGAAACTATCAGGTTCTTAAAATTTTTATTTGTGCTTATTGATAATTTGTCTTTTCTTTATTATCAGGAAATGAAGAAAATCATTAGGAACTTCTACTGTGCTTCATAATGTGATCTTCAGAACACTTCACTTCTACTTTATTTAAAATAAAATTTTAATTGCATTCTCTTGGTAGCTGTGTATAGTTCAGTAAAGAGTACTTCTAAATATATTACATACATACAGATATGGATGTATAAGGCATATATGTATATAAAATATATATAAAACAAATTAAGATATTTTATAGCTGTATTATAAATATTACATATTTTAATAGATATAAATATATAAAATACGTATAAAATAAGTCTTAAGATATGTTTTTATACATCCATATTTATAAAACAAATATTTTTTTATTGTTTGAATTTATTGTTAAAATAGGTTTTTATTAAAAGTGAAACAGCATTCGAGTTTGTCTGTTTTAATTGTAGAATAATTTCAGCAGTAAAAATCTTCCTTGTTCCTGGTATATTAAGTAGATCATGGGAAAGTTTACCTCCTTTTTGGTTAATCAGTTATATAACTGAGGCAAACAAGAAAAATGCATAGTGAAGAAAACAGGAAGCTCTCATCTTGCCCTGGCTTGATCTCCAACTTAGCTGGCTGCTGCCATGAATTGAGAAGACTGGTCTGTATGGATCTTAGAGAATAGGATGGTTTTCCTTTTTTTAAAAAAAAATAATAATAATAATAAACAAAAAAGAATACAACAAACTGTGCAGTAGGGGTGAAGCTGAGAAATTACGAGAATGATGCCTGAAAGTAGCTTCTGAGAAGCCCGAGAGAGTACACACTGAACACGTCCAGTTTTGCTTCCCTCCTCGTTTGCTTTTTCTGTGTCCTCGTGTTTCTCCTCTAGCTGGGCTCTGCAGGCTACATTGCTGGGATGCTAAATGGCCCACAAGAGCAAGCAAGCGTTGGCTCTGCTTCCCAGGCCGAGCTAAGGAGCTTCTCCCACCCCTGAGACACGAGGCCTCACCTGCAGAGTGTACAAATTCACTTCTTAACCATTACTAGAGCTACTTGTCTCATATATTCTGGGTAAATCAGGGCAAAGCATGTGCCAGGTAAGCTCTGTGTTTTATATCTCAGTTGTTTTCTTGGATGGGTTACAGATGCAGGCTTTGTCCAGGCTTCACTTAAGCGTGGAAAATAAAATGTCCAGATTTCTAAAGTGGATGCCTGTAAGTGAAGTGAAGGCAATTCTTGTCTATTAGTGCTTTGTGTGAAAGCCACGGGCCTGCACATGCGTGCACCACTGGGCACCAGGAAGGTTTCCTTGCATCTCCAGGGAGAGGAGAGGGAAAAAATTATAGAAGCAAAAATCTGTTTCTTAGCCCTTGAAGATGGTGTTGAAATCCTGACATCTTAAATGCACCTTTCACCAGGGAGTCCATGTTGGTTCATTCTGTGGTAACAGGGAAACTTCTTACACTGAAAAAGAAGGGACAGGGCGGGAAAGGCAGACCCAGAAACAATCTTCTGATAAAGCTTTTGCACTTCAAACTTTTGGTTCAACTTTTTTTGTACTGCTGCTCTCAGCAGGAAACTGTTGCTATGGTGTTTTAGAAGTGTATGTGTATAAATGGGCAAATAGCGGTGGTCTTCCCTCATGTGATGCTGTGGGGGTGATCCTTCCTAAAAGTCACTCTCTGTTTCTTCCTACCTCTGCTGCTGTTCCCAGAGTTGGGTGTCTGACCTCAAAACCGCATAACCCTGTTAAAAACAGCAAGGAGAAGCACATCACTGCAGGAAGAGCGTGGGGCAAGAGCTAAAAATAAACCCTAAACTAAATCCTAAAACTCACCCTGTGAGTGCGTATTGACAGAAGAGGTCCTCTCAGCTCTCAACAGGTATATACAGAAATGTTTTTTGGATCTGTATGGCTTTTCCCACCCTAAATCTTTAATTCTGGGCCAGTTCGTTAAAGGCCATGGGTGGTGGGCCTGGGCCCTCCCAAACTCCCCTCCCTGCTGACAGACGCGGGGGAACTGCTGCAATCTCGGACTCGTGACGGGACAGCCATTTTTTGAAAACGGAATTATATAAAAGCACAATAAAGAACATGTATCATGCTGCTATCGCACATGGCATGGGACATAACACCTAGCAATGCTCAATGTCCAACTGTGCAATCTTTGCATGTAAGTTTTAGTCGTCATGCCATCGTTATCTCTAGCATCTCTTTATCTCTATCTTTATCTATTATCTTTATCTATTATTTATATCTCTAATATCTCTTTATCTAGCCGCTTCCTAAGCTGATCTTAGGTCAAGACTGTGTGTAAATGGGAAGAGTCCTGCATTATAGCAAATCTACCCATCCCTGCTTTTTATGCTGGGGTCAGCGTTGTACTGCACAAAGCTTCCTTTTTCAGGTGAAACTTCTAATTGTGAACAGAGTTGCTGCATTAAGAAAGAGGTATTGCTTACATTCTAGCTACTCTATGAACAGTTCTTCTAGCGGTATTTATTTTTCTTTCATATAGGGTTTTTTTTTTTAAAAATGAAATGCTTGATGTTATTAGCTGCCCTGTAGATAGGGGCCTTCAGTAGTTCATATGAAAAAGAACCACAAGTTTTTAGTACGCACATCCTCTGCTACTTTCCATTTCACCCACAGCAGGTTCAAGCAAGAAGAACAAGAACAGGAGGAAGAAAGCAACTGCAAGATGGTAGAGGGAGTTCTGCTGGTAGAGTCGGCAGGGTTCATTCCAGGAAAAGAAAAGGAGAACCTGCAGGATATTCTAGCTCACCCACTAAGAGAGAGGGATACACTGCTGAGAATAGGAATATACAACCAGGGAGACCCTACTGGCAGGGAACTTGATTGTCAAATGAGAGGCTCTTGCAAAAAGGAGGAGCACTAGATGAAAGTACATAGACAAATTGGCATAACTCAGTCTTCAGCGCTGCCCTCGCGTGCCCACAAATCAGCGCTGCTTCTCTGGCACATCTAGAAAGCAGAACTGTGAGTGGAGGGGGCAGGAGCGCGGCCGCTCTGACAGCTCCTCGAGGGTGGCACACGGCATGGGAAGCTCCTGCAAACAGCAGGTTGAGCGGGAGGCAGCCTTGTTCTTGGAGCCGCCCTTGAAGATGCTGCCTGCATCAGCCCAGGTAGGACTGGGGGAAGCAGCCATAGCAACATGAAAGCACAGGATGTCATTATTGAGACGCTACTGGCTATTAGACTGCAGCCACTGTTTTCAAGAAACAGAAGCAGAGACCAGAGCACAACCGCAGGCAGCAGCACCCGCGGGGCTGGAGAGCGCGTGGGGCCCCGCGTGGGTCGGTACTGCAGAGCGGCCGGGAGGAGGCGGCGCGCATGCGCCCTGCGCTGCGCAGGCTCCCTGCTGCCCCCCGCGCTCAAGGAGCGAGACGGCCATGGGGGGTGCGCGCATGCGCCCTGCGCGCCGCCGGGCTCGCTGCTGCCCTCGCGTGCCGGGGCGGAGGGGCTGCAGGAGCGGGGCTGTGCGTGTGTGCAGCGCCTCGGGCGGCCCTGTGTGGCGCAGGGCGCATGCGCAGCGGCCGGCAGGTGTGCAGGTGTCCCTGGAGGGCTGCGCTCGGGCCCCGGGACGGGAGGAGGCGGAGGGAGGCCGGGGAGCAGTGAGAGCAGGGGCAGTGCTGGTGGAGGACGTGGCCGCAGGAATATATTCCCTGGAAAAGTGACTTTCATCGACATTTTCATTTCACATTCCCAGGCCAAATGAAGGGGGTCGAAGCGCGTCTGAGGCGGATGTCATGTGTGAAGCGCATGGAGGCGTTTCTCCTGTTGCCATTGCCCTGTGTTCCGCGCGCCCGCATGCCCATACGGCGGGGACGTGGGGGCTGCTGCGCCCCGATGGTGAGGCGTAGCGCCGCGCGGGCCGCAGCTCCTGGCTGCGCTGTGGGGGCTGCGGGCAGGGCGGCCCCCGGTGAGCGAGCAGGGCTGGGAGGGCCGGGCCACGGCCTGGCCACGACTCCTGGTTCCCGGGGCCGAGAGGCCGAGGAACAGGAACGTGCGCGACGCGGCTGGGTTAGCGCCTGCGGTGCCTGGGGTGGGCTCGGGGGAGCGCAGCCCTGTGCCATGCAGGGGAGCGACTCTGGCGTGTGCTCGGCCTCCGCAGCGAGCTGAGGTCTGACGCAGCGTGACGGGCAGGCTTAGTGTTAAGAGCAGGAGAAAGCCTAGAGCTCCGTGGGGAGCGGCGCCAGAAAGGGCTGCCTGCAGCGCGGTATCCAGCCTGGTCCTGGGACGCCCTTTAGCTTGGAGGCAGATCGGGGAGCGGTGGCCTCAGCCTCCGGAGCGAGCTGGGGTTTGGCGTTCGGGGCCACGTGGGTGACTGTCGCTCTTTTCTTCCGAGCTGCCTCTCGGCTCCCTCCGTACATGCAGGATGCAGCCTTTCCAGGATAACCCTGCTGCGCGGGCACCCATGGAGCGCACGAGCATCTAAGGGCCGACCTGTCGGCAGCGCTAGTGCTGAGGAGTGTGCTCGGCCGTAGGGCAGTGGCTGCAAAAGTGACTTTGCTCTAGCAGAGAATGGGGCTTACACAGATCCGAGCAGCAGCTCTGGAGCCAAAAGGGCCGTTTGCCCAGTACCAACTGGGAAAAGCAGTAAGCACTTTAGTGTTGTAAGACTTTTAGAGGGGAAATTGATTTTGGAAGGGAAATGATTTTGACAGAGAAAGAAAATAGGAGTGGGTGGGTAACTTTTTCAGAGGATAAAATATTTGGAGGGAAACCAAATCACAGGGAGACATTTGGCGGGGGGGAACATTTTTTGGAAGGAATATTTTTCAGGGAATTTTTAAAGGAGGAATGGGAAAATGGTTTGGGGGAAACTTTCTTGCAGGTTGTTGAGAGATAATTATTTCGGTGGAGGGAAGTTATTTGAGGGAAGAATTTTGGTGCAGTTTTTTTTTTTTTTTTTTTTTTATGAGAATTAGGTTTTTAAGAAAAAGCTCCTGATATTTGGGTATGTAAAGGCAATATAAATAATATAGGCTCTATAAATAATATTTTGAAGGAAAGGTATTCTTTTGGAGATGGTGTTTTTTTTTTGGCTTTGTTTTGTATTCCCAGCATCTGAAGTACGCTCCACTTAAGTGAACGTAACAAAATAATGTTGGAGAAATATATAACTCTTCCTAAAAGTTGTTGCTATGTACTAGGCAAATATCTGAATTTGGGGATTTTGTTTCTTTCCCTTTGGCAACTCTGTTGTCAAAGAGAAGCCAATAACTACTGCTGTTCTTCTCCCGAGACAGATAAAAATAAAAGCTTTCTCGTGGTTCTTTCTTGTAGTTGTAAGGTAGCATTATGTTCTTGCTGAAATGAGTGGAATTGTTGGAATGAGTGTCAAAGCAGTGAAATTAAGGAGACCCCAAATGTGTGATCTCCTGAAATGAGGGCTGGGGGGCAGCATTGCTCTGGTGAGGCAGTAGATGGTATTTCCAACCTCTGGAGTTGGTGGAAACAGTTCCCTGTCCTTGTCCTTTGAATTACTGAATCGCATGTGTCAGAAATTCTAATGAAGAAAAAGGTAATGAAGACCTTTGAAGTTTGGCTAGCCTTCAGTGTTCTTTAAGTGTTTCCTTTAGTAGGTCCAGATACTACTTTGAAAGAAAAAGCAGACAATATACCAATGCTTCCTCTTGAAAAGCTGGCACAAGCTGCACCGTTTAAATAGCAATGTTGAGGGTGTTAGTAATCTTAGTGCCTTGAGTCATTTTGTTCTTCCTTTACAGAGCTCCTATAGCCACCAGTAAATTCTGCTGGGAGGATCCGTCAGGGAGATTTCCTACAGAAGGGATGAGGGAAGACGGCTTTGGGAACGGGAGGAATGCGCCGTTGTGGCCTGCTCAGTGCCAGGACGCAGCTGGGGCCTTCGCTAGCGGCGTTTTCATTTTCGCATGTCCCAGTTTGAGCTGCTGCTGCTGATGCCAAAGGAAGTCGTGCAGGTGGAGCGCCGCCAGCTCAGCAGGGCCCGTCAAGCAAAGAGCAGGAAAGAGCAGGTGAGAGCCGGGCACGGCTCGGTGGGGATCAGGCCCCAGCCCACGGGGAAGAGGTTCTTCCAGGTCTGCAGTAGGCATGGGAGGCAGGGGCTCCCCTTAGAGTGGGTCAAAGAATTGGATGTGTGAATATTGGAGAATTTTGGGGCAAAAGTCGTCTCTCTCTTCCTGTTAAGGTAAGGCATAAAAGGGGTGCATGCTTTGGGAAGAGTTCCTGTGAGTGTTTTCGGCGGGGCGGGGGGGCTTAATTTGGCTGCCTAGCCGAGGCGTCCGGCCTCGGGGAATTCTGTGTGCGTGGGCGAGCTCAGCTCAGCACTTAGTGCCCAGCGTGGCCTGCAGCGGTGCCGGCAGGCTGGAGTTAACGCTCCGCTTCCCGCTGGGAGAGGCTGGTTTCAGAGCTCGTGTGTGAGCAGGGTGGGCAGAGCAGGGGGTCCTAGTGGTGCCCGTTTGTGGTTCTGGGATTCTTGGTGCCCGCCTGTGGTTATGGAGCTGCCCCTGCTGCTTCTTGGTGGGGATGGGCTCTTGCTTTTTCTCTTTGAGTAGAGGGTTATAAACTCCGTGTTTTCAGGGGAACAACTGGGGAACAACAACAAAAAAACACTATATGAAAAAAAAAATACCTCTAGAAGAACTGTTCATAGAGTAGCTAGAATGCAAGAAATACCTCTTTCTTAACGCAGCCACTCTGTTTACAATTAGAAGTTTCACCTGAAAAAGGAAGCTTTGTGCAGTACAACACAGCATAAAAAGCAGGGTTGGGTGGCCTTAGGCCTAGATTTGCTATAATGCAGGACTCTGCCCTTATATACATGGGCAGTCCTGACCTAAGATTAGCGTAGGAAGCAGAGCCAACGCTTGCTTGCTCTGGTGGGCCATTTAGCATCCCAGCAATGGAGCCTGCAGAGCCCAGCTAGAGGAGAAACACGAGGGAACAGAAAAAGCAAACGAGGAGGGAAGCAAAACTGGACGTGTTCAGTGTGTACTCTCTCGGGCTTCTCAGAAGCTACTTTCAGGCATCATTCTCGTAATTTCTCAGCTTCACCCCTACTGCACAGTTTGTCTTTTGTTTTTTTTAAAAAATGGAAAGCCATCCTATTCTCTAAGATCCATACAGACCCATCTTGTCAATCGAAGGCAGCAGCCAGCTAAGTTGGAGATCAAGACAAGGCAAGACGGGAGCTTCCTGTTTTCTTCACTATGCATTTTTCTTGTTTGCCTCAGTTATATAACTGATAAACCAAAAAGGAGGTAAACTTTCCCATGATCTACTTAATATACCAGGAACAAGGAAGATTTCTAATGCTGAAATTATTCTACAATTAAAACAGACAAACTCGAATGCTATTTTACTTAAAATAGGTTTTTATTAAAACAATTTTTTTTTATTGTTTGATATGTATATTTGCTTTATAAATATGGAGGTGTAAAAGACATATCTTAAAACTTATTTTAATAGATATAAATATATAAAATACATATAAAATATGTAATATATATAATTATAGTACAACTATTAAATATATCTTATTTGTTTTATATATATCTTATATACGTATATGCCTTATACATCCATATCTGTATGTATGTAATAAATATATTTACAAGTACTCTTTACTGAACCATACACAGCTAACAAGAGAATGCAATTAAAATTTTATTTTAAATAAAGTATAAGTGAAGTGTTCTGAAGATCACATTATGAAGCACATTAGAAGCTCCTAATGATTTTCTTCATTTCCTGATAATAAAGAAAAGACAAATTATCAATAAGCACAAATAATAGTTTAAGAACCTGATAGATTCTTTCTTCACACAAAGTTAAAGCATCTGTAAACACATTCCCCTGTTGGTGATATTTAGCTATATCATGTGCTAAAAGCATCACAATGCTTTTTTTTTTTTAAAGAAAAATGGAGGAAACAAAGAAATCCAGGCACATTTAATTTGAGCATTCCAATGTTAAGTTCCAGAAGCCCACAAGTGCTGGGATAACATCAATATTTTCCCTTCTCAAGCTAGTACGTGGCATTATACCAGGTGAGAAGGGAACGTCTGTCAGGCGTGACCTCCCTGAATCCAAAATATCCCCATTTTTGCACAGTGAGAACAGAGCATCCGTTCTACCTCTCAATCAGATGCGAGGGAAGAGATGGAGATACCAGTGCCTAAGCAAAGAGGCTCCTTTTCAAGGTAAACTGCAGAGGGACCAAGAATTTTATCTATTCTCACACACAAGCGCCTCAGGGACGAGTGGGCTCATGGCTTCTTTGGACCCGAAGACTCCATTTCCAGCATATCTAAACCAAATCAACACTGGGATTGCCCGGCTTGGGCGGTGGATGCCTCCTGAAGACATTTGCAAATGTTTGCCTGCTTGTAGGAGGGGGAGAAAGAGGAAGTAACAGACTGAGAAGAGCACCCTCCTTTCATGGTCCCCCTACACCTTGGATACACTTGTGGATAGCAAGACCAGCTATCCACAGTCTCCAAGGTTAATTGCTTTGAAGGAGCTGGGTGGGTGGAACCGTTGTCTTCAAGTCCAATCTCTTTTTCCTGCTGAAACTGAAAAGAGTTATGCCAAATATAACAATGGTTTTGCAATGTGGGTAAATGTCTTCCAAATGGAAATGGGTAAGTCTTATAACATGACAGCTAGGCACTAAAGCAATGAATATGAAATAAGCATGATATCCAGAGGGCATGCAGACTGTGTAACCATGACAGAATACTATATATAACCATTAGAAAACATATATAAAATTTAGCATAATGAGTTTAGTTTTGTCATAATCGTTCCTTGTAAATGTACTGCCTGAGGAGAGCGTATATTTTTTTCTAGGTAAAAGATGTTGAAGGTCCTTGTCCTCTTAGTGACAGAATCCAGAAGATGCTGAAAACAAAATGGAGACAACACGAGTTGAAAATAGCACGAGACCTTCTGCAAAAGCTCTTGAAGGCTTCAGGAGCTAAACAGTCCCATCACAGCACAACTGACTGCCAACACTGTCCAGGAGCTGTGCGTGGAGTGAGGCTGTCGGAGTGGACCCACACACAGCAACCAGGCAAGTGGAAATACTGCCCACAACTGCCCAGCAAACTCCGCCTCCCTCACAGCAGTGAGGGGAGAAAGTTCCCTACCTTGTTCTAAAGAAAACTGAAAACAGACATACCACAAGCTTGCTGTAATCCATCACAACGGGGGGATCCGGCTCCTCAGGAATTCCCACCAGACTCTCATGACGTCCGGCCAGACTCTCATGACGCATGTAAGTCTCTGGGATGAAAACACTTTCTTAAGTCATGATTTCTCTTTCTCCAGAACATGGCTATCCATCAGCTATCCCACAAGTGGCATCCAATCTTTCTCTACGGTTCCCTGATATTTGTTCACTGAGAAATACTTGCCTTCTACTTTCTCCTACATAGAAAATAGGAACCAAAATCAAAAAGCAGTGGGAGTGAAAAGCCCAGGGTTGAGAGGAGAAAAAAGCAATAGTCAAAACGTTGCCATTACAGCAGTGCTTACTTAAGGAAGTTGAATGTTAAGAAAACCCATCTCCCATTTGAAGCAAGCATTAGGATGTGAGTCATCTCTGCCACATCGTGACTAAATCTACACAGGCCGAGTTACAGCTCTTTATCCCAAGCTGTTCCTTATCAGAAAGATGCACGTGCCATAAAAGAAAGCAAATGATTGTTGGTTTGCGAGGAGATAGAATTACAAAACTGATTTCAGAATCAGAAGAGCAGCAGCTTAAGGAAAATGACTTTGGTGGCATAATCAGAGGGACAGAATCTTAATGGAAGCAACACAGTGCAGTGATTTGTAAAGAAATAATAGAATGAAATTAAAGGAGGCTAATGTAAACCCCTCAGCAACAAAATGGAGCTACCTGGTCTGCTGGACATTTCGCTTACCTTTCGAATCACCCTCTTGGAAACTTGCTGTATTTTGGGAATCCAAAGTCTCATTTCAATTTATTAGCCCTGAATTGGGAGAAAACTGGGCTCTTTTCTTTTCAGAGCCAGATTTAGTTGCAGAGGAAAAATCTCTTGTTTTCTGTCTCATGTTTATTTTCATAGACATTTGTTTGTCGTCGTGGAAGACTATTGTGGCTTTCTTCCACACGAGAACCGCCTATGAACTCACCTTCAGTCTGGTGCATGCTAGAAGCACCGTTTTCCAGGAACTCTTCTCCATCACTGTCTACTTCCTCTTGGTCTTCTCCACTTCTGTTCACTTTACTCCACTGCAAAATCTTTCTCCTCTTTGTTTCACCACTGGAAGTGCAATTGTTCCTTTTGCGTTTTCTTTTGGACGGAACTGCAATAAGATATTAGAAAAAAACAACCCAAAATATAAGCAAAGCAGCTCCTCCTTTAAAATTGGCTCTTCTTATCTTCCTCATATGTCAAGTAAAACAATCAAAGAACTGAAAGTACTGACAAATCTCACTACACATGTAGGTCTAAAGAAAAGGTTGCAAGTTCATGTAGTCCATTTGCTGTTAGATTTTTAAATTTATTCAAGCCTTTAAACTAGATTTGAAGCTTTTAAGCCCAGAAAATTCCTACTTTAGCCTTGCTTTGCAGTCCTATTGTCTGCCTATTGGGTAAAGTTGCTTACTGTCTCATTATACATGAACTAATAGAGATGAATAGCAAAAAAGCCTTTGGAGAAAAGCTCTTCTTCAAATCTCTTATAAAACCAGTAAAGATCAAAAGCAGAGTGAATGCTGGGAAGAGTTAAAAAGAGACCATTTCAAGAAAGTAACTGAAGGATAAAGAAAATTCTCAGTAAAGTTTTATGATTCAGATAACCTGTTTAAAACTGTTTTTGTCCTTATGCCTTCCACAAAGGAAAACAAAAAAACCCCACCCTTCTTTCTATTTACAGAATATTGCACAAAACATATGGGTGAAATCCTTGGCAAAGTTTCCACTGGCAGAAACCTTGTCACAAGAAGGATACCAATGGCATTAGCAATATCACCCAGAAAGCCTGTTGGTGGGGAGAAAAAAAGAAAAAAAAAATTCTAAAAAGAAAAAGCAACTTGCCATTAGGCAGTGCTGTAGGGCAGGCTCCAGGCGTCACTGGCATCTCTATTCTTTCGTTACACTTGTTATCTTGTTTATTACATCCAGAAACAGAGGGCTGCTGTGGCATCACCTCGTAGTGAGATGGCACATCCTGTGAAGAGCTGCAGCCTTGCAATGAAGAACGGACAGCAAAAAAGTTGGTCTCACGTTTCTGCTTACAAATACTGAGGCAAGTCTTCAAATCCCTAGGGTTGGAATACATACCTCTTTTCTCACGAGACTCTTTCATTTCTTCACAAAGTTGTTCCAAGTCTTTATCCATTTCTTCCTTCACTATGGCATGGGCAACATCTCTCAGAGCACAAGCTTTGTCTCTAATGAGACGATCTGAAAGTTGACAGTCAGAAGTGAGTGTTTGCCACTAGCTAAGTGAAATCCTTGATTTGGATCATATGGAAAAGATGAACTCTTTTCCCAAAGAGATTTTGCAAGCTATTTCAGTGAATAGTTTTGGCAGAAGAACATAAAAGTTAATAATCAAGGCAGAGGCACTACATCTTCATTAGCATATATTGCACATAATTTCATCTCTAAACAATTTAACACTACACCAATTTTTAAAGTGGCAAGAAATGCTCTCTGTGGATGTTTCAAGGGAGCTAATTCCAAGGCCATTGTAAAGAGACAACTCTTCTCAATCTATGCATTTTAAATGTTGTCTAAATGAGGGATAAAGAGCTATCCTCACCTCCAGCTTCTCTATCTGGCTTGTATTCTAAGGCACTGCTACAGATTAGATCAAGATCTTTCAGAAAATCTCCTGCAATTTTATATTGGTGCAAGTCAATTTTAGAGAGAATTGTTGAAAGGTCCATTGGCTGTTTAAGAACTGTGATATAATCAGGTACTTACCAATTAAATAGTTGGTTTCAGAGGTTTTGTTAGACTTACACAGTATCTACCCACATTATTTTAATAAATTCAAATAAATGACTTCTTACAAACCCTGAATATTTGTGACATTATGAGCAGATAGTGGAATTAACCACTTAGCTGCTTGAAAAAGGAAGGGCTCTTTCAAAGGGCTTGGCTTTAAAGAGACACACTGGAAGGGAGAAGAAAGGCAGCAGGAAGCTGGGTAGTGTGTGTGGGACAGCGAAGGGAACAGACATGCAGAGCAGGATTTGCTTCCTTCAGCTTCAGAACATCACAGTAAATACATTGGATTGAGCCACCCGAGCCAGGCTCTGCTCCGGGCAGCAGGAAATCCGCTGCCGGAATTGCCCTTTGGAAGCAGCTGCTCTAGGCATCTCCCTTAGGAGGAGATATCTGGAGCAGAGCTAATTATGTCTTTACTGGGAGCTTGAGAGGAGCCTCAAGGCTAGTTTAGGTGAGGACACCTCTATTTGTTTAGACTATTCACATGTCAAGAGCCTGGAAGGGAAAGACAAGGGATGCCCAGAGGAACAGGGCCCTTGCTGATACACAGCTGTATTAAAATTGCAACTAACTCTGAAGTATAAGTCTGTTAAGATAGGAGCACAGTCAGTAAATTAAACGAGTAAAAGAGGGACTTGGAAGTTTTGGGGGAAGATGAAACCACATGTCATTTATGGCTGATCCTGTACTGGGGAGCCAGAGACAAAATGGCAGGCGGAATCTTGAATTTTTTTTCAAACATCTGCTCTTCTCCTGTTCCCAGAGGAACCACTGACAGCCAACAAACACGTAGCAAGAGCTTTAGGCTTTATTCCAACAGCCCCAAAGAAAGCTGACTGCTTATTTCAGAGTTGTAGCATACCTACATCTCAAAGTCTTTCCCCAGGCAAACTCTGGTGGTAGCTGCTCTGACTTTCTAGGAGGAAACCAGGGCTTCCAGTGACTACTCAAAAAAAGGACATTGAAGAGCCTCAGGGAGTCAGCAAAATAAAATACAAAACACTTTTTGCTCCTCAAAAAGAAATCCTTCTAGTGCAGTGCTAAAGAAAAGCCTTTCGCTAGAGCACACCAACACTGGGCACTTAAAAACACACCCAGACAGTACAGTATTACAGACCCAGGGCAGTTTACCTCATCTGCATCAACAGGGTTTGTGAGGAACTTGAAATGTCCGTCAGTAGGAAGCCTGAGAGTAACATCCCTTAAGAAAACGCTAAGTGCACCAAGGGACTCCTCCTCCTGCTCCTCTGCCCCTTGTGTTTCTCCCCATGGTGGTTCCCGAGGTTCAGGCGGCGGCGCCACCGGCAGCACTTCCAGGGCCTGCCGAGCTTAAGGGAACCAGAAAAGTTTATTCCATCCGCAGCACTCAAATAGGAGCACACACAGAGTTACTGATAGGAAACCCACTACCAAAACAAATACTGTAAGGCTGTTAACATACAGTTAGCAAATTTTTATCTATAGAATAGGCTCACCTGCTTTCTTTCTAGATGCAGGAGGTTTAGCAGCTTGACTTAAAATTAAGTCCTCAAAAAAGTTGCTTCTCTCTTCCTTAGCAGGCAACAGGATATCGAAAACTTCTCCATAATCTTCAATAAACAACTCCTGTATCTATGGCATGAGAAGGAAAGACATTTCAGATAAAAGATCACTACGTCAAAAAGAGGATTTTTTAAATTAAGCTTAATAATGATCTGAATAATAATAATAATAATAATAATAATAATAATAATAATAATAATAATAATGATGATGATGATGTTATCTTCCTGGTGATCAAAGGCTAGGTTTCTTTAGGTCAGGATGGCAAATAAAATATCTTCTTTGAGGAAAAGCTCTAGAATTTAAGCTCAGGGAATGGACGAGCACACGATGCACTGACAGAGTGATGACATCCCCCACCTTTGAGGTCTCCTGCTGAAGTGGAAGCGAGTCCCTTGACTCACAAAACAACCGAGAGAAACGTTCTCAGCGCTGCTTCGTGTCTAAGCAAATCTACATGATTTAGAAGGGTGCCCTAGTAATAAAAGGATCCATTTGCTTGAGGGAGGACAGTATTCGTATACTTAAGGGATTCATAAAATTAAAGTGAATAGAAGAATTGGGAAAAGTGTTGATAGAAATACCTCATCTTGGAGATCCATGTACGATACGTTTGCTGTTGCAAGCAACAAATCCAGAGCAAATGCTGGAATGTTCTCTAGGAACGTTGTAAAGGTAGTTTTCAACGTAATGCCAGCCGTTTCCCAGCACACATTGATCCGTGGAATATATATTATACTTGGTGCTGTCCTCTGAGCTTCTCGTATAAACAAGTAAAATGAAAGCTTTGGTAAGAGCAATGAACCAGCAGCACAGGCTGCTCATAAATAACTACACATCAAACTGGCCTAATAAAATAGAAGTGCATTAAAAAAAAGTCCAAAACAAACAAACAAAAAAAAAAAACACAAAGCCTCACCATGCAAAGCTTATTAATAGTAGAGTAAAATTTCTGATTTGACTCAAAAATTGATAGAGCTACACAGACAGAGATCCAGAATGCTGGCTCTAATGTGAGGCCTCTAATGACCGCACAATGGACAACATCACAATAGACGACCTCACAATGGACGACCTCACAATGGGCCTCTAATGACATCACAATGGATGACCTAACAATGGACGACATCACAATAGATGACCGCACAATCGGACTCTTGTGACCTCACAATGGAAGACGTCACAATGGACGACATCACAATGGACAACATCACAATGGACGACCTCACAACGGGACTCTCTTGCCCTCAGAATGGGTGACCTCACAATGGACGACCTCACAATGCGCCTCTAATGACATCACAATGGATGACGTCACAATGGATGACGTCACAAAGGATGACGTCACAAAGGATGACGTCACAAAGGGACTCTTGTGACCTCACAATGGACAACCTCACAATGGGCCTCTAATGACATCGCAATGGAAGCCCTCACAATGGACGACCTCACAATGGACGACCTCACAATGGACGACCTCACAATGGGACTCTTGTGACCTCACAATGGAAGACCTGACAATGGATGACCTCACAATGGACGACCTCACAATGGGCCTCTAATGACATCAGAATGGATGACCTCACAATGGATGACATCACAAAGGATGACGTCACAATGGATGACCTCACAATGGGACTCTTGTGACCTCACAATGGACTACCTCACAATGGGCCTCTAATGACCTCACAATGGATGACGTCACAATGGACGACATCACAATGGATGACCTCACAATGGGACTCTTGTGACGTCACAATGGAAGAACTGACAATGGATGACCTCACAATGGACGACCTCACAATGGGACTCTTTCGACCTCACAATGGAAGAGCTCACAATGAATGACCTCACAATGGACGACATCACAATGGATGACCTCACAATGGATGACCTCACAATGGATCTCTTTTGACCTCACAACGGAAGACGTCACAATGGATGACCCCACAACGGACGACCTCACTATGGATGACCTCCCTAAGGAAGACATCACAATGGATGACCTCACAATGGGAAACTTGTGACCTCACAATGGAAAACCTCACCATGGATGACCTCACAATGGATGACCTCACCATGGGCCTTTCATAACCTCACAATGGAAGACGTCACAATGGAAGACGTCACAATGGAAGACGTCACAATGGAAGACGTCACAATGGGCCTCTAATGACATCACAATGGACGACCTCACAATGGACGACCTCACAATGGACGACCTCACAATGGACGACCTCACAATGGACGACCTCACAATGGGACTCTTTTGACCTCAAGATGGAAGACGTCACAATGGATGACCTCACAATGGACGACCTCACAATGGGCCTCGAATGACATCACAATGGATGACCTCACAACGGACGACCTCACAATGGATGACCTCCCAAAGGACGACATCACAATGGATGACCTCACAATGGGAAGCTTGTGACCTCACAATGGAAAACCTCACCATGGATGACCTCACAATGGATGACCTCACCATGGGCCTTTCATGACCTCACAATGGACGACCTCACAATGGGCCTCTAATGACATCACAATGGATGACGTCACAATGGGACTCTTGTCACCTCACAATGGAAGACCTCACAATGGACGACCTCACAATGGACGACCTCACAATGAGCCTCTAATGACCTCACAATGGATGACCTCACAATGGATGACCTCACAATGGGACTCTTGTGACCTCACAATGGACGACCTCACAATGGGCCTCTAATGACATCACAATGGATGACGTCACAATGGACGACCTCACAATGGACGACCTCACAATGGGACTCTTGTGACCTCACAATGGAAGACCTGACAATGGATGACCTCACAATGGACGACATCACAATGGGCCTCTAATGACATCACAATGGATCACCTCACAATGGACGACATCACAATGGATGACCTCAAAATGGGATTATTGTGACCTCACAATGGAAGACCTCACAATGGAGGAACTCACAATGGGCCTCTAATGACATCACAATGGATGACCTCACAATGGGTCTCTTTTGACCTCACAATGGAAGACGTCACAATGGAGGACCTCACAATGGACGACCTCACAATGGAGGACATCACAATGGGCCTCTAATGACATCAAAATGGATGATCTCACAATGGACAACCTCACAATGGACGACCTCCCAAAGGACGACATCACAATGGATGACCTCACAATGGGAAGTTTGTGATCTCACAATGGAAAACCTCACCATGGATGACCTCACAATGGATGACCTCACCATGGGCCTTTCATAACCTCACAATGGATGACATCACAATGGACGACCTCACAATGGGCCTCTAATGACATCACAATGGAGGACATCACAATGGAGGACATCACAATGGAGGACCTTACAGTGGGACTCTTGTGACCTCACAATGGACGACCTCACAATGGACGACCTCACAATGGACGACCTCACAATGGGACTCTTTTGACCTCAAGATGGAAGACGTCACAATGGATGACCTCACAATGGACGACCTCACAATGGGCCTCGAATGACATCACAATGGATGACCTCACAACGGACGACCTCACAATGGATGACCTCCCAAAGGACGACATCACAATGGATGACCTCACAATGGGAAGCTTGTGACCTCACAATGGAAAACCTCACCATGGATGACCTCACAATGGATGACCTCACCATGGGCCTTTCATGACCTCACAATGGACGACATCACAATGGACGACCTCACAATGGACGACCTCACAATGGACGACCTCACAATGGGCCTCTAATGACATCACAATGGATGACGTCACAATGGGACTCTTGTCACCTCACAATGGAAGACCTCACAACGGATGACCTCACAATGGGACTCTTGTCACCTCACAATGGAAGACCTCACAATGGATGACCTCACAATGGACGACCTCACAATGGGCCTCTAATGACATCACAATGGATGACCTCACAAAGGAGGACATCACAATGGATGACGTCACAATGGAACTCTTGTGACCTCACAATCACAGAATCACAGAATCACAGAACGGTTAAGGCTGGAAGGGACCTCTAAAGATCATCTAGTCCAACCCTCCTGCTCCAGCAGGGACACCCACAGCACGTGGCACAGGGTGGCATCCAGGAGGGTTTGGAAGATCTCCAGAGACTCCACAACCTCTCTGGGCATCATAGAATGCTTAGGGTTGGAAGGGACCTCTAGAGATCATCTAGTCCAACCCCCCTGCATACGCAGGGACACCTAAAGCACGTGGCACAGGACTGCATCCAAGCGGGTTTTGAAGATCTCCAGAGAAGGAGACTCCACAACCTCTCTGGGCAGCCTGTTCCAGTGCTCTGTCACCCTCACTGTTAAGAAATTTTTCCTTAAGTTCCTATGGAATTTTTGATGTTTCAGTTTCCGGCCATTTCCTCTAGTCCTATCAGTGGCCACCACTGAAAAGAGACCATGACCGTCCTCTGCACTCCCTCCCTTGAGGTATTTATATACACTGATTAGATCCCCTCTCAGCCTTCTCTTCTCCAGGCTGAACAGGCCCAGCTCCCTCAGCCTCTCCTCATAGGGCAGATGTTCCAGGCCCCTCATCATCCTTGTGGCCCTGCGCTGGACTCTCTCCAGCAGCTCCACATCCCTCTTGTACTGTGGAGCCCAGAACTGGACACAGTACTCCAGATGCGGCCTCACCAGGGCTGAGTAGAGGGGCAGGATCACCTCCCTCGACCTGCTGGAGACGCTCTTCTTAATGCAGCCCAGGATCCCATTGGCCTTCTTGGCCACGAGGGCACACTGCTGCCTCATGGTCAACTTGTCGTCCACCATGACACCCAGGTCTTTCTCCGCAGAGCTGCTCTCCACAAGCTCGGTCCCCAGCCTGTACTGGTGTCTGGGGTTATTCATCCCCAGGTGCAGGACCTTGCACTTGGCCTTGTTGAATTGCATGAGGTTTTTCACCGCCCAGTTGTCCAGTCTGTCCAGGTCCCTCTGGATGGCAGTGCAGTCCTCTGGGGTATCGGCTACTCCTCTCAGTTTTGTATCATCAGCAAACTTGCTGAGGGAGCACTCTGTGCCTTCATCCAGGTCATTGATGAATAAATTGAACAGGACTGGACCAAGGACTGACCCCTGGGGGACCCCACTAGCCACAGGCCTCCAACTAGACTCTGCACCGCTGATCACCACTCTCTGGGCCCTGCCATCCAGCCAGTTCCTAATCCATCTCACTGTGCACTCATCTATCCCACACTTCCGGAGCTTGCCCAGGAGGATGTTGTGAGGGACGGTGTCAAAATCCTTGGTGAAGTCGAGATAGACGACATCCACCGCTCTCCCCTCGTCTATCCAGCCGGTCATTTCATCATAGAAGGCTAAATGGAGGCCCTCACAATGGAAGACCTCACCATGGACGACCTCACAATGGGCCTCTAATGACCTCACAATGGATGACCTCACAATGGATGACCTCACAATGGATGACCTCACAATGGGACTCTTGTGACCTCACAATGGAAGACCTGACAATGGATGACCTCACAATGGACGACATCACAATGGATGACCTCAAAATGGGATTATTGTGACCTCACAATGGAAGACCTCACAATGGAGGAACTCACAATGGGCCTCTAATGAGATCACAATGGATGACGTCACAATGGGACTCTTGTCACTTTACCATGGATGACCTCACCATGGATGACCTCACCATGGGACTCTTGTGACATCACAATGCATGACCTCACCATGGACGACATCACAATGGAAGACCTCACAATGGACGACCTCACAATGGGCCTCTAATGACATCAAAATGGATGATCTCACAATGGACGACCTCACAATGGGCCTCTAATGACATCAAAATGGATGATCTCACAATGGACGACCTCACAATGGGCCTCTAATGACATCACAATGGATGACCTCACAATGGGACTCTTGTCACCTCACAATGGAAGACCTGACAATGGATGACCTCACAATGGATGACCTCACAATGGGCCTCTAATGACCTCACCATGGACGACATCACAATGGATGACCTCACAATGGAACTCTTGTGACCTCATAATGGAGGCCCTCACAATGGAAGACCTCACAATGGACGACGTCACAATGGGCATCTAATGACATCAAAATGGATGATCTCACAATGGACGACCTCACAATGGGCCTCTAATGACATCACAATGGATGACCTCACAATGGGACTCTTGTCACCTCACAATGGAAGACCTGACAATGGATGACCTCACAATGGACGACCTCACAATGGGCCTCTAATGACCTCACAATGGACGACATCACAATGGATGACCTCACAATGGGACTCTTGTCACCTCACAATGGAAGACCTGACAATGGATGACCTCACAATGGACGACCTCACAATGGGCCTCTAATGACATCACAATGGATGACCTCACAATGGGACTCTTGTGACCTCACAATGGGACTCTTGTGACCTCACAGTGGAAGACCTCACAGTGGAAGACCTCACAGTGGGACTCTTGTGACGTCACCACGGACGACCTCACCACGGGACTCTTGTGACGTCACCACGGACGACCTCACCACGGACGACCTCACCACGGGACTCTTGTGACGTCTCCACGGACGACCTCACCATGGGACTCTTGTGACGTCACCACGGACGACCTCACCACGGGACTCTTGTGACGTCACCACGGACGACCTCACCACGGACGACCTCACCACGGACGACCTCACCACGGGACTCTTGTGACGTCTCCACGGACGACCTCACCACGGGACTCTTGTGACGTCACCACGGACGACCTCACCATGGGACTCTTGTGACGTCACCACGGACGACCTCACCACGGACGACCTCACCACGGGACTCTTGTGACGTCACCACGGACGACCTCACCACGGACGACCTCACCACGGACGACCTCACCACGGGACTCTTGTGACGTCACCACGGACGACCTCACCACGGGACTCTTGTGACCTCACCACGGACGACCTCACCATGGGACTCTTGTGACCTCACCACGGACGACCTCACCCTGGGCCTTTCATCACCTCACAACGGACGACCTCACAACGGGCCACCTCACAATGGGCCACCTGTGACCTCACAGTGGGCATTTCCTGACCTCAAAATATAGATTGAAGCCAAAAGCATGAAAAGAATATGGAAGAGAACAACAAGAATACAAATAAGAACCATCTCCTTAACAATTAGAAGAACATTAACAAGAACATAAGCAACAAAAAACACTACTTGAAAAATCAAAAAAGAAACATTTCCATACCACGGTCATGACGGCGTCTGCGGGCCCAGCGCTTGCTGGCAGCAGCCAGGGTGAAGGGGCCCGTGGCCTGCAAGGGCCAAGGAGCCGTTGGCATTCGCAGCCCCGAGCGCAGGGCTCTCTGTGCCAGGGGTCTCTCTGTGCCGAGCGGTGGGGCCCGGAGCAGGCAGTGCCGGGCCTGCCCGCAGCAGCCTCCTTCCCCCGGCAGCCCCTCTGGCAGGGACGCGGGGAGCCCAGGGCCAAGCGGAGCAGAGAACAGGGCCAGGGCAGCGGTGCCAGCGCCGAGGGGGGCGCGGGGCTTTGGGGCCTCCCTTGGGAGGAGTCGCGCAGGCTGCCCCGGAGCCCCGCAGCTGCCCCGCACCCTGTGGGCACCACGAGTGGCCCTGGTGCTGCGCAGACCTGCTGCTCACCTGGCCTTGCTGCTGCGTGGCCAGCGCTGGGGCCACTGCTCCACGGAGCCCTGGGGAGCATCGGTGTTCCCGTGGCGATAACTGCCCCTCTGGAATGTTCCGTACTTGCCGGGGGGTGACAGCAGCGGCAGGGGCCAGGGGGCCGCCGTGAGGAAGGCTGCTGCTGTGCTGGGCTCCTCCTGGCACGGATGAGCCCGGTGGCAGAGAGCAACGTGCGGCCTCGGCCTTGCTGGCTGCCAAGGAGGGCTCCTCAGGCAGCGCCCTGGCACGGCTGCCGCCTGCCTGCCCACAGGCCAGGCTCCGCTCGGGGCTCTGCTTTGAGCCCTGCGTCGTGGTGGGCTCCACGTTGTTGCTCTACCCTTTAGGACTTCTTGACCCAGGCCTCCCATCGATCAGCTCCACGTGTCTTATCTCTAGACACTTGACATCCCGTCTCTGCAAGGACTGGGATATCTCCATACAATTTACGACTCCTTGGCCTCCGCGTTCCGTCTCCGGGAAGACCGGGATCTCTTATCTCCATACGATTTACGACTTTTTCACCTTGGGATCCTGCTTCTGGGAGGACTGTGGCATCAGCTCCAGGTGTTCTATCTCCATCAGCACCAGGCCCAAATGATGCTCTGCAGCGTCTACGGAGCGGTGCTGGCACTGGAGCTGGAGGAAGAGGAGCACCAGAGCACGCACAAAGGGGCAGACTCTGCAAGAACGGAGACATAAAAGGAGCACGGATTTCCCCCTCCGCCGCTGTGTGCTATTTCCCACCCAGGTGTGTGGTTCATCCCCTGCACCCACTCGCACGCTTTCTGGCCCTCAACATCCCTTGCACCGAGGGCTGCGGGACAGCGCCTGCACCCAGGCACCTGTGTCTGCACCCAAGCGCAGCCAGCGACACTCAGCTGCACTGGGGTGGTGGCAACCACAATCCTGCTGCATCTCTCCCGCTTGCTTCTCTTTTCCTTCCTTTTCCCTTCTTTTCCGCCCTGGCCTATTGTGCATATGAGAATAAAACTTACAAGCTTTTTTGACATTTGACCCAGTTTGTGTTTTAATCTCGCTCTTGGGCTTGTATCGAAACTTCCCCTGACACCGCGGCTTCCATCTCTGCAGACACACGCACTCCCTCGCCCCCACGTTAGTCGTCCCACTGCTTTTCCCACCGGCCCGGCCCTGAGTCCCGCACCGCCCCCCCCCCGCCCACACCACCACTTTACTGGGTCGGGATGGTTCTTTTCCGCCAAAATGCCGCGGCGGGGGTGCTCGTCCGCTGACGGGGCCTCCTCAGCTTTCCTTATCCTCGTGCTTTTCGCTCTCTTTTGGCCGTTTTTCGCGGCCGCTTCTCGGCTCGCGGCTGCGCCGGCGGTGCCTCATGGCGGAAGGGCACTGCGCGTGCGCGGGGGCGGGGATTGCGGCTCCTGCCCACTGCGCACGCGCCCTCTCGGTAGCCGCGGGCGGGCGGGGGAAGGAGGGAGTCCTCCCGGGGTGGGGGGGCGGGCACGCGGCACCGGGAGGCGGTTGCCCGCCCCCTACGGTCGCCATGGAAACAGCGGGGCCGGTTGCGCAATGGCCTTTATGGTCGCCCTGGAAACACGGGCGGGGCGAAGGGGAGAGGGGGACCGGGAGGGATTCGGGGTGGGTAGAAAAAGGAAAATAATAAAAATAATAAGAATAATTAGAGTAAGAAGAAGAAGAAGAAGATGAAGAAGAAATAATAATAATAATAATAATAATAATAATAATAATAATAATAATAATAATAATAATAATAATAATACTAATACTATGACAAGGAAAACTAAGGCGCGGTTGGAACGCAATCTGGTAAGGGACGTTAAAAAAAAACAACAAAAAACATCTTCAAATACATTAACAGCAAAAGGAAGATCAGGGAAAACGTGGGTCCGCTGGCGGACGAAATGGGCACCCTGGTTACAAATAACACAGAAAAAGCAGAGTTCTGAACGCCTTCTTTGCTTCGGTGTTTACCAAGGGCAGCCCTTTAGAGCCCCAGGCCCTAGGGACAAGAGAAGAAGCCGGGGAAGACTTGCCCTGGGTAGAGGAAGATTGGGTCAGAGAGCACCTAAGGAAACTCGATACCCACAAATCCATGGGCCCTGATGGGATACACCCCAGAGTGCTGCATGAGCTGGCAGAGGTCATAGCTAAGCCGCTCTCCATCATCTTTGAAAGATCCTGGAGAACCGGGGAGGTGCCAGAAGACTGGAAGAAGGCCAATGTCACGCCAGTCTTCAAAAAAGGCAAGAAGGAGGACCCAGGTAACTACAGGCCAGTGAGCCTCACCTCCGTCCCTGGAAAAGTGATGGAACGGCTCATACTGGCTGTTGTCTCCAGGCACGTGGAGGACAAGAAGGTGCTCAAGAGTAGTCAGCATGGATTCACCAAGGGGAAATCTTGCTTGACTAATCTGATAGCCTTCTGTGATGAAATGACCAGCTGGATAGATGAGGGGAGAGCGGTGGATGTCGTCTATCTCGACTTCAGCAAGGCTTTTGACACCGTCCCTCACAACATCCTCCTGGGCAAGCTCCAGAAGTGTGGGATAGATGAGTGCACAGTGAGGTGGATTAGGAACTGGCTGGATGGCAGAGCTGTCACGGAACGAGTGGTGGTGGGGGGGGCGGTGAGTGACACAATGCACTTCACTCGTGGGAAAGAAATAGGAATAGGTTTTATTGGTAATGACAATGGTTTCACGAGATTCTATGGCAAGGTCACTTATTAGTTACTGCATGGAGGTTCAAGATATACACAGAATTATCAAGGACACCCTCCCGTTGGGTCACGAGGTTCAGACTGGACCCCCTTGCTTTCCAAACTCCTTCTGAGCGGAATCTGGGTGCGGCTGGATCCAGTCCTAGTCCCAGACCTGGTCAACGGTTTATGTCTAAGGGATTTGTGCACAGTTACAAAGTAAGGTTTACAAATTCAGAAAGAGAAAGGCGCGCTATAGTCACTTACCACGAATCTGTAGTGGAAAGGATCTCTTAACCTCGAGGAGTATCCTTGAGAGGCATCCCTGCTCAAGAGGAGATCCCAGCGTGCAGCCCGCTGCCATGCAAGGAGAGCTCAATGGGCTCTTGGGCTGTTTCCGTATTTGTGGGATAAGATGATTGACTGATAGTCATTCTTTCAATTCAGAAATGACTGTTGGCTGATATACTCACAGTTAGCCTTATCTCTCCATCAGGATAGGGCCATCAGGACTGTTATTGATGGTTGATGTCTGGGTGGGGGAAGAAATCAGGGAAGCAACTACCAGGATCAGATAATGTGGTATTTAACACCTGAACAGGGCTACCTGTGAGAAGTCAGGATGAGCTGGGGAAGGAGCATATCCGTCACAAGAGCTCAGAGGGTGGTGATCAGTGGTGCAGAGTCTGGTTGGAGGCCTGTAGCTAGCGGGGTCCCCCAGGGGTCAGTCCTTGGTCCTGTCCTGTTCAATTTATTCCATCCAATGACCTGGATGAAGGCACAGAGTGCTCCCTCAGAAAGTTTGCTGATGATACCAAACTGGGAGGAGTAGCCGATACCCCAGAGGACTGCACTGCCATCCAGAAGGACCTGGACAGACTGGACAACTGGACAGTGAAAAACCTCATGAAATTCAACAAGGCCAAGTGCAAGGTTCTGCACCTGGGGAGGAATAACCCTAGACACCAGTACAGGCTGGGGACTGACCTTCTGGAGAGCAACTCTGCAGAGAATGACCTGGGTGTCGTGGTGGACGACAAGTTGACCATGAGGCAGCAGTGTGCTCTTGTGGCCAAGAAGGCCAATGGGATCCTGGGGTGCATTAAGAAGAGCATCTCCAGCAGGTCGAGGGAGGGGATCCTGCCCCTCTACTCAGCCCTGGTGAGGCCACATCTGGAGTACTGTGTCCAGTTCTGGGCCCCACAGTATAAGAGGGATGTGGAGCTGCTGGAGAGAGTCCGGCGCAGGGCCACAAGGATGATGAGGGGCCTGGAACATCTGCCCTATGAGGAGAGGCTGAGGGAGCTGGGCCTGTTCAGCCTGGAGAAGAGAAGGCTGAGAGGGGATCTAATCGGTGTATAAAAGTACCTCAAGGGAGGGAGTAAAGAGGATGGTGCTGGTCTCTTTTCAGTGGTGGCCACCGACAGAACTAGAGCTAATGGCCACAAACTGAAGCACCAAAAGTTCCACAGGAACTTAAGGACAAATTTTTTTAACAGTGAGGGTGACAGAGTGCTGGAACAGACCGCCCGGAGAGGTTGTGGAGTCTCCTTCTCTGGAGATCTTCAAAACCCGCTTGGATGCAGTCCTGTGCCACGTGCTCTAGGTGACCCTGCGTGTGCAGGGGGGTTGGACTAGATGACCTCCAGACGTCCCTTCCAACCTTAAGCATTCTATGATTCTATGAAACAGCAGAAGTCAGATTCTGCAATTCTGCAATAAAAGGCACGGCCAAACACTGCCATGCACACGCACAGTGTGCATTCATGCACCAAGTTGATGACAGAGGGATTGCCACATTGTTATTCTGACATATTTCTACTTCAGCATTTTTAAGTTGTAAGTCTTCTGCAAGAAATAGTCTTGCAGATGAAATGAGAATGACACGACTTTGCGGGTCGCCAGTGGGAATGACACAGAAGGGTGGTCGCCATGGGAATGACACGGTGCAGGGGTTGCCATGGGAATGACATGACAGGGGGATCACAATGGGAATGACATGTCGGGGGCGGATCACAATGGGAATTACATGGCAGGGTGGTCGCAAAGGGAATGACACGGTGCAGGGGTCGCCATGGGAATGACATGACAGGGGGATCACAATGGGAATGACATGTCGGGGGGAGGTCACAATGGAATTTACACAGCAGGGTGGTCGCCAGTGGGAATGACACAGTGGACTGGGCTGTCTACGTACCAGGCTAGAGGCTGGGGCTGGGCTGAGGGGCCGGCGGAGAGGAGGCCAGAGGGGAGCCCAGCGCAGGCCGGCACGCTGGTAGAGAGGGCAGAGCAGAGCAGCGGGTGGAGGGCCGGGCTGGGGGAGGAAGCTCCGGGCAGGCTTCGGTGAGGGCAGGAGCAGGGCTTCATCGGCCCAGGGCTGATGACCTGGAGGAAGGAATGGAGTGCTCCCTCAGCAAGTTTGCTGATGCTACCAAACTGGGAGGAGTAGCTGATACCCAGAGGGCTGCGCTGCCATGCAGAGGGACCTGGACAGACTAGGTGGTGAGAAAACTTATGAAATTCAGCAAGGGCAAGTGCAAGGTCCTGCACCTGGGGAGGATTAACCCCAGTCACCAGTACAGGCTGGGGACTGACCTTCTGGAGAGCAGCTCTGCAGAGAAGGACCTGAGTGACAAGTCGACCATGAGGCAGCAATGTGTCCGTGGCCAAGAAGGCCAATGGGACCCTGGGGTGCGTTAAGAAGAGCATCTCCAGTAGGTCGAGGGGGGTGATTCTGCCCCTCTACTCAGCCCTGGGGAGGCCGTATCTGGAGAACCGTGTCCAGTTCTGTGCTCCGCAGTCCAGAACTCCCTCCGCAGAGGGATGTGGAGCTACTGGAGAGAGTCCAGCACAGAGCTACAAGGATGATGAGGGGCCTGGAGCATCTGCCCTATGAGGAGAGACTGAGAGAGCTGGGCCTGTTCAGCCTGAAGAAGAGAAGGCTGAGAGGGGAACTGATCACTGTATAGAAATACCTCAAGAGAGGCAGTGAGGAGGAACGGACGGCCTCTTTTCAGTGGTGGCCACTGGCAGAACTAGAGGAAAAGGCCACAAACTGAAACATGAGAAGTTCCACAGGAACTTAAGGAAAATTTTCTTGACAGTGAGGGTGACAGAGCACTGGAACAGGTTGCCAAGAGACATTTTGGAGTCTCCTTCCTTGGAGATCTTCAAAACCAACTTGGACGCAATCCTGTGCCACATGCTCTGCATGACCCTGCGTGTGCAGGGGGGTTGGACTGGATGATCTCTAGAAGACCCTTCCAACCTTAACGATTCTATGATTTTATGATAGGTAGGCTTAGGCTAGGTGAGGCTGGGCTTCAGGCTGCCAAAAGTCCTTGGAACGAGTGGAAGGTACCACCTGCTGATTGTTACAACCCTGTGACTTACAGGCAAAGAGACTTTCCCTTTGTGCTTCTTTTGCTGACCTCTTCCTTTCATAGAGCTGGTCAGCACCAGTGGGAGAATCTTGCGTGGGGGTCAACCTACATCGCTGAGATAGTAACATGCTTCTGGTTGTTGCTAGCGCTGCTGCTGCGACGCTAGTTTCAATCGTGCGGCTGTTCAAGTTGGAATGGACAGGACGCCATTGAGAAGGGCCCAAAGGAAAATCATGGTGTCACATCAGGTTCCATTGGATCTGAAACTCGTCGCGTATGATGAGCTCTGTTCAGGGAAAGTACTTAGTTTTTCTAGGTTAGAGTTACAGGTCTCTCTGAAATGAATTCAACTGGAAGGAGCCACCTTTCATGCCTTGAATTCATCTCAGCTTGGAGCCAGAAAGAGCTCAGGTCAAGTACGTAGCACAAAGGGCTGACATGCTCCAAGCTGATCTTTGTGCACAGCCAAAAGTGCAGAGAAGCTACTTCTTCTCAGACATAAATATGTAAATTCGACAAATTTCACCCCACGCGCTAATATTTTAAGGAATTTCTATTTCCAAAGCTAGACTTTATTGCAGCCCTTTTGGCCCAAGTATCAAGTGATTCTTCCCCTGCAAAACAAAATTGATAGGACAGAGACCCTAGCAGCAAGTTTCTCAGCTCAGAGCGAGGAGGCTCTCTGCAATGTGGCAGCTCTAGCAAGCCGGCACAGTGGCAGCTCCTGACAAAAGACTTGCTGCAGCGCCGAGCCCCTAAAGGGCTCCTCGAGCATCCTCAGCAGCTCTGAGCGCCGGCACCTCCTCTGCACTCGCAGCACGTGCAAGCCGCAGTCCTGCTCACCACGGCCTGGAGACCCTGTCCTGCGCCCACCGCTCAGCTCCCCGGAGCCTCTCGCTGGGATTACAAATTCCAAGCCAGCAGCACCACTTTGCACTTCAGGGTTTTGAATAAGAGGGCCGCTAAACAGCAACTGTAAGGTAAAGTCCATAACTGTTTGTTATGGACTAGAAGTCTTGGACTGAAAATCTTTGCCAGTTTTTGAATTCTTTGCAGCTTTTCTTTTGTGCCTTCTTAGAATTGCACGAGAGGTTTGAAATTGACATGGGCCAGTAGAGCTTGCAAATTTCTTGCAAGCTTCAGGCAAGGAAGAGCTTCAAAGCAGGAGAAATGCATGAGCTGAAAATGATGGTGAAATAAAATATCGGAAATGGCTGGAATTGTTCGACATTGAGAATGGGGAGGTTCAGCACAAAACCACGAAGAAACTTAAGGGAATGAAGAAGAGATGAAGTGAAGCAACATACAGATTTACTAGAGAAGAAAACAGAAGAAATGCAGAATTTGAAAACGATTGTGAAATGCAATGCCAGGAATAGTTGGAATTGTCCCACATCTGACAACAGGGAGGCTCAGCACAAATCCATGAAGAAGAGAGGACCTGAAGCAACATTCAGTTTTAATAAGCAGGAAAGACAAAGAAATGCAGATTTTGAAAACGATTGTGAAATACAATGCCAGGATTAGTGGGAATTGTCCCACAGCTTAGAATGGCAAGTTTCAGCACAAAGCCCTGAAGAAACTCAACGGAATGAAGAAGAGATTAACTGAGGCAACATACAGATTTACTAGAGAAGAAAAGAGAAGAAATAGAGAATTTGAAAACGATTGTGAAATACAATACGAGGAAGGATTGGAATTGTCCAACACGTGACAACAGACAGGTTCAGCACAAAGCCATGAAGAAGAGACAACCTGAAGCAACATTCAGTTTTAATAAACAGGAAAGCCAAGGAAATGCAGATTTTGAAAACAGATGTCAAATACAATAGCAGTAAGGGTTGGAATTGTCCAACAATTGAGAATGGGGAGGTTCAGCACAAAGCCCAGAAGAAACTCAACGCACTGAAGACGAGATTAACTGAGGCAACATACAGATTTACTAGGGAAGAAAAGCGTAGAAATAGAGAATTTGAAAGCAATCGTGATATACAATGTCAGGAAGAGTTGGAATTGTCCAACACCTGACAACAGACAGGTTCAGCACAAAGCCACGAAGAAAGAGAACGGAATGAAGAAGAGATTAGCTGATGAAACATTCAGATTTACTGAAGAAGAAAGCAGAAGAAATAGAGAATGTGAAAACAATTGTGATATACAATACCAGGAATGGTTGGAATTGTCCAACAGTTGAGAATGGGGAGGTTCAGCACAAAGCCACGTAGAAGAGATGAACTGAAACAACATTCTGATTTACTAAACAAGGAAGCAGAAGAAATGGAAAATATTAAAGCTATTGGGAAATACAATACCAGTAATAGTTGGAATTGTCCAACACCTGACAACAGACAGGTTCAGCACAAAACCACGAAGAAACTCATTGGAGTGAAGAAGCGATTAACTGAGGCAACATTCCGATTTACTAGAGAAGAAAACAGAAGAAATGCAGAATTTGAAAACAATGTCAAATACAATAGTAGTAAAGGTTGTAATTGTCCAACATCTAACAACAGACAGTTTCAGCAAAAAACCACGAAGAAAGTGAATGGAATTAAGAAGAGATTAGCTGATGAAACATTCAGATTTACTGAGGAAGAAAGCAGAAGAAATAGTGACTTTGAAAACAATTGTGATATACAAAACCAGGAAGGGTTGGAATTGTCCAACACCTGACAAGAGAGAGGTTCAGCACAAAGTCACGAAAAAGAGACGACCTGAAGCAACATTCAGTTTTAATAAACAGGAAAGCCAAGGAAATGCAGATTTTGAAAACAATTTTGAAATACAATGCCAGGATTAGTGGGAATTGTCCAACAATTGAGAATGGGGAGGTTCAGCACAAAACCACGAAGAAACTCATTGGAGTGAAGAAGAGATTAACTGAGGCAACATTCCGATTTACTAGAGAAGAAAACAGAAGAAATTCAGAATTTAAAATGATTGTGAAATACAATACCAGGAATGGTTGGAATTGTCCAACACCTGACAACAGAGAGGTTCAGCACAAAGCCACGAAGAAGAGACAACCTGAAGCAACATGCAGTTTTAATAAAAAGGTAAGCCAAGGAAACGCAGATTTTCAAAACGCTTGTGAATTACAATGCCAGGAATGGTTGGAATTGTCCAACAGTTGACAATGGGGAGGTTCAGCACAAAACCACGAAGAAACTCATTGGAGTGAAGAAGAGATTAACTGAGGCAACATTCCGATTTACTAGAGAAGAAAACAGAAGAAATGTGGAATTTGAAAATAATTGTCAAATTATTGTCAAATTGTCAATACCAGGAAGGGTTGGAATTGTCCAACACCTGACAACAGAGAGGTTCAGCACAAAGCCACGAAGAAGAGACGACCTGAAGCAACATTCTCTTTTAAGAAACCGAAAAGCCAAGGAAATGCAGATTTTGAAAACAATTGTGAAATAAAATACCAGTAAGGGTTGGAATTGCCCAACACTTGACAACAGAGAGGTTTATCACAAAGCCACGAAGAAGAGACAACCTGAACCAACATTCAGTTTTAATAAACCGAAAAGCCATGGAAATGGAGATTTTGAAAACGATTGTGAAATACAATGCCAGGAATAGTTAGAATTGTCCAACAATTGAGAATAGGGATGTTCAGCACGAAGCCACGAAGAAACTCATTGGAGTGAAGAAGAGATTAACTGAGACAACACTCCGATTTACTAGAGAAGAAAACAGAAGAAATGCAGAATTTGAAAACAATTGTCAAATACGATACCAGGAAGGGTTGGAATTGTCCAACACCTGCCACAGGGATGTTCAGCACAAAGCCATGAAGAAGAGATGAACTGAAGCAGCATTTAGATTTACTAAAGAGGAGAGCAGAGTAAATGCAGAATTTGAACATGATATTTTCTATGTTTTCTTTCAAGGTAGTATGCTGACCTACTAAAGGAAACTCTTAAAGAACCCTGAAAGAGGTCCAATCTTAAAATGTCTTCATTAACTTTTGCTTAACTACAGTTGCTGAGACAGGGGCTTTAGTAATTAGAGGACAAGGATAGGGAACTTCATTCAGTAACTCCTGAGGTTGAAAATATCATCTACTTACCTACTGTAGCAATTCTGCCCCACAGTCCTCATTTCAGTTTATCACACATTTGAGTCTCCTCCTTATTGTCACTGCCTTGACACTCATTCCCACTGGGATTTTAGCAAGAACATCATGCTACTTTACTACGGCAAGAAAGAATCACAGTAAGTTGGGTTTTTTTTTTTTTCCCCTTTCATCTGGGCCAGAAGAAGAAGAACAGAAGTTACTGGTTTCTATTCCACAAATTTGATGTCAAAGGGAAAAAAGAAAATCCACAAATTCAGATATTTCTCTAGTACATACCAACAACTTTTAAGGAGAGTTATGTATTTCTCCAAAATTATTTTGCTACATTCAATTAAGTGGAGCCTGCTTTAGATGCTGGGAATAGCAGGTAGCCAAAGAAAATATAATCTCTAAAAGAATTAATTTCTTTCAAGAATAACTTATTATTCATATAGCTTATATTATTTATATTGCCTATATACAGACAATCATCAGGAGGTTTTTTCTTAAACCTAATTCTCAAAAGAAAAAAAAATCCCCACCAAAATTCTTCCCTCAAATAACTTCCCCCTCAAAATAATTCCCTTTCAACACCCCCCAAGAAAATTCCTAACAAATAATTTTCCATAAAGAAACACTAAAAAAAAAATCCATTCCAAAAAACTATGCCTGACCAAATATTTCCTTCTGATTTTTTTTTCCCATCCAGATCATTTTATCCTCTGAAAAAATCACACAAAACACACACACAACTTTTATTTTTCGACAAAACCCTTTCCCTTCCAATAAGGTTTTCCCCTCCAAAGGCTGTTGCAGATGGCTCGGGATTGGGCAATAATCACGCAAAATCAGGTGGCTACGTCAAGCATTATTTCAGGTGAAAGCACATAAACAGAGGAGCAAAATACGGATAGCTGCTCACAACTCAGTACTTGCTAGCAGGATACTGAGCCTGAACATCCTCTCGAGCTGGTGGATTGGAGGGTTGCTGACAGGCTCCCAACTTGGCGGGCGTCCCTGCGGAGACAACGTAGACCTCGGTGTTTGATGTCTCCCCGTTCCCCTCCCCGCACTGTCTTTTTACGCACGGTGCCTCCTGCCCCGTAGGGCCAGTACGTGCCAGAAGGCAGGCGGGGGGGCGGACAAACTCCACCCTCAGCCACATAACCTTCCCTCCCGGGTGCGCAAGCGCGCGTACCGGTAGGGGGTCCCAGCCCTCAGTCTGAGGGTCCTGCCTTCCTCATCTTCCTCCTCCTCCTGGTGCGGCTGACCTTCAAACTGGGTTAGAGGACGTCTGCGGTTAAGCTGGCTGCAAGCCCGGTTGAGCAGCCACCTTCAACTGGTTTTGGACGGAGTCGGCTGTGAACGTGGCGGAGCAGCCGCCTCCGTGTTCCTTATCGTTCCGCCCAAATGGGCAAACATCTTATTTCTCAAGGTCTGGATTCTGTTTCGCACAATAGTCTTATGACCTTACAGAGCATAAATAATCATAAAAATATCTACCTCCTATACATGCCGCCCCGTGATCTGTAGAGGTCAACCTATTGTAGCGAAGCACCCGAAGAGATAACATTTTCATAGCAGTTTCAACCATACCTCGTGTCAGCATCATTACACAAGGGATACAGTACATAACACAGACAAATACAGCAAATAGAAATAATAGCCCCAATAGCAGTTTCTGTAGCCATGGCCAACCCCACTTCCACTGTCCGAATGCATTCCAGTCATCAGCATCTCTCAGTTGATGAGTCAGATCCTGTAAGGCCTGGATCTGGCAATGTATAGACTTGGAGTGGTCGCTTGGATTCATATAGCACATGCCTCCTACCTCTTCACACCCATGGCCATGCATAAGCAATAACATATCTATGGCAGTGTGGTCTTGTACAGTTGCGTGCTGAATCGAGTCCACTTCTACTCACAATGAGGACAAAGCTGTCGTTGTAGCATTGCTGGACTTTGCTAGCCAGCATCCCAGTCTGCACAACGTGGTCAATGCTTGCTCGGCAGCGATCCCCGGAGCCAATGGCAACACTATAATATTTTTCTCTGTTGTCCCAAAGTCATTTAGGTTGGTAGAGACGATAGACACAGACAGATGCAACCATTTTAAGGGAAAGTTCCTTCAAGGTGTCATGATTGCCCTGGGGATTCAAGGGGACTTGCATACCCCTTGGCATCTCCACAGCTCTGGTACAGTGCAAAGGATGAATGGGAACATTAAAAGGCATCTTCTAAAATTGGTATGAGAAGCTAAGATGCCATGGAGACAACTTCTACCATTCAAGAATGAGAACAAAACCTAGGGGAGACATTTAACTGTTCTCCTTTGAAAGAATATTCGAGATTCCCCACCCTACTAACACCCAAGCTGCCGGGAAGGTAGAGATGAGTGATCAATATGTGGGCAGAATACTTTCCCGTGTAAAGTCTCTCCAACAGGAAGTCCAGCTCGCACAGATCCTGCCCTTGGATTTTGCATGACCAGGACATGGGTTCTTGGTCAAAAAGCGGAAAAAGCACCACTGGCAGCAAAGTGCAGTGGACCTTAGAACCACAGAAACATCAGTCAAGACAGCTGAGCATGGATGGCCATGATGCCTGAAATCTGGACTTCTCAGTTGAAGGAAAAGGATGGAAAGCCCCGGATAACTCTCCTTAGAGCTGTAACGCTGTCTGGGGTTGGGTCAGGAGAATAAATGCTGGGTCTGTGGGAGTCCAGGAGGATAGGAAGACTAGCCATGGCTGCCAGCCCTATGGAACCCAGGTGCTTAGTTAATAACTTATGCAGAGTTCACTATGCTTCTAAAGATGGGTGTAGAGGTTTGTAAAAACAAATATTGAAAAAAAAGAAGAGAGGGAGGGATTGAGCAGAATACACAAGTTTCTGTATTCACAAATAAGGGGACTTCCCCACAGTCTTTGGCTGATGAGTGGGACAAAGGAATATATGCAGGAGAGGAGACTGAGCGGAGCCATGAGTGAGTGGGACAGGAGAGCATATGTCAAAAGGAGGGTGAGCTCAGGTTGAGAGCAGATGGAAGGAGGCAGGAGTTTGGTGTAGGCAGGCCAGGAAGGATGTAACTTCTGAGCACCTTGGCCAACGGGGAAAAGGACAGGGCGTCCCTCACTCAAGATATTAGGATAAAAGGGGGCTGCATCCTCCAGCAGTTGGAGAGACCCCACAGGAATATGCCCGGTGGACTCTTCCTTTATTCAAATAAAGTTTTAAGATTCCTCTGTCTCCTTTTTGGACATGCAGCTCTTGACAGTGAGATTTTCCGCACACAAGTTACTTACACTGTTGTTTTGCAGAATTAAATTAGCCTGTTAGCAACCACTGTTAATAAAGGGAACATTAAATCCACTCACATTCTCAATATTGAACAATGCTGACCATAATAGAACGGGAATGTAAAAGATCTTTGTGCAAGTATTCTGAGAGACCAAATTATCAAGTGGATATAGAACTGTATGTAACAACCATACTTAGAAAAGCATTTATAGAGTCTAGTGAAAAATGAGCTTCAAGCTGAACAAATTCTGCAAGGCATTGCAATATCAAAGAAAAAGACAGCTTTCAAGCCATGAATTTGAAGGAAAACTAACATTTTGCAGAGGCCTTTTCTGATACTTCTATGCCTCTTTTTCATCATAGTTCTTCTTGATAACATTCAGATCTATTTTTAAAATAAACTCTTTTTTTCTTTTTTTTTTCTTGATAATGTGCCAATATTTTGTGAGAGAATTAATTATTCCTGAAGTGATTTAAAAGACTCAAATACTTTGTCATCTTTTTCCCCCCAAAATCCTTCCCATTCTGGCATGATGCATGTCACGTGCCTAAAAGTGTGGAGAACTACAGCATAAATCCAAAAATTATCTTCATTTCCTGATATACAGAAATAACATCAAGCTAGAAGAACGCTTCTGCATTAACAGGATAACTGAAAAAACACTGTAATGATATCCATCTAAAAGGAATTCTAGAACAGCAGTTACTGAATTCCATTCATTACAAATGGAATAATGGCTATAAAGCCACGAATTGGAATCAATTTACACGCTGACACCTGAGAAATGTATTGTTTGTATTTTTCCATCCTGTGCCAAGTGCATAGAGGTATTGTCTTTCATTCATTTCTCAAAAATACAAACATCTCTTCCTTGAAATTCTGTAAATTTGATGGCTTCACAAGTATACGCAAAATAATTTTCACAAGCTTGTTATGCACTGTTATCAATGTTCTTCATATGTAGATTTTATTGCGTATTTCATTGTTAAATTCCTACAAGCAGTAAAAAAGAGACCTGATTTACAGTGTTTCCATATCTGTTGCAGAAGAACAAATACTGGCATTGTGTCATTAATACAGAACTTCAATACAGAACTGCTACTTGTTAAAAAAAAAACTAACATTGCCCTATATAAATAACAAAATACATAAAAAAATACATGAAGAACAAAATACTTTACCCAGACAACAGGTTCATTTCTATGTCCACATTTCTGTTTCCATGGGGGAATCTGAAAGTCATAAGTAATTTTAAATAAAGATTAACACAAGTGGTTCTTTGCCAGGCGACACATCGCACCCGCTTATACCTGTGCTGCAGAAAAACAAAACAAAACAAAACAAAAAAAACCACAGCATCAGTTTTGACATTTCCAGAGCACTCAGCGGCCAACAGCACCGCCTAAATATACCATTCTGCTACACTGGCAGGTTACAGGAAAGATGTGTTGTCTTACAAGCAGCTCCGAAAGCATGAGATAAGTAGGGATCATCAATATGGATCAGTACAGGGTGATCCATAGGCCTCCTATCTGGGCCAGCTGCCAGGCCCCAGAAGCCCAGGCACCCCAAGGCCTTTGAGGCAGCCCCAAGTGCTTCTAGGGCTGCCTTTAACCACAACCCACCGGCCTCCTCTCACTGGAGGTGAAAACTGCACAGAATTCCTCCAGGGGGTACTGATCCCAGCTTCGGGTGTAGCCACACAGCTTCCAAACACCTTCCTCACCCCGCCGCCCCATTTCATGACCTCGCTGCCATTTCATGTCCCCGCCGCTCTGCGCAGGGGCAGATGCTCCTGAAGTTGTCTTCATGTGAAAATCTTTTATTCTGAGGAGAAAACAGGAGCTAAAAATGTTTTCAGATCTGAAAGCCTGTTGTCATCTCGGGACTCACTGATTTAGAAAGAAAATACATGGGTGCATCACAGGGTAAATGAATAGAAGAAATTACTTACTGGGAGGCTGCTTGAACACTGGCTCGTGTTGCCAGGAAAGACTGTGGTGGGGTCTCAGTCCCTGGATATCTGAGAATGGCTGAGGTCGGAAGGGACCTCTAGGGATCGTCTAGTCCAACCCCGCTGCTCAAGCAGGGTCAAAGCTGACAGGACCTGGCCCCGGTGACGTGGGCAGGGGGCTCCAGCCCTGTTTAATACTTGCCTTGTGTCCTTTTTTTTTTTTTTTCAATAGAGAGAGGAAAGCAAAATGGTGTTTTCCCCACTAAGGGCAACTTTTCCACTGGCGGTGTGGAATAGCACTGTTTCTGGGTATGGGGCAGGCCGCATAGTGTTGGCCCATCCCATTTACAACCCGTCTCCGCGGGTGCTCAAGGCCGGAGCTCTCCATACCGGGAAGCTGCAGCCATCCCACGGCTATTCCAGGAACTGCGAAGGACCCGGGACACGGAGCGCAGGGGCGGTGCCTTTAAGGGGTGGTTCTGGGAGAGCCCCGCCTCCCAGCAAAAAAGGGCAGGGTCGGGGCCCCCCTCAGCCAATCAGGCGTCGGCAAAACAGGCGGTCCCAATGTGGAGGCGCGCTAAGCAGTGAGAGTGGCGCTGCGCTGTGTCCCTCCGCCCGCGGGCCGGGACTAGCGGCCGCGGAGACAAGAGTCCGCGGGGGGAGGCGGCCGGCGGCGCTCGGCGGGGGCAGGCGGGAGCCGCGCGGGCTGGCGGCGCGGCGGGGAGCGGCGGGGAGCGGCGGGAGCGGCGGGCAGGAGGCGGCGCGGCCGCGAGTGGAGCGGAGCGGGGCACGGCGCGGCGGAGGGATCCGTGGGGAGGGCCACGGCTGCGGCGGAGCGGAGAGCACCGCACCAGAACTCGCGGTGTCGCCACGTGCTGTCCTGCGCCATGGCGGTGCCGCCGTCCCGCCGGGCAGGGACGGCAGTGACCAGTTTACCCCGCTGCGCGGTGGCCCTCGCGCCCGGGCCCGTCGCCGCTGCGGATGGCGCCAGGGATGCGGCTGCAGCGGAGGAACCAGAGCCGAGAGCGCAGGAGCAGGGGGTGAGCGCGGCGGGAGGGCGCAGGCGGCTGCAGGAGGGCGGCCCGGAGCGCGGGAAGGGGCCGGCAGCAGCCCCAGGGCAACCCCTCGCCCCCCGCCTCCAGCTGTGGGACCCCTGGGACAGGGCCGCCCGCAAGGGAAACCTGTGACACAGTCCAGGGAAATGTGTAGAGTTACCCCCTGGGGTGCTTTTAAAACAAAGCAGTGTTTAGAAATCATCTTTACTTTGTACTTAATTATGTCAGTCATTTGCATAGCCCAAAATGGTTAAAGTTATTATTTTTTTTTAAACATCCTAAGGGCAAAACCTTGGAAATCACCAGCTTGCATGGTTCTCAAGGGGGTTACATATCCGTGCTGTCTACATCCCAGTGTTGTTACCACTTGTAAGCGAACAATTTCAGGTGGAAAAGATCATTGTATTTTAATGCATCTTTCAAAATCTGCCAGCCCGCCGTGTTCCTCACAGGCGAGGCTCTTCCCACTGGGATGTTCCACATCGCCGTGGTGACGGAGGGCCCCAACGGATCCAGACGCAAACCGTGCTCTTCCGCGGAGCCCTGCCCTGGAGCCCTGCGTGTCTGCCCATTAATTTTCGGAAAGACAACTTAAAGGGGATTGACACGGATCCAGTGAACATGAGTGCAACTGTGGCTGGCATCAGCGCAATGCAGATAGATAGTGTGGTAAGCGATTTAAGTTGTTGTGTTAGAGGGATTTTTCCAGGGTTTCTGATGGAACCTTTTGTAGGCTGCAGCTTTCTTTAATGTGTGAAATTATTCTGTTGAATTGATCTTTAGGTGCGATTTGATGGGGTGGGTGGTCTTTCCAACCACATTGCAGCCCTAAAAGAGATGGTGCTTTTTCCAGTGCTTTACCCAAAAGTCTTTGAGAAACTCCAAATTCAGCCGCCAAGGTAACACAGCTTTACAAAATGCTAATTCCGCTGTTTTGGGGAGGATATTACACTGAGGCATCAATATATTTGTTTGTGCTTCAAACATTTGGACATTTTTTTTTAGTAGTGAAAATATTTTATTTAAAATGTATAAAGTCTTGAGCATGTGCAGGTTCAAAATGTCAGCAAAGGCCTTGGCATGATTGAAGACCTGGTGTATGGTGCTTGAAAAAGGGAGTATATTAGATAACTCTAATTGAAGAACAAACTAGTATTATAAAACTTGGAGCCCCAGAAGTTGGCTCTTGTTTGTCTCCCTTCTGCCGTGGTCCCTTGTGGTGCCTGGGGGCCGTTTTGGACATGTCCTGCTGGACACTGCACTCTCTCCAGAGGAGAGCGGGGGTCTGAGTTTGTTAATGCCCTTGGTTAACTTTGCTTATTGGCATGTGACATCCCTTAGAAACACAAAACTTCTCCTGCTCTGACTGCTTTCACAATTTGGCTGTTACTGCAGTTGTGGATATAAAGTATTTTGGTTCGGAGGAGGGGGTTGATCATCTTAGAGATGGGGCTTGAAATGGGCGTTTTTGATAATTTTGTTCTATGTGAATCTCTCTTTATTACAGAGGCTGCTTATTCTACGGCCCCCCAGGGACTGGAAAGACCCTGGTTGCCTGGGCCCTTACCAACGAGTGCAGCCAAGGTGGCAGGAAAATATCCTTTTTCATGAGAAAAGGTGCTGACTTCCTCAGTAAGTGGACAGGGGAGTCGGAGCGCCAACTTCATTTGCTCTTTGAGCAGGTAAGGTTGCAGTGTGCTCTGGCAGAGCTGGGACTGTAATTTTTTGTGATGAAGATTTTTTGGAGGAAGACTTGCCCTTTTTTTACTTTTATTTATTTATTTATTCTGTCCATTTCTAAGACTGAAATGGGAACACTGGTGTTCTCTTTCCCAGTGCCTCTGTACTTTGGATTGGAGAGTTGAAATCTTGGAGATGTGTTGGGGAAGATTTAAAAAAACAAACGAACAAAACCCCCAAAATCCTTAAACCACTATTTTTTTCCCCACCAAAACCACAGAGGAGGTTGCACAAGATAATGGCTCAGGTTCAGAGGGAAACAGATGCAGGGGGAGAACACGTCACTCCGTCAGCTCAGTTGTTAGAGATCTCTGTTGCTCTAAAAATCTGCTCCAGTGATGTTGCAACCACAGCGCGTTTCACGCGTTTCCTCTTAGGGTAGCACCGTTTTACTCACGTCATATTCCTGCATCCCTGTTCTATTCCAGGCCCATAAATTTCGTCCTTCCATCATTTTCTACACATAATGTGCTTTATCTTTGTGGAAAGAAGACCAAAACCTGTTTATATATGAAATATTATCCTGCAAACCTGTAGCTCAATTATACTAAATTTCATGTGACTTTAAGCAATAGTTTAAAGGCATTCACTAAGCTTGATATCAGCATAACGTTTAAGTGACCTTCTCTATTTTTGAGAGCCTTAAAATGAGCCCTCTCGCTCATCAGCATCTTAATGAGCAAAAGCTTGTCCTTTCTCAGGGATCACTAGAGAAAATTGCATAATTTAACAAAATTTACTAGTGCAGCAAAATAGTGTTTTTTTTTTTTTTTTTCTGCTAGCTCAGTTGTATCAACACTGCTGGCCCTTATGGATGGGTTGGATACCAGAGGAGAAGTTGTCGTCATTGGAGCCACCAACAGGCTGGATTGGATAGATCCTGCGCGATGCAGAGCCGGGCGCTTTGAGCGAGAATTCCTTTTCAAACTGCCAGATAAAGAGGTAGGAACTTGTATTCAATCCTGGTGCTCATCCAGCAAATCCTTCTTGCTGACAAAGCCGTGTCACAACACGGTGTCGTGGAGCAGGTAAGCGGGAATGCAGCCCCGTGCAGCTCACACACAGGAGCAATATCCTGAGAGACCGTCCTGGTGTGGAGGGCGGACGTGGTGTGAAAGAAGAGGTACAAGCCCTAGGGAACTCCGTTATCTCAAATAAAACCAAGTTTAAAATCACCTTTTCACTAAGATCACCGTTTCTCAGCAATGAAAAAATGTGTGTATATAGCAACCCAAATTATTAAAAAAGGAAAAGAAATTCCACATGAAGCTGGTTTTTGTTCTTTTGTTCTGGCTATCGCTACTTAGCTACATTTGAGATAATTTTCTTTGAGGAAATACCTTTCTTTTCCAGTTAAGTTTTCTGTTGTTCTTTTTCCCAAAGATCGTTAGGTCTCATACTTGTCAAAACTTGATAATCACTTGCCTTAATCTGTTAATACCACAGATTCTGCCTCTGCCTTTTGACTCAAGATAAGCTATAATGCAAGCACTCTATTTCTAGGCTAGAAAAGAGATTTTCAAGATTCACACACGAAACTGGACCCCTAAACCATGTGACATGTTCCTTGATGAGCTGGCTGAAAAATCTGCTGGTAAGTTCAAAAATCAAGCGAGTTCCTGCATGTTACTGAGTCTGCAGGAGTTACAGCTTGTGGCACATGGCAAGTGGGAACCAGGATGTTGCACCTTGCTGCAGAACTAGCCAGGGAGCCAGCTGTGTGTCCTCAAAACCATCAGAGTGAAATGATTCCAACCACTTACTGTTTTATTTTCTGTCTCTCCAAACAGCGAGTGGCTTTTGGGGCATCCTCCTTGGGAGAAAAGTTTGGCTTAGAAGGTTCAGGAGAAAAGTCTGGCTGATTTGTAACCATGCAAACCAGCTAACAAAACCTCTGCAGTGCAGCAACACTTTTCACGTTTCCTATTAGACTGTTTTAAACTGCATGCAAAGTCTTCGCGTGTTGCACTTTGGCACCTTGACCTTTCTGTGTTGCCACAGCCTGACATAATGCTCCGTTTGATGTTCTGTTTTATTAGGATACTGTGGTGCTGATATCAAGTCCGCATGTGCTGAAGCTGCCCTCCGTGCTTTGCGACGCCGCTACCCTCAGATATACAGAAGCCCTGAGAAACTGCAGCTTGATGTCTTTTCAATTAAAATAACAGCAAAAGATTTTTTCATGGCTATGGAAAGAATTGTACCAGCTTCACAGAGGTCTGCGGCTTTGCTCAGACAAGCATTATCACCCATTTTTAAACCACTGCTTAATAAGACTTTTCAGAGAATTTTACGAGTCCTGCAGAGAGTATTTCCCCACGCAGAACTTGTCCTAAAGAAGGACCAGCAGCAAGACAGGACCATGACATGTACAGCTGGTTAAAACTACTTGTTGTTTTAGCTATCATCATTTCACCTCATATGAATTGAAGTATTTGTGGATCACACTGGGCGATGTGTGAGATCACATGCATCAGATTTCCTGGCAACATCCTGCTAGCTTTTCTACCTGGAGAGTTGCTAGGTTCATTTTTATTGGTAGAACAGGCAGAAAGCCACAAGTGCAAGCAGAGACGCTAGGTGACCCATAATTGCTTCCCCTCTCTGTTCTCCGCTTCTACCTTCTCCTCCCTGAGTGATCTTGGAGGATCTTTATGCAGAAGATGTGTTGATCTACACACCCTGGCTTAGGAGTCTTGAGACAAAGGCCAGTTGGTGGCCATCACATTCACTTAATTCCCATACTTTTACTGTGGGACACAGATTCCAGACACACAGCCTCGTGGGTTGTGTGGGTGTCTAGCAAGTACAGGAGTTGTTGCTGATAATCACATTTCTTTGTTCTTGGGGCAAAAAAGGGACTTTTTGCCAATAAAGAAATATAACTTTTGAAAAACATAAGACTTAGGCGAGGTTTGTAGAGCCTTGTGCAATCTCTTTAGACCTGTGGTAGGATCAAGTGTTCAAAAATAGCATTTAGTGTGAGCCCATCCAAGGGAGAAAGAGAGATAAGTGGGTTTTGTGGCTGCTTTGGAAGCTGTATTAAGAGTGAGAGACATGCAGACTATCCAGGCAAGTTAACAAACCCTTCTTGTCTTCCAGATGATATGAACGCTACTTTACAAAGCGATTTCATCTGGAGTGATGAGGAGTCACTTTCAGCCTTTGAAGATGAGGAGACTTTTGCTGAAAAGACTTGTCGAAAGAAGAAAAACTTCCTTGACTTCAAGAGGTAAATGCCTGTCCCCTTTTAGGTTCAGAATCTTCAGCTTGCTGTGTCTTTGGAAAGAGATTATGCTGCTTGTGTCTTCTCTCAAGAGAAACTTGAAACAGAGCAAATTAACATTTATGTCTTTAATCATCACTATGTGTTTTAAACTTCCTATTTTCTAATTTTGTTCCAGAAATGCTTCTCACCAGCCAAGGTGTCACAGGCCAAGGCTCTTGCTCTCTGGAGAGCCAGACCGTGGGCAAAGCTCCCACTTGGCCCCCGCAGTCATACACGCCCTGGAAAAGTTTCCAGTTTCTACCCTGGACCTGCCAGTTCTGTTTGCTAGTGCCTCATCACCAGAGGAAATATGTGCACAGGTATCTTCTTTCTTTAATCTCATGAGGTTCACTGACTATCTGTAAACTGCTCAAGTGAACTAAGTGAAATTGTTAATGGAGGTGGTCTGCTTTTACTGTACTTCGTTACTGTATTACAACATTTTGACCTTTGATGAGAGATGGACACGTAAGCACAGATGTTCTATTGAGTCGTGCGGCTCTTCAGAAGTTAACTTACATGTAAGCAGTCTTGCAATCAGGCAGCAATCTGGATCTCTGTCTGTGTAGCTCTATCAATCTTTGAGTCAAATCAGAAATTTTACTCTACTATTAATAAGCTTTGCATGGTGAGGCTTTGTGGTTTTTTTTTTTTTTTTTGGACTTTTTTTTAATGCACTTCTATTTTATTAGGCCAGTTTGATGTGTAGTTATTTATGAGCAGCCTGTGCTGCTGGTTCATTGCTCTTACCAAAGCTTTCATTTTACTAGTTTATCCGAGAAGCTCAGAGGACAGCACCGAGTATAATTTATATTCCACGGATCGATGTATGGTGGGAAACAGCTGGCGTTGCATTGAAAACTACCTTTACAACGTTATTAGAGAACATTCCAGCATTTGCTCTGGATTTGTGGCTTGCAACAGCAAACGTATCGTACATGGATCTCCAAGATGAGGTATTTCTGTCAACACTTTCCCCAATTCTTTTATTCAGTTTCATTTTATGAATCCTTTAAGTATACGAATACTGTCCTCCCTCAAGAAAATGGATCCTTTTATTACGAGGGCACCCTTCTGAATCATGTAGATTTGCTTAGACGCAATTTTATGAATCCTTTAAGTATACGAATACTGTCCTCCCTCAAGAAAATGGATCCTTTTATTACGAGGGCACCCTTCTGAATCATGTAGATTTGCTTAGACGCAAAGCAGCGCTGAGAACGTTTGTCTCAGTTGTTTTGTGAGTCAAGGGACTCGCTTCCATTTCAGCAGGAGACCTCAAAGGTGGGGGATGTCATCACTCTGTCAGTGCATCTGTGCTCGTCCATTCCCTGAGCTTAAATTCTAGAGCTTTTCCTCAAAGAAGATATTTTATTTGCCATCCTGACCTAAAGAAATCTAGCCTTTGATCACCAGGAAGATAACATCATTATTATTATTATTTTTCAGATCATTATTAAGCTTAACTTAAAAAAAATCCTCCTTTTGACGTAGTGATCTTGTACCTGAAATGTCTTTCCTTCTCATGCCATAGATACAGGAGTTGTTTATTGAAGATTATGGAGAAGTTTTCGATATCCTGTTGCCTGCTAAGGAAGAGAGAAGCAACTTTTTTGAGGACTTAATTTTAAGTCAAGCTGCTAAACCTCCTGCATCTAGAAAGAAAGCAGGTGAGCCTATTCTATAGATAAAAAATTGCTAACTGTGTGCTAACACCCTTACAGTATTTGTTTTGGTAGTGGGTTTCCTATCAGTAACTCTGTGTGTGCTCCTATTTGAGTGCTGCGGATGGAATAAACTTTTCTGGTTCCCTTAAGCTCGGCAGGCCCTGGAAGTGCTGCCGGTGGCGCCGCCGCCTGAACCTCGGGAACCACCACGGGGAGAAACGCAAGGGGCAGAGGAGCAGGAGGAGGAGTCCCTTGGTGCACTTAGCGTTTTCTTAAGGGATGTTACTCTCAGACTTGCTACTGACGGACGTTTCAAGGCCTTCACAAACCCTGTTGATGCAGATGAGGTAAACTGCTCTGGGTCTGTAATACTGTACTGTCTGGGTGTATTTTTAAGTGCCCAGTGTTGGTGTGCTCTAGCAAAAGGCTTATCTTTAGCACTGCACTAGAAGGATTTCTTTTTGGAGGAGCAAAAATTGTTTTGTGTTTTATTTTGCTGACTCCCTGAGGCTCTTCAATGTCCTTTTTTTGAGTAGTCACTGAAAGCCCTGGTTTCCTCCTAGAAAGTCAGACCAGCTACTACCATAGTTTGCCTGGGGAAAGACTTTGAGATGTAGGTATGCTACAACTCTGAAATAAACAGTCAGATTTCTTTGGGGCTGTTGGAGTAAAGCCTAAAGGTATTGCTACGTGTTTGTTGGCTGTCAGTGGTTCCTCTGGGAACAGGAGAAGAGCAGATGTTTGAAAAAAAATTCAAGATTCCGCCTGCCATTTTGTCTCTGGCTCCCCAGTACAGGATCAGCCATAAATGACATGTGGTTTCATCTTCCCCCAAAACTTCCAAGTCCCTCTTTTACTCATTTAATTTACTGACTGTGCCCCCATCTTAACAGACTTATACTTCAGAGTTAGTTGCAATTTTAATACAGCTGTGTATCAGCAAGGGCCCTGTTCCTCTGGGCATCCCTCGTCTTTCCCTTCCAGGCTCTTGACATGTGAATAGTCTAAACAAATAGAGGTCTCCTCACCTAAACTAGCCTTGAGGCTCCTCTCAAGCTCCCAGTAAAGACATAATTAGCTCTGCTCCAGGTATCTCCTCCTAAGGGAGATGCCTAGAGCAGCTGCTTCCAAAGGGCAATTCCGGCAGCGGATTTCCTGCTGCCCAGAGCAGAGCCTGGCTCGGGTGGCTCAATCCAATGTATTTACTGTGATGTTCTGAAGCTAAAGGAAGCAAATCCTGCTCTGCATGTCTGTTCCCTTCGCTGTCCCACACACACTCCCCAGCTTCCCGCTGCTTTTCTTCTCCCTTGCAGTGTGTCTCTTCAAAGCCCTTTGAAAGAGCCCTTCCTTTTTCAAGCAGTTAAGTGGTTAATTCCACTATCTGCTCATAATGTCACAAATATTCAGGGTTTTTAAGAAGTCATTATTTGAATTTATTAAAATAATGTGGGTAGATACTGTGTAAGTCTAATAAAACCTCTGAACCCATCTATTTAATTTGTAGGTACCTGATTATATCACAGTTCTTAAACAGCCAATGGACCTTTCAGCAATTCTCTCTAAAATTGACTTGCACCAATATCTAACTGCAGGAGATTTTCTGAAAGATCTTGATCTAATCTGTAGCAGTGCCTTAGAATACAAGCCAGATAGAGAAGCTGGAGGTGAGGATAGCTCTTTATCCCTCATTTAGACAGCATTAAAATGCATAGATTGAGAAGAGTTGTCTCTTTACAATGGCCTTGGGATTAGCTCCCTTGAAACATCCACAGAGAGCATTTCTTGCCACTTTAAAAATTGGTGTACTGTTAAATTATTTAGAGATGAAATTATGTGCAATAGGTGCTAATGAAGATGTAGTGCCTCTGCCTTGATTATTAACTTTTATGTTCTTCTGCCAAAACTATTCACAGAAATAGCTTGCAAAACCTCTTTGGGAAAAGAGTTCATCTTTTCCATATGATCCGAATCAAGGATTTCACTTAGCTAGTGGCAAACACTCAGTTCTGACTGTCAACTTTCAGATCGTCTCCTTAGAGACAAAGCTTGTGCTCTGAGAGATGTTGCCCATGCCATAGTGAAGGAAGAAATGGATAAAGAGTTGGAACAACTTTGTGAAGAAATTAAAGAGTCTTGTGAGAAAAGAGCTATGTATTCCAACCCTAGGGATTTGAAGACTTGCCTCAGTATTTGTAAGTAGAAATGTGAGACCAACTTTTTTGCTGTCTGTTCTTCATTGCAAGGCTGCAGCTCTTCACAGGATGTGCCATCTCACTACGAGGTGATGCCACAGCAGCCCTCTGTTTCTGGATGTAATAAACAAGATAACAAGTGTAACGAAAGAATAGAGATGCCAGTGACGCCTGGAGCCTGCCCTACACCACTGCCTAATGGCAAGTTGCTTTTTCTTTTTAGATTTTTTTTTCTTTTTTTCTCCCCCACCAAGAGGCTTTCTGGGTGATATTGCTAATGCCATTGGTATCCTTCTTGTGACAAGGTTTCTGCCAGTGGAAACTTTGCCAAGGATTTCACCCATCTGTTTTGTGCAATATTCTGTAAATAGAAAGAAGGGTGGGGTTTTTTGTTTTCCTTTGTGGAAGGCATAAGGACAAAGACTGCTTTAAACAGGTTATCTGAATCATAAAACTTTACTGAGAATTTTCTTTATCCTTCAGTTACTTTCTTGAAATGGTCTCTTTTTAACTCTTCCCAGCATTCACTCTGCTTTTGATCTTTACTGGTTTTATAAGAGATTTGAAGAAGAGCTTTTCTCCAAAGGCTTTTTTGCTATTCATCTCTATTAGTTCATGTAATGAGACAGAAAGCAACTTTACCCAATAGGCAGACAATAGGACTGCAAAGCAAGGCTAAAGTTCTCGTGTGGAAGAAAGCCACAATAGTCTTCCACGGCGACAGACAAATGTCTATGAAAATAAACATGAGACAGAAAACAAGAGATTTTTCCTCTGTGACTAAATCTGGCTCTGAAAAGAAAAGAGCCCAGTTTTCTCCCAATTCCGGGTTAAGAAATAGAAATGACACTTTGGATTCGCAAAATACAGCAAGTTTCCAAGAGGGTGATTCGAAATGTAAGCGAAAGGTCCAGCAGACCAGGTAGCTCCATTTTGTTGCTGAGCGGTTTACATTAGCCTCCTTTAATTTCATTCTATTATTTCTTTACAAATCACTGCACTGTGTTGCTTCCATTAAGATTCTGTCCCTCTGATTATGCCACCAAAGTCATTTTTCTTAAGCTGCTGCTCTTCTAATTCTGAAATCAATTTTGTAATTCTATCTCCTCACAAACCAACAATCATTTGCTTTCTTTTATGGCACGTGCATCTTTCTGATAAGGAGCAGCTTGGGATAAAGAGCTGTAACTCGGCCTGTGTAGATTTAGTCACGATGTGGCAGAGATGACCTACATCCTAATGCTTGCTTCAAATGGGAGATGGGTTTTCTTAACATTCAACTTCCTTAAGTAGGCACTGCTGTAATGGCAACGTTTTGACTATTGCTTTTTTCTCCTCTCAACCCTGGGCTTTTCACTTCCACTGCTTTTTGATCTTTGTTCCTATTTTTTATGGAGGAGAAAGTAGAAGGCAAGTATTTCTCAGTGAACAAATATCAGGGAACGGTAGAGAAAGATTGGATGCCACTTGTGGGATAGCTGATGGATAGCCATGTTCTGGAGAAAGAGAAATCATGACTTAAGAAAGTGTTTTCATCCCAGAGACTTACATGCGTCATGAGAGTCTGGCCGGACGTCATGAGAGTCCGGTGGGAATTCCTGAGGAGCTGGATCCCCCCGTTGTGGTGGATTACAGCAAGCTTGTGGTATGTCTGTTTTCAGTTTTCTTTAGAACAAGGTAGGGAACTTTCTCCCCTCACTGCTGTGAGGGAGGCGGAGTTTGCTGGGCAGTTGTGGGCAGTATTTCCACTTGCCTGGTTGCTGTGTGTGGGTCCACTCCGACAGCCTCACTCCACGCACAGCTCCTGGACAGTGTTGGCAGTCAGTTGTGCTGTGATGGGACTGTTTAGCTCCTGAAGCCTTCAAGAGCTTTTGCAGAAGGTCTCGTGCTATTTTCAACTCGTGTTGTCTCCATTTTGTTTTCAGCATCTTCTGGATTCTGTCACTAAGAGGACAAGGACCTTCAACATCTTTTACCTAGAAAAAAATATACGCTCTCCTCAGCCAGTGCATTTACAAGCACCGGAACGATTATGACAAAACTAAACTCATTATGCTAAATTTTATATATGTTTTCTAATGGTTATATATACTATTCTGTCATGGTTACACAGTCTGCATGCCCTCTGGATATCATGCTTATTTCATATTCATTGCTTTAGTGCTTAGCTGTCATGTTATAAGACTTACCCATTTCCATTTGGAAGACATTTACCCATATTGCAAAACCATTGTTATATTTGGCATAACTCTTTTCAGTTTCAGCAGGAAAAAGAGATTGGACTTGAAGACGACGGTTCCACCCACCCAGCTCCTTCAAAGCAATTAACCTTGGAGACTGTGGATAGCTGGTCTTGCTATCCACAAGTGTATCCAAGGTGTAGGGGGACCATGAAAGGAGGGTGCTCTTCTCAGTCTGTTACTTCCTCTTTCTCCCCCTCCTACAAGCAGCCAAACATTTGCAGATGTCTTCAGGAGGCATCCACCGCCCAAGCCGGGCAATCCCAGTGTTCATTTGGTTTAGATATGCTGGAAATGGAGTCTTCGGATCCAAAGAAGCCATGAGCCCACTCGTCCCTGAGGCACTTGTGTGTGAGAATAGATAAAATTCTTGGTCCCTCTGCAGTTTACCTTGAAAAGAAGGAGCCTCTTTGCTTAGGCACTGGTATCTCCATCTCTTCCCTCACATCTGATTGAGAGGTAGAACGGACGCTCTGTTCTCACAGTGCAAAAATGGGGATATTTTGGATTGAGGGAGGTCATGCCTGACAGACGTTCCCTTCTCACCTGGTATAATGCCACATACTAGCTTGAGAAGGGAAAATATTGATGTTATCCCAGCACTTCTGGGCTTCTGGAACTTAACATTGGAATGCTCAAATTAAATGTGCCTGGATTTCTGTGTTTCCTCCATTTTTTCTATATAAAAAAAAAGCATTGTGATGCTTTTAGCACATGATATAGCTAAATATCACCAACAGGGGAATGTATTTACAGATGCTTTAACTTTGTGTGAAGAAAGAATCTATCAGGTTCTTAAAATTTTTATTTGTGCTTATTGATAATTTGTCTTTTCTTTATTATCAGGAAATGAAGAAAATCATTAGGAACTTCTAATGTGCTTCATAATGTGATCTTCAGAACACTTCACTTCTACTTTATTTAAAATAAAATTTTAATTGCATTCTCTTGTTAGCTGTGTATAGTTTAGTAAAGAGTACTTGTAAATATATTTATTACATACATACAGATATGGATGTATAAGGCATATATAAAATATATATAAAACAAATAAGATATATTTAATAGTTGTCCTATAATTATATATATATTACATATTTTATATGTATTTTATATATTTATATCTATTAAAATAAGTTTTAAGATATGTCTTTTACACCTCCATATTTATAAAGCGAATACACATATCAAACAATTAAAAAAAATTGTTTTAATAAAAACCTATTTTAAGTAAAACAGCATTGGAGTTTGTCTGTTTTAATTGTAGAATAATTTCAGCATTAGAAATCTTCCTTGTTCCTGATATATTAAGTAGATCATGGAAAAGTTAAACCAAAAAGGAGGTAGTCAGTTATATATAACTGAGGCAAACAAGAAAAATGCATAGTGAAGAAAACAGGAAGCTCCCGTCTTGCCTTGTCTTGATCTCCAACTTAGCTGGCTGCTGCCTTCGATTGACAAGGTGGGTCTGTATGGATCTTAGAGAATAGGATGGCTTTCCATTTTTTAAAAAAAACAAAAGACAAACTGTGCAGTAGGGGTGAAGCTGAGAAATTACGAGAATGATGCCTGAAAGTAGCTTCTGAGAAGCCCGAGAGAGTACACACTGAACACGTCCAGTTTTGCTTCCCTCCTCGTTTCTCCTCGTGTTTCCCTCGTGTTTCTCCTCTAGCTGGGCTCTGCAGGCTGCATTGCTGGGATGCTAAATGGCCCACCAGAGCAAGCAAGCATTGGCTCTGCTTCCTACGCTAATCTTAGGTCAGGACTGCCCATGTATAAAAGGGCAGAGTCCTGCATTATAGCAAATCTAGGCCTAAGGCCACCCAACCCTGCTTTTTATGCTGTGTTGTACTGCAGAAAGCTTCCTTTTTCAGGTGAAACTTCTAATTGTAAACAGAGTGGCTGCTTTAAGAAAGAGGTATTTCTTGCATTCTAGCTACTCTATGAACAGTTCTTCTAGCGGTATTTATTTTTTTTTTCATATAGTGTTTTTTTGTTGTTGTTCCCCAGTTGTTCCCCTGAAAACACGGAGTTTATAACCCTCTACTCAAAGAGAAAAAGCAAGAGCTCATCCCCACCAAGAAGCAGCAGGGGCAGCTCCATAACCACAGGCGGGCACCAAGAATCCCAGAACCACAAACGGGCACTGCTCGGACCCCCTGCTCTGCCCACCCTGCTCACACACCAGCTCTGAAACCAGCCTCTCCCAGCGGGAAGCGGAGCGTTAACTCCAGCCTGCCGGCACCGCTGCAGGCCACGCTGGGCACTAAGTGCTGAGCTGAGCTCGCCCACGCACACAGAATTCCCCGAGGCCGGACGCCTCGGCTAGGCAGCGAAATTAAGCCCCCCACCCCCCCCCGCCAAAAACACTAACAGGAACTCTTCCCAAAGCATGCACCCCTTTTATGCCTTACCTTACCACGACTTCCTTTGGCATCAGCAGCAGCAGCTCAAACTGGGACATGCGAAAATGAAAACGCCGCTAGCGAAGGCCCCAGCTGCGTCCTGGCACTGAGCAGGCCACAACGGCGCATTCCTCCCGTTCCCAAAGCCGTCTTCCCTCATCCCTTCTGTAGGAAATCTCCCTGACGGATCCTCCCAGCAGAATTTACTGGTGGCTATAGGAGCTCTGTAAAGGAAGAACAAAATGACTCAAGGCACTAAGATTACTAACACCCTCAACATTGCTATTTAAACGGTGCAGCTTGTGCCAGCTTTCCAAGAGGAAGCATTGGTATATTTTCTGCTTTTTCTTTCAAAGTAGTATCTGGAAACACTTAAAGAACACTGAAGGCTAGCCAAACTTCAAAGGTCTTCATTACCTTTTTCTTCATTAGAATTTCTGACACATGGGATTCAGTAATTCAAAGGACAAGGACAGGGAACTGTTTCCACCAACTCCAGAGGTTGGAAATACCATCTACTGCCTCACCAGAGCAATGCTGCTCCCCAGCCCTCATTTCAGGAGATCACACATTTGGGGTCTCCTCCTTAATTTCACTGCTTTGACACTCATTCCAACAATTCCACTCATTTCAGCAAGAACATAATGCTACCTTACAACTACAAGAAAGAACCACGAGAAAGCTTTTATTTTTATCTGGCTCAGGAGAAGAACAGCAGTAGTTATTGGCTTCTCTTTGACAACAGAGTTGCCAAAGGGAAAGAAACAAAATCCCCAAATTCAGATATTTGCCTAGTACATAGCAACAACTTTTAGGAAGAGTTATATATTTCTCCAAAATTATTTTGTTACGTTCACTTAAGTGGAGCCGTGCTTCAGATGTTGGGAATACAAAACAAAGCCAAAAAAACCCACCATCTCCAAAAGAATACCTTTCCTTCAAAATATTGTTTATAGAGCCTATATTATTTATATTGCCTTTACATACCCAAATATCAGGAGCTTTTTCTTAAACCTAATTCTCATTAAAAAAAAAAAAAAAACTGCACCAAAATTCTTCCCTCAAATAACTTCCCTCCACCGAAATAATTATCTCTCAACAACCTGCAAGAAAGTTTCCCCCAAACCATTTTCCCATTCCTCCTTTAAAAATTCCCTGAAAAATATTCCTTCCAAAAAATGTTCCCCCCCCCCCCTCAAATGTCTCCCTGTGATTTGGTTTCCCTCCAAATATTTTATCCTCTGAAAAAGTTACCCACCCACTCCTATTTTCTTTCTCTGTCAAAATCATTTCCCTTCCAAAATCAATTTCCCCTCTAAAAGTCTTACAACACTAAAGTGCTTACTGCTTTTCCCAGTTGGTACTGGGCAAACGGCCCTTTTGGCTCCGGAGCTGCTGCTCGGATCTGTGTAAGCCCCATTCTCTGCTAGAGCAAACTCACTTTTGCAGCCACTGCCCTACGGCCGAGCACACTCCTCAGCACTAGCGCTGCCGACAGGTCGGCCCTTAGATGCTCGTGCGCTCCATGGGTGCCCGCGCAGCAGGGTTATCCCGGAAAGGCTGCATCCTGCATGTACGGAGGGAGCCGAGAGGCAGCTCGGAAGAAAAGAGCGACAGTCACCCACGTGGCCCCGAACGCCAAACCCCAGCTCGCTCCGGAGGCTGAGGCCACCACTCCCCGATCTGCCTCCAAGCTAAAGAGCGTCCCAGGACCAGGCTGGATACCGCGCTGCAGGCAGCCCTTTCTGGCGCCGCTCCCCACGGAGCTCTAGGCTTTTTCCTGCTCTTAACACTAAGCCTGCCCGTCACGCTGCGTCAGACCTCAGCTCGCTCCGGAGGCCGAGCCCACGCCAGAGTCGCTCCCCTGCATGGCACAGGGCTGCGCTCCCCCGAGCCCACCCCAGGCACCGCAGGCGCTAACCCAGCCGCGTCACGCACGTTCCTGTTCCTCGGCCTCTCGGCCCCGGGAACCAGGAGTCGTGGCCAGGCCGTGGCCCGGCCCTCCCAGCCCTGCTCGCTCACCGGGGGCCGCCCTGCCCGCAGCCCCCACAGCGCAGCCAGGAGCTGCGGCCCGCGCGGCGCTACGCCTCACCATCGGGGCGCAGCAGCCCCCACGTCCCCGCCGTATGGGCATGCGGGCGCGCGGAACACAGGGCAATGGCAACAGGAGAAACGCCTCCATCCGCTTCACACATGACATCCGCCTCAGACACGCTTCCACCCCCTTCATTTGGCATGGGAATGTGAAATGAAAATGTCGATGAAAGTCACTTTTCCAGGGAATATATTCCTGCGGCCACGTCCTCCACCAGCACTGCCCCTGCTCTCACTGCTCCCCAGCCTCCCTCCGCCTCCTCCCGTCCCGGGCCCGAGCGCAGCCCTCCAGGGACACCCGCACACCTGCCGGCCGCTGCGCATGCGCCCTGCGCCACACAGGGCCGCCCGAGGCGCTGCACACACGCACACCCCTGCTCCTGCAGCCCCTCCGCCCCGGCACGCGAGGGCAGCAGCGAGCCCGGCGGCGCGCAGGGCGCATGCGCGCACCCCCCATGGCCGTCTCGCTCCCTGAGCGCGGGGGGCAGCAGGGAGCCTGCGCAGCGCAGGGCGCATGCGCGCCGCCTCCTCCCGGCCGCTCTGCGGTACCGACCCGCGCGGGGCCCCACGCGCTCTCCAGCCCCGCGGGTGCTGCTGCCTGCGGTTGTGCTCTGGTCTCTGCTTCTGTTTCTTGAAAACAGTGGCTGCAGTCTAACAGCCAGTAGCGTCTCAATAATGACATCCTGTGCTTTCATGTTGCTATGGCTGCTTCCCCCAGTCCTAGCTGGGCTGATGCACGCAGCATCTTCAAGGGCGGCTCCAAGAACAAGGCTGCCTCCCGCTCAACCTGCTGTTTGCAGGAGCTTCCCATGCCGTGCGCCACCCTCGAGGAGCTGTCAGAGCGGCCGCGCTCCTGCCCCCTCCACTCACAGTTCTGCTTTCTAGATGTGCCAGAGCAGCAGCGCTGATTTGTGGGCACGCGAGGGCAGCGCTGAGGACTGAGTTATGCCAATTTGTCTACATACTTTCATCTAGTGCTCCTCCTTTTTGCAAGAGCCTCTCATTTGACAATCAAGTTCCCTGCCAGTAGGGTCTCCCTGGTTGTATATTCCTATTCTCAGCAGTGTATCCCTCTCTCTTAGTGGGTGAGCTAGAGAATCCTGCAGGTTCTCCTTTTCTTTTCCTGGAATGAACCCTGCCTACTCTACCAGCAGAACTCCCTCTACCATCTTGCAGTTGCTTTCTTCCTCTTGTTCTTGTTCTTCTTGCTTGAACCTGCTGTGGGTGAAATGGAAAGTATCAGAGGATGTGCGTACTAAAAACTTGTGGTTCTTTTTCATATGAACTACTGAAGGCCCCTATCTACAGGGCAGCTAATAACATCAAGCATTTCATTTTTTTTAAAAAAAACCCTATATGAAAGAAAAATAAATACCGCTAGAAGAACTGTTTATAGAGTAGCTAGAATGTAAGCAATACCTCTTTCTTAATGCAGCAACTCTGTTCACAATTAGAAGTTTCACCTGAAAAAGGAAGCTTTGTGCAGTACAACGCTGACCCCAGCATAAAAAGCAGGGATGGGTAGATTTGCTATAATGCAGGACTCTTCCCATTCACACACAGGCAGTCTTGACCTAAGATCAGCTTAGGAAGCGGCTAGATAAAGAGATATTAGAGATATAAATAATAGATAGAGATAAAGATAATAGATAAAGATAGAGATAAAGAGATGCTAGAGATAACGATGGCATGACGACTAAAACTTACATGCAAAGATTGCACAGTTGGACACTGAGCATTGCTAGGTGTTATGTCCCATGCCATGTGCGATAGCAGCATGATACATGTTCTTTATTGTGCTTTTATATAATTCCGTTTTCAAAAAATGGCTGTCCCGTCACGAGTCAGAGATTGCAGCAGTTCCCCCGCGTCTGTCAGCAGGGAGGGGAGTTTGGGAGGGCCCAGGCCCACCACCCACGGCCTTTAACGAACTGGCCCAGAATTAAAGATTTAGGGTGGGAAAAGCCATACGGATCCAAAAAACATTTCTGTATATACCTGTTGAGAGCTGAGAGGACCTCTTCCGTCAATACGCACTCACAGGGTGAGTTTTAGGATTTAGTTTAGGGTTTAGTTTTAGCTCTTGCCCCACGCTCTTCCTGCAGTGATGTGCTTCTCCTCGCTGTTTTTAACAGGGTTATGCGGTTTTGAGGTCAGACACCCAACTCTAGGAACAGCAGCAGAGGTAGGAAGAAACAAAGAATGACTTTTAGGAAGGATCACCCCCATAGCATCACATGAGGGAAGACCACCGCTATTTGCCCATTTATACACATACACTTCTAAAACACCATAGCAACAGTTTCCTGCTGAGAGCAGCAGTACAAAAAAAGTTGAACCAAAAGTTTGAAGTGCAAAAGCTTTATCAGAAGATTGTTTCTGGGTCTGCCTTTCCCGCCCTGTCCCTTCTTTTTCAGTGTAAGAAGTTTCCCTGTTACCACAGAATGAACCAACATGGACTCCCTGGTGAAAGGTGCATTTAAGATGTCAGGATTTCAACACCATCTTCAAGGGCTAAGAAACAGATTTTTGCTTCTGTAATTTTTTCCCTCTCCTCTCCCTGGAGATGCAAGGAAACCTTCCTGGTGCTCAGTGGTGCACGCATGTGCAGGCCCGTGGCTTTCACACAAAGCACTAATAGACAAGAATTGCCTTCACTTCACTTACAGGCATCCACTTTAGAAATCTGGACATTTTATTTTCCATGCTTAAGTGAAGCCTGGACAAAGCCTGCATCTGTAACCCATCCAGGAAAACAACTGAGATATAAAACACAGAGCTTACCTGGCACATGCTTTGCCCTGATTTACCCAGAATATATGAGACAAGTAGCTCTAGTAATGGTTAAGAAGTGAATTTGTACACTCTGCAGGTGAGGCCTCGTGGCTCAGGGGTGGGAGAAGCTCCTTAGCTCGGCCTGGGAAGCAGAGCCAACGCTTGCTTGCTCTTGTGGGCCATTTACCATCCCAGCAATGCAGCCTGCAGAGCCCAGCTAGAGGAGAAACACGAGGGCACAGAAAAAGCAAACGAGGAGGGAAGCAAAACTGGACGTGTTCAGTGTGTACTCTCTCGCGCTTCTCAGAAGCTACTTTCAGGCATCATTCTCGTAATTTCTCAGCTTCACCCCTACTGCACAGTTTGTTGTCTTCTGTTTTTTTTTGTTTATTATTATTATTATTATGATTTTTTAAAAAAAGGAAAACCATCCTATTCTCTAAGATCCATACAGACCAGTCTTGTCAATCAAAGGCAGCAGCCAGCTAAGTTGGAGATCAAGCCAGGGCAAGATGAGAGCTTCCTGTTTTCTTCCCTATGCATTTTTCTTGTTTGCCTCAGTTATATAACTGATAAACCAAGGAGGTAAACTTTCCCATGATCTACTTAATATACCAGGAAGAGGAAAGATTTTTACTGCTGAAATTATTCTACAATTAAAACAGACAAACTCGAATGCTGTTTCACTTAATAAAAACCTATTTTAAAACAATACAATTCAAACAATAAAAAAATATATATTTGTTTTATAAATATGGATGTATAAAAACATATCTTAAGACTTATTTTATATGTATTTTATATATCTATTAAAATATGTAATATTTATAATACAGCTATAAAATATATCTTAATTTGTTTTATATATATTTTATATACATATATGCCTTATACATCCATATCTGTATGTATGTAATATATTTAGAAGTACTCTTTACTGAACTATACACAGCTAACAAGAGAATGCAATTAAAATTTTATTTTAAATAAAGTAGAAGTGAAGTGTTCTGAAGATCACATTATGAAGCACAGTAGAAGTTCCTAACGATTTTCTTCATTTCCTGATAATAAAGAAAAGACAAATTATCAATAAGCACAAATAATAGTTTAAGAACCTGATAGTTTCTTTCTTCACACAAAGTTAAAGCATCTGTAAATACATTCCCCTGTTGGTGATATTTAGCTATATCATGTGCTAAAAGCATCACAATGCTTCTCTATTCTCTGTAGCTTCAGAGACATCCCTATGTGTCCAAAAGAGTAGAGGATACAGAGCCTGGAGCAACAGTTGTTAAAACAGTTCAGAAGAGATCCTCCCTGAGCAACCACAGCTAAAAGCTGAGAAAGTTACTTGGTGGATGCTCCATAATTAATTTACCTTTGCTACTTGCCCAGTGCACTCAGAAGAACAGAGAACTGTACTTAGAGCTAAAGAAAAAGGGAAGAAACAAAGAAATCCAGGCACATGTAATTTGAGCATTCCAACGTTAAGTTACAGAAGCCCACAAGTGCTGGGATAACATAAATATTTTCCCTTCTCAAGCTAGTATGTGGCATTATACCAGGTGAGAAGGGAATGTCTGTCAGGCATGACCTCCCTGAATCCAAAATATCCCCATTTTTGCACAGTGAGAACAGAGCATCCGTTCTACCTCTCAATCAGATGTGAGGGAAGAGATGGAGATACCAGTGCCTAAGCAAAGAGGCTCCTTCTTTTCAAGGTAAACTGCAGAGGGACCAAGAATTTTATCTATTCTCACACACAAGCGCCTCAGGGACGAGTGGGCTCATGGCTTCTTTGGACCCGAAGACTCCATTTCCAGCATATCTAAACCAAATGAACACTGGGATTGCCCGGCTTGGGCGGTGGATGCCTCCTGAAGACATTTGCAAATGTTTGGCTGCTTGTAGGAGGGGGAGAAAGAGGAAGTAACAGACTGAGAAGAGCACCCTCCTTTCATGGTCCCCCTACACCTTGGATACACTTGTGGATAGCAAGACCAGCTATCCACAGTCTCCAAGGTTAATTGCTTTGAAGGAGCTGGGTGGGTGGAACCGTTGTCACAGAATCACAGAGTGGTTGAGGTTGGAAGGGACCTCTAGAGATCGTCTAGTCCAACACCCCTGCTCCAGCAGGGACACCTAGGGCACGTGGCACAGGACTGCATCCAAGCAAGTTTTGAAGATCTCCACAGAAGGAGACTCCAAAACCTCTCTTGGCAACCTGTTGCAGTGCTCTGTCACCCTCACAGTAAAGAAGTTCTTCAAGTCCAATCTCTTTTTCCTGCTGAAACTGAAAAGAGTTATGCCAAATATAACAATGGTTTTGCAATGTGGGTAAATGTCTTCCAGACGGAAATGAGTAAGTCTTATAACATGACAGCTAAGCACTAAAGCAATGAATATGAAAGAAGCATGATATCCAGAGGGCATGCAGACTGTGTAACCATGACAGAATACTATATATAACCATTAGAAAACATATATAAAATTTACCATAATGAGTTTAGTTCTGCCATAATAATTCTGGTGCTTGTAAATGCACTGGCTGAGGAGAGCGTATATTTTTTCTAGGTAATTCAGGAATTCCCACCGGACTCTCATGACGTCCGGTCAGACTCTCATGACGCATGTAAGTTTTTGGATGAAAACACTTTCTTAAGTCATGATTTCTCTTCTTCCGAAACATGACTATCCATCAGCGATGTGGTATCCCAGCGATGTGGGATACCACAAGTGGCATCCAATCTTTCTCTACCGTTCCCTGATATTTGTTCACTGAGAAATACTTGCCTTCTACTTTCTCCTCCATAAGAAATAGGAACAAAGATCAAAAAGCAGTGGGAGTGAAAAGCCCAGGGTTGAGAGGAGAAAAAAGCAATAGTCAAAACATTGCCATTACAGCAGTGCCTACTTAAGGAAGTTGAATGTTAAGAAAACCCATCTCCCATTTGAAGCAAGCATTAGGATGTGAGTCATCTCTGCCACATCGTGACTAAGTCTACACAGGCCGAGTTACAGCTCTTTATCCCAAGCTGCTCGTTATCAGAAAGATGCACGTGCCATAAAAGAAAGCAAATGATTGTTGGTTTGCCAGGAGATAGAATTACAAAACTGATTTCAGAATTAGAAGAGCAGCAGCTTAAAAAAATTAGTTTGGTTGCATAATCAGAGGGACAGAATCTTAATGGAAGCAACACAGTGCAGTGATTTGTAAAGAAATAATAGAATGAAATTAAAGGAGGCTAATGTAAACCGCTCAGCAACAAAATGGAGCTACTTGGTCTGCTGGACCTTTCGCTTACATTTCGAATCACCCTCTTGGAAACTTGCTGTATTTTGGGAATCCAAAGTCTCATTTCTATTTCTTAGCCCTGAATTGGGAGAAAACTGGGCTCTTCTTTTCAGAGCCAGATTTAGTCACAGAGGAAAAATCTCTTGTTTTCTGTTTCATGTTTATTTTCATAGACATTTGTCTGTCGTCGTGGAAGACTATTGTGGCTTTCTTCCACACGAGAACCTCCTATGAACTCACCTTCAGTCTGGTGCATGCTAGAAGCACCGTTTTCCAGGAACTCTTCTCCCTCACTGTCTACTTCCTCTTGGTCTTCTCCACTTCTATTCACTTTACTCCACTGCAAAATCTTTCTCCTCTTTGTTTCACCACTGGAAGTGCAATTGTTCCTTTTGCGTTTTCTTTTGGATGGAACTGCAATAAGATATTAGAAAAAAACAACCCAAAATATAAGCAAAGAAGTTCCTCCTTTAAAATTTGATCTTCTTATCTTCCTCGTATGTCAAGTAAAACAATCAAAGAACTGAAAGTACTGACAAATCTCACTACACATGTAGGTCTAAAGAAAAGGTTGCAAGTTCATGTGGTCCATTTGCTGTTAGATTTTTAAATTTATTCAAGACTTTAAACTAGATTTGAAGCTTTTAAGCCCAGAAAATTCCTACTTTAGCCTTGCTTTGCAGTCCTATTGTCTGCCTATTGGGTAAAGTTGCTTTCTGTCTCATTACATGAACTAATAGAGATGAATAGCAAAAAAGCCTTTGGAGAAAAGCTCTTCTTCAAATCTCTTATAAAACCAGTAAAGATCAAAAGCAGAGTGAATGCTGGGAAGAGTTAAAAAGAGACCATTTCAAGAAAGTAACTGAAGGATAAAGAAAATTCTCAGTAAAGTTTTATGATTCAGATAACCTGTTTAAAGCAGTCTTCGTCCTTATGCCTTCCACAAAGGAAAACAAAAAACCCCACCCTTCTTTCTATTTACAGAATATTGCACAAAACAGATGGGTGAAATCCTTGGCAAAGCTTCCACTGGCAGAAACCTTGTCACAAGAAGGATACCAATGGCATTAGCAATATCACCCAGAAAGCCTGTTGGTGGGGAGAAAAAAAAAGAAAAAAAAATCTAAAAAGAAAAAGCAACTTGCCATTAGGCAGTGGTGTAGGGCAGGCTCCAGGCATCACTGGCATCTCTATTCTTTCGTTACACTTGTTATCTTGTTTATTACATCCAGAAACAGAGGGCTGCTGTGGCATCACCTCGTAGTGAGATGGCACATCCTGTGAAGAGCTGCAGCCTTGCAATGAAGAACAGACAGCAAAAAAGTTGGTCTCACCTTTCTACTTACAAACACTGAGGCAATTCTTCAAATCCCGAGGGTTGGAATACATACCTCTTTTTTCACAAGACTCTTTCATTTCTTCACAAAGTTGTTCCAACTCTTTATCCATTTCTTCCTTCACTATGGCATGGGCAACATCTCTCAGAGCACAAGCTTTGTCTCTAATGAGACGATCTGAAAGTTGACAGTCAGAACTGAGTGTTTGCCACTAGCTAAGTGAAATCCTTGATTTGGATCATATGGAAAAGATGAACTCTTTTCCCAAAGAGGCTTTGCAAGCTATTTCTGTGAATAGTTTTGGCAGAAGAACATAAAAGTTAATAATCAAGGCAGAGGCACTACATCTTCATTAGGACCGACTGCACATAATTTCATCTCTAAATAATTTAACACTACACCAATTTTTAAAGTGGCAAGAAATGCTCTCTGTGGATGTTTCAAGGGAGCTAATCCCAAGGCCATTGTAAAGAGAACTCTTCTCAATCTATGCATTTTAAATGTTGTCTAAATGAGGGATAAAGAGCTATCCTCACCTCCAGCTTCTCTATCTGGCTTGTATTCTAAGGCACTGCTACAGATTAGATCAAGATCTTTCAGAAAATCTCCTGCAGTTAGATATTGGTGCAAGTCAATTTTAGAGAGAATTGCTGAAAGGTCCATTGGCTGTTTAATAACTGTGATATAATCAGGTACTTACAAATTAAATAGATGGGTTCAGAGGTTTTATTAGACTTACACAGTATCTACCCACATTATTTTAATAAATTCAAATAAATGACTTCTTACAAACCCTGAATATTTGTGACATTATGAGCAGATAGTGGAATTAACCAGTTAGCTACTTGAAAATGGAAGGGCTCTTTCAAAGGGCTTTGAAGAGACACACTGGAAGGGAGAAGAAAAGCAGCAGGAAGCTGGGGAGTGTGTGTGGGACAGCGAAGGGAACAGACATGCAGAGCAGGATTGGCTTCCTTCAGCTTCAGAACATCACAGTAAATACATTGGATTGAGCCACCCGAGCCAGGATCTGCTCTGGGCAGCAGGAAATCCGCTGCCGGAATTGCCCTTTGGAAGCAGCTGCTCTAGGCATCTCCCTTAGGAGGAGATACCTGGAGCAGAGCTAATTATGTCTTTACTGGGAGCTTGAGAGGAGCCTCAAGGCTAGTTTAGGTGAGGAGACCTCTATTTCTTTAGACTATTCACATGTCAAGACCCTGGAAGGGAAAGATGAGGGATACCCAGAGGAACAGGGCCCTTGCTGATACACAGCTGTATTAAAATTGCAACTAACTCTGAAGTATAAGTCTGTTAAGATGGGGGCACAGTCAATAAATTAAAAGAGTAAAAGAAGGACTTGGAAGTTTTGGGGGAAGATGAAACCACATATCATTTATGGCTGATCCTGTACTGGGGAGCCAGAGACAAAATGGCAGGCGGAATCTTGAGTTTTTTTTCAAACATCTGCTCTTCTCCTGTTCCCAGAGGAACCACTGACAGCCAACAAACACGTAGCAAGAGCTTTAGGCTTTATTCCAACAGCCCGAAAGAAAGCTGACTGTTTATTTCAGAGTTGTAGCATACCTACATCTCAAAGTCTTTCCCCACGCAAACTCTGGTGGTAGCTGCTCTGACTTTCTAGGAGGAAACCAGGGCTTTCAGTGACTACTCAAAAAAAGGACATTGAAGAGCCTCAGGGAGTCAGCAAAATAAAACACAAAACACTTTTTGCTCCTCAAAAAGAAATCCTTTTAGTGCAGTGCTAAAGATAAGACTTTTGCTAGAGCACACCAACACTGGGTAGTTAAAAACACACCCAGACAGTACAGTATTACAGACCCAGGGCAGTTTACCTCATCTGCATCAACAGGGTTTGTGAGGACCTTGAAACGTCCGCCAGTAGCAAGTCTGAGAGTAACATCCCTTAAGAAAACGCTAAGTGCACCAAGGGACTCCTCCTCCTGCTCCTCTGCCCCTTGCGTTTCTCCCCGTGGTGGTTCCCGAGGTTCAGGCGGCGGCGCCACCGGCAGCACTTCCAGGGCCTGCCGAGCTTAAGGGAACCAGACAAGTTTATTCCATCGGCAGCACTCAAATAGGAGCACACACAGAGTTACTGATAGGAAACCCACTACCAAAACAAATACTGTAAGGCTGTTAACATACAGTTAGCAAATTTTTATCTATAGAATAGGTTCACCTGCTTTCTTTCTAGATGCAGGAGGTTTAGCAGCTTGACTTAAAATTAAGTCCTCAAAAAAGTTGCTTCTCTCTTCCTTAGCACGCAACGGGATATCGAAAACTTCTCCATAATCTTCAATAAACAACTCCTGTATCTATGGCATGAGAAGGAAAGACATTTCAGGTAAAAGATCACTACGTCAAAAAGAGGATTTTTTAAATTAAGCTTAATAATGATCTGAATAATAATAATAATAATAATAATAATGTTATCTTCCTGGTGATCAAAGGCTAGATTTCTTTAGGTCAGGATGGCAAATAAAATATCTTCTTTGAGGAAAAGCTCTAGAATTTAAGCTCAGGGAATGGACAAGCACACGATGCACTGACAGAGTGATGACATCCCCCACCTTTGAGGTCTCCTGCTGAAGTGGAAGCGAGTCCCTTGACTCACAAAACAACTGAGACAAACGTTCTCAGCGCTGCTTTGTGTCTAAGCAAATCTACATGATTCAGAAGGGTGCCCTAGTAATAAAAGGATCCATTTCCTTGAGGGAGGACAGTATTCGTATACTTAAAAGATTCATAAAATTAAAGTGAATAAAAGAATTGGGGAAAGTGTTGACAGAAATACCTCATCTTGGAGATCCATGTACGATACGTTTGCTGTTGCAAGCAACAAAACCGGAGCAAATGCTGGAATGTTCTCTAATAACGTTGGAAAAGTAGTTTTCAACGCAACGCCAGCTGTTTCCCATCATACATTGATCCGTGGAATATAAATTATACTTGGTGCTGTGTAGGGTACGGCGCTCGGAAGATCTCGCGATGTACGGGAAGAATAGGGAACTAAGGCATATGCCATATTAGGTAAAGAGCAACGCTTATTGGCTATATAGGCATGCTTCCGCCTTTGCTACCTTTATAAGATCCAGCCTGCGTATATTAAACGCCATTTGCAGCATCCTCATATTGGTGTCTGTGCTCTCTGGCCCAGGCACGGGTGGGACGTGCCTGGCCGCCTCGGCGGACGGAGTCGATTGCCAATGTCAGGCAACAAGTGGTGACCCCGACGTGATACTCCGAGGCGGCGGACCGTAGGCGGTCGAGGGATCCGGATCATGGAAGGGATAATCAAGGTCGTATTATCGTGTGCTCGTGAATGGGGGATTTCTATGAAATCGAACGCAGTTAAGAGCTGCATTGAGCGGCTCCTTGAAGAAGGGGCGGTTAACAGTGCCGGGGAAGTTTTATTCCCCCAGCACTGGCAGAGATGTACCACCGCGTTAACGGAATATGGTATGTCTAAAGGGAGTGCGAAAGATCTAAAGACATGGGGAGTGATACGGCAGGTCCTCCAGAGAGCAAAGGAGGAGAGGGAGACTTGGAGGGCAGCACGGGAGGCGCTCGGAAAGAGCGAAGCAGTGGGAGTGCAGACAGAGGCTGATGAACAGACCCTCTGCAAGCTTTCGATCTGGTGCAGAGAGAATGGGTTCAAAGCCGAGCCCCACCTAGCATTCAAACCCGATGTGAAAGCCAAAAGCAAAGTGGCCATCGGAGCCACGGCAGCCTTTGCAAGCACTTCAGGACCGGGACCACCATGCCACTGAAAACCGCTGGTGTTTGGAGATCCATCGCTAACCCCCCCGCCCGTGCCTGCCTCTGTGCCTGCACCTGCGGCGCCTACACTGTCTGTGCCCCCGCTTCCGCTTGTTAGATTGCCTTGAAAAAAGGAGAAAGGGGAGCTGGGGAAGAGAAGGCGAATGAGATCAAGGAAACTTATGTTGCTGAAGGCTTGATGAAAGCCAGGAGGGAGGTGCAGAGGAATTTGATCTGTCTTTAAAAGTGGAGGTTGAAGAACTGTAATGCTTTAAGTGAGGACGGAAACCGTTATTAGGGCTATTATTTCTATTTGCTATGTTCATCTCTATTAGGTGTTGTATCCTTTGTATATTGATGCCGACACGAGGTATGGTTGAAAGCTGGAAATTTGTATGATCTGTAGAGTCATAAAACTATTGTGCAAAACAGAATCCAAGACCCTGAGAAAGAAGATGTTTGCCTGCCCAGGCTGAGAGATAAGGAGCGCGGAGGCGGCTGCCCAGCCAGGCTCAGAGCCGACCTCCTCCAAAAGCAGCTGAAGGCGGCTGCTCGACCGGGCTTGTAGCCAACTTAACTGCAAACATCCTCTAAATTAGTTTGAAGGTCAAACACCCGAGAGGGAGGGAGATGAGAAAGGCAGGACCCTCAGACTGACGACTGGGACAATTTACTGACATGCGCACCTGCGCACCCAGGAGGGAAGGTTATGTGACTGAAGGCGGAGTTTGTCCGCCCCCTGGTCTGCCTGCTGGCACGTACTGGCCCTACGTGGCAGGATGCACCGGGCATAAACAGACAGTGCAGAGAGAAAGGAGGGGTGAGACTCCTAGCACCGAGACCCACGTTGTCTCTGCGGGGACGCCCGCTGAGTTGGGAGCCTGTCAGCAACCCTCTCATCTGCCAACTCAAGAGAATGTTCAGTCTCAGTGTCCTGCCGACAAGTATTACCTCACGAGTAATTAGGCACACTTTGCTTCTTTAACGTGTTTTCACCTGAATAGCCGTAGCCACTTTGTTCTGTGTGATTATTGCCGAATCCCAAACCCATTCGCAACCTAATTGGCAGCGAGGATGGGATCAGGCAATTGAGACAGTGGAACTCACTAGTGGAGTGCACAGCTACGTGAGGTCGTGCCACTGGATGGAAATTGTGTTTGTGCTGTTTGTATCTGTGGTTTTTAGATCTTTATTTTGTAATATATATCAGCAGAGAGGGCTAAATAAGCACAACAAGAAAGTCCAGAATTTGAAAGTGGGAAAGTCAGGAATAACTCAGACTACGGCGTCCCCCCCACCTCCCCCGCCCACCCCCCCCACCGATGGAGGACAGGGAGCCGTACTCTGACTTGTATCCTTGGAAAGAGACTAGGGAAGTACTTCAGCATGGGAAACAAGAATGAAGCGATGGCCACGCTCCAGTGCAACTGACACGGAAGGACCTGCAACAGTCCTTACAAATTGTAAAAGCCTCAATGCTACTGGAGCGGGCGCCTCCTTAATATACAGAAATCCCAAGCAATTTCTGGGGAGGAAACCAAATTGAAGCTATGCAAACATAAATAGAAATGGAAATCGAGAACCTTTCAAAATGATTCGGACATCTTAATAATCGATTTAAAAGATTGTTTTTTCACCATACTATTACATCCTGAGGACCATGACATAGTGGAACATATGAACCAAACACTGAAACGCCAGCTACGAAAAACGAAAAATTGGCAAGAGCAGAATATGTTTTAAAATTTTGAGATTGCCCCAGGATAGCCTAGTCCCTCTGATGGTCAAACACAGGGCTGGGCTAAAGGGAGGCCTGACAGAAGTAAAGTTGGGTCCGTGTAAGGTGATGCTGAGAGACTGGAACACGGGAAACTGGATGGGACCTTTGGACTTGATAACCTGGGGGAAAGGGTATGCTTGTGTCGTTACAGATACTGGAACCAGATGGGTGCCAGCAAAATTGGGCGAGACCTTGGCTGGAAGCAAACTCGCATACATCAAACGTAGCAGGCAGGCAGCTGGTACCCTAGCTGTGGAAAGTGTGAGCCTGCAGAAGAACAACATGGGAGGAAGAAGTGTTACTGTTATTATTAGCTGTATATTGTGGCTTTTAGGAGGTAATATTACTTTTAACGCTATTATAGAAGCTGATGCTACTTTTAACACTAATGGATATGTTATGCTACTTAGGCGTATTGTTAATTATACCCAAATTAAGAGTTGTTGGCTTTGTGGGACAGCGGATCAATTGATGCACTGGTGTTAGGTATTCCTCAAAGCAACTGGACAGACCTGAATCCATATAGCCTACTCAATACATCATATCAGTGCACACAGGAGAATGTATGGGCGGGCACGCCAATAGCCATCATGCTGGAGGAGGCGCTGCAACAGCGCAGCACCACAGCCTCCATAGTCCATGTGAGAAGTCATGCCAGTATACAGGGATATTATCAGGAAGGCAACAATAAAGCTGATGCAGCAGTCAAGGGTGTATGGACAATAACACAAGCTCGTGCTATACACGAGCACCTCCACATAGGAGCGAGAGCCCTCGCAAAGCATTGCAACATTCCCCTTGCAGCAGCCAGGGATGTGGTAGCCACTTGCCCGTATTGCCAACGATCGACTCTATGGGGTGCTGGGGTGAATCCCCGTGGCCTAAAGGCAAATCAAATCTGGCAGTCAGACTTCACATTATGCCCTTTATTCAGACCACGACCCTGGTTAGCAGTTACAGTGGATACATGCAGTGGACTGATCATAGCCACACAACACCAGAGGGTTACTGCGCGTGCAGCTCACCAGCACTGGATAACGGCTATAGCATGGTTAGGCGTTCCGCGAATAATCAAAACAGATAACGGCTCCTGCTTCACAGCCCAATCTACGCAAGACTGGGCTGACAAATGGGGAATTCAACTGCAGCACGGAATTCCTCACAATAGCCAAGGACAGGCAATTGTAGAGAGAGCAAATCAAACCCTCAAACAAAAAATCAAGATCCTTGGGGAGGGGGAAGGTCATACCCAAAGAATTCCCAGTATGAAGCAACCAGAAATTTTGATGCGAGCGCTACATTCGCTGAATCATTTCATTCGTGGAGATGAGAACAAGGCACCAGTGGATAAGCACTGGGCGGTCGCAGCTATAGAGGATGGGCCCCCAGTTCTGGTCAGGTTCCCAGAGAAAGGGATATGGGAGTCTGGGTGGAACTTGGTAACCCAGGGAAGGGGCTACGCGGCCGTAAGACAACAGGAGGTAGTGAAATGGGTACCCGCAAGGTGGATAAGACCGAACCTCAAAACTCATGGCAACTATGAGCTTACCCCTACAGGAACAGCTGGTGGGACGACCCCCACAACCCATACACCTCAGTGATGGAGGATTCGACTGGACCCCGACCTACTAAGAAAGTACCTTGTCCAGTTGAAAAGGAAATATTGGAGAACAGCAAAACAAACGATCGACATGGCAAGACGAGGAAAGGGTCTCTTTGCGTTATCCTGCTGATACAGGTTGTATGGAGTCGACCAGGAAACACAGAATCCTAGGCCCAACAATGGGCGAGAGGCGCATCCCATTATTGCCTCCCCACCGGGGTGGAAAAAAGGGGAAAGTCCTGATCTCAACCTGTGTTGAAAATGTTGCAGTTTGAAAGCCGTAGTGGTAATGGTGGTGGGGGGGGGGAAGGAGGTATCAAAAAAGGTATCGGAATCACGAACAGTCTGTCAACTGTAGGTCCGATTGCCTCCCCCGCAAACAAATAGTCGAGTTCACAAACAGTGTGATTTATTCAAGTGCAGCATTTACAAAGCAGGTTTCGGATGTTAGTACAGGAAATTCTCTACTAGAGCATGGGGTTTTTAGCTAGCTCTGATGTACAAATATGCAATCATCACTCACCCCAGAAAATGGGAGAAGACGTCCAGTCTCGAGTCTCCTCGGGCAGCGTCCCGGCGCAAGGGGAGGGAAGGGGGCTCAGCCTCTCGACTGACCCAGGAGTTACGATGAATTCTTCCCTCCAGACTTTTCATCCTTAGTTCACCTTTTATACTTTTCTTTACATTCAGGTGGAGCTTGAGTGACTAAAGTCATACTTAACCTTGTTGTTGATTGGTGAAAAAGTTTCTCGCTTTCATTTAAAGGTACAGTCAACCGAAAATTTAAAGCGCATGCTCAGTGAGGGGTGGTCGTACCTCGGAGGCGGGTAACTTCTGAGATGGAGGTACGGTTTTCACATTATAAGGAGCAAAGTTCAAGCAAAGTTCATCATTTGCCACTTTTGCTGGCTCAGCACCAGACTTGTTATCGTATATCTCTCATTAGACAGCCACTGTGCAGCTTATCAGCAGCCCAGCACAGGGAGTGCAACAGAGTTTGGCCGTGGAGCCTTCACCCCGCTCCATCCTCTGTTACTCCCTTTCGCAGCTGCGAGGAGGGCAGATTGCGTTGCCCAGGGAACCGTGGAGGAGCAGAGTCCGTGCATACCAACCATCCTATTAGTGGCAACTGTGTAGCACCCCAAGCAGGCCTCTGTAATGCCAGAGCTGTGTGAGGCCCTAGTTTTCCTCTCAGTTCCTGCTTTCAAACAATTCTTCTACAAACGCTCCTTCCACACAATCCACTAACATGCTTTGCTTTTGTAAGTTTTGCGGCTCCGCTAACAGATAACGCTTTATGCAAATTAATGTCACGAAGAGCAGCAAATCTCACAATACTGCCTAGTGGGACAGTGTATGGGGAATCATGGTCACCATATGGGTCATATGTTAATGTGACATACCGCTCCCATCATGTGAATTTCACAGGGTACTTAGAGATAGTCACTCAGAAGGCTCAGAAATGGGAGAGAAAGATTACATCAGACCCCTCTGCCACCTATAATACAATAAATATAGGCAGAGGTGTGGGAAGATTTAGCTACGGGGATAATGAAGGAAACAGGGAGTGGATTATACCCGAAGACTTGTTAGACACTCAGGTACAAGATGGACGAACGATACTATAATTCTCCCCACCTGAAACGTTTCCTGCTCTAGCGCGCTATGCTTGCTGGCTGCTGCATACCTACCACCAGACAAAATACCCCCAACCCTTGTAAAAATTTTTGCCCCCATGTCACCTGATGTCTTTTTACCGGATAATATGAGCGAGGCACCATTCCTCGTCCTGGTGAATGCTAATATTACTTGCCTCGGCCCGATCTTAGGATCAACAGGGCTATACAAAATTCAAAGCTCGACCTGCCACTTGTTGCGGATGAATAAAGCAGTAAACACGTTGTCTCAACAGATAGCGGCAGGTCTTAGGGATGTCAACCAGATACTCAAAGCACATCACGAGGCCATCAACGTAATCTTCGAGATTCTCCAGGTGGGGGCAGGCCGGTCCAGAACATTCAAAAACCAAAATTTTGTTGCCTGACCACAAAAGACTACGAGAAGATCGGCAAGAGGTCGGAGGCCATTCAAAACGTAGGATCAGATCTGCTACAGATGATAAGACGTAACCCAGGAAACTGGAGATGGCTTGAGAACATAGGCAACAGCATCTGGACATGATTACTATCCTGGCTCAATTGAATTGATTGTGGAAGCTTGGGTTGATTATCATTATGGTATTGATTGGTGTCTTTTGCGGCATGCCTATTTTGTCATGTATAATCCACTATGTATTGCATCAGCTACGACGCTCACAGAAACAAGGCAGTCACAATGTACGCTATTAGCAGCTTGTTCAAAGTAGTGATATTTAGGATACTTAGATTAACATGGGGGGGGGGGAGATGTAGGGTACGGCGCTCGGAAGATCTCGCGATGTACGGGAAGAATAGGGAACTAAGGCATATGCCATATTAGGTAAAGAGCAACGCTTATTGGCTATATAGGCATGCTTCCGCCTTTGCTACCTTTATAAGATCCAGCCTGCGTATATTAAACGCCATTTGCAGCATCCTCATATTGGTGTCTGTGCTCTCTGGCCCAGGCACGGGTGGGACGTGCCTGGCCGCCTCGGCGGACGGAGTCGATTGCCAATGTCAGGCAACAGTGCTGTGCTCTGAGCTTCTCGGATAAACTAGTAAAATGAAAGCTTTGGTAAGAGCAATGAACCAGGAGCACAGGCTGCTCATAAATAACTACACATCAAACTGGCCTAATAAAATAGAAGTGCATAAAGGCAACGTACCAATAAACAAATAAACAAACAAACAAAACCTCACCATGCAAAACTTATTAATAGTAGAGCAAAATTTCTGATTTGACTCAAAAATTGATAGAGCTACACAGACAGAGATCCAGATTGCTGTCTGATTGCAAGACTGCTTACATGTAAGTTAACTTCTAAAGAGCCGCACGACTCAATAGAACATCTGTGCTTACGTGTCCATCTCTCATCAAAGGTCAAAATGTTATAATATAGTAGCAAAGTACAGTAAAAGCAGACCACCTCCATTAACAATTTCACTTACCTCACTTGAGCAGTTTACAGACAGACAGTGAATCTCATGAGATTAAAGAAAGAAGGAAAAAAAAAAAAAAAAAGATACCTGTGCACATATTTCCTCTGGTGATGAGGCACTAGCAAACAGAACTGGCAGGTCCAGGGTAGAAACTGGAAACTTTTCCAGGGCGTGTATGACTGCGGGGGCCAAGTGGGAGCTTTGCCCACGGTCTGGCTCTCCAGAGAGCAAGAGCCTTGGCCTGTGACACCTTGGCTGGTGAGAAGCATTTCTGGAACAAAATTAGAAAATAGGAAGTTTAAAACACATAGTGATGATTAAAGACATAAATGTTAATTTGCTCTGTTTCAAGTTTCTCTTGAGAGAAGACGCAAGCAGCATAATCTCTTTCCAAAGACACAACAAGCTGAAGATTCTGAACCTAAAAGGGGACAGGCATTTACCTCTTGAAGTCAAGGAAGTTTTTCTTCTTTCGACAAGTTTTTTCAGGAAAAGTCTCCTCATCTTCAAAGGCTGAAAGTGACTCCTCATCACTCCAGATGAAATCGCTTCGTAAAGCAGCGTTCATATCATCTGGAAGACAAGAAGGGTTTGTTAACTTGCCTGGATAGTCTGCATGTCTCACTCTAATACAGCTTCCAAAGCAGCCCCCAAACCCACTTATCTCTCTTTCTCCCTTGGATGGGCTCACACTAAATGCGATTTTTGAAGACTTGATCCTACCACAGGTCTAAAGAGATTGCACAAGGCTCTACAAACCTCGCCTAAGTCTTATGTTTTGCAAAAGTTATATTTCTTTATTGGCAAAAAGTCCCTTTTTTGCCCCAAGAACAAAGAAATGTGATTATCAGCAACAACTCCTGTACTTGCTAGACACCCACACAACCCACGAGGCTGTGTGTCTGGAATCTGTGTCCCACAGTAAAAGTATGGGAATTAAGTGAATGTGATGGCCACCAACTGGCCTTTGTCTCAAGACTCCTAAGCCAGGGTGTGTAGATCAACACATCTTCTGTATAAAGATCCTCCAAGATCACTCAGGGAGGAGAAGGTAGAAGCGGAGAACAGAGAGGGGAAGCAATTATGGGTCACCTAGCATCTCTGCTTGCACTTGTGGCTTTCTGCCTGCTCTACCAATAAAAATGAACCTAGCAAGTCTCCAGGTAGAAAAGCTAGCAGGATGTTGCCAGGAAATCTGATGCATGTGATCTCACACATCGCACAGTGTGATCCACAAATACTTCAATTCATATGAGGTGAAATGATGATAGCTAAAACAACAAGTAGTTTTAACCAGCTGTACATGTTATGGTCCTGTCTTGCTGCTGCTCCTTCTTTAGGACAAGTTCTGTGTGGGGAAATACTCTGCTGTTATTGCTGTTATTTTAATTGAAAAGACATCTAGCTGCAGTTTCTCAGGGCTTCTGTATATCTGAGGGTAGTGGCGTCGCAAAGCACGGAGGGCGGCTTCAGCACATGCGGACTTGATATCAGCACCACAGCATCCTAATAAAACAGAACATCAAATGGAGCATTATGTCAGGCTGTGGCAACACAGGAAGGTCAAGGTGCCAAAGTGCAACACGCGAAGACTTTGCATGCAGGTTAAAACAGTCTAATAGGAAACGTGAAAAGTGTTGCTGCACTACAGAGGTTTTGTTAGCTGGTTTGCATGGTTACAAATCAGCCAGACTTTTCTCCTGAACCTTCTAAGCCAAACTTTTCTCCCAAGGAGGATGCCCCAAAAGCCACTCGCTGTTTGGAGAGACAGAAAATAAAACAGTAAGTGGTTGGAATCATCTCACTCTGATGGTTTTGAGGACACGCAGCTGGCTCCCTGGCTAGTTCTGCAGCAAGGTGCAACATCCTGGTTCCCACTTGCCATGTGCCACAAGCTGTAACTCCTGCAGACTTAGTAACATGCAGGAACTCGCTTGATTTTTGAACTTACCAGCAGATTTTTCAGCCAGCTCATCAAGGAACATGTCACATGGTTTAGGGGTCCAGTTTCGTGTGTGAATCTTGAAAATCTCTTTTCTAGCCTAGAAATAGAGTGCTTGCATTATAGCTTATCTTGAGTCAAAAGGCAGAGGCAGAATCCGTGGTATTAACAGATTAAGGCAAGTGATTATTAAGTTTTGACAAGTATGAGACCTAACGATCTTTGGGAAAAAGAACAACAGAAAACTTAACTGGAAAAGAAAGGTATTTCCTCAAAGAAAATTATCTCAAATGTAGCAAGATATCATGATGAGAGATTCATTAGCTTGCTATTCTGTCAGTTCGTTCACGCAAAATAGTCTTAGCATTGTTTCAAACTGCTACAATTGCCACAAAGAGCAGCTGTGATTCCAGCTAGTATCACTGATCCAGAAAACGGATGGAAACAGGAGACAAATGTTTATGTTAAATATACAGTTTCCTTAAATATACTGTTTTGTGCATTTTTACTTGCTTCCAGTCATACTCCACTTTATCCTTTTCCCCAAAAAGTGCTGATTAAAACAAACAAACAAAACCTAACAATAGTCTAGATATGCTGACTAAGTAGCGATAGCCAGAACAAAAGAACAAAAACCAGCTTCATGTGGAATTTCTTTTCCTTTTTTAATAATTTGGGTTGCTATATACACACATTTTTTCATTGCTGAGAAACGGTGATCTTAGTGAAAAGCTGATTTTAAACTTGGTTTTATTTGAGATAACGGAGTTCCCTAGGGCTTGTACCTCTTCTTTCACACCACGTCCACCCTCCACACCAGGACGGTCTCTCAGGATATTGCTCCTGTGTGTGAGCTGCACGGGGCTGCATTCCCGCTTACCTGCTCCACGACACCGTGTTGTGACACGGCTTTGTCAGCAAGAAGGATTTGCTGGATGAGCACCAGGATTGAATACAAGTTCCTACCTCTTTATCTGGCAGTTTAAAAAGGAATTCTCGCTCAAAGCGCCTGGCTCTGCGTCGCGCAGGATCTATCCAATCCAGCCTGTTGATGGCTCCAATGACGACGACTTCTCCTCTGGTATCCAACCCATCCATAAGGGCCAGCAGTGTTGATACAACTGAGCTAGCAGAAAAAAAAAAAAAAAAAAAAAAAAAAAAACTATTTTGCTGCACTAGTAAATTTTCTTAAATTATGCATTATTTTCTCTAGTGATCCCTGAGAAAGGACAAGCTTTTGCTCATTAAGATGCTGATGACCGAGAGGACTCATTTTAAGGCTCTCAAAAATAGAGAAGGTCACTTAAACGTTATGCTGATATCAAGCTTAGTGAATGCCTTTAAACTATTGCTTAAAGTCACATGAAATTTAGTATAATTGAGCTACAGGTTTGCAGGATAATATTTCATATATAAACAGGTTTTGGTCTTCTTTCCACAAAGATAAAGCACATTATGTGTAGAAAATGATGGAAGGACGAAATTTATGGGCCTGGAATAGAACAGGGATGCAGGAATATGACGTAAGTAAAACGGTGCTACCCTAAGAGGAAACGCGTGAAACGCGCTGTGGTTGCAACATCACTGGAGCAGATTTTTAGAGCAACAGAGATCTCTAACAACTGAGCTGACGGAGTGACGTGTTCTCCCCCTGCATCTGTTTCCCTCTGAACCTGAGCATTATCTTGTGCAACCTCCTCTGTGGTTTTGGTGGGGAAAAAATTGTGGTTTGAGGATTTTGGGGATTTTGTTCGTTTGTTTTTTTAAATCTTCCCCAACACATCTCCAAGATTTCAACTCTCCAATCCAAAGTACAGAGGCACTGGGAAAGAGAACACCAGTGTTCTCAGTGTTACATTTCAAATAAAATATTTTCACTACTAAAAAAAAAAAGGCCCAAATGTTTGAAGCACAAACAAATATATTGATGCCTCAGTGTAATATCCTCCCCAAAACAGCGGAATTAGCATTTTGTAAAGCTGTGTTACCTTGGCGGCTGAATTTGGAGTTTCTCAAAGACTTTTGGGTAAAGCATTGGAAAAAGCACCATCTCTTTTAGGGCTGCAATGTGGTCGGAAAGACCACCCACCCCATCAAATTGCACCTAAAGATCAATTCAACAGAATAATTTCACACATTAAAGAAAGCTGCAGCCTACAAAAGGTTCCATCAGAAACCCTGGAAAAATCCCTCTAACACAACAACTTAAATCGCTTACCACACTATCTATCTGCATTGCGCTGATGCCAGCCACAGTTGCACTCATGTTCACTGGATCCGTGTCAATCCCCTTTAAGTTGTCTTTCCGAAAATTAATGGGCAGACACGCAGGGCTCCAGGGCAGGGCTCCGCGGAAGAGCACGGTTTGCGTCTGGATCCGTTGGGGCCCTCCGTCACCACGGCAATGTGGAACATCCCAGTGGGAAGAGCCTCGCCTGTGAGGAACACGGCGGGCTGGCAGATTTGGAAAGATGCATTAAAATACAATGATCTTTTCCACCTGAAATTGTTCGCTTACAAGTGGTAACAACACTGGGATGTAGACAGCACGGATATGTAACCCCCTTGAGAACCATGCAAGCTGGTGATTTCCAAGGTTTTGCCCTTAGGCTGTTTAAAAAAAAAAAAAACATTAACCATTTTGGGCTATGCAAATGACTGACATAATTAAGTACAAAGTAAAGATGATTTCTAAACACTGCTTTGTTTTAAAAGCACCCCAGGGGGTAACTCTACACATTTCCCTGGACTGTGTCACAGGTTTCCCTTGCGGGCGGCCCTGTCCCAGGGGTCCCACAGCTGGAGGCGGGGGGCGAGGGGTTGCCCTGGGGCTGCTGCCGGCCCCTTCCCGCGCTCCGGGCCGCCCTCCTGCAGCCGCCTGCGCCCTCCCGCCGCGCTCACCCCCTGCTCCTGCGCTCTCGGCTCTGGTTCCTCCGCTGCAGCCGCATCCCTGGCGCCATCCGCAGCGGCGACGGGCCCGGGCGCGAGGGCCACCGCGCAGCGGGGTAAACTGGTCACTGCCGTCCCTGCCCGGCGGGACGGCGGCACCGCCATGGCGCAGGACAGCACGCGGCGACACCGCGAGTTCTGGTGCGGTGCTCTCCGCTCCGCCGCAGCCGTGGCCCTCCCCACGGATCCCTCCGCCGCGCCGTGCCCCGCTCCGCTCCACTCGCGGCCGCGCCGCCTCCTGCCCGCCGCTCCCGCCGCTCCCCGCCGCGCCGCCAGCCCGCGCGGCTCCCGCCCGCCCCCGCCGAGCGCCGCCGGCCGCCTCCCCTCGCGGACTCTTTTCTCCGCGGCCGCTAGTCCCGGCCCGCGGGCGGAGGGACACAGCGCAGCGCCACTCTCACAGCTTAGCGCGTCTCCAAATTGGGCCCGCCTGTTCTGCCGGCGCCTGATTGGCTGAGGGGGGCGCCGACCCTGCCCTTTTTTGCTGGGAGGCGGGGCTCTCCCAGAACCACCCCTTAAAGGCACCGCCCCTGCGCTCCGTGTCCCGGGTCCTTCGCAGTTCCTGGAATAGCCATGGGATGGCTGCAGCTTCCTGGTATGGAGAGCTCCGGCCTTGAGCACCCGCGGAGACGGGTTGTAAATGGGATGGGCCAACACTATGCGGCCTGCCCCATACCCAGAAACAGTGCTATTCCACACCGCCAGTGGAAAAGTTGCCCTTAGTGGGGAAAACACCATTTTGCTTTCCTCTCTCTATTGAAAAAAAAAAAAAAAAAAGGACACAAGGCAAGTATTAAACAGGGCTGGAGCCCCCTGCCCACGTCACCGGGGCCAGGTCCTGTCAGCTTTGACCCTGCTTGAGCAGCGGGGTTGGACTAGACGATCCCTAGAGGTCCCTTCCGACCTCAGCCATTCTCAGATATCCGGGGACTGAGACCCCACCACAGTCTTTCCTGGCAACACGAGCCAGTGTTCAAGCAGCCTCCCAGCAAGTAATTTCTTCTGTTCATTTACCCTGTGATGCACCCATGCATTTTCTTTCTAAATCAGTGAGTCCCGAGATGACAACAGGCTTTCAGATATGAAAACATTTTTAGCTCCTGTTTTCTCCTCAGAATAAAAGATTTTCACATGAAGACAACTTCAGGAGCATCTGCCCCTGCGCAGAGCGGCGGGGACATGAAATGGCAGCGAGGTCATGAAATGGGGCGGCGGGGTGAGGAAGGTGTTTGGAAGCTGTGTGGCTACACCCGAAGCTGGGATCAGTACCCCCTGGAGGAATTCTGTGCAGTTTTCACCTCCAGTGAGAGGAGGCCGGTGGGTTGTGGTTAAAGGCAGCCCTAGAAGCACTTGGGGCTGCCTCAAAGGTCTTGGGGTGCCTGGGCTTCTGGGGCCTGGCAGCTGGCCCAGATAGGAGGCCTATGGATCACCCCGTACTGATCCATATTGATGATCCCTACTTATCTCATGCTTTCGGAGCTGCTTGTAAGACAACACATCTTTCCTGTAACCTGCCAGTGTAGCAGAATGGTATATTTAGGCGGTGCTGTTGGCCGCTGAGTGCTCTGGAAATGTCAAAACTGATGCTGTGGTTTTTTTTGTTTTGTTTTGTTTTGTTTTTCTGCAGCACAGGTATAAGTGGGTGCGATGTGTCGCCTGGCAAAGAACCACTTGTGTTAATCTTTATTTAAAATTACTTATGACTTTCAGATTCCCCCATGGAAGCAGAAATGTGGACATAGAAATGAACCTATTGTCTGGGTATTTTGTTCTTCATGTATTTTTTTATGTATTTTGTTGTTTATATAGGGCAATTTATATAGGGCATTTTTTTTAACAAGCAGCAGTTCTGTATTGAAGTTCTGTATTAATGACACAATGCCAGTATTTGTTCTTCTGCAACAGATATGGAAACACTGTAAATCAGGTCTCTTTTTTACTGCTTGTAGGAATTTAACAATGAAATACTCAATAAAATCTACATATGAAGAACATTGATAACAGTGCATAACAAGCTTGTGAAGATTATTTTGCGTATACTTGTGAAGCCATCAAATTTACAGAATTTCAAGGAAGAGATGTTTGTATTTTTGAGAAATGAATGAAAGACAATACCTCTATGCACTTGGCACAGGATGGAAAAATACAAACAATACATTTCTCAGGTGTCAGCGTGTAAATTGATTCCAACTCGTGGCTTTATAGTGTTATTTGTAATGAATGGAATTCAGTAACTGTTGTTCTAGAATTCCTTTTAAATGGATATCATTACAGCGTTTTTTCAGTTATCCTGTTAATGCAGAAGCGTTCTTCTAGCTTGATATTATTTCTGTATATCAGGAAATGAAGATAATTTTTGGATTTATGCTGTAGTTCTCCACACTTTTAGGCACGTGACATGCATCATGCCAGAATGGGAAGGATATTGGGGGGAAAAAGATGACAAAGTATTTGAGTCTTTTAAATCACTTCAGGAATAATTAATTCTCTCACAAAATATTGGCACATTATCAAGAAAAAAAAAGAAAAAAAGAGTTTATTTTAAAAATAGATCTGAATTTTATCAAGAAGAACTATGATGAAAAAGAGGCATAGAAGTATCAGAAAAGGCCTCTGCAAAATGTTAGTTTTCCTTCAAATTCATGGCTTGAAAGCTGTCTTTTTCTTTGATATTGCAATGCCTTGCAGAATTTGTTCAGCTTGAAGCTCATTTTTCACTAGACTCTATAAATGCTTTTCTAAGTATGGTTGTTACATACAGTTCTATATCCACTTGATAATTTGGTCTCTCAGAATACTTGCACAAAGATCTTTTACATTCCCGTTCTATTATGGTCAGCATTGTTCAATATTGAGAATGTGAGTGGATTTAATGTTCCCTTTATTAACAGTGGTTACTAACAGGCTAATTTAATTCTGCAAAACAACAGTGTAAGTAACTTGTGTGCGGAAAATCTCACTGTCAAGAGCTGCATGTCCAAAAAGGAGACAGAGGAATCTTAAAACTTTATTTGAATAAAGGAAGAGTCCACCGGGCATATTCCTGTGGGGTCTCTCCAACTGCTGGAGAATGCAGCCCCCTTTTATCCTAATTTCTCGAGTGAGGGACGCCCTCTCCTTTTCCCCGTTGGCCAAGGTGCTCAGAAGTTACATCCTTCCCGGCCTGCCTACACCAAACTCCTGCCTCCTTCCATCTGCTCTCAACCTGAGCTCACCCTCCTTTTGGCCTATGCTCTCCTGTCCCACTCACTCATGGCTCCGCTCAGTCTCCTCTCCTGCATATATTCCTTTGTCCCACTCATCAGCCAAAGACTGTGGGCAAGTCCCCTTATTTGTGAATACACAAACTTGTGTATTCTGCTCAATTCCTCCCTCTCTTCTTTTTTTTCAATATTTGTTTTTACAAACCTCTACACCCATCTTTAGAAGCATAGTGAACTCTGCATAAGTTATTAACTAAGCACCTGGGTTCCATAGGGCTGGCAGCCATGGCTAGTCTTCCTATCCTCCTGGACTCCCACAGACCCAGCATTTATTCTCCTGACCCAACCCCAGACAGCGTTACAGCTCTAAGGAGAGTTATCCGGGGCTTTCCATCCTTTTCCTTCAACTGAGAAGTCCAGATTTCAGGCATCATGGCCATCCATGCTCAGCTGTCTTGACTGATGTTTCTGTGGTTCTAAGGTCCACTCCACTTTGCTGCCAGTGGTGCTTTTTCCGCTTTTTGACCAAGAACCCATGTCCTGGTCATGCAAAATCCAAGGGCAGGATCTGTGCGAGCTGGACTTCCTGTTGGAGAGACTTTACACGGGAAAGTATTCTGCCCACATATTGATCACTCATCTCTACCTTCCCGGCAGCTTGGGTGTTAGTAGGGTGGGGAATCTCGAATATTCTTTCAAAGGAGAACAGTTAAATGTCTCCCCTAGGTTTTGTTCTCATTCTTGAATGGTAGAAGTCGTCTCCATGGCATCTTAGCTTCTCATACCAATTTTAGAAGATGCCTTTTAATGTTCCCATTCATCCTTTGCACTGTACCAGAGCTCTGGACATGCCAAGGGGTATGCAAGTCCCCTTGAATCCCCAGGGCAATCATGACACCTTGAAGGAACTTTCCCTTAAAATGGTTGCATCTGTCTGTGTCTATCGTCTCTACCAACCTAAATGACTTTGGGACAACAGAGAAAAATATTATAGCGTCGCCATTGGCTCCAGGGATCGCTGCCGAGCAAGCATTGACCACGTTGTGCAGACTGGGATGCTGGCTAGCAAAGTCCAGCAATGCTACAACGACAGCTTTGTCCTCATTGTGAGTAGAAGTGGACTCGATTCAGCACGCAACTGTACAAGACCACACTGCCATAGATATGTTATTGCTTATGCATGGCCATGGGTGTGAAGAGGTAGGAGGCATGTGCTATATGAATCCAAGCGACCACTCCAAGTCTATACATTGCCAGATCCAGGCCTTACAGGATCTGACTCATCAACTGAGAGATGCTGATGACTGGAATGCATTCGGACAGTGGAAGTGGGGTTGGCCATGGCTACAGAAACTGCTATTGGGGCTATTATTTCTATTTGCTGTATTTATCTGTGTTATGTACTGTATCCCTTGTGTAATGATGCTGACACGAGGTATGGTTGAAACTGCTATGAAAATGTTATCTCTTCGGGTGCTTCGCTACAATAGGTTGACCTCTACAGATCACGGGGCGGCATGTATAGGAGGTAGATATTTTTATGATTATTTATGCTCTGTAAGGTCATAAGACTATTGTGCGAAACAGAATCCAGACCTTGAGAAATCAGATGTTTGCCCATTTGGGCGGAACGATAAGGAACACGGAGGTGGTTGCTCATCCACGTTCACAGCCGACTCCGTCCAAAACCAGTTGAAGGTGGCTGCTGGACCGGGCTTGCAGCCAGCTTAACCGCAGACGTCCTCTAACCCAGTTTGAAGGTCAGCCGCACCAGGAGGAGGAGGAAGATGAGGAAGGCAGGACCCTCAGACTGAGGGCTGGGACCCCCTACCGGTACGCGCGCTTGCACACCCGGGAGGGAAGGTTATGTGGCTGAGGGTGGAGTTTGTCCGCCCCCCCGCCTGCCTCCTGGCACGTACTGGCCCTACGGGGCAGGAGGCACCGTGCGTAAAAAGACAGTGCGGGGAGGGGAACGGGGAGACACCGAACACCGAGGTCTACGTTGTCTCCGCAGGGACGCCCGCCAAGTTGGGAACCTGTCAGCAACCCTCCAATCCACCAGCTCGAGAGGATGTTCAGGCTCAGTATCCTGCTAGCAAGTACTAAGTTGTGAGCAGCTATCCGTATTTTGCTCCTCTGTTTATGTGCTTTCACCTGAAATAATGCTTGACGTAGCCACCTGATTTTGCGTGATTATTGCCCAATCCCGAGCCATCTGCAACAGCCTTTGGAGGGGAAAACCTTATTGGAAGGGAAAGGGTTTTGTCGAAAAATAAAAGTTGTGTGTGTGTTTTGTGTGATTTTTTCAGAGGATAAAATGATCTGGATGGGAAAAAAAAATCAGAAGGAAATATTTGGTCAGGCATAGTTTTTTGGAATGGATTTTTTTTTAGTCTTTCTTTATGGAAAATTATTTGTTAGGAATTTTCTTGGGGGGTGTTGAAAGGGAATTATTTTGAGGGGGAAGTTATTTGAGGGAAGAATTTTGGTGGGGTTTTTTTTTCGTTTGAGAATTAGGTTTAAGAAAAAACCTCCTGATGATTGTCTGTATATAGGCAATATAAATAATATAAGCTATATGAATAATAAGTTATTCTTGAAAGAAATTATTCTTTTAGAGATTATATTTTCTTTGGCTACCTACTATTCCCAGCATCTAAAGCAGGCTCCACTTAAGTGAATGTAGCAAAATAATTTTGGAGAAATACATAACTCTCCTTAAAAGTTGTTGGTATGTACTAGAGAAATATCTGAATTTGTGGATTTTCTTTTTTCCCTTTGACATCAAATTTGTGGAATAGAAACCAGTAACTTCTGTTCTTTTTCTTCTGGCCCAGATGAAAGGGAAAAAAAAAAAAAAAACTTACTGTGATTCTTTCTTACCGTAGTAAAGTAGCATGATGTTCTTGCTAAAATCCCAGCGGGAATGAGTGTCAAGGCAGTGACATTGAGGAAGAGACTCAAATGTGTGATAAACTGAAATGAGGACTGTGGGGCAGAATTGCTACAGTAGGTAAGTAGATGATATTTTCAACCTCAGGAGTTACTGAAAGAAGTTCCCTATCCTTGTCCTCGAATTACTAAAGCCTCTGTCTCAGCAACTGTAATTAAGCAAAAGGTAATGAAGACATTTTAAGATTGGACCTCTTTCAGAGTTCTTTAAGAGTTTCCTTTAGTAGGTCAGCATACTACCTTTAAAGAAAACATAGAAAATATCATGTTCAAATTCTGCATTTACTCTGCTCTCCTCTTTAGTAAATCTAAATGCTGCTTCAGTTCATCTCTTCTTCATGGCTTTGTGCTGAACATCCCTGTGGCAGGTGTTGGACAATTCCAACCCTTCCTGGTATCGTATTTGACAATTGTTTTCAAATTCTGCATTTCTTCTGTTTTCTTCTCTAGTAAATCGGAGTGTTGTCTCAGTTAATCTCTTCTTCACTCCAATGAATTTCTTCGTGGCTTCGTGCTGAACATCCCTATTCTCAATTGTTGGACAATTCTAACTATTCCTGGCATTGTATTTCACAATCGTTTTCAAAATCTCCATTTCCATGGCTTTTCGGTTTATTAAAACTGAATGCTGGTTCAGGTTGTCTCTTCTTCGTGGCTTTGTGATAAACCTCTCTGTTGTCAAGTGTTGGACAATTCCAATCCTTCCTGGTATTGACAATTTGACAATAATTTGACAATTATTTTCAAATTCCACATTTCTTCTGTTTTCTTCTCTAGTAAATCGGAATGTTGCCTCAGTTAATCTCTTCTTCACTCCAATGAGTTTCTTCGTGGCTTTGTGCTGAACCTTTCTGTTGTCAGGTGTTGGACAATTCCAACCTTTACTACTATTGTATTTGACAATTATTTTCAAAATCTGCATTTCTTCTGTTTTCTTCTCTAGTAAATCGGAATGTTGCCTCAGTTAATCTCTTCTTCACTCCAATGAGTTTCTTCGTGGCTTTGTGCTGAACCTCCCTATTCTCAATTGTTGGTCAATTCCAACTATTCCTGGCATTGTATTTCAAATTTGTTTTCAAGATCTGCATTTCCTTGGCTTTCCTGTTTATTAAAACTGAATGTTGCTTCAGGTCGTCTCTTTTTCGTGACTTTGTGATGAACCTCTCTGTTGTCAGGTGTTGGACAATTCCAACCCTTGCTGGTATTGTATATCACAATTGTTTTCAAAGTCACTATTTCTTCTGCTTTCTTCCTCAGTAAATCTGAATGTTTCATCAGCTAATCTCTTCTTCATTCCATTCACTTTCTTCGTGGTTTTTTGCTGAACCTGTCTGTTGTTAGGTGTTGGACAATTCCAACCTTTACTACTATTGTATTTGACATTGTTTTCAAATTCTGCATTTCTTCTGTTTTCTTCTCTAGTAAATCGGAATGTTGCCTCAGTTAATCGCTTCTTCACTCCAATGAGTTTCTTCGTGGTTTTGTGCTGAACCTCCCTGTTGTCAGGTGTTGGACAATTCCAACCATTCCTGGTATTGTATTTCACAATCATTTTAAATTCTGAATTTCTTCTGTTTTCTTCTCTAGTAAATCAGAATTTTGCTTCAGTTAATCTCTTCTTCACTCCAATGAGTTTCTTCGTGGTTTTGTGCTGAACCTGTCTGTTGTCAGGTGTTGGACAATTCCAACCCTTCCTGACATTGTATATCACAATTGCTTTCAAATTCTCTATTTCTACTCTTTTCTTCCCTAGTAAATCTGTATGTTGCCTCAGTTAATCTCTTCTTCAGTCTGTTGAGTTTCTTTGGGGCTTTGTGCTGAACCTCCCCATTCTCATTTGTTGTACAATTCCATCCTTACTGGTATTGTATTTCACAATCATTTTCAAAATCTGCATTTCTTTGTCTTTCCTGCTTATTAAAACTGAATGTTGCTTCAGGTCGTCTCTTCTTCATGGATTTGTGCTGAGCCTCCCTGTTGTCAGATGTGGGAGAATTCCAAGTATTCCTGGCATTGCATTTCACAATCGTTTTCAAATTCTGCATTTCTTCTGTTTTCTTCTCTAGTAAATCTGTATGTTGCTTCACTTCATCTCTTCTTCATTCCCTTAAGTTTCTTCGTGGTTTTGTGCTGAACCTCCCCATTCTCAATGTCGAACAATTCCAGCCATTTCCGATATTTTATTTCACCATCATTTTCAGCTCATGCATTTCTCCTGCTTTGAAGCTCTTCCTTGCCTGAAGCTTGCAAGAAATTTGCAAGCTCTACTGTCCCATGTCAATTTAAAACCTCTCGTGCAGTTCTAAGAAGGCACAAAAGAAGAGCTGCAAAGAATTCAAAAACTGGCAAAGATTCTCAGTCCAAGACTTCTAGTCCATAACGAACAGCTATGGACTTTACCTTACAGTTGCTGTTTAGCAGCCCTCTTATTCAAAACCCTGTGCCGTTCTCAGTGCTCTTGTCTCCTGTTTTGTAACGAGCTAAATGTGAGAGAATCAGTTGGCCATAGAGTCTGTAAATACCACCCAAAGTCTAAGGGCTAAAGAAATGCAATATTCCCTATCAATTCTGTGATGAGAGCTGCATTTAGAAGTGAATGTTTGGCAGCTGAGAAAACAGGAAGGAAGGGAGGAAGGAAGGAAGGAAGGAAGGAAATACAAAATCCCAAGCGCTCCCTGAAGTGCAGAGTGGTGCTGCTGGCTCGGAATTTGTAATCCCAGCGAGAGCCTCCGGGGAGCTGAGCAGTGGGCGCAGGACAGGGTCTCCAGGCCGTGGTGAGCAGGACTGCGGCTTGCACGTGCTGCGAGTGCAGAGGAGGTGCCGGCGCTCAGAGCTGCTGAGGATGCTCGAGGAGCCCTTTAGGGGCTCGGCGCTGCAGCAAGTCTTTTGTCAGGAGCTGCCACTGTGCCGGCTTGCTAGAGCTGCCACATTGCAGAGAGCCTCCTCGCTCTGAGCTGAGAAACTTGCTGCTAGGGTCTCTGTCCTATCAATTTTGTTTTGCAGGGGAAGAATCACTTAATACTTGGGCCAAAAGGGCTGCAATAAAGTCTAGCTTTGGAAATAGAAATTCTTTAAAATATTAGCGCGTGGGGTGAAATTTGCCAAATTTACATATTTATGTCTGAGAAGAAGTAGCTTCTCTGCAGTTTTGGCTGTGCACAAAGATCAGCTTGGAGCATGTCAGCCCTTTGTGCTACGTACTTGACCTGAGCTCTTTCTGGCTCCAAGCTGAGATGAATTCAAGGCATGAAAGGTGGCTCCTTCCAGTTGAATTCATTTCAGAGAGACCTGTAACTCTAACCTAGAAAAACTAAGTACTTTCCCTGAAGAGAGCTCATCATACGCGACGAGTTTCAGATCCAATGGAACCTGATGTGACACCATGATTTTCCTTTGGGCCCTTCTCAATGGCGTCCTGTCCATTCCAACTTGAACAGCTGCACGATTGAAACTAGCGTCGCAGCAGCAGCGCTAGCAACAACCAGAAGCATGTTACTATCTCAGCGATGTAGGTTGACCCCCACGCAAGATTCTCCCACTGGTGCTGACCAGCTCTATGAAAGGAAGAGGTCAGCAAAAGAAGCACAAAGGGAAAGTCTCTTTGCCTGTAAGTCACAGGGTTGTAACAATCAGCAGGTGGTACCTTCCGCTCGTTCCAAGGACTTTTGGCAGCCTGAAGCCCAGCCTCACCTAGCCCAAGCCTACCTATCATAGAATCATAGAATCCTGAAGGTTGGAAGGGTCCTTTAGAGATCATCCAGTCCAACCCCCCTGCAGACGCAGGGTCATGCAGAGCATGTGGCACAGGATTGCGTCCAAGTTGGTTTTGAAGATCTCCAAGGAAGGAGACTCCAAAATGTCTCTTGGCAACCTGTTCCAGTGCTCTGTCACCCTCACTGTCAAGAAAATTTTCCTGAAGTTCCTGTGGAACTTCTCATGTTTCAGTTTGTGGCCCTTTCCTCTAGTTCTGCCAGGGGCCACCACTGAAAAGAGGCCGCCCGTTCCTCCTCACTGCCTCTCTTGAGGTATTTCTATACAGTGATCAGTTCCCCTCTCAGCCTTCTCTTCTTCAGGCTGAACAGGCCCAGCTCTCTCAGTCTCTCCTCATAGGGCAGATGCTCCAGGCCCCTCATCATCCTTGTAGCTCTGTGCTGGACTCTCTCCAGTAGCTCCACATCCCTCTGCGGAGGGAGTTCTGGACTGCGGAGCCCAGAACTGGACACGGTTCTCCAGATACGGCCTCCCCAGGGCTGAGTAGAGGGGCAGAATCACCCCCCTCGACCTACTGGAGATGCTCTTCTTAACGCACCCCAGGGTCCCATTGGCCTTCTTGGCCACGGACACATTGCTGCCTCATGGTCGACTTGTCACTCAGGTCCTTCTCTGCAGAGCTGCTCTCCAGAAGGTCAGTCCCCAGCCTGTACTGGTGACTGGGGTTAATCCTCCCCAGGTGCAGGACCTTGCACTTGCCCTTGCTGAATTTCATAAGTTTTCTCACCACCTAGCCTGTCCAGGTCCCTCTGCATGGCAGCGCAGCCCTCTAGGGTATCAGCTACTCCTCCCAGTTTGGTAGCATCAGCAAACTTGCTGAGGGACCACTCCATTCCTTCCTCCAGGTCATCAGCCCTGTCCCGATGATGCCCTACTCCTGCCCTCACCGAAGCCTGCCCGGAGCTTCCTCCCCCAGCCCGGCCCTCCACCCGCTGCTCTGCTCTGCCCTCTCTACCAGCGTGCCGGCCTGCGCTGGGCTCCCCTCTGGCCTCCTCTCCGCCGGCCCCTCAGCCCAGCCCCAGCCTCTAGCCTAGTATGCAGACAGCCCAGTCCACTGTGTCATTCCCATTGGCGACCACCCTGCCATGTAAATACCATTGTGATCCGCCCCCGACATGTCATTCCCATGGGGACCCCTGCACCGTGTCATTCCCTTTGCGACCAACCTGCCATGAAATTCCCATTGTGATCCGCCCCCGACATGTCATTCCCATTGTGATCCCCCTGTCATGTCATTCCCATGGCAACCCCTGCACCGTGTCATTCCCATGGCGACCACCCTTCTGTGTCATTCCCACTGGCGACCCGCAAAGTCGTGTCATTCTCATTTCATCTGCGAGACTATTTCTTGCAGAAGACTTATAACTTAAAAATGCTGAAGTAGAAATATGTCAGAATAACAATGTGGCAATCCCTCTGTCATCAACTTGGTGCATGAATGCACACTGTGCGTGTGCATGGCAGTGTTTGGCCGTGCCTTTTATTGCAGAATTGCAGAATCTGACTTCTGCTGTTTCATAGAATCATAGAATCATAGAATGCTTAAGGTTGGAAGGGACCTCTGGAGGTCATCTAGTCCAACCCCCCTGCACACGCAGGGTCACCTAGAGCACGTGGCACAGGACTGCATCCAAGTGGTTTTGAAGATCTCCAGAGAAGGAGACTCCACAACCTCTCTGGGCAGCCTGTTCCAGCGCTCTGTCACCCTCACTGTTAAAAAATTTGGCCTTAAGTTCCTGTGGAACTTTTGGTGCTTCAGTTTGTGGCCATTACCTCTCGTTCTGTCTGTGGCCACCACTGAAAAGAGGCCAGCACCATCCTCCTCACTTCCTCCCTTGAGGTACTTCTAGGCACTGATGACATCCCCTCTCAGCCTTCTCTTCTCCAGGCTGAACAGGCCCAGCTCCCTCAGCCTCTCCTCACAGGGCAGATGTTCCAGGCCCCTCATCATCCTTGTGGCCCTGCGCTGGACTCTCTCCAGCAGCTCCACATCCCTCTTGTACTATGGAGCCCAGAACTGGGCACAATACTCCAGATGTGACCTCACCAGGGCTGAGTAGAGGGGCAGGATCACCTCCCTCGACCTGCTGGAGACGCTCTTCTTAATGCACCCCAGGATCACATTGGCCTTCTTGGCCACGAGGGCACACTGCTGCCTCATGGTCAACTTGTCGCCCACCATGACACCCAGGTCTTTCTCTGCGGATTTGTTTACAATATTGAGCTGCCTGTGAAGAGCCCTGCTCCTGCAGAGCAAGGTTGTGTGCAGGGGCGGTCCCCCAGCCCCAGTGTTGCAAGGCTGCATTTAATGGAATACAATATGTTAAGGTCCTGCATGCTGCCGGAAGCTTTCCTAGACAGAACACATTGCCCTGGGCTTCTCATGGCTCTCAGAAGCCTGAGGGCTTCTAAGTTCTGTGTGCATGTATGGGTGCGTGCACGCATATTCTTTTCCATTCTGTGCTTTTCATGTTGCTGCTCTTTTAATCCCAGTAGCCAATACTGGTAGGGACGTGTGTCCTCATGGAGAGAAGTGTGGAGTTTCTCCTCTTTGGAGGGGAGACAACTTTAAATTGGCTCTATGTCTTGCTTCTACTCTCTACTTATATGTTGTGCTCCTCTCTAACTTCAGCTAGGGAAATTAATCTTGAAAGAAAGTTTTGCTTCTTTCCCTTTTCCTGGATGATAGCAGGTAGATGATAAGCAAATAGAAAACATTTGCCCAACAAATAATAACATTTAGGGCAAGGGTGGGGGGGAAGAGTGAAAGCCTTTGAGGCTACATGAATCTGTTTAATTTCCTTTTCAATGTCTTCCTCTCTTTGCTTTCTCACAGGGCATCTGTCCACTAACAACCCGAGAAGATGGAGAAGTCTGTTCAGATATGAGAAGTGACGTAGGAGAAATGATAGAGGGTACATGTGAGGGCGCACACATCCCAGGCATTCAAATGTATAGTTCCACACTCAAAGGCAGCGTTTGTCCAGTGTCTAATTCCTCTGTGCAGTGGAGAAGCCACTGTGCTGCCAATCCCTGCCAAAGGTTATTTGTGAAAATCACAACTCCTTCAACTGGTGACTGCAAGACTTGCCCCTTTAGACACAATTTCAGAACGAGGACCTGCTGCATTAGTAGCTAAGCTAACTTCATCCTTTGGCAGGAAAGCTAGCGCTTTATCTGTGCAGTGGTTGAGAGCAGTAGTTTATAGGCCAGAGCAGTTCTGCCGTAGCTTTCTTTGAGCTGCACTACACCCTTGTGTCCAAATTCTAGGAGGATAAAGTACACAGACCTGCAGAAGGGGCGCCTTGAAATAGCGCCCTCCCTCTCTTTTTTTTCAATATTTGTTTTTACAAACGTCTACACCCATCTTTAGAAGCATAGTGAACTCTGCATAAGTTATTAACTAAGCACCTGCGTTCCATAGGGCTGGCAGCCATGGCTAGTCTTCATATCCTCCTGGACTCCCACAGATCCAGCATTTATTCTCCTGATCCAACCCCAGACAGCGTTACAGCTCTAAGGAGAGTTATCCGGGGCTTTCCATCCTTTTCCTTCAACTGAGAAGTCCAGATTTTAGGCATCATGGCCATCCATGCTCAGCTGTCTTGAGTGATGTTTCTGTGGTTCTAAGGTCGACTCCACTTCGCTGCCAGTGGTGCTTTTTCCGCTTTTTGGCCAAGACCCGATCACCTGGTACTGCAAAATCCAAGGGCAGGATCTGTGCGAGCTGGACTTCCTGTTGGAGAGACTTTACATGGGAAAGTATTCTGCCCACATATTGATCACTCATCTCTACCTTCCCGGCAGCTTGGGTGTTAGTAGGGTGGGGAATCTCGAATATTCTTTCAAAGGAGAACAGTTAAATGTCTCCCCTAGGTTTTGTTCTCATTCTTGAATGGTAGAAGTTGTCTCCATGGCATCTTAGCTTCTCATACCAATTTTAGAAGATGCCTTTTAATGTTCCCATTCATCCTTTGCACTGTACCAGAGCTCTGGAGATGCCAAGGAGTATGCAAGTCCCCTTGAATCCCCAGGGCAATCATGACACCTTGAAGGAACTTTCCCTTAAAATGGTTGCATCTGTCTGTGTCTATCGCCTCTACCAACCTAAATGACTTTGGGACAACAGAGAAAAATATTATAGCGTTGCCATTGGCTCCAGGGATCGCTGCCGAGCAAGCATTGGCCACGTTGTGCAGACTGGGATGCTGGCTAGCAAAGTCCAGCAATGCTACAACGAGAGCTTTGTCCTCATTGTGAGTAGAAGTGGACTCGATTCAGCACGCAACTGTACAAGACCACACTGCCATAGATATGTTATTGCTTATGCATGGCCATGGGTGTGAAGAGGTAGGAGGCATGTGCTATATGAATCCAAGCGACCACTCCAAGTCTATACATTGCCAGATCCAGGCCTTACAGGATCTGACTCATAACTAAGAGATGCTGATGACTGGAATGCATTCGGACAGTGGAAGTGGGGTTGGCCATGGCTACAGAAACTGCTATTGGGGCTATTATTTCTATTTGCTGTATTTATCTGTGTTATGTACTGTATCCCTTGTGTAATGATGCTGACACGAGGTATGGTTGAAACTGCTATGAAAATGTTATCTCTTCGGGTGCTTCGCTACAATAGGTTGACCTCTACAGATCACGGGGCGGCATGTATAGGAGGTAGATATTTTTATGATTATTTATGCTCTGTAAGGTCATAAGACTATTGTGCGAAACAGAATCCAGACCTTGAGAAATCAGATGTTTGCCCATTTGGGCGGAACGATAAGGAACACGGAGGCGGCTGCTCATCCATGTTCACAGCCGACTCCGTCCAAAACCAGTTGAAGGTGGCTGCTGGACTGGGCTTGCAGCCAGCTTAACCGCAGATGTCCTCTAACCCAGTTTGAAGGTCAGCCGCACCAGGAGGAGGAGGAAGATGAGGAAGGCAGGACCCTCAGACTGAGGGCTGGGACCCCCTACCGGTACGCGCGCTTGCGCACCCGGGAGGGAAGGTTATGTGGCTGAGGGTGGAGTTTGTCCGCCCACCCGCCTGCCTCCTGGCACGTACTGGCCCTACGGGGCAGGATGCACCATGCGTAAAAAGACAGTGCGGGGAGGGGAACGGGGAGACACCGAACACCGAGATCTACGTTGTCTCCGCAGGGACGCCCGCCAAGTTGGGAGCCTGTCAGCAACCCTCCAATCCACCAGCTCGAGAGGATGTTCAGGCTCAGTATCCTGCTAGCAAGTACTAAGTTGTGAGCAGCTATCCGTATTTTGCTCCTCTGTTTATGTGCTTTCACCTGAAATAATGCTTGACGTAGCCACCTGATTTTGCGTGATTATTGCCCAATCCCGAGCCATCTGCAACAGCCTTTGGAGGGGAAAGCCTTATTGGAAGGGAAAGGGTTTTGTCGAAAAATAAAAGTTGTGTGTGTGTTTTGTGTGATTTTTTCAGAGGATAAAATGATCTGGATGGGAAAAAAAAATCAGAAGGAAATATTTGGTCAGGCATAGTTTTTTGGAACGGATTTTTTTTTTAGTGTTTCTTTATGGAAAATTATTTGTTAGGAATTTTCTTGGGGGGTGTTGAAAGGGAATTATTTTGAGGGGGAAGTTATTTGAGGGAAGAATTTTGGTGGGGATTTTTTTTTCTTTTGAAAATTAGGTTTAAGAAAAAACCTCCTGATGATTGTCTGTATATAGGCAATATAAATAATATAAGCTATATGAATAATAAGTTATTCTTAAAAGAAATTATTCTTTTAGAGATTATATTTTCTTTGGCTACCTGCTATTCCCAGCATCTAAAGCAGGCTCCACTTAAGTGAATGTAGCAAAATAATTTTGGAGAAATACATAACTCTCCTTAAAAGTTGTTGGTATGTACTAGAGAAATATCTGAATTTGTGGATTTTCTTCTTTCCCTTTGACATCAAATTTGTGGAATAGAAACCAGTAACTTCTGTTCTTTTTCTTCTGGCCCAGATGAAAGGGAAAAAAAAAAAAAAACTTACTGTGATTCTTTTTTGCCGTAGTAAAGTAGCATGATGTTCTTGCTAAAATCCCAGTGGGAATGAGTGTCAAGGCAGTGACATTGAGGAAGAGACTCAAATGTGTGATAAACTGAAATGAGGACTGTGGGGCAGAATTGCTACAGTAGGTAAGTAGATGATATTTTCAACCTCAGGAGTTACTGAAAGAAGTTCCCTTCCTTGTCCTCTAATTACTAAAGCCCCTGTCTCAGCAACTGTAATTAAGCAAAAGTTAATGAAGATATTTTAAGATTGGACCTCTTTCAGGGTTCTTTAAGAGTTTCCTTTATTAGGTCAGCATACTACCTTTAAAGAAAACATAGAAAATATCATGTTCAAATTCTGCATTTACTCTGCTCTCCTCTTTAGTAAATCTAAATGCTGCTTCAGTTCATCTCTTCTTCATGGCTTTGTGCTGAACATCCCTGTGGCAGGTGTTGGACAATTCCAAACCTTCCTGGTATCGTATTTGACAATTGTTTTCAAATTCTGCATTTCTTCTGTTTTCTTCTCTAGTAAATCGGAGTGTTGTCTCAGTTAATCTCTTCTTCACTCCAATGAGTTTCTTCGTGGCTTTGTGCTGAACCTCCCCATTCTCAATTATTGGACAATTCCAACTATTCCTGGCATTGTATTTCACAATCGTTTTCAAAATCTCCATTTCCATGGCTTTTCGGTTTATTAAAACTGAATGCTGGTTCAGGTTGTCTCTTCTTCGTGGCTTTGTGATAAACCTCTCTGTTGTCAAGTGTTGGACAATTCCAACCCTTACTGGTATTTTATTTCACAATCGTTTTCAAAATCTGCATTTCCTTGGCTTTTCGGTTTCTTAAAAGAGAATGTTGCTTCAGGTCGTCTCTTCTTCGTGGCTTTGTGCTGAACCTCTCTGTTGTCAGGTGTTGGACAATTCCAACCCTTCCTGGTATTGACAATTTGACAATAATTTGACAATTATTTTCAAATTCCACATTTCTTCTGTTTTCTTCTCTAGTAAATCGGAATGTTGCCTCAGTTAATCTCTTCTTCACTCCAATGAGTTTCTTCGTGGTTTTGTGCTGAACCTCCCTATTCTCAATTGTTGGACAATTCCAACTATTCCTGGCATTGTATTTCAAAATTGTTTTCAAAATCTGCATTTCTTTGGCTTTCCTGCTTATTAAAACTGAATGTTGCTTCAGGTCGTCTCTTTTTCGTGGCTTTGTGATGAACCTCTCTGTTGTCAGGTGTTGGACAATTCCAACCCTTGCTGGTATTGTATATCACAATTGTTTTCAAAGTCACTATTTCTTCTGCTTTCTTCCTCAGTAAATCTGAATGTTTCATCAGCTAATCTCTTCTTCACTCTGTTCACTTTCTTCGTGGTTTTTTGCTGAACCTGTCTGTTGTTAGGTGTTGGACAATTACAACCTTTACTACTATTGTATTTGACATTGTTTTCAAATTCTGCATTTCTTCTGTTTTCTTCTCTAGTAAATCGGAATGTTGCCTCAGTTAATCGCTTCTTCACTCCAATGAGTTTCTTTGTGGTTTTGTGCTGAACCTGTCTGTTGTCAGGTGTTGGACAATTCCAACCTTTACTACTATTGTATTTCCCAATAGCTTTAATATTTTCCATTTCTTCTGCTTCCTTGTTTAGTAAATCAGAATGTTGTTTCAGTTCATCTCTTCTACGTGGCTTTGTGCTGAACCTCCCCATTTTTAGGTGTTGGACAATTCCAACCATTCCTGGTATGGTATATCACAATTGTTTTCACATTCTCTATATCTACTGCTTTCTTCTTCAGTAAATCTGAATGTTTCATCAGCTAATCTCTTCTTCATTCCGTTCACTTTCTTTGTGGCTTTGTGCTGAACCTGTCTGTTGTCAGGTGTTGGACAATTCCAACCCTTCCTGACATTGTATTTCACAATTGCTTTCACATTCTCTATTTCTACGCTTTTCTTCCCTAGTAAATCTGTATGTTGCCTCAGTTAATCTCATCTTCAGTGCGTTGAGTTTCTTCGGGGCTTTGTGCTGAACCTCCCCATTCTCAACTGTTGGACAATTCCAACCCTTACTGCTATTGTATTTGACATCTGTTTTCAAAATCTGCATTTCCTTGGCTTTCCTGTTTATTAAAACTGAATGTTGCTTCAGGTCGTCTCTTCTTCATGGCTTTGTGCTGAACCTGTCTGTTGTCAGATGTTGGACAATTCCAACCCTTCCTGACATTGTATATCACAATCGTTTTCAAGTTCTCTATTTCTACTCTTTTCTTCCCTAGTAAATCTGTATGTTGCCTCAGTTAATCTCGTCTTCAGTCTGTTGAGTTTCTTCGGGGCTTTGTGCTGAACCTCCCCATTCTCAATTGTTGGACAATTCCATCCTTACTGGTATTGTATTTGACAATCGTTTTCAAAATCTGCATTTCTTTGTCTTTCCTGCTTATTAAAACTGAATGTTGCTTCAGGTCGTCTCTTCTTCATGGATTTGTGCTGAGCCTCCCTGTTGTCAGATGTGGGAGAATTCCAAGTATTCCTGGCATTGCATTTCACAATCGTTTTCGAATTCTGCATTTCTACTGTTTTCTTCTCTAGTAAATCTGTATGTTGCTTCACTTCATCTCTTCTTCATTCCCTTAAGTTTCTTCGTGGTTTTGTGCTGAACCTCCCCATTCTCAATGTCGAACAATTCCAGCCATTTCCGATATTTTATTTCACCATCATTTTCAGCTCATGCATTTCTCCTGCTTTGAAGCTCTTCCTTGCCTGAAGCTTGCAAGAAATTTGCAAGCTCTACTGGCCCATGTCAATTTAAAACCTCTCGTGCAGTTCTAAGAAGGCACAAAAGAAAAGCTGCAAAGAATTCAAAAACTGGCAAAGATTCCCAGTCCAAGACTTCTAGTCCATAACAAACAGTTATGGACTTTACCTTACAGTTGCTGTTTAGCAGCCCTCTTATTCAAAACCCTGTGCCGTTCTCAGTGCTCTTGTCTCCTGTTTTGTAACGAGCTAAATGTGAGAGAATCAGTTGGCCATAGAGTCTGTAAATACCACCCAAAGTCTAAGGGCTAAAGAAATGCAATATTCCCTATCAATTCTGTGACGAGAGCTGCATTTAGAAGTGAATGTTTGGCAGCTGAGAAAACAGGAAGGAAGGGAGGAAGCAAGGAAGGAAGGAAGGAAATACAAAATCCCAAGTGCTCCCTGAAGTGCAGAGTGGTGCTGCTGGCTCGGAATTTGTAATCCCAGCGAGAGCCTCTGGGGAGCTGAGCAGTGGGCGCAGGACAGGGTCTCCAGGCCGTGGTGAGCAGGACTGCGGCTTGCACGTGCTGCGAGTGCAGAGGAGGTGCCGGCGCTCAGAGCTGCCGAGGATGCTCGAGGAGCCCTTTAGGGGCTCGGCGCTGCAGCAAGTCTTTTGTCAGGAGCTGCCACTGTGCCGGCTTGCTAGAGCTGCCACATTGCAGAGAGCCTCCTCGCTCTGAGCTGAGAAACTTGCTGCTAGGGTCTCTGTCCTATCAATTTTGTTTTGCAGGGGAAGAATCACTTGATACTTGGGCCAAAAGGGCTGCAATAAAGTCTAGCTTTGGAAATAGAAATTCCTTAAAATATTAGTGCGTGGGGTGAAATTTGTCGAATTTACATATTTATGTCTGAGAAGAAGTAGCTTCTCTGCAGTTTTGGCTGTGCACAAAGATCAGCTTGGAGCATGTCAGCCCTTTGTGCTACGTACTTGACCTGAGCTCTTTCTGGCTCCAAGCTGAGATGAATTCAAGGCATGAAAGGTGGCTCCTTCCAGTTGAATTCATTTCAGAGAGACCTGTAACTCTAACCTAGAAAAACTAAGTACTTTCCCTGAAGAGAGCTCATCATACGCGACGAGTTTCAGATCCAATGGAACCTGATGTGACACCATGATTTTCCTTTGGGCCCTTCTCAATGGCGTCCTGTCCATTCCAACTTGAACAGCTGCACGATTGAAACTAGCGTCGCAGCAGCAGCGCTAGCAACAACCAGAAGCATGTTACTATCTCAGCAATGTAGGTTGACCCCCACGCAAGATTCTCCCACTGGTGCTGACCAGCTCTATGAAAGGAAGAGGTCAGCAAAAGAAGCACAAAGGGAAAGTCTCTTTGCCTGTAAGTCACAGGGTTGTAACAATCAGCAGGTGGTACCTTCCACTCGTTCCAAGGACTTTTGCCAGCCTGAAGCCCAGCCTCACCTAGCCTAAGCCTACCTATCATAGAATCATTGAATCCTGAAGGTTGGAAGGGTCTTCTAGAGATCATCCAGTCCAACCCCCCTGCAGACGCAGGGTCATGCAGAGCATGTGGCACAGGATTGCGTCCAAGTTGGTTTTGAAGATCTCCAAGGAAGGAGACTCCAAAATGTCTCTTGGCAACCTGTTCCAGTGCTCTGTCACCCTCACTGTCAAGAAAATTTTCCTTAAGTTCCTGTGGAACTTCTCATGTTTCAGTTTGTGGCCTTTTCCTCTAGTTCTGCCAGTGGCCACCACTGAAAAGAGGCCGCCCGTTCCTCCTCACTGCCTCTCTTGAGGTATTTCTATACAGTGATCAGTTCCCCTCTCAGCCTTCTCTTCTTCAGGCTGAACAGGCCCAGCTCTCTCAGTCTCTCCTCATAGGGCAGATGCTCCAGGCCCCTCATCATCCTTGTAGCCCTGTGCTGGACTCTCTCCAGTAGCTCCACATCCCTCTGCGGAGGGAGTTCTGGACTGCGGAGCACAGAACTGGACACGGTTCTCCAGATACGGCCTCCCCAGGGCTGAGTAGAGGGGCAGAATCACCCCCCTCGACCTACTGGAGATGCTCTTCTTAACGCACCCCAGGGTCCCATTGGCCTTCTTGGCCACGGACACATTGCTGCCTCATGGTCGACTTGTCACTCAGGTCCTTCTCTGCAGAGCTGCTCTCCAGAAGGTCAGTCCCCAGCCTGTACTGGTGACTGGGGTTAATCCTTCTCAGGTGCAGGACCTTGCATTTGCCCTTGCTGAATTTCATAAGTTTTCTCACCACCTAGTCTGTCCAGGTCCCTCTGCATGGCAGCGCAGCCCTCTAGGGTATCAGCTACTCCTCCCAGTTTGGTAGCATCAGCAAACTTGCTGAGGGAGCACTCCATTCCTTCCTCCAGGTCATCAGCCCTGGGCCGATGATGCCCTGCTCCTGCCCTCACCGAAGCCTGCCCGGAGCTTCCTCCTCCAGCCCAGCCCTCCACCCGCTGCTCTGCTCTGCCCTCTATACCAGCGTGCCGGCCTGCGCTGGGCTCCCCTCTGGCCTCCTCTCCGCCGGCCCCTCAGCCCAGCCCCAGCCTCTAGCCTGGTACGTAAACAGCCCAGTCCACTGTGTCATTCCCATTGGCGACCACCCTGCCATGTAAATACCATTGTGATCCGCCCCCGACATGTCATTCCCATGGCGACCCCTGCACCGTGTCATTCCCTTTGCGACCACCCTGCCATGTAAATACCATTGTGATCCGCCCCCGACATGTCATTCCCATTGTGATCCCCCTGTCATGTCATTCCCATGGCAACCCCTGCACCGTGTCATTCCCATGGCGACCACCCTTCTGTGTCATTCCCACTGGCGACCCGCAAAGTCGTGTCATTCTCATTTCATCTGCGAGACTATTTCTTGCAGAAGACTTATAACTTAAAAATGCTGAAGTAGAAATTTGTCAGAATAACAATGTGGCAATCCCTCTGTCATCAACTTGGTGCATGAATGCACACTGTGCGTGTGCATGGCAGTGTTTGGCCGTGCCTTTTATTGCAGAATTGCAGAATCTGACTTCTGCTGTTTCATAGAATCATAGAATGCTTAAGGTTGGAAGGGACCTCTGGAGGTCATCTAGTCCAACCCCCCTGCACACGCAGGGTCACCTAGAGCACGTGGCACAGGACTGCATCCAAGCGGGTTTTGAAGATCTCCAGAGAAGGAGACTCCACAACCTCTCCGGGCGGTCTGTTCCAGCGCTCTGTCACCCTCACCGTTAAAAAAACTTTTCCTTAAGTTCCTGTGGAACTTTTGGTGCTTCAGTTTGTGGCCATTACCTCTCGTTCTGTCGGTGGCCACCACTGAAAAGAGACCAGCACCATCCTCTTTAATCCCTCCCTTGAGGTACTTTTATACACCGATTAGATCCCCTCTCAGCCTTCTCTTCTCCAGGCTGAACAGGCCCAGCTCCCTCAGCCTCTCCTCATAGGGCAGATGTTCCAGGCCCCTCATCATCCTTGTGGCCCTGCGCTGGACTCTCTCCAGCAGCTCCACATCCCTCTTATACTGTGGGGCCCAGAACTGGACACAATACTCCAGATGCGGCCTCACCAGGGCTGAGTAGAGGGGCAGGATCCCCTCCCTCGACCTGCTGGAGACGCTCTTCTTAATGCACCCCAGGATCCCATTGGCCTTCTTGGCCACAAGGGCACACTGCTGCCTCATGGTCAACTTGTCGCCCACCATGACACCCGGGTCTTTCTCTGCGGATTTGTTTACAATATTGAGCTGCCTGTGAAGAGCCCTGCTCCTCGCAGAGCAAGGTTGTGTGCAGGGGCGGTCCCCCAGCCCCAGTGTTGCAAGGCTGCATTTAATGGAATACAATATGTTAAGGTCCTGCATGCTGCCGGAAGCTTTCCTAGACAGAACACATTGCCCTGGGCTTCTCATGGCTCTCAGAAGCCTGAGGGCTTCTAAGTTCTGTGTGCATGTATGGGTGCGTGCACGCGTATTCTTTTCCATTCTGTGCTTTTCATGTTGCTGCTCTTTTAATCCCAGTAGCCAATACTGGTAGGGACGTGTGTCCTCATGGAGAGACGTGTGGAGTTTCTCCTCTTTGGAGGGGAGACAACTTTAAATTGGCTCTATGTCTTGCTTCTACTCTCTACTTACATGTTGCGCTCCTCTCTAACTTCAGCTAGGGAAATTAATCTTGAAAGAAAGTTTTGCTTCTTTCCCTTTTCCTGGATGATAGCAGGTAGATGATAAGCAAATAGAAAACATTTGCCCAACAAATAATAACATTTAGGGCAAGGGTGGGGGGGAAGAGTGAAAGCCTTTGAGGCTACATGAATCTGTTTAATTTCCTTTTCAATGTCTTCCTCTCTTTGCTTTCTCACAGGGCATCTGTCCACTAACAACCCGAGAAGATGGAGAAGCCTGTTCAGATATGCGAAGTGACGTAGGAGAAATGATAGAGGGTAAATGTGAGGGCGCACCCATCCCAGGCATTCAAATGTATAGTTCCACACTCAAAGGCAGCGTTTGTCCAGTGTCTAATTCCTCTGTGCAGTGGAGAAGCCACTGTGCTGCCAATCGCTGCCAAAGGTTATTTGTGAGAATCACAACTCCTTCAACTGGTGACTGCAAGACTTGCCCCTTTAGACACAATTTCAGAACGAGGACCTGCTGCATTAGTAGCTTTTGGCAGGAAAGCTAGCGCTTTATCTGTGCAGTGGTTGAGAGCAGCAGTTTATAGGCCAGAGCAGTTCTGCCGTAGCTTTCTTTGAGCTGCACTACACCCTTGTGTCCAACTTCTGGGAGGATAAAGTACACAGACCTGCAGAAGGGGCGCCTTGAAATAGCACCCTCCCTCTCTTTTTTTTCAATATTCGTTTTTACAAACGTCTACACCCATCTTTAGAAGCATAGTGACCTCTGCATAAGTTATTAACTAAGCACCTGGGTTCCATAGGGCTGGCAGCCATGGCTAGTCTTCATATCCTCCTGGACTCCCACAGACCCAGCATTTATTCTCCTGACCCAACCGCAGACACCGTTATAGCTCTAAGGAGAGTTATCCAGGGCTTTCCATCCTTTTCCTTCAACTGAGAAGTCCAGATTTTAGGCATCATGGCCATCCATGCTCAGCTGTCTTGAGTGATGTTTCTGTGGTTCTAAGGTCCACTGCACTTTGCTGCCAGTCCTGCTTTTTCCGCTTTTTGGCCAAGAACCCATGTCTCTTTATGGAAAATATTTGTTAGGAATTTTCTTGGGGGGTGTTGAAAGGGAATTATTTTGAGGGGGAAGTTATTTGAGGGAAGAATTTTGGTGGGGATTTTTTTTTCTTTTGAGAATTAGGTTTAAGAAAAAACCTCCTGATGATTGTCTGTATATAGGCAATATAAATAATATAAGCTATATGAATAATAAGTTATTCTTAAAAGAAATTATTCTTTTAGAGATTATATTTTCTTTGGCTACCTGCTATTCCCAGCATCTAAAGCAGGCTCCACTTAAGTGAATGTAGCAAAATAATTTTGGAGAAATACATAACTCTCCTTAAAAGTTGTTGGTATGTACTAGAGAAATATCTGAATTTGTGGATTTTCTTCTTTCCCTTTGACATCAAATTTGTGGAATAGAAACCAGTAACTTCTGTTCTTTTTCTTCTGGCCCAGATGAAAGGGAAAAAAAAAAAAAAACGTACTGTGATTCTTTTTTGCCGTAGTAAAGTAGCATGATGTTCTTGCTAAAATCCCAGTGGGAATGAGTGTCAAGGCAGTGACATTGAGGAAGAGACTCAAATGTGTGATAAACTGAAATGAGGACTGTGGGGCAGAATTGCTACAGTAGGTAAGTAGATGATATTTTCAACCTCAGGAGTTACTGAAAGAAGTTCCCTTCCTTGTCCTCTAATTACTAAAGCCCCTGTCTCAGCAACTGTAATTAAGCAAAAGTTAATGAAGATATTTTAAGATTGGACCTCTTTCAGGGTTCTTTAAGAGTTTCCTTTATTAGGTCAGCATACTACCTTGAAAGAAAACATAGAAAATATCATGTTCAAATTCTGCATTTACTCTGCTCTCCTCTTTAGTAAATCTAAATGCTGTTCAGTTCATCTCATCTTCATGGCTTTGTGCTGAACCTCTCTGTTGTCAGGTGTTGGACAATTCCAACCCTTACTGGTATTGACAATTTGACAATAATTTGACAATTATTTTCAAATTCTGCATTTCTTCTCTATTCTTCTCTATTAAATCAGAATGTTTCATCAGGTAATCTCTTCTTCACTCCAGTGAGTTTCTTCGTGGTTTTTTGCTGAACCTGTCTGTTGTCAGGTGTTGGACAATTCCAACCTTTACTACTATTGTATTTGACAATTGTTTTCAAAATCTGCATTTCTTCTGTTTTCTTCTCTAGTAAATCGGAATGTTGCCTCAGTTAATCTCTTCTTCACTCCAATGAGTTTCTTCGTGGCTTTGTGCTGAACCTCCCCATTCTCAATTATTGGACAATTCCAACTATTCCTGGCATTGTATTTCACAATTGTTTTCAAAATCTGCATTTCCTTGGCTTTCCTGCTTATTAAAACTGAATGTTGCTTCAGGTCATCTCTTTTTCGTGGCTTTGTGCTGAACCTCTCTCTTGTCAGGTGTTGGACAATTCCAACGCTTCCTGGTATTGACAATTTGACAATAATTTCACATTTTTTTTCAAATTCCGCCTTTCTTCTGTTTTCTTCTCTAGTAAATCTGTATGCTGCTTCAGTTAATCTCTTCTTCACTTCAAAGAGTTTCTTCGTGGTTTTGTGCTGAACCTCGCCGTTCTCAAATGTTGGACAATTCCAACTATTCCTGGCATTGTAATTCACAAGCGTTTTCAAAATCTGCATTTCCTTGGCTTACCTGTTCATTAAAACTGAATGTTGCTTCAGGTCACCTCTTCTTCGTGGCTTTGTTATGAACAACTCTGTTGTCAGGTGTTGGACAATTCCAATTATTCCTGGTATTATATTTCACAATCATTTTCAAATTCTGCATTTCTTCTGTTTTCTTCTCTAGTAAATCAGAATTTTGCTTCAGTTAATCTCTTCTTCACTCCAATGTGTTTCTTCGTGGTTTTGTGCTGGACCTGTCTGTTGTCAGGTGTTGGACAATTCCAACCTTTACTACTATTGTATTTGACAATTGTTTTCAAAATCTGCATTTCTTCTGTTTTCTTCTCTAGTAAATCGGAATGTTGCCTCAGTTAATCTCTTCTTCACTCCAATGAGTTTCTTCGTGGCTTTGTGCTGAACCTCCCCATTCTCAATTGTTGGACAATTCCAACTATTCCTGGCATTGTATTTCACAATTGTTTTCAAAATCTGCATTTCCTTGGCTTTCCTGCTTATTAAAACTGAATGTTGCTTCAGGTCGTCTCTTTTTCGTGGCTTTGTGATGAACCTCTCTGTTGTCAGGTGTTGGACAATTCCAACCCTTGCTGGTATTGTATATCACAATTGTTTTCAAAGTCACTATTTCTTCTGCTTTCTTCTTCAGTAAATCTGAATATTTCATCAGCTAATCTCTTCTTCATTCCATTCACTTTCTTCGTGGTTTTTTGCTGAACCTGTCTGTTGTTAGGTGTTGGACAATTCCAACCTTTACTACTATTGTATTTGACATTGTTTTCAAATTCTGCATTTCTTCTGTTTTCTTCTCTAGTAAATCGGAATGTTGCCTCAGTTAATCGCTTCTTCACTCCAATGAGTTTCTTCGTGGTTTTGTGCTGAACCTGTCTGTTGTCAGGTGTTGGACAATTCCAACCTTTACTACTATTGTATTTCCCAATAGCTTTAATATTTTCCATTTCTTCTGCTTCCTTGTTTAGTAAATCAGAATGTTGTTTCAATTCATCTCTTCTACGTGGCTTTGTGCTGAACCTCCCCATTTTTAGGTGTTGGACAATTCCAACCCTTACTGCTATTGTATATCACAACTGTTTTCACATTCTCTATTTCTTCTGCTTTCTTCTTCAGTAAATCTGAATGTTTAATCAGCTAATCACTTCTTCATTCCGTTCTCTTTCTTCGTGGCTTTGTGCTGAACCTGTCTGTTGTCAGGTGTTGGACAATTCCAACCCTTCCTGACATTGTATATCACAATCGTTTTCAAGTTCTCTATTTCTACTCTTTTCTTCCCTAGTAAATCTGTATGTTGCCTCAGTTAATCTCGTCTTCAGTCTGTTGAGTTTCTTCGGGGCTTTGTGCTGAACCTCCCCATTCTCAATTGTTGGACAATTCCATCCTTACTGGTATTGTATTTGACAATCGTTTTCAAAATCTGCATTTCTTTGTCTTTCCTGCTTATTAAAACTGAATGTTGCTTCAGGTCGTCTCTTCTTCATGGATTTGTGCTGAGCCTCCCTGTTGTCAGATGTGGGAGAATTCCAAGTATTCCTGGCATTGCATTTCACAATCGTTTTCAAATTCTGCATTTCTACTGTTTTCTTCTCTAGTAAATCTGTATGTTGCTTCACTTCATCTCTTCTTCATTCCCTTAAGTTTCTTCGTGGTTTTGTGCTGAACCTCCCCATTCTCAATGTCGAACAATTCCAGCCATTTCCGATATTTTATTTCACCATCATTTTCAGCTCATGCATTTCTCCTGCTTTGAAGCTCTTCCTTGCCTGAAGCTTGCAAGAAATTTGCAAGCTCTACTGGCCCATGTCAATTTAAAACCTCTCGTGCAGTTCTAAGAAGGCACAAAAGAAAAGCTGCAAAGAATTCAAAAACTGGCAAAGATTCCCAGTCCAAGACTTCTAGTCCATAACAAACAGTTACGGACTTTACCTTACAGTTGCTGTTTAGCAGCCCTCTTATTCAAAACCCTGTGCCGTTCTCAGTGCTCTTGTCTCCTTTTTTGTAACGAGCTAAATGTGAGAGAATCAGTTGGCCATAGAGTCTGTAAATACGACCCAAAGTCTAAGGGCTAAAGAAATGCAATATTCCCTATCAATTCTGTGACGAGAGCTGCATTTAGAAGTGAATGTTTGGCAGCTGAGAAAAAAGGAAGGAAGGGAGGAAGCAAGGAAGGAAGGAAGGAAGGAAGGAAATACAAAATCCCAAGTGCTCCCTGAAGTGCAGAGTGGTGCTGCTGGCTCGGAATTTGTAATCCCAGCGAGAGCCTCCGGGGAGCTGAGCAGTGGGCGCAGGACAGGGTCTCCAGGCCGTGGTGAGCAGGACTGCGGCTTGCACGTGCTGCGAGTGCAGAGGAGGTGCCGGTGCTCAGAGCTGCTGAGGATGCTCGAGGAGCCCTTTAGGGGCTCGGCGCTGCAGCAAGTCTTTTGTCAGGAGCTGCCACTGTGCCGGCTTGCTAGAACTGCCACATTGCAGAGCCTCCTCGCTCTGAGCTGAGAAACTTGCTGCTAGGGTCTCTGTCCTATCAATTTTGTTTTGCAGGGGAAGAATCACTTGATACTTGGGCCAAAAGGGCTGCAATAAAGTCTAGCTTTGGAAATAGAAATTCCTTAAAATATTAGTGCGTGGGGTGAAATTTGTCGAATTTACATATTTATGTCTGAGAAGAAGTAGCTTCTCTGCAGTTTTGGCTGTGCACAAAGATCAGCTTGGAGCATGTCAGCCTTTTGTGCTACGTACTTGACCTGAGCTCTTTCTGGCTCCAAGCTGAGATGAATTCAAGGCATGAAAGGTGGCTCCTTCCAGTTGAATTCATTTCAGAGAGACCTGTAACTCTAACCTAGAAAAACTAAGTACTTTCCCTGAAGAGAGCTCATCATACGCGATGAGTTTCAGATCCAATGGAACCTGATGTGACACTATGATTTTCCTTTGGGCCCTTCTCAATGGCGTCCTGTCCATTCCAACTTGAACAGCTGCACGATTGAAACTAGCGTCGCAGCAGCAGCGCTAGCAACAACCAGAAGCATGTTACTATCTCAGCGATGTAGGTTGACCCCCACGCAAGATTCTCCCACTGGTGCTGACCAGCTCTATGAAAGGAAGAGGTCAGCAAAAGAAGCACAAAGGGAAAGTCTCTTTGCCTGTAAGTCACAGGGTTGTAACAATCAGCAGGTGGTACCTTCCACTCGTTCCAAGGACTTTTGGCAGCCTGAAGCCCAGCCTCCCCTAGCCTAAGCCTACCTATCATAGAATCATCGAATCCTGAAGGTTGGAAGGGTCTTCTAGAGATCATCCAGTCCAACCCCCCTGCAGACGCAGGGTCATGCAGAGCATGTGGCACAGGATTGCGTCCAAGTTGGTTTTGAAGATCTCCAAGGAAGGAGACTCCAAAATGTCTCTTGGCAACCTGTTCCAGTGCTCTGTCACCCTCACTGTCAAGAAAATTTTCCTTAAGTTCCTGTGGAACTTCTCATGTTTCAGTTTGTGGCCTTTTCCTCTAGTTCTGCCAGTGGCCACCACTGAAAAGAGGCTGCCCGTTCCTCCTCACTGCCTCTCTTGAGGTATTTCTATACAGTGATCAGTTCCCCTCTCAGCCTTCTCTTCTTCAGGCTGAACAGGCCCAGCTCTCTCAGTCTCTCCTCATAGGGCAGATGCTCCAGGCCCCTCATCATCCTTGTAGCCCTGTGCTGGACTCTCTCCAGTAGCTCCACATCCCTCTGCGGAGGGAGTTCTGGACTGCGGAGCCCAGAACTGGACACGGTTCTCCAGATACGGCCTCCCCAGGGCTGAGTAGAGGGGCAGAATCACCTCCCTCGACCTACTGGAGATGCTCTTCTTAACGCACCCCAGCGTCCCATTGGCCTTCTTGGCCACGGACGCATTGCTGCCTCATGGTCGACTTGTCACTCAGGTCCTTCTCTGCAGAGCTGCTCTCCAGAAGGTCAATCCCCAGCCTGTACTGGTGACTGGGGTTAATCCTCCCCAGGTGCAGGACCTTGCATTTGCCCTTGCTGAATTTCATAAGTTTTCTCACCACCTAGTCTGTCCAGGTCCCTCTGCATGGCAGCGCAGCCCTCTAGGGTATCAGCTACTCCTCCCAGTTTGGTAGCATCAGCAAACTTGCTGAGGGAGCACTCCATCCCTTCCTCCAGGTCATCAGCCCTGTCCCGATGATGCCCTACTCCTGCCCTCACCGAAGCCTGCCCGGAGCTTCCTCCCCCAGCCCGGCCCTCCACCCGCTGCTCTGCTCTGCCCTCTCTACCAGCGTGCCGGCCTGCGCTGGGCTCCCCTCTGGTCTGGCCTCCTCTCCGCCGGCGCCTCAGCCCAGCCCCAGCCTCTAGCCTGGTACGTAGACAGCCCATTCCACTGTGTCATTACCACTGGCGACCACCCTGCCGTGTAAATTCCATTGTGACTTCCCCCGACATGTCATTCCCATGGCGACCCCTGCACCGTGTCATTCCCTTTGCGACCACCCTGCCATGTAATTCCCATTGTGATCCGCCCCCGACATGTCATTCCCATTGTGATCCCCCTGTCATGTCATTCCCATGGCGACCCCTGCACCGTGTCATTCCCATGGTGACCACCCTTCTGTGTCATTCCCACTGGCGACCCGCAAAGTCGTGTCATTCTCATTTCATCTGCAAGACTATTTCTTGCAGAAGACTTATAACTTAAAAATGCTGAAGTAGAAATATGTCAGAATAACAATGTGGCAATCCCTCTGTCATCAACTTGGTGCATGAATGCACACTGTGCGTGTGCATGGCAGTGTTTGGCCGTGCCTTTTATTGCAGAATCTGACTTCTGCTGTTTCATAGAATCATAGAATGCTTAAGGTTGGAAGGGACCTCTGGAGGTCATCTAGTCCAACCCCCCTGCACACGCAGGGTCACCTAGAGCACGTGGCACAGGACTGCATCCAAGCGGGTTTTGAAGATCTCCAGAGAAGGAGATTCCACACCCTCTCCGGGCGGTCTGTTCCAGCGCTCTGTCACCCTCACCGTTAAAAAAACTTTTCCTTAAGTTCCTGTGGAACTTTTGGTGCTTCAGTTTGTGGCCATTAGCTCTAGTTCTGTCGGTGGCCACCACTGAAAAGAGACCAGCACCATCCTCTTTACTCCCTCCCTTGAGGTACTTTTATACACTGATCAGTTCCCCTCTCAGCCTTCTCTTCTTCAGGCTGAACAGACCCAGCTCCCTCAGCCTCTCCTCATAGGGCAGATGTTCCAGGCCCCTCATAATCCTTGTGGCCCTGCGCCGGACTCTCTCCAGAAGCTCCACATCCCTCTTATACTGTGGGGCCCAGAACTGGACACAGTACTCCAGATGTCGCCTCACCATGGAGTTAGGAGCTGGATGAAGCGGAGAGCCCCGTTTGGAGTGGGGCTGCAAAGGGCATGCCAAGGGAAGTGTTATGCTGTGCCAAGACTCATGCTGCGCACACTTTGTGGTTGGAGTGAGAAACAGACTCGGTGGAGTTTTCTGCGAAACGCTTTAGCAGCCCGTTGGTGCTAGTATGGAGTTAGGAGCTGGATGAAGCGGAGAGCCCCGTTTGGAGTGGGGCTGCAAAGGGCATGCCAAGGGAAGTGTTATGCTGTGCCAAGACTCATGCTGCGCACACTTTGTGGTTGGAGTGAGAAACAGGCTTGGTGGAGTTTTCTGCGAAACGCTTTAGCAGCCCGTTGGTGCTAGTATGGAGTTAGGAGCTGGATGAAGCGGAGAGCCCCGTTTGGAGTGGGGCTGCAAAGGGCATGCCAAGGGAAGTGTTATGCTGTGCCAAGACTCATGCTGCGCACACTTTGTGGTTGGAGTGAGAAACAGGCTCGGTGGAGTTTTCTGCGAAACGCTTTAGCAGCCCGTTGGTGCTAGTATGGAGTTAGGAGCTGGATGAAGCGGAGAGCCCCGTTTGGAGTGGGGCTGCAAAGGGCATGCCAAGGGAAGTGTTATGCTTTGCCAAGACTCATGCTGCGCACACTTTGTGGTTGGAGTGAGAAACAGGCTCGGTGGAGTTTTCTGCGAAACGCTTTAGCAGCCCGTTGGTGCTAGTATGGAGTTAGGAGCTGGATGAAGCGGAGAGCCCCGTTTGGAGTGGGGCTGCAAAGGGCATGCCAAGGGAAGTGTTATGCTGTGCCAAGACTCATGCTGCGCACACTTTGTGGTTGGAGTGAGAAACAGGCTCGGTGGAGTTTTCTGCGAAACGCTTTAGCAGCCCGTTGGTGCTAGTATGGAGTCAGGAGCTGGATGAAGCGGAGAGCCCCGTTTGGAGTGAGGCTGCAAAGGGCATGCCAAGGGAAGTGTTATGCTGTGCCAAGACTCATGCTGCGCACACTTTGTGGTTGGAGTGAGAAACAGGTTCGGTGGAGTTTTCTGCGAAACGCTTTAGCAGCCCGTTGGTGCTAGTATGGAGTTAGGAGATGCATGAAGCGGAGAGCCCCGTTTGGAGTGGGGCTGCAAAGGGCATGCCAATGGATGTGTTTTGCTGTGCCAAGACTCGTGCTGCGCACGCTTTGTGGTTGGAGTGAGAAACAGGTTCCTTGGTGTTTTCTGCGAAACGCTTTAGCAGCCCGTTGGTGCTAGTATGGAGTTAGGAGCTGGATGAAGCGGAGAGCCCTGTTTGGAGTGAGGCTGCAAAGGGCATGCCAAGGGAAGTGTTATGCTGTGCCAAGACTCATGCTGCGCACACTTTGTGCTTGGAGTGAGAAACAGGCTCGGTGGAGTTTTCTGCGAAACGCTTTAGCAGCCCAGCCCGTTGGTGCTAGTATGGAGTTAGGAGCTGGATGAAGCGGAGAGCCCCGTTTGGAGTGGGGCTGCAAAGGGCATGCCAAGGGAAGTGTTATGCTGTGCCAAGACTCGTGCTGCGCACACTTTGTGGTTGGAGTGAGAAACAGGTTCGGTGGAGTTTTCTGCGAAACGCTTTAGCAGCCCGTTGGTGCTAGTATGGAGTTAGGAGATGCATGAAGCGGAGAGCCCCGTTTGGAGTGGGGCTGCAAAGGGCATGCCAAGGGATGTGTTTTGCTGTGCCAAGACTCGTGCTGCGCACGCTTTGTGGTTGGAGTGAGAAACAGGTTCCTTGGTGTTTTCTGCGAAACGCTTTAGCAGCCCGTTGGTGCTAGTATGGAGTCAGGGGATGGATGAAGCGGAGAGCCCCGTTTGGAGTGGGGCTGCAAAGGGCATGCCAAGGGAAGTGTTATGCTGTGCCAAGACTCATGCTGCGCACACTTTGTGGTTGGAGTGAGAAACAGGCTTGGTGGAATTTTCTGCGAAACGCTTTAGCAGCCCAGCCCGTTGGTGCTAGTATGGAGTTAGGAGCTGGATGAAGCGGAGAGCCCCGTTTGGAGTGGGGCTGCAAAGGGCATGCCAAGGGAAGTGTTATGCTGTGCCAAGACTCATGCTGCGCACACTTTGTGGTTGGAGTGAGAAACAGGCTCGGTGGAGTTTTCTGCGAAACGCTTTAGCAGCCCGTTGGTGCTAGTATGGAGTTAGGAGATGCATGAAGCGGAGAACCTCGTTTGGAGTGGGGCTGCAAAGGGCATGCCAAGGGAAGTGTTATGCTGTGCCAAGACTCATGCTGCGCACACTTTGTGGTTGGAGTGAGAAACAGGTTCCTTGGTGTTTTCTGCGAAACGCTTTAGCAGCCCGTTGGTGCTAGTATGGAGTTAGGAGCTGGATGAAGCGGAGAGCCCCGTTTGGAGTGGGGCTGCAAAGGGCATGCCAAGGGAAGTGTTATGCTGTGCCAAGACTCATGCTGCGCACACTTTGTGGTTGGAGTGAGAAACAGGCTCGGTGGAGTTTTCTGCGAAACGCTTTAGCAGCCCGTTGGTGCTAGTATGGAGTTAGGAGCTGGATGAAGCGGAGAGCCCCGTTTGGAGTGGGGCTGCAAAGGGCATGCCAAGGGAAGTGTTATGCTGTGCCAAGACTCATGCTGCGCACACTTTGTGGTTGGAGTGAGAAACAGGCTCGGTGGAGTTTTCTGCGAAACGCTTTAGCAGCCCGTTGGTGCTAGTATGGAGTTAGGAGCTGGATGAAGCGGAGAGCCCCGTTTGGAGTGGGGCTGCAAAGGGCATGCCAAGGGAAGTGTTATGCTGTGCCAAGACTCATGCTGCGCACACTTTGTGGTTGGAGTGAGAAACAGGCTCGGTGGAGTTTTCTGTGAAACGCTTTAGCAGCCCGTTGGTGCTAGTATGGAGTCAGGAGCTGGATGAAGCGGAGAGCCCCGTTTGGAGTGGGGTTGCAAAGGGCATGCCATGGGAAGTGTTATGCTGTGCCAAGACTCATGCTGCGCACACTTTGTGGTTGGAGTGAGAAACAGGCTCGGTGGAGTTTTCTGCGAAACGCTTTAGCAGCCCGTTGGTGCTAGTATGGAGTTAGGAGATGCATGAAGCGGAGAGCCCTGTTTGGAGTGGGGCTGCAAAGGGCATGCCAAGGGAAGTGTTATGCTGTGCCAAGACTCATGCTGCGCACACTTTGTGGTTGGAGTGAGAAACAGGCTCGGTGGAGTTTTCTGCGAAACGCTTTAGCAGCCCGTTGGTGCTAGTATGGAGTTAGGAGCTGGATGAAGCGGAGAGCCCCGTTTGGAGTGGGGCTGCAAAGGGCATGCCAAGGGAAGTGTTATGCTGTGCCAAGACTCATGCTGCGCACACTTTGTGGTTGGAGTGAGAAACAGGCTCGGTGGAGTTTTCTGCGAAACGCTTTAGCAGCCCGTTGGTGCTAGTATGGAGTTAGGAGATGCATGAAGCGGAGAACCTCGTTTGGATTGGGGCTGCAAAGGGCATGCCAAGGGAAGTGTTATGCTGTGCCAAGACTCATGCTGCGCACACTTTGTGGTTGGAGTGAGAAACAGGCTCGGTGGAGTTTTCTGCGAAACGCTTTAGCAGCCCAGCCCCTTGGTGCTAGTATGGAGTTAGGAGATGCATGAAGCGGAGAGCCCCGTTTGGAGTGAGGCTGCAAAGGGCATGCCAAGGGAAGTGTTATGCTGTGCCAAGACTCATGCTGCGCACACTTTGTGGTTGGAGTGAGAAACAGGCTCGGTGGAGTTTTCTGCGAAACGCTTTAGCAGCCCGTTGGTGCTAGTATGGAGTTAGGAGCTGGATGAAGCGGAGAGCCCCGTTTGGAGTGGGGTTGCAAAGGGCATGCCGAGGGAAGTGTTATGCTGTGCCAAGACTCATGCTGCGCACACTTTGTGGTTGGAGTGAGAAACAGGCTCGGTGGAGTTTTCTGCGAAACGCTTTAGCAGCCCGTTGGTGCTAGTATGGAGTTAGGAGCTGGATGAAGCGGAGAGCCCCGTTTGGAGTGGGGCTGCAAAGGGCATGCCAAGGGAAGTGTTATGCTGTGCCAAGACTCATGCTGCGCACACTTTGTGGTTGGAGTGAGAAATAGGCTCGGTGGAGTTTTCTGCGAAACGCTTTAGCAGCCCAGCCCCTTGGTGCTAGTATGGAGTTAGGAGCTGGATGAAGCGGAGAGCCCCGTTTGGAGTGGGGCTGCAAAGGGCATGCCAAGGGAAGTGTTATGCTGTGCCAAGACTCATGCTGCGCACACTTTGTGGTTGGAGTGAGAAACAGGCTCGGTGGAGTTTTCTGCGAAACGCTTTAGCAGCCCGTTGGTGCTAGTATGGAGTTAGGAGATGCATGAAGCGGAGAGCCCCGTTTGGAGTGGGGCTGCAAAGGGCATGCCAAGGGAAGTGTTTTGCTGTGCCAAGACTCGTGCTGCGCACCCTTTGTGGTTGGAGTGAGAAACAGGTTCCTTGGTGTTTTCTGCGAAACGCTTTAGCAGCCCGTTGGTGCTAGTATGGAGTCAGGGGATGGATGAAGCGGAGAGCCCCGTTTGGAGTGAGGCTTTAAAGGGCATGCCAAGGGAAGTGTTATGCTGTGCCAAGACTCGTGCTGTGCACGCTTTGTGGTTGGAGTGAGAAACAGGCTCGGTGGAGTTTTCTGCGAAACGCTTTAGCAGCCCGTTGGTGCTAGTATGGAGTTAGGAGCTGGATGAAGCGGAGAGCCCCGTTTGGAGTGGGGCTGCAAAGGGCATGCCAAGGGAAGTGTTATGCTGTGCCAAGACTCGTGCTGCGCACACTTTGTGGTTGGAGTGAGAAACAGGCTCGGTGGAGTTTTCTGCGAAACGCTTTAGCAGCCCGTTGGTGCTAGTATGGAGTTAGGAGCTGGATGAAGCGGAGAGCCCTGTTTGGAGTGAGGCTGCAAAGGGCATGCCAAGGGAAGTGTTATGCTGTGCCAAGACTCATGCTGCGCACACTTTGTGGTTGGAGTGAGAAACAGGCTCGGTGGAGTTTTCTGCGAAACGCTTTAGCAGCCCAGCCCGTTGGTGCTAGTATGGAGTTAGGAGCTGGATGAAGCGGAGAGCCCCGTTTGGAGTGAGGCTGCAAAGGGCATGCCAAGGGAAGTGTTATGCTGTGCCAAGACTCATGCTGCGCACACTTTGTGGTTGGAGTGAGAAACAGGCTCGGTGGAATTTTCTGCGAAACGCTTTAGCAGCCCAGCCCGTTGGTGCTAGTATGGAGTTAGGAGCTGGATGAAGCGGAGAGCCCCGTTTGGAGTGGGGCTGCAAAGGGCATGCCAAGGGAAGTGTTATGCTGTGCCAAGACTCATGCTGCGCACACTTTGTGGTTGGAGTGAGAAACAGGCTCGGTGGAGTTTTCTGCGAAACGCTTTAGCAGCCCGTTGGTGCTAGTATGGAGTTAGGAGCTGGATGAAGCGGAGAGCCCCGTTTGGAGTGGGGCTGCAAAGGGCATGCCAAGGGAAGTGTTATGCTGTGCCAAGACTCATGCTGCGCACACTTTGTGGTTGGAGTGAGAAACAGGCTCGGTGGAGTTTTCTGCGAAACGCTTTAGCAGCCCGTTGGTGCTAGTATGGAGTTAGGAGCTGGATGAAGCGGAGAACCTCGTTTGGAGTGGGGCTGCAAAGGGCATGCCAAGGGAAGTGTTATGCTGTGCCAAGACTCATGCTGCGCACACTTTGTGGTTGGAGTGAGAAACAGGCTCGGTGGAGTTTTCTGCGAAACGCTTTAGCAGCCCGTTGGTGCTAGTATGGAGTTAGGAGCTGGATGAAGCGGAGAGCCCTGTTTGGAGTGAGGCTGCAAAGGGCATGCCAAGGGAAGTGTTATGCTGTGCCAAGACTCATGCTGCGCACACTTTGTGGTTGGAGTGAGAAACAGGCTCGGTGGAGTTTTCTGCGAAACGCTTTAGCAGCCCAGCCCGTTGGTGCTAGTATGGAGTTAGGAGCTGGATGAAGCGGAGAGCCCCGTTTGGAGTGGGGCTGCAAAGGGCATGCCAAGGGAAGTGTTATGCTGTGCCAAGACTCATGCTGCGCACACTTTGTGGTTGGAGTGAGAAACAGGTTCGGTGGAGTTTTCTGCGAAACGCTTTAGCAGCCCGTTGGTGCTAGTATGGAGTTAGGAGATGCATGAAGCGGAGAGCCCCGTTTGGAGTGGGGCTGCAAAGGGCATGCCAAGGGATGTGTTTTGCTGTGCCAAGACTCGTGCTGCGCACGCTTTGTGGTTGGAGTGAGAAACAGGTTCCTTGGTGTTTTCTGCGAAACGCTTTAGCAGCCCGTTGGTGCTAGTATGGAGTCAGGGGATGGATGAAGCGGAGAGCCCCGTTTGGAGTGAGGCTTTAAAGGGCATGCCAAGGGAAGTGTTTTGCTGTGCCAAGACTCGTGCTGCGCACGCTTTGTGGTTGGAGTGAGAAACAGGCTCGGTGGAGTTTTCTGCGAAACGCTTTAGCAGCCCGTTGGTGCTAGTATGGAGTTAGGAGCTGGATGAAGCGGAGAGCCCCGTTTGGAGTGGGGCTGCAAAGGGCATGCCAAGGGAAGTGTTATGCTGTGCCAAGACTCATGCTGCGCACACTTTGTGGTTGGAGTGAGAAACAGGCTTGGTGGAATTTTCTGCGAAACGCTTTAGCAGCCCAGCCCGTTGGTGCTAGTATGGAGTTAGGAGCTGGATGAAGCGGAGAGCCCCGTTTGGAGTGGGGCTGCAAAGGGCATGCCAAGGGAAGTGTTATGCTGTGCCAAGACTCATGCTGCGCACACTTTGTGGTTGGAGTGAGAAACAGGCTCGGTGGAGTTTTCTGCGAAACGCTTTAGCAGCCCGTTGGTGCTAGTATGGAGTTAGGAGCTGGATGAAGCGGAGAGCCCCGTTTGGAGTGGGGCTGCAAAGGGCATGCCAAGGGAAGTGTTATGCTGTGCCAAGACTCATGCTGCGCACACTTTGTGGTTGGAGTGAGAAACAGGCTCGGTGGAGTTTTCTGTGAAACGCTTTAGCAGCCCGTTGGTGCTAGTATGGAGTTAGGAGCTGGATGAAGCGGAGAGCCCCGTTTGGAGTGGGGTTGCAAAGGGCATGCCAAGGGAAGTGTTATGCTGTGCCAAGACTCATGCTGCGCACACTTTGTGGTTGGAGTGAGAAACAGGCTCGGTGGAGTTTTCTGCGAAACGCTTTAGCAGCCCGTTGGTGCTAGTATGGAGTTAGGAGATGCATGGAGCGGAGAGCCCTGTTTGGAGTGGGGCTGCAAAGGGCATGCCAAGGGAAGTGTTATGCTGTGCCAAGACTCATGCTGCGCACACTTTGTGGTTGGAGTGAGAAACAGGCTCGGTGGAGTTTTCTGCGAAACGCTTTAGCAGCCCGTTGGTGCTAGTATGGAGTTAGGAGCTGGATGAAGCGGAGAGCCCCGTTTGGAGTGGGGCTGCAAAGGGCATGCCAAGGGAAGTGTTATGCTGTGCCAAGACTCATGCTGCGCACACTTTGTGGTTGGAGTGAGAAACAGGCTCGGTGGAGTTTTCTGCGAAACGCTTTAGCAGCCCGTTGGTGCTAGTATGGAGTTAGGAGATGCATGAAGCGGAGAACCTCGTTTGGATTGGGGCTGCAAAGGGCATGCCAAGGGAAGTGTTATGCTGTGCCAAGACTCATGCTGCGCACACTTTGTGGTTGGAGTGAGAAACAGGCTCGGTGGAGTTTTCTGCGAAACGCTTTAGCAGCCCAGCCCCTTGGTGCTAGTATGGAGTTAGGAGATGCATGAAGCGGAGAGCCCCGTTTGGAGTGAGGCTGCAAAGGGCATGCCAAGGGAAGTGTTATGCTGTGCCAAGACTCATGCTGCGCACACTTTGTAGTTGGAGTGAGAAACAGGCTCGGTGGAGTTTTCTGCGAAACGCTTTAGCAGCCCGTTGGTGCTAGTATGGAGTTAGGAGCTGGATGAAGCGGAGAGCCCCGTTTGGAGTGGGGTTGCAAAGGGCATGCCGAGGGAAGTGTTATGCTGTGCCAAGACTCATGCTGCGCACACTTTGTGGTTGGAGTGAGAAACAGGCTCGGTGGAGTTTTCTGCGAAACGCTTTAGCAGCCCGTTGGTGCTAGTATGGAGTTAGGAGCTGGATGAAGCGGAGAGCCCCGTTTGGAGTGGGGCTGCAAAGGGCATGCCAAGGGAAGTGTTATGCTGTGCCAAGACTCATGCTGCGCACACTTTGTGGTTGGAGTGAGAAACAGGCTCGGTGGAGTTTTCTGCGAAACGCTTTAGCAGCCCGTTGGTGCTAGTATGGAGTTAGGAGATGCATGAAGCGGAGAGCCCCGTTTGGAGTGGGGCTGCAAAGGGCATGCCAAGGGAAGTGTTTTGCTGTGCCAAGACTCGTGCTGCGCACCCTTTGTGGTTGGAGTGAGAAACAGGTTCCTTGGTGTTTTCTGCGAAACGCTTTAGCAGCCCGTTGGTGCTAGTATGGAGTCAGGGGATGGATGAAGCGGAGAGCCCCGTTTGGAGTGAGGCTTTAAAGGGCATGCCAAGGGAAGTGTTATGCTGTGCCAAGACTCGTGCTGTGCACGCTTTGTGGTTGGAGTGAGAAACAGGCTCGGTGGAGTTTTCTGCGAAACGCTTTAGCAGCCCGTTGGTGCTAGTATGGAGTTAGGAGCTGGATGAAGCGGAGAGCCCCGTTTGGAGTGGGGCTGCAAAGGGCATTCCAAGGGAAGTGTTATGCTGTGCCAAGACTCGTGCTGCGCACACTTTGTGGTTGGAGTGAGAAACAGGCTCGGTGGAGTTTTCTGCGAAACGCTTTAGCAGCCCGTTGGTGCTAGTATGGAGTTAGGAGCTGGATGAAGCGGAGAGCCCCGTTTGGAGTGAGGCTGCAAAGGGCATGCCAAGGGAAGTGTTATGCTGTGCCAAGACTCATGCTGCGCACACTTTGTGGTTGGAGTGAGAAACAGGCTCGGTGGAGTTTTCTGCGAAACGCTTTAGCAGCCCAGCCCGTTGGTGCTAGTATGGAGTTAGGAGCTGGATGAAGCGGAGAGGCCCGTTTGGAGTGGGGCTGCAAAGGGCATGCCAAGGGAAGTGTTATGCTGTGCCAAGACTCATGCTGCGCACACTTTGTGGTTGGAGTGAGTAACAGGCTCGGTGGAGTTTTCTGCGAAACGCTTTAGCAGCCCGTTGGTGCTAGTATGGAGTTAGGAGCTGGATGAAGCGGAGAGCCCTGTTTGGAGTGGGGCTGCAAAGGGCATGCCAAGGGAAGTGTTATGCTGTGCCAAGACTCATGCTGCGCACACTTTGTGGTTGGAGTGAGAAACAGGCTCGGTGGAGTTTTCTGCGAAACGCTTTAGCAGACCGTTGGTGCTAGTATGGTGTTAGGAGCTGGATGAAGCGGAGAGCCCCGTTTGGAGTGGGGCTGCAAAGGGCATGCCAAGGGAAGTGTTATGCTGTGCCAAGACTCATGCTGCGCACACTTTGTGGTTGGAGTGAGAAACAGGCTCGGTGGAGTTTTCTGCGAAACGCTTTAGCAGCCCGTTGGTGCTAGTATGGAGTTAGGAGATGCATGAAGCGGAGAGCCCTGTTTGGAGTGAGGCTGCAAAGGGCATGCCAAGGGAAGTGTTATGCTGTGCCAAGACTCATGCTGCGCACACTTTGTGGTTGGAGTGAGAAACAGGCTCGGTGGAGTTTTCTGCGAAACGCTTTAGCAGCCCAGCCCGTTGGTGCTAGTATGGAGTTAGGAGCTGGATGAAGCGGAGAGCCCCGTTTGGAGTGGGGCTGCAAAGGGCATGCCAAGGGAAGTGTTATGCTGTGCCAAGACTCATGCTGCGCACACTTTGTGGTTGGAGTGAGAAACAGGCTCGGTGGAGTTTTCTGCGAAACGCTTTAGCAGCCCGTTGGTGCTAGTATGGAGTTAGGAGCTGGATGAAGCGAAGAGACCCGTTGGGAGTGGGGCTGCAAAGGGCATGCCAAGGGAAGTGTTATGCTGTGCCAAGACTCATGCTGCGCACACTTTGTGGTTGGAGTGAGAAATAGGCTCGGTGGAGTTTTCTGCGAAACGCTTTAGCAGCCCAGCCCCTTGGTGCTAGTATGGAGTTAGGAGCTGGATGAAGCGGAGAGCCCCGTTTGGAGTGGGGCTGCAAAGGGCATGCCAAGGGAAGTGTTATGCTGTGCCAAGACTCATGCTGCGCACACTTTGTGGTTGGAGTGAGAAACAGGCTCGGTGGAGTTTTCTGCGAAACGCTTTAGCAGCCCGTTGGTGCTAGTATGGAGTTAGGAGCTGGATGAAGCGAAGAGACCCGTTTGGAGTGGGGCTGCAAAGGGCATGCCAAGGGAAGTGTTATGCTGTGCCAAGACTCATGCTGCGCACACTTTGTGGTTGGAGTGAGAAACAGGCTCGGTGGAGTTTTCTGCGAAACGCTTTAGCAGCCCGTTGGTGCTAGTATGGAGTTAGGAGCTGGATGAAGCGGAGAGCCCCGTTTGGAGTGAGGCTGCAAAGGGCATGCCAAGGGAAGTGTTATGCTGTGCCAAGACTCATGCTGCGCACACTTTGTGGTTGGAGTGAGAAACAGGCTCGGTGGAGTTTTCTGCGAAACGCTTTAGCAGCCCAGCCCGTTGGTGCTAGTATGGAGTTAGGAGCTGGATGAAGCGGAGAGCCCCGTTTGGAGTGGGGCTGCAAAGGGCATGCCAAGGGAAGTGTTATGCTGTGCCAAGACTCATGCTGCGCACACTTCGTGGTTGGAGTGAGAAACAGGCTCGGTGGAGTTTTCTGCGAAACGCTTTAGCAGCCCAGCCCGTTGGTGCTAGTATGGAGTTAGGAGCTGGATGAAGCGGAGAGCCCCGTTTGGAGTGGGGCTGCAAAGGGCATGCCAAGGGAAGTGTTATGCTGTGCCAAGACTCATGCTGCGCACACTTTGTGGTTGGAGTGAGAAACAGGCTCGGTGGAGTTTTCTGCGAAACGCTTTAGCAGCCCAGCCCGTTGGTGCTAGTATGGAGTTAGGAGCTGGATGAAGCGGAGAGCCCCGTTTGGAGTGAGGCTGCAAAGGGCATGCCAAGGGAAGTGTTATGCTGTGCCAAGACTCATGCTGCGCACACTTTGTGGTTGGAGTGAGAAACAGGCTCTGTGGAGTTTTCTGCGAAACGCTTTAGCAGCCCAGCCCGTTGGTGCTAGTATGGAGTTAGGAGCTGGATGAAGCGGAGAGCCCCGTTTGGAGTGGGGCTGCAAAGGGCATGCCAAGGGAAGTGTTATGCTGTGCCAAGACTCATGCTGCGCACACTTTGTGGTTGGAGTGAGAAACAGGCTCGGTGGAGTTTTCTGCGAAACGCTTTAGCAGACCGTTGGTGCTAGTATGGAGTTAGGAGCTGGATGAAGCGAAGAGCCCCGTTTGGAGTGAGGCTGCAAAGGGCATGCCAAGGGAAGTGTTATGCTGTGCCAAGACTCATGCTGCGCACACTTTGTGGTTGGAGTGAGAAACAGGCTCGGTGGAGTTTTCTGCGAAACGCTTTAGCAGCCCGTTGGTGCTAGTATGGAGTTAGGAGATGGATGAAGCGGAGAGCCCCGTTTGGAGTGGGGCTGCAAAGGGCATGCCAAGGGAAGTGTTATGCTGTGCCAAGACTCATGCTGCGCACACTTTGTGGTTGGAGTGAGAAACAGGCTCGGTGGAGTTTTCTGCGAAACGCTTTAGCAGCCCGTTGGTGCTAGTATGGAGTTAGGAGCTGGATGAAGCGGAGAGCCCCGTTTGGAGTGGGGCTGCAAAGGGCATGCCAAGGGAAGTGTTATGCTGTGCCAAGACTCATGCTGCGCACACTTTGTGGTTGGAGTGAGAAACAGGCTCGGTGGAGTTTTCTGCGAAACGCTTTAGCAGCCCGTTGGTGCTAGTATGGAGTTAGGAGCTGGATGAAGCGGAGAGCCCCGTTTGGAGTGGGGCTGCAAAGGGCATGCCAAGGGAAGTGTTATGCTGTGCCAAGACTCATGCTGCGCACACTTTGTGGTTGGAGTGAGAAACAGGCTCGGTGGAGTTTTCTGCGAAACGCTTTAGCAGCCCGTTGGTGCTAGTATGGAGTTAGGAGCTGGATGAAGCGGAGAGCCCCGTTTGGAGTGGGGCTGCAAAGGGCATGCCAAGGGAAGTGTTATGCTGTGCCAAGACTCATGCTGCGCACACTTTGTGGTTGGAGTGAGAAACAGGCTCGGTGGAGTTTTCTGCGAAACGCTTTAGCAGCCCGTTGGTGCTAGTATGGAGTTAGGAGCTGGATGAAGCGGAGAACCTCGTTTGGAGTGGGGCTGCAAAGGGCATGCCAAGGGAAGTGTTATGCTGTGCCAAGACTCATGCTGCGCACACTTTGTGGTTGGAGTGAGAAACAGGCTCGGTGGAGTTTTCTGCGAAACGCTTTAGCAGCCCGTTGGTGCTAGTATGGAGTCAGGAGCTGGATGAAGCGGAGAGCCCCGTTTGGAGTGAGGCTGCAAAGGGCATGCCAAGGGAAGTGTTATGCTGTGCCAAGACTCATGCTGCGCACACTTTGTGGTTGGAGTGAGAAACAGGCTCGGTGGAGTTTTCTGCGAAACGCTTTAGCAGCCCGTTGGTGCTAGTATGGAGTTAGGAGCTGGATGAAGCGGAGAGCCCCGTTTGGAGTGGGGCTGCAAAGGGCATGCCAAGGGAAGTGTTATGCTGTGCCAAGACTCATGCTGCGCACACTTTGTGGTTGGAGTGAGAAACAGGTTCGGTGGAGTTTTCTGCGAAACGCTTTAGCAGCCCGTTGGTGCTAGTATGGAGTTAGGAGATGCATGAAGCGGAGAGCCCCGTTTGGAGTGGGGCTGCAAAGGGCATGCCAATGGATGTGTTTTGCTGTGCCAAGACTCGTGCTGCGCACGCTTTGTGGTTGGAGTGAGAAACAGGTTCCTTGGTGTTTTCTGCGAAACGCTTTAGCAGCCCGTTGGTGCTAGTATGGAGTCAGGGGATGGATGAAGCGGAGAGCCCCGTTTGGAGTGAGGCTTTAAAGGGCATGCCAAGGGAAGTGTTTTGCTGTGCCAAGACTCGTGCTGCGCACGCTTTGTGGTTGGAGTGAGAAACAGGCTCGGTGGAGTTTTCTGCGAAACGCTTTAGCAGCCCGTTGGTGCTAGTATGGAGTTAGGAGCTGGATGAAGCGGAGAGCCCCGTTTGGAGTGGGGCTGCAAAGGGCATGCCAAGGGAAGTGTTATGCTGTGCCAAGACTCATGCTGCGCACACTTTGTGGTTGGAGTGAGAAACAGGCTCGGTGGAGTTTTCTGCGAAACGCTTTAGCAGCCCATTGGTGCTAGTATGGAGTTAGGAGCTGGATGAAGCGGAGAGCCCCGTTTGGAGTGAGGCTGCAAAGGGCATGCCAAGGGAAGTGTTATGCTGTGCCAAGACTCATGCTGCGCACACTTTGTGGTTGGAGTGAGAAACAGGCTCGGTGGAATTTTCTGCGAAACGCTTTAGCAGCCCAGCCCGTTGGTGCTAGTATGGAGTTAGGAGCTGGATGAAGCGGAGAGCCCCGTTTGGAGTGGGGCTGCAAAGGGCATGCCAAGGGAAGTGTTATGCTGTGCCAAGACTCATGCTGCGCACACTTTGTGGTTGGAGTGAGAAACAGGCTCGGTGGAGTTTTCTGCGAAACGCTTTAGCAGCCCGTTGGTGCTAGTATGGAGTTAGGAGCTGGATGAAGCGGAGAGCCCCGTTTGGAGTGGGGCTGCAAAGGGCATGCCAAGGGAAGTGTTATGCTGTGCCAAGACTCATGCTGCGCACTACTTTGTGGTTGGAGTGAGAAACAGGCTCGGTGGAGTTTTCTGCGAAACGCTTTAGCAGCCCGTTGGTGCTAGTATGGAGTTAGGAGCTGGATGAAGCGGAGAACCTCGTTTGGAGTGGGGCTGCAAAGGGCATGCCAAGGGAAGTGTTATGCTGTGCCAAGACTCATGCTGCGCACACTTTGTGGTTGGAGTGAGAAACAGGCTCGGTGGAGTTTTCTGCGAAACGCTTTAGCAGCCCGTTGGTGCTAGTATGGAGTTAGGAGCTGGATGAAGCGGAGAGCCCCGTTTGGAGTGAGGCTGCAAAGGGCATGCCAAGGGAAGTGTTATGCTGTGCCAAGACTCATGCTGCGCACACTTTGTGGTTGGAGTGAGAAACAGGCTCGGTGGAGTTTTCTGCGAAACGCTTTAGCAGCCCAGCCCGTTGGTGCTAGTATGGAGTTAGGAGCTGGATGAAGCGGAGAGCCCCGTTTGGAGTGGGGCTGCAAAGGGCATGCCAAGGGAAGTGTTATGCTGTGCCAAGACTCATGCTGCGCACACTTTGTGGTTGGAGTGAGAAACAGGTTCGGTGGAGTTTTCTGCGAAACGCTTTAGCAGCCCGTTGGTGCTAGTATGGAGTTAGGAGATGCATGAAGCGGAGAGCCCCGTTTGGAGTGGGGCTGCAAAGGGCATGCCAAGGGATGTGTTTTGCTGTGCCAAGACTCGTGCTGCGCACGCTTTGTGGTTGGAGTGAGAAACAGGTTCCTTGGTGTTTTCTGCGAAACGCTTTAGCAGCCCGTTGGTGCTAGTATGGAGTCAGGGGATGGATGAAGCGGAGAGCCCCGTTTGGAGTGAGGCTTTAAAGGGCATGCCAAGGGAAGTGTTTTGCTGTGCCAAGACTCGTGCTGCGCACGCTTTGTGGTTGGAGTGAGAAACAGGCTCGGTGGAGTTTTCTGCGAAACGCTTTAGCAGCCCGTTGGTGCTAGTATGGAGTTAGGAGCTGGATGAAGCGGAGAGCCCCGTTTGGAGTGGGGCTGCAAAGGGCATGCCAAGGGAAGTGTTATGCTGTGCCAAGACTCATGCTGCGCACACTTTGTGGTTGGAGTGAGAAACAGGCTCGGTGGAATTTTCTGCGAAACGCTTTAGCAGCCCAGCCCGTTGGTGCTAGTATGGAGTTAGGAGCTGGATGAAGCGGAGAGCCCCGTTTGGAGTGGGGCTGCAAAGGGCATGCCAAGGGAAGTGTTATGCTGTGCCAAGACTCATGCTGCGCACACTTTGTGGTTGGAGTGAGAAACAGGCTCTGTGGAGTTTTCTGCGAAACGCTTTAGCAGCCCGTTGGTGCTAGTATGGAGTTAGGAGCTGGATGAAGCGGAGAGCCTCGTTTGGAGTGGGGCTGCAAAGGGCATGCCAAGGGAAGTGTTATGCTGTGCCAAGACTCATGCTGCGCACACTTTGTGGTTGGAGTGAGAAACAGGCTCTGTGGAGTTTTCTGCGAAACGCTTTAGCAGCCCAGCCCGTTGGTGCTAGTATGGAGTTAGGAGCTGGATGAAGCGGAGAGCCCCGTTTGGAGTGGGGCTGCAAAGGGCATGCCAAGGGAAGTGTTATGCTGTGCCAAGACTCATGCTGCGCACACTTTGTGGTTGGAGTGAGAAACAGGCTCGGTGGAGTTTTCTGCGAAACGCTTTAGCAGCCCAGCCCGTTGGTGCTAGTATGGAGTTAGGAGCTGGATGAAGCGGAGAGCCCCGTTTGGAGTGGGGCTGCAAAGGGCATGCCAAGGGAAGTGTTATGCTGTGCCAAGACTCATGCTGCGCACACTTTGTGGTTGGAGTGAGAAACAGGCTCGGTGGTGTTTTCTGCGAAACGCTTTAGCAGCCCGTTGGTGCTAGTATGGAGTTAGGAGCTGGATGAAGCGGAGAGCCCCGTTTGGAGTGGGGCTGCAAAGGGCATGCCAAGGGAAGTGTTATGCTGTGCCAAGACTCATGCTGCGCACACTTTGTGGTTGGAGTGAGAAACAGGCTCGGTGGAGTTTTCTGCGAAACGCTTTAGCAGCCCGTTGGTGCTAGTATGGAGTTAGGAGCTGGATGAAGCGGAGAGCCCCGTTTGGAGTGGGGCTGCAAAGGGCATGCCAAGGGAAGTGTTATGCTGTGCCAAGACTCATGCTGCGCACACTTTGTGGTTGGAGTGAGAAACAGGCTCGGTGGAGTTTTCTGCGAAACGCTTTAGCAGCCCGTTGGTGCTAGTATGGAGTTAGGAGATGCATGAAGCGAAGAGCCCCGTTTGGAGTGAGGCTGCAAAGGGCATGCCAAGGGAAGTGTTATGCTGTGCCAAGACTCATGCTGTGCACACTTTGTGGTTGGAGTGAGAAACAGGCTCGGTGGAGTTTTCTGCGAAACGCTTTAGCAGCCCGTTGGTGCTAGTATGGAGTTAGGAGATGGATGAAGCGGAGAGCCCCGTTTGGAGTGGGGCTGCAAAGGGCATGCCAAGGGAAGTGTTATGCTGTGCCAAGACTCATGCTGCGCACACTTTGTGGTTGGAGTGAGAAACAGGCTCGGTGGAGTTTTCTGCGAAACGCTTTAGCAGCCCGTTGGTGCTAGTATGGAGTTAGGAGCTGGATGAAGCGGAGAGCCCCGTTTGGAGTGGGGCTGCAAAGGGCATGCCAAGGGAAGTGTTATGCTGTGCCAAGACTCATGCTGCGCACACTTTGTGGTTGGAGTGAGAAACAGGCTCGGTGGAGTTTTCTGCGAAACGCTTTAGCAGCCCGTTGGTGCTAGTATGGAGTTAGGAGCTGGATGAAGCGGAGAGCCCCGTTTGGAGTGGGGCTGCAAAGGGCATGCCAAGGGAAGTGTTATGCTTTGCCAAGACTCATGCTGCGCACACTTTGTGGTTGGAGTGAGAAACAGGCTCGGTGGAGTTTTCTGCGAAACGCTTTAGCAGCCCGTTGGTGCTAGTATGGAGTTAGGAGCTGGATGAAGCGGAGAGCCCCGTTTGGAGTGGGCTGCAAAGGGCATGCCAAGGGAAGTGTTATGCTGTGCCAAGACTCATGCTGCGCACACTTTGTGGTTGGAGTGAGAAACAGGCTCGGTGGAGTTTCTGCGAAACGCTTTAGCAGCCCGTTGGTGCTAGTATGGAGTCAGGGGATGGATGAAGCGGAGAGCCCCGTTTGGAGTGAGGCTGCAAAGGGCATGCCAAGGAAGTGTTTTGCTGTGCCAAGACTCGTGCTGCGCACGCTTTGTGCTTGGAGTGAGAAACA